>NC_091490.1:21362601-21984927 GCF_947461875.1 Haliaeetus albicilla | reverse complement strand
AACATCTTTCACTGCTGCCACGTTCCTTGCGAGAGTAGGAGCCGGAGGTTTACCATTTCGAAAATACGCTCTGCTAAGAACAAGTGCCATGAGATGGTCCGTCTGTGGGAAAGTGCAGATCCCCAGGGCTGTTGTGCCGGTGAAATAGGGTGCCAAGTAGAGGTGAAGACCAGCAACATCTTTCAGAGCTGGCACGTTCTTTGCGGGAGAAGGAGCCGGAGGAGTGCATTTTTGGAAAGAGGCCCTGCCGAGTACGAGATGACCATGAGATGTTCTGCCTGTGGGTAAGCACAGATCCCCAGGGCTGTTGTGCCAGTGATGAGGCTGCCGAGAGGAGGTGAAGTTCTGCAACATCTTTCAGCTCTGTCACATTCCTTCTAGGAGAAAGAGCCGAACATTTGCCTTTGCAGAAAGATGCTCTGCCGAGAAGGAGTGCCATGAGATGGTCCGTCTGTGGGAAAGCACAGATCCCCAGTGCAGTTGTCCTGTGAATAGGGTGCAGGGGGAAGGTGATGACCAGCAACATCTTTCAGAGGTGGCACATTCTTTGCGGGAGAAGGAGCCGGAGGAGTGCATTTTTGGAAAGAGGCTCTGCCGAGGATGAGATGTCAATGGGATGTTCCGTCTGTGGGAAAGCACAGATCCCCAGTGCTGCTGTGCCTGAGAACAGGCTGCACGGGATACATGAAGCCCTGCAACATCTTTCTCTGCTGCCACGTTCTTTGCGAGAGTAGGAGCCGGACGTTTACTATTTTGAAAATAGGCTTCGTCTTGAACAAGTGATATGAGATGGTCCGTTTGTGGGAAAGTGCAGATCCCCAGGGCTGTTGTGCCGGTGAATAGGGTGCCAAGTAGAGGTGAAGACCAGCAACATCTTTCAGAGCTGGCACGTTCCTTGCGGGAGAAGGAGCTGGAGGAGTGCATTTTTGGAAAGAGGCTCTGCCGAGGATGAGATGTCGATGGGATGTTCTGTCTGTGGGTAAGCACAGATCCCCAGGGCTGTTGTGCCAGTGATGAGGCTGCCGAGAGGAGGTGAAGTTCTGCAACATCTTTCAGCTCTGTCACATTCCTTCTAGGAGAAAGAGCCGGACATTTGCCTTTGCAGAAAGATGCTCTGCCGAGAAGGAGTGTCATGAGATGGTACGTCTGTGGGAAAGCACAGATCCCCAGGGCTGTTGTGCCTGTGAATAGGCTGCACGGGGTACATGAAGCCCTGCAACATCTTTCTCTGCTGCCACGTTCCTTGCGAGAGTAGGAGCCTGAGGTTTACCATTTCGAAAATACTCTCTGCCAAGAACGAGAGCCATGAGATGGTCCGTCTGTGGGAAAGCACAGATCCCCTGTGCAGTTGTCTTGTGAATAGGGTGCAGGGGGAAGGTGATGACCAGCAGCATCTTTCAGAGGTGGCACATTCTTTGCGGGAGAAGGAGCCGGAGGAGTGCATTTTTGGAAAGAGGCTCTGCCGAGGATGAGATGTCGATGGGATGTTCCGTCTGTGGGAAAGCACAGATCCCCAGGGCTGTTGTGCCTGTGAATAGGCTGCAAGGGGTACATGAAGCCCTTCAACATCTTTCTCTGCTGCCACATTCCTTGCGAGAGTAGGAGCCTGAGGTTTACCATTTCGAAAATACTCTCTGCCAAGAACAAGTGCCATGAGATGGTCCGTCTGTGGGAAAGCACAGATCCCCAGTGCTGTTGTGCCTGTGAATAGGCTGCACGGGGTACTTGAAGCCCTGCAACATCTTTCACTGCTGCCACGTTCTTTGCGAGAGTAGGAGCCGGACGTTTATTATTTTGAAAATAGGCTTCGTCTTGAACAAGTGATATGAGATGGTCCGTTTGTGGGAAAGTGCAGATCCCCAGGGCTGTTGTGCCTGTGAATAGGGTGCCAAGTAGAGGTGAAGACCAGCAACATCTTTCAGAGGTGGCACATTCTTTGCGGGAGAAGGAGCCGGAGGAGTGCATTTTTGGAAAGAGGCTGTGCCGAGGATGAGATGTCGATGGGATGTTCCGTCTGTGGGAAAGCACAGATCCCCAGGGCTGTTGTGCCTGTGAATAGGCTGCACGGGGTACATGAAGCCCTGCAACATCGTTCACTGCTGCCACGTTCCTTGAGAGAGTAGGAGCCAGAGGTTTACCATTTCGAAAATACGCTCTGCCAAGAACGAGAGCCATGAGATGGTCCGTCTGTGGGAAAGCACAGATCCCCAGTGCAGTTGTCCTGTGAATAGGGTGCAGGGGGAAGGTGATGACCAGCAACATCTTTCAGAGGTGGCACATTCTTTGCGGGAGAAGGAGCCGGAGGAGTGCATTTTTGGAAAGAGGCTCTGCCGAGGATGAGATGTCGATGGGATGTTCCGTCTGTGGGAAAGCACAGATCCCCAGGGCTGTTGTGCCTGTGAATAGGCTGCACGGGGTACATGAAGCCCTGCAACATCTTTCACTGCTGCCACGTTCCTTGCGAGAGTAGGAGCCGGACGTTTACAATTTCGAAAATACGCTCTGCTAAGAACAAGTGCCATGAGATGGTCTGTCTGTGGGAAAGCACAGATGCCCTGTGCATTTGTCCGGTGAATAGGGTGCAGGGGGAAGCTGAAGGCCAGCAGCATCTCTCAGAGGTGGCACATTCTTTGCGGGAGAAGGAGCCGGAGGAGCGCATTTTTGGAAAGAGGCTCTGCCGAGGATGAGATGACGATGGGATGTTCCGTCTGTGGGAAAGCACAGATCCCCAGTGCTGCTGTGCCTGAGAACAGGCTGCACGGGATACATGAAGCCCTGCAACATCTTTCTCTGATGCCACGTTCTTTGCGAGAGTAGGAGCCGGACGTTTACTATTTTGAAAATAGGCTTCGTCTTGAACAAGTGCCATGAGATGGTCCGTTTGTGGGAAAGCACAGATCCCCAGGGCTGTTGTGCCGGACAATAGGGTGCCAAGTAGAGGTGAAGACCAGCAACATCTTTCAGAGGTGGCACATTCTTTGCGGGAGAAGGAGCCGGATGACTGCATTTTTGGAAAGAGGCCCTGCCGAGTACGAGATGACCATGAGATGTTCTGCCTGTGGGTAAGCACAGATCCCCAGGGCTGTTGTGCCAGTGATGAGGCTGCCGAGAGGAGGTGAAGTTCTGCAACGTCTTTCAGCTCTGTCACATTCCTTCTAGGAGAAAGAGCCGGACATTTGCCTTTGCAGAAAGATGCTCTGCCGAGAAGGAGTGCCATGAGAAGGTCCGTCTGTGGGAAAGCACAGATCCCCAGGGCTGTTGTGCCTCTGAATAGGCTGCACGGGGTACATGAAGCCCTGCAACATCTTTCTCTGCTGCCACATTCCTTTCGAGAATAGGAGCCTGAGGTTTACCATTTCGAAAATACGCTCTGCCAAGAACGAGAGCCATGAGATGGTCCGTCTGTGGGAAAGCACAGATCCCCAGTGCAGTTGTCCTGTGAATAGGGTGCAGGGGGAAGGTGAAGACCAGCAACATCTTTCAGAGGTGGCACATTCTTTGCGGGAGAAGGAGCCGGAGGAGTGCATTTTTGGAAAGAGGCTCTGCCGAGGATGAGATGTCGATGGGATGTTCCGTCTGTGGGAAAGCACAGATCCCCAGTGCTGTTGTGCCTGTGAATAGGCTGCACGGGGTACATGAAGCCCTGCAACATCTTTCACTGCTGCCACGTTCCTTGCGAGAGTAGGAGCCGGACGTTTACCATTTCGAAAATACGCTCTGCTAAGAACAAGTGCCATGAGATGGTCCGTCTGTGGGAAAGCACAGATCCCCAGGGCTGTTGTGCCTGTGAATAGGCTGCACGGGATACATGAAGCCCTGCAACATCTTTCACTGCTGCCACGTTCTTTGCGAGAGTAGGAGCCGGACGTTTACTATTTTGAAAATAGGCTTCGTCTTGAACAAGTGATATGAGATGGTCCGTCTGTGGGAAAGCACAGATCCCCAGGGCTGTTGTGCCTGTGAATAGGCTGCACGGGGTACATGAAGCCCTGCAACATCGTTCACTGCTGCCACGTTCCTTGAGAGAGTAGGAGCCAGAGGTTTACCATTTCGAAAATACGCTCTGCCAAGAACGAGAGCCATGAGATGGTCCGTCTGTGGGAAAGCACAGATCCCCAGTGCAGTTGTCCTGTGAATAGGGTGCAGGGGGAAGGTGATGACCAGCAACATCTTTCAGAGGTGGCACATTCTTTGCGGGAGAAGGAGCCGGAGGAGTGCATTTTTGGAAAGAGGCTCTGCTGAGGATGAGATGTCGATGGGATGTTCCGTCTGTGGGAAAGCACAGATCCCCAGGGCTGTTGTGCCTGTGAATAGGCTGCACGGGGTACATGAAGCCCTGCAACATCTTTCACTGCTGCCACGTTCCTTACAAGAGTAGGAGCCAGAGGTTTACCATTTCGAAAATACGCTCTGCCAAGAACGAGAGCCATGAGATGGTCCGTCTGTGGGAAAGCACAGATCCCCAGTGCAGTTGTCCTGTGAATAGGGTGCAGGGGGAAGGTGATGACCAGCAACATCTTTCAGAGGTGGCACATTCTTTGCGGGAGAAGGAGCCGGAGGAGTGCATTTTTGGAAAGAGGCTCTGCCGAGGATGAGATGTCGATGGGATGTTCCGTCTGTGGGAAAGCACAGATCCCCAGGGCTGTTGTGCCTGTGAATAGGCTGCACGGGGTACATGAAGCCCTGCAACATCTTTCTCTGCTGCCACGTTCCTTGCGAGAGTAGGAGCCGGACGTTTACAATTTCGAAAATACGCTCTGCTAAGAACAAGTGCCATGAGATGGTCTGTCTGTGGGAAAGCACAGATGCCCTGTGCATTTGTCCGGTGAATAGGGTGCAGGGGGAAGCTGAAGGCCAGCAGCATCTCTCAGAGGTGGCACATTCTTTGCGGGAGAAGGAGCCGGAGGAGCGCATTTTTGGAAAGAGGCTCTGCCGAGGATGAGATGTCGATGGGATGTTCCGTCTGTGGGAAAGCACAGATCCCCAGTGCTGCTGTGCCTGAGAACAGGCTGCACGGGATACATGAAGCCCTGCAACATCTTTCTCTGCTGCCACGTTCTTTGCGAGAGTAGGAGCCGGACGTTTACTATTTTGAAAATAGGCTTCGTCTTGAACAAGTGCCATGAGATGGTCCGTTTGTGGGAAAGTGCAGATCCCCAGGGCTGTTGTGCCTGTGAATAGGGTGCCAAGTAGAGGTGAAGACCAGCAACATCTTTCAGTGGTGGCACATTCTTTGCGGGAGAAGGAGCCGGAGGAGTGCATTTTTGGAAAGAGGCTCTGCCGAGGATGAGATGTCAATGGGATGTTCCGTCTGTGGGAAAGCACAGATCCCCAGGGCTGTTGTGCCAGTGATGAGGCTGCACGGGGTACATGAAGCCCTGCAACATCGTTCACTGCTGCCACGTTCCTTGCGAGAGTAGGAGCCAGAGGTTTACTATTTTGAAAATAGGCTTCGTCTTGAACAAGTGCCATGAGATGGTCCGTTTGTGGGAAAGTGCAGATCCCCAGGGCTGTTGTGCCGGACAATAGGGTGCCAAGTAGAGGTGAAGACCAGCAACATCTTTCAGAGCTGGCACATTCTTTGCGGGAGAAGGAGCCGGATGACTGCATTTTTGGAAAGAGGCCCTGCCGAGTACGAGATGACCATGAGATGTTCTGCCTGTGGGTAAGCACAGATCCCCAGGGCTGTTGTGCCAGTGATGAGGCTGCCGAGAGGAGGTGAAGTTCTGCAACATCTTTCAGCTCTGTCACATTCCTTCTAGGAGAAAGAGCCGGACATTTGCCTTTGCAGAAAGATGCTCTGCCGAGAAGGAGTGCCATGAGATGGTCCGTCTGTGGGAAAGCACAGATCCCCAGGGCTGTTGTGCCTGTGAATAGGCTGCACGGGGTACATGAAGCCCTTCAACATCTTTCTCTGCTGCCACATTCCTTGCGAGAGTAGGAGCCTGAGGTTTACCATTTCGAAAATACTCTCTGCCAAGAACGAGAGCCATGAGATGGTCCGTCTGTGGGAAAGCACAGATCCCCAGGGCTGTTGTGCCTGTGAATAGGCTGCACGGGGTACATGAAGCCCTTCAACATCTTTCTCTGCTGCCACGTTCCTTGCGAGAATAGGAGCCAGAGTTTTACCATTTCGAAAATACGCTCTGCCAAGAACGAGAGCCATGAGATGGTCCGTCTGTGGGAAAGCACAGATCCCCAGTGTAGTTGTGCTGTGAATAGGGTGCAGGGGGAAGGTGATGACCAGCAACATCTTTCAGAGGTGGCACATTCTTTGCGGGAGAAGGAGCCGGAGGAGTGCATTTTTGGAAAGAGGCTCTGCCGAGGATGAGATGTCGATGGGATGTTCCGTCTGTGGGAAAGCACAGATCCCCAGGGCTGTTGTGCCTGTGAATAGGCTGCACGGGGTACATGAAGCCCTGCAACATCTTTCACTGCTGCCACGTTCCTTGCGAGAGTAGGAGCCGGACGTTTACAATTTCGAAAATACGCTCTGCTAAGAACAAGTGCCATGAGATGGTCTGTCTGTGGGAAAGCACAGATGCCCTGTGCATTTGTCCGGTGAATAGGGTGCAGGGGGAAGCTGAAGGCCAGCAGCATCTCTCAGAGGTGGCACATTCTTTGCGGGAGAAGGAGCCGGAGGAGCGCATTTTTGGAAAGAGGCTCTGCCGAGGATGAGATGACGATGGGATGTTCCGTCTGTGGGAAAGCACAGATCCCCAGTGCTGCTGTGCCTGAGAACAGGCTGCACGGGATACATGAAGCCCTGCAACATCTTTCTCTGCTGCCACGTTCTTTGCGAGAGTAGGAGCCGGACGTTTACTATTTTGAAAATAGGCTTCGTCTTGAACAAGTGCCATGAGATGGTCCGTTTGTGGGAAAGTGCAGATCCCCAGGGCTGTTGTGCCGGACAATAGGGTGCCAAGTAGAGGTGAAGACCAGCAACATCTTTCAGAGGTGGCACATTCTTTGCGGGAGAAGGAGCCGGATGACTGCATTTTTGGAAAGAGGCCCTGCCGAGTACGAGATGACCATGAGATGTTCTGCCTGTGGGTAAGCACAGATCCCCAGTGCTGTTGTGCCAGTGATGAGGCTGCCGAGAGGAGGTGAAGTTCTGCAACATCTTTCAGCTCTGTCACATTCCTTCTAGGAGAAAGAGCCGGACATTTGCCTTTGCAGAAAGATGCTCTGCCGAGAAGGAGTGCCATGAGATGGTCCGTCTGTGGGAAAGCACAGATCCCCAGGGCTGTTGTGCCTCTGAATAGGCTGCACGGGGTACATGAAGCCCTTCAACATCTTTCTCTGCTGCCACGTTCCTTGCGAGAGTAGGAGCCGGACGTTTACCATTTCGAAAATACGCTCTGCTAAGAACAAGTGCCATGAGATGGTCTGTCTGTGGGAAAGCACAGATCCCCTGAGCATTTGTCCGGTGAATAGGGTGCAGGGGGAAGCTGAAGGCCAGCAGCATCTTTCAGAGGTGGCACATTCTTTGCGGGAGAAGGAGCCGGAGGAGTGCATTTTTGGAAAGAGGCTCTGCCGAGGATGAGATGTCGATGGGATGTTCCGTCTGTGGGAAAGCACAGATCCCCAGGGCTGTTGTGCCTGTGAATAGGCTGCACGGGGTACATGAAGCCCTGCAACATCTTTCACTGCTGCCACGTTCTTTGCGAGAGTAGGAGCCGGACGTTTACTATTTTGAAAATAGGCTTCGTCTTGAACAAGTGATATGAGATGGTCCGTTTGTGGGAAAGTGCAGATCCCCAGGGCTGTTGTGCCGGTGAATAGGGTGCCAAGTAGAGGTGAAGACCAGCAACATCTTTCAGAGCTGGCACGTTCTTTGCGGGAGAAGGAGCCGGAGGAGTGCATTTTTGGAAAGAGGCTCTGCCGAGGATGAGATGTCGATGGGATGTTCCATCTGTGGGAAAGCACAGATCCCCAGTGCTGTTGTGCCTGTGAATAGGCTGCACGGGGTACATGAAGCCCTGCAACATCTTTCACTGCTGCCACGTTCCTTGCGAGAGTAGGAGCCGGACGTTTACAATTTCGAAAATACGCTCTGCTAAGAACAAGTGCCATGAGATGGTCTGTCTGTGGGAAAGCACAGATGCCCTGTGCATTTGTCCGGTGAATAGGGTGCAGGGGGAAGCTGAAGGCCAGCAGCATCTCTCAGAGGTGGCACATTCTTTGCGGGAGAAGGAGCCGGAGGAGTGCATTTTTGGAAAGAGGCTCTGCCGAGGATGAGATGTCGATGGGATGTTCCGTCTGTGGGAAAGCACAGAGCCCCAGTGCTGTTGTGCCTGTGAATAGGCTGCACAGGGTACATGAAGCCCTGCAACATCTTTCACTGCTGCCACGTTCCTTGCGAGAGTAGGAGCCAGAGGTTTACCATTTCGAAAATACGCTCTGCCAAGAACGAGAGCCATGAGATGGTCCGTCTGTGGGAAAGCACAGATCCCCAGTGCAGTTGTCCTGTGAATAGGCTGCACGGGGTACATGAAGCCCTGCAACATCTTTCACTGCTGCCACGTTCTTTGCGAGAGTAGGAGCCGGACGTTTACTATTTTGAAAATAGGCTTCGTCTTGAACAAGTGATATGAGATGGTCCGTTTGTGGGAAAGTGCAGATCCCCAGGGCTGTTGTGCCGGTGAATAGGGTGCCAAGTAGAGGTGAAGACCAGCAACATCTTTCAGAGGTGGCACATTCTTTGCGGGAGAAGGAGCCGGAGGAGTGCATTTTTGGAAAGAGGCTCTGCCGAGGATGAGATGTCGATGGGATGTTCCGTCTGTGGGAAAGCACAGATCCCCAGGGCTGTTGTGCCTGTGAATAGGCTGCACGGGGTACATGAAGCCCTGCAACATCTTTCACTGCTGCCACGTTCCTTGCGAGAGTAGGAGCCGGACGTTTACAATTTCGAAAATACGCTCTGCTAAGAACAAGTGCCATGAGATGGTCCGTCTGTGGGAAAGTGCAGATCCCCAGGGCTGTTGTGCCGGTGAAATAGGGTGCCAAGTAGAGGTGAAGACCAGCAACATCTTTCAGAGCTGGCACGTTCTTTGCGGGAGAAGGAGCCGGAGGAGTGCATTTTTGGAAAGAGGCCCTGCCGAGTACGAGATGACCATGAGATGTTCTGCCTGTGGGTAAGCACAGATCCCCAGGGCTGTTGTGCCAGTGATGAGGCTGCCGAGAGGAGGTGAAGTTCTGCAACATCTTTCAGCTCTGTCACATTCCTTCTAGGAGAAAGAGCCGAACATTTGCCTTTGCAGAAAGATGCTCTGCCGAGAAGGAGTGCCATGAGATGGTCCGTCTGTGGGAAAGCACAGATCCCCAGTGCAGTTGTCCTGTGAATAGGGTGCAGGGGGAAGGTGATGACCAGCAACATCTTTCAGAGGTGGCACATTCTTTGCGGGAGAAGGAGCCGGAGGAGTGCATTTTTGGAAAGAGGCTCTGCCGAGGATGAGATGTCAATGGGATGTTCCGTCTGTGGGAAAGCACAGATCCCCAGTGCTGCTGTGCCTGAGAACAGGCTGCACGGGATACATGAAGCCCTGCAACATCTTTCTCTGCTGCCACGTTCTTTGCGAGAGTAGGAGCCGGACGTTTACTATTTTGAAAATAGGCTTCGTCTTGAACAAGTGATATGAGATGGTCCGTTTGTGGGAAAGTGCAGATCCCCAGGGCTGTTGTGCCGGTGAATAGGGTGCCAAGTAGAGGTGAAGACCAGCAACATCTTTCAGAGCTGGCACGTTCCTTGCGGGAGAAGGAGCTGGAGTAGTGCATTTTTGGAAAGAGGCTCTGCCGAGGATGAGATGTCGATGGGATGTTCTGTCTGTGGGTAAGCACAGATCCCCAGGGCTGTTGTGCCAGTGATGAGGCTGCCGAGAGGAGGTGAAGTTCTGCAACATCTTTCAGCTCTGTCACATTCCTTCTAGGAGAAAGAGCCGGACATTTGCCTTTGCAGAAAGATGCTCTGCCGAGAAGGAGTGTCATGAGATGGTACGTCTGTGGGAAAGCACAGATCCCCAGGGCTGTTGTGCCTGTGAATAGGCTGCACGGGGTACATGAAGCCCTGCAACATCTTTCTCTGCTGCCACGTTCCTTGCGAGAGTAGGAGCCTGAGGTTTACCATTTCGAAAATACTCTCTGCCAAGAACGAGAGCCATGAGATGGTCCGTCTGTGGGAAAGCACAGATCCCCTGTGCAGTTGTCTTGTGAATAGGGTGCAGGGGGAAGGTGATGACCAGCAGCATCTTTCAGAGGTGGCACATTCTTTGCGGGAGAAGGAGCCGGAGGAGTGCATTTTTGGAAAGAGGCTCTGCCGAGGATGAGATGTCGATGGGATGTTCCGTCTGTGGGAAAGCACAGATCCCCAGGGCTGTTGTGCCTGTGAATAGGCTGCAAGGGGTACATGAAGCCCTTCAACATCTTTCTCTGCTGCCACATTCCTTGCGAGAGTAGGAGCCTGAGGTTTACCATTTCGAAAATACTCTCTGCCAAGAACAAGTGCCATGAGATGGTCCGTCTGTGGGAAAGCACAGATCCCCAGTGCTGTTGTGCCTGTGAATAGGCTGCACGGGGTACTTGAAGCCCTGCAACATCTTTCACTGCTGCCACGTTCTTTGCGAGAGTAGGAGCCGGACGTTTATTATTTTGAAAATAGGCTTCGTCTTGAACAAGTGATATGAGATGGTCCGTTTGTGGGAAAGTGCAGATCCCCAGGGCTGTTGTGCCTGTGAATAGGGTGCCAAGTAGAGGTGAAGACCAGCAACATCTTTCAGAGGTGGCACATTCTTTGCGGGAGAAGGAGCCGGAGGAGTGCATTTTTGGAAAGAGGCTGTGCCGAGGATGAGATGTCGATGGGATGTTCCGTCTGTGGGAAAGCACAGATCCCCAGGGCTGTTGTGCCTGTGAATAGGCTGCACGGGGTACATGAAGCCCTGCAACATCGTTCACTGCTGCCACGTTCCTTGAGAGAGTAGGAGCCAGAGGTTTACCATTTCGAAAATACGCTCTGCCAAGAACGAGAGCCATGAGATGGTCCGTCTGTGGGAAAGCACAGATCCCCAGTGCAGTTGTCCTGTGAATAGGGTGCAGGGGGAAGGTGATGACCAGCAACATCTTTCAGAGGTGGCACATTCTTTGCGGGAGAAGGAGCCGGAGGAGTGCATTTTTGGAAAGAGGCTCTGCCGAGGATGAGATGTCGATGGGATGTTCCGTCTGTGGGAAAGCACAGATCCCCAGGGCTGTTGTGCCTGTGAATAGGCTGCACGGGGTACATGAAGCCCTGCAACATCTTTCACTGCTGCCACGTTCCTTGCGAGAGTAGGAGCCGGACGTTTACAATTTCGAAAATACGCTCTGCTAAGAACAAGTGCCATGAGATGGTCTGTCTGTGGGAAAGCACAGATGCCCTGTGCATTTGTCCGGTGAATAGGGTGCAGGGGGAAGCTGAAGGCCAGCAGCATCTCTCAGAGGTGGCACATTCTTTGCGGGAGAAGGAGCCGGAGGAGCGCATTTTTGGAAAGAGGCTCTACCGAGGATGAGATGACGATGGGATGTTCCGTCTGTGGGAAAGCACAGATCCCCAGTGCTGCTGTGCCTGAGAACAGGCTGCACGGGATACATGAAGCCCTGCAACATCTTTCACTGCTGCCACGTTCTTTGCGAGAGTAGGAGCCGGACGTTTACTATTTTGAAAATAGGCTTCGTCTTGAACAAGTGCCATGAGATGGTCCGTTTGTGGGAAAGCACAGATCCCCAGGGCTGTTGTGCCGGACAATAGGGTGCCAAGTAGAGGTGAAGACCAGCAACATCTTTCAGAGGTGGCACATTCTTTGCGGGAGAAGGAGCCGGATGACTGCATTTTTGGAAAGAGGCCCTGCCGAGTACGAGATGACCATGAGATGTTCTGCCTGTGGGTAAGCACAGATCCCCAGGGCTGTTGTGCCAGTGATGAGGCTGCCGAGAGGAGGTGAAGTTCTGCAACGTCTTTCAGCTCTGTCACATTCCTTCTAGGAGAAAGAGCCGGACATTTGCCTTTGCAGAAAGATGCTCTGCCGAGAAGGAGTGCCATGAGAAGGTCCGTCTGTGGGAAAGCACAGATCCCCAGGGCTGTTGTGCCTCTGAATAGGCTGCACGGGGTACATGAAGCCCTGCAACATCTTTCTCTGCTGCCACATTCCTTTCGAGAATAGGAGCCTGAGGTTTACCATTTCGAAAATACGCTCTGCCAAGAACGAGAGCCATGAGATGGTCCGTCTGTGGGAAAGCACAGATCCCCAGTGCAGTTGTCCTGTGAATAGGGTGCAGGGGGAAGGTGAAGACCAGCAACATCTTTCAGAGGTGGCACATTCTTTGCGGGAGAAGGAGCCGGAGGAGTGCATTTTTGGAAAGAGGCTCTGCCGAGGATGAGATGTCGATGGGATGTTCCGTCTGTGGGAAAGCACAGATCCCCAGTGCTGTTGTGCCTGTGAATAGGCTGCACGGGGTACATGAAGCCCTGCAACATCTTTCACTGCTGCCACGTTCCTTGCGAGAGTAGGAGCCGGACGTTTACCATTTCGAAAATACGCTCTGCTAAGAACAAGTGCCATGAGATGGTCCGTCTGTGGGAAAGCACAGATCCCCAGGGCTGTTGTGCCTGTGAATAGGCTGCACGGGATACATGAAGCCCTGCAACATCTTTCACTGCTGCCACGTTCTTTGCGAGAGTAGGAGCCGGACGTTTACTATTTTGAAAATAGGCTTCGTCTTGAACAAGTGATATGAGATGGTCCGTCTGTGGGAAAGCACAGATCCCCAGGGCTGTTGTGCCTGTGAATAGGCTGCACGGGGTACATGAAGCCCTGCAACATCGTTCACTGCTGCCACGTTCCTTGAGAGAGTAGGAGCCAGAGGTTTACCATTTCGAAAATACGCTCTGCCAAGAACGAGAGCCATGAGATGGTCCGTCTGTGGGAAAGCACAGATCCCCAGTGCAGTTGTCCTGTGAATAGGGTGCAGGGGGAAGGTGATGACCAGCAACATCTTTCAGAGGTGGCACATTCTTTGCGGGAGAAGGAGCCGGAGGAGTGCATTTTTGGAAAGAGGCTCTGCTGAGGATGAGATGTCGATGGGATGTTCCGTCTGTGGGAAAGCACAGATCCCCAGGGCTGTTGTGCCTGTGAATAGGCTGCACGGGGTACATGAAGCCCTGCAACATCTTTCACTGCTGCCACGTTCCTTACAAGAGTAGGAGCCAGAGGTTTACCATTTCGAAAATACGCTCTGCCAAGAACGAGAGCCATGAGATGGTCCGTCTGTGGGAAAGCACAGATCCCCAGTGCAGTTGTCCTGTGAATAGGGTGCAGGGGGAAGGTGATGACCAGCAACATCTTTCAGAGGTGGCACATTCTTTGCGGGAGAAGGAGCCGGAGGAGTGCATTTTTGGAAAGAGGCTCTGCCGAGGATGAGATGTCGATGGGATGTTCCGTCTGTGGGAAAGCACAGATCCCCAGGGCTGTTGTGCCTGTGAATAGGCTGCACGGGGTACATGAAGCCCTGCAACATCTTTCTCTGCTGCCACGTTCCTTGCGAGAGTAGGAGCCGGACGTTTACAATTTCGAAAATACGCTCTGCTAAGAACAAGTGCCATGAGATGGTCTGTCTGTGGGAAAGCACAGATGCCCTGTGCATTTGTCCGGTGAATAGGGTGCAGGGGGAAGCTGAAGGCCAGCAGCATCTCTCAGAGGTGGCAAATTCTTTGCGGGAGAAGGAGCCGGAGGAGCGCATTTTTGGAAAGAGGCTCTGCCGAGGATGAGATGTCGATGGGATGTTCCGTCTGTGGGAAAGCACAGATCCCCAGTGCTGCTGTGCCTGAGAACAGGCTGCACGGGATACATGAAGCCCTGCAACATCTTTCTCTGCTGCCACGTTCTTTGCGAGAGTAGGAGCCGGACGTTTACTATTTTGAAAATAGGCTTCGTCTTGAACAAGTGCCATGAGATGGTCCGTTTGTGGGAAAGTGCAGATCCCCAGGGCTGTTGTGCCGGACAATAGGGTGCCAAGTAGAGGTGAAGACCAGCAACATCTTTCAGAGGTGGCACATTCTTTGCGGGAGAAGGAGCCGGATGACTGCATTTTTGGAAAGAGGCCCTGCCGAGTACGAGATGACCATGAGATGTTCTGCCTGTGGGTAAGCACAGATCCCCAGGGCTGTTGTGCCAGTGATGAGGCTGCCGAGAGGAGGTGAAGTTCTGCAACATCTTTCAGCTCTGTCACATTCCTTCTAGGAGAAAGAGCCGGACATTTGCCTTTGCAGAAAGATGCTCTGCCGAGAAGGAGTGCCATGAGATGATCCGTCTGTGGGAAAGCACAGATCCCCAGGGCTGTTGTGCCTGTGAATAGCCTGCACGGGATACATGAAGCCCTGCAACATCTTTCACTGCTGCCACGTTCTTTGCGAGAGTAGGAGCCGGACGTTTACTATTTTGAAAATAGGCTTCGTCTTGAACAAGTGATATGAGATGGTCCGTTTGTGGGAAAGTGCAGATCCCCAGGGCTGTTGTGCCGGTGAATAGGGTGCCAAGTAGAGGTGAAGACCAGCAACATCTTTCAGAGGTGGCACATTCTTTGCGGGAGAAGGAGCCGGAGGAGTGCATTTTTGGAAAGAGGCTCTGCCGAGGATGAGATGTCGATGGGATGTTCCGTCTGTGGGAAAGCACAGATCCCCAGGGCTGTTGTGCCTGTGAATAGGCTGCACGGGGTACATGAAGCCCTGCAACATCTTTCTCTGCTGCCACGTTCCTTGCGAGAGTAGGAGCCGGACGTTTACAATTTCGAAAATACGCTCTGCTAAGAACAAGTGCCATGAGATGGTCTGTCTGTGGGAAAGCACAGATGCCCTGTGCATTTGTCCGGTGAATAGGGTGCAGGGGGAAGCTGAAGGCCAGCAGCATCTCTCAGAGGTGGCACATTCTTTGCGGGAGAAGGAGCCGGAGGAGCGCATTTTTGGAAAGAGGCTCTGCCGAGGATGAGATGACGATGGGATGTTCCGTCTGTGGGAAAGCACAGATCCCCAGGGCTGCTGTGCCTGAGAACAGGCTGCACGGGATACATGAAGCCCTGCAACATCTTTCTCTGCTGCCACGTTCTTTGCGAGAGTAGGAGCCGGACGTTTACTATTTTGAAAATAGGCTTCGTCTTGAACAAGTGCCATGAGATGGTCCGTTTGTGGGAAAGTGCAGATCCCCAGGGCTGTTGTGCCGGACAATAGGGTGCCAAGTAGAGGTGAAGACCAGCAACATCTTTCAGAGCTGGCACATTCTT
This sequence comes from Haliaeetus albicilla, assembly GCF_947461875.1. Lineage (NCBI taxonomy): Eukaryota > Metazoa > Chordata > Aves > Accipitriformes > Accipitridae > Haliaeetus > Haliaeetus albicilla. The sequence continues at coordinate 21,969,624 of NC_091490.1, read as the reverse complement.
TGCGGGAGAAGGAGCCGGATGACTGCATTTTTGGAAAGAGGCCCTGCCGAGTACGAGATGACCATGAGATGTTCTGCCTGTGGGTAAGCACAGATCCCCAGGGCTGTTGTGCCAGTGATGAGGCTGCCGAGAGGAGGTGAAGTTCTGCAACGTCTTTCAGCTCTGTCACATTCCTTCTAGGAGAAAGAGCCGGACATTTGCCTTTGCAGAAAGATGCTCTGCCGAGAAGGAGTGCCATGAGATGGTCCGTCTGTGGGAAAGCACAGATCCCCAGGGCTGTTGTGCCTCTGAATAGGCTGCACGGGGTACATGAAGCCCTGCAACATCTTTCTCTGCTGCCACGTTCCTTGCGAGAATAGGAGCCTGAGGTTTACCATTTCGAAAATACGCTCTGCCAAGAACGAGAGCCATGAGATGGTCCGTCTGTGGGAAAGCACAGATCCCCAGTGCAGTTGTCCTGTGAATAGGGTGCAGGGGGAAGGTGAAGACCAGCAACATCTTTCAGAGGTGGCACATTCTTTGCGGGAGAAGGAGCCGGAGGAGTGCATTTTTGGAAAGAGGCTCTGCCGAGGATGAGATGTCGATGGGATGTTCCGTCTGTGGGAAAGCACAGATCCCCAGTGCTGTTGTGCCTGTGAATAGGCTGCACGGGGTACATGAAGCCCTGCAACATCTTTCACTGCTGCCACGTTCCTTGCGAGAGTAGGAGCCGGACGTTTACCATTTCGAAAATACGCTCTGCTAAGAACAAGTGCCATGAGATGGTCCGTCTGTGGGAAAGCACAGATCCCCAGGGCTGTTGTGCCTGTGAATAGGCTGCACGGGATACATGAAGCCCTGCAACATCTTTCACTGCTGCCACGTTCTTTGCGAGAGTAGGAGCCGGACGTTTACTATTTTGAAAATAGGCTTCGTCTTGAACAAGTGATATGAGATGTTCCGTCTGTGGGAAAGCACAGATCCCCAGGGCTGTTGTGCCTGTGAATAGGCTGCACGGGGTACATGAAGCCCTGCAACATCTTTCTCTGCTGCCACGTTCCTTGCGAGAATAGGAGCCTGAGGTTTACCATTTCGAAAATACGCTCTGCCAAGAACGAGAGCCATGAGATGGTCCGTCTGTGGGAAAGCACAGATCCCCAGTGCAGTTGTCCTGTGAATAGGGTGCAGGGGAAGGTGATGACCAGCAACATCTTTCAGAGGTGGCACATTCTTTGCGGGAGAAGGAGCCGGAGGAGTGCATTTTTGGAAAGAGGCTCTGCCGAGGATGAGATGTCGATGGGATGTTCCGTCTGTGGGAAAGCACAGATCCCCAGGCCTGTTGTGCCGGTGAATAGGCTGCACGGGGTACATGAAGCCCTGCAACATCTTTCACTGCTGCCACGTTCCTTACAAGAGTAGGAGCCAGAGGTTTACCATTTCGAAAATACGCTCTGCCAAGAACGAGAGCCATGAGATGGTCTGTCTGTGGGAAAGCACAGATCCCCAGTGCAGTTGTCCTGTGAATAGGGTGCAGGGGGAAGGTGATGACCAGCAACATCTTTCAGAGGTGGCACATTCTTTGCGGGAGAAGGAGCCGGAGGAGTGCATTTTTGGAAAGAGGCTCTGCCGAGGATGAGATGTCGATGGGATGTTCCGTCTGTGGGAAAGCACAGATCCCCAGGGCTATTGTGCCTGTGAATAGGCTGCACGGGGTACATGAAGCCCTGCAACATCTTTCTCTGCTGCCACGTTCCTTGCGAGAGTAGGAGCCGGACGTTTACAATTTCGAAAATACGCTCTGCTAAGAACAAGTGCCATGAGATGGTCTGTCTGTGGGAAAGCACAGATGCCCTGTGCATTTGTCCGGTGAATAGGGTGCAGGGGGAAGCTGAAGGCCAGCAGCATCTCTCAGAGGTGGCACATTCTTTGCGGGAGAAGGAGCCGGAGGAGCGCATTTTTGGAAAGAGGCTCTGCCGAGGATGAGATGACGATGGGATGTTCCGTCTGTGGGAAAGCACAGATCCCCAGTGCTGCTGTGCCTGAGAACAGGCTGCACGGGATACATGAAGCCCTGCAACATCTTTCTCTGCTGCCACGTTCTTTGCGAGAGTAGGAGCCGGACGTTTACTATTTTGAAAATAGGCTTCGTCTTGAACAAGTGCCATGAGATGGTCCGTTTGTGGGAAAGTGCAGATCCCCAGGGCTGTTGTGCCGGACAATAGGGTGCCAAGTAGAGGTGAAGACCAGCAACATCTTTCAGAGCTGGCACATTCTTTGCGGGAGAAGGAGCCGGATGACTGCATTTTTGGAAAGAGGCCCTGCCGAGTACGAGATGACCATGAGATGTCCTGCCTGTGGGTAAGCACAGATCCCCAGGGCTGTTGTGCCAGTGATGAGGCTGCCGAGAGGAGGTGAAGTTCTGCAACATCTTTCAGCTCTGTCACATTCCTTCTAGGAGAAAGAGCCGGACATTTGCCTTTGCAGAAAGATGCTCTGCCGAAAAGGAGTGCCATGAGATGGTCCGTCTGTGGGAAAGCACAGATCCCCAGGGCTGTTGTGCCTGTGAATAGGCTGCACGGGGTACATGAAGCCCTGCAACATCTTTCAGAGGTGGCACATTCTTTGCGAGAGTAGGAGCCTGAGGTTTACCATTTCGAAAATACTCTCTGCCAAGAACGAGAGCCATGAGATGGTCCGTCTGTGGGAAAGCACAGATCCCCAGTGCTGTTGTGCCTGTGAATAGGCTGCACGGGGTACATGAAGCCCTGCAACATCTTTCACTGCTGCCACGTTCTTTGCGAGAGTAGGAGCCGGACGTTTACTATTTTGAAAATAGGCTTCGTCTTGAACAAGTGATATGAGATGGTCCGTTTGTGGGAAAGCACAGATCCCCAGTGCAGTTGTCCTGTGAATAGGGTGCAGGGGGAAGGTGATGACCAGCAACATCTTTCAGAGGTGGCACATTCTTTGCGGGAGAAGGAGCCGGAGGAGTGCATTTTTGGAAAGAGGCTCTGCCGAGGATGAGATGTCGATGGGATGTTCCGTCTGTGGGAAAGCACAGATCCCCAGGGCTGTTGTGCCTGTGAATAGGCTGCACGGGGTACATGAAGCCCTGCAACATCTTTCTCTGCTTCCACGTTCCTTACAAGAGTAGGAGCCAGAGGTTTACCATTTCGAAAATACGCTCTGCCAAGAACGAGAGCCATGAGATGGTCCGTCTGTGGGAAAGCACAGATCCCCTGTGCATTTGTCCGGTGAATAGGGTGCAGGGGGAAGGTGATGACCAGCAACATCTTTCAGAGGTGGCACATTCTTTGCGGGAGAAGGAGCCGGAGGAGTGCATTTTTGGAAAGAGGCTCTGCCGAGGATGAGATGTCGATGGGATGTTCCGTCTGTGGGAAAGCACAGATCCCCAGGGCTGTTGTGCCTGTGAATAGGCTGCACGGGGTACATGAAGCCCTGCAACATCTTTCTCTGCTGCCACGTTCCTTGCGAGAGTAGGAGCCGGACGTTTACAATTTCGAAAATACGCTCTGCTAAGAACAAGTGCCATGAGATGGTCTGTCTGTGGGAAAGCACAGATGCCCTGTGCATTTGTCCGGTGAATAGGGTGCAGGGGGAAGCTGAAGGCCAGCAGCATCTCTCAGAGGTGGCACATTCTTTGCGGGAGAAGGAGCCGGAGGAGCGCATTTTTGGAAAGAGGCTCTGCCGAGGATGAGATGTCGATGGGATGTTCCGTCTGTGGGAAAGCACAGATCCCCAGGGCTGCTGTGCCTGAGAACAGGCTGCACGGGATACATGAAGCCCTGCAACATCTTTCTCTGCTGCCACGTTCTTTGCGAGAGTAGGAGCCGGACGTTTACTATTTTGAAAATAGGCTTCGTCTTGAACAAGTGCCATGAGATGGTCCGTTTGTGGGAAAGTGCAGATCCCCAGGGCTGTTGTGCCGGACAATAGGGTGCCAAGTAGAGGTGAAGACCAGCAACATCTTTCAGAGCTGGCACATTCTTTGCGGGAGAAGGAGCCGGATGACTGCATTTTTGGAAAGAGGCCCTGCCGAGTACGAGATGACCATGAGATGTTCTGCCTGTGGGTAAGCACAGATCCCCAGGGCTGTTGTGCCAGTGATGAGGCTGCCGAGAGGAGGTGAAGTTCTGCAACGTCTTTCAGCTCTGTCACATTCCTTCTAGGAGAAAGAGCCGGACATTTGCCTTTGCAGAAAGATGCTCTGCCGAGAAGGAGTGCCATGAGATGGTCCGTCTGTGGGAAAGCACAGATCCCCAGGGCTGTTGTGCCTCTGAATAGGCTGCACGGGGTACATGAAGCCCTGCAACATCTTTCTCTGCTGCCACGTTCCTTGCGAGAATAGGAGCCTGAGGTTTACCATTTCGAAAATACGCTCTGCCAAGAACGAGAGCCATGAGATGGTCCGTCTGTGGGAAAGCACAGATCCCCAGTGCAGTTGTCCTGTGAATAGGGCGCAGGGGGAAGGTGAAGACCAGCAACATCTTTCAGAGGTGGCACATTCTTTGCGGGAGAAGGAGCCGGAGGAGTGCATTTTTGGAAAGAGGCTCTGCCGAGGATGAGATGTCGATGGGATGTTCCGTCTGTGGGAAAGCACAGATCCCCAGTGCTGTTGTGCCTGTGAATAGGCTGCACGGGGTACATGAAGCCCTGCAACATCTTTCACTGCTGCCACGTTCCTTGCGAGAGTAGGAGCCGGACGTTTACCATTTCGAAAATACGCTCTGCTAAGAACAAGTGCCATGAGATGGTCCGTCTGTGGGAAAGCACAGATCCCCAGGGCTGTTGTGCCTGTGAATAGGCTGCACGGGATACATGAAGCCCTGCAACATCTTTCACTGCTGCCACGTTCTTTGCGAGAGTAGGAGCCGGACGTTTACTATTTTGAAAATAGGCTTCGTCTTGAACAAGTGATATGAGATGGTCCGTCTGTGGGAAAGCACAGATCCCCAGGGCTGTTGTGCCTGTGAATAGGCTGCACGGGGTACATGAAGCCCTGCAACATCGTTCACTGCTGCCACGTTCCTTGAGAGAGTAGGAGCCAGAGGTTTACCATTTCGAAAATACGCTCTGCCAAGAACGAGAGCCATGAGATGGTCCGTCTGTGGGAAAGCACAGATCCCCAGTGCAGTTGTCCTGTGAATAGGGTGCAGGGGGAAGGTGATGACCAGCAACATCTTTCAGAGGTGGCACATTCTTTGCGGGAGAAGGAGCCGGAGGAGTGCATTTTTGGAAAGAGGCTCTGCTGAGGATGAGATGTCGATGGGATGTTCCGTCTGTGGGAAAGCACAGATCCCCAGGGCTGTTGTGCCTGTGAATAGGCTGCACGGGGTACATGAAGCCCTGCAACATCTTTCACTGCTGCCACGTTCCTTACAAGAGTAGGAGCCAGAGGTTTACCATTTCGAAAATACGCTCTGCCAAGAACGAGAGCCATGAGATGGTCTGTCTGTGGGAAAGCACAGATCCCCAGTGCAGTTGTCCTGTGAATAGGGTGCAGGGGGAAGGTGATGACCAGCAACATCTTTCAGAGGTGGCACATTCTTTGCGGGAGAAGGAGCCGGAGGAGTGCATTTTTGGAAAGAGGCTCTGCCGAGGATGAGATGTCGATGGGATGTTCCGTCTGTGGGAAAGCACAGATCCCCAGTGCTGCTGTGCCTGAGAACAGGCTGCACGGGGTACATGAAGCCCTGCAACATCTTTCTCTGCTGCCACGTTCCTTGCGAGAGTAGGAGCCGGACGTTTACAATTTCGAAAATACGCTCTGCTAAGAACAAGTGCCATGAGATGGTCTGTCTGTGGGAAAGCACAGATGCCCTGTGCATTTGTCCGGTGAATAGGGTGCAGGGGGAAGCTGAAGGCCAGCAGCATCTCTCAGAGGTGGCACATTCTTTGCGGGAGAAGGAGCCGGAGGAGCGCATTTTTGGAAAGAGGCTCTGCCGAGGATGAGATGTCGATGGGATGTTCCGTCTGTGGGAAAGCACAGATCCCCAGTGCTGCTGTGCCTGAGAACAGGCTGCACGGGATACATGAAGCCCTGCAACATCTTTCTCTGCTGCCACATTCTTTGCGAGAGTAGGAGCCGGACGTTTACTATTTTGAAAATAGGCTTCGTCTTGAACAAGTGCCATGAGATGGTCCGTTTGTGGGAAAGTGCAGATCCCCAGGGCTGTTGTGCCGGACAATAGGGTGCCAAGTAGAGGTGAAGACCAGCAACATCTTTCAGAGGTGGCACATTCTTTGCGGGAGAAGGAGCCGGATGACTGCATTTTTGGAAAGAGGCCCTGCCGAGTACGAGATGACCATGAGATGTTCTGCCTGTGGGTAAGCACAGATCCCCAGGGCTGTTGTGCCAGTGATGAGGCTGCCGAGAGGAGGTGAAGTTCTGCAACATCTTTCAGCTCTGTCACATTCCTTCTAGGAGAAAGAGCCGGACATTTGCCTTTGCAGAAAGATGCTCTGCCGAGAAGGAGTGCCATGAGATGGTCCGTCTGTGGGAAAGCACAGATCCCCAGGGCTGTTGTGCCTGTGAATAGGCTGCACGGGGTACATGAAGCCCTTCAACATCTTTCTCTGCTGCCACATTCCTTGCGAGAGTAGGAGCCTGAGGTTTACCATTTCGAAAAAACTCTCTGCCAAGAACGAGAGCCATGAGATGGTCCCTCTGTGGGAAAGCACAGATCCCCAGTGCTGTTGTGCCTGTGAATAGGCTGCACGGGGTACATGAAGCCCTGCAACATCTTTCACTGCTGCCACGTTCTTTGCGAGAGTAGGAGCCGGACGTTTACTATTTTGAAAATAGGCTTCGTCTTGAACAAGTGCCATGAGATGGTCCGTTTGTGGGAAAGTGCAGATCCCCAGGGCTGTTGTGCCGGTGAATAGGGTGCCAAGTAGAGGTGAAGACCAGCAACATCTTTCAGAGGTGGCACATTCTTTGCGGGAGAAGGAGCCGGAGGAGTGCATTTTTGGAAAGAGGCTCTGCCGAGGATGAGATGTCGATGGGATGTTCCGTCTGTGGGAAAGCACAGATCCCCAGGGCTGTTGTGCCTGTGAATAGGCTGCACGGGGTACATGAAGCCCTGCAACATCGTTCACTGCTGCCACGTTCCTTGAGAGAGTAGGAGCCGGACGTTTACCATTTCGAAAATACGCTCTGCCAAGAACGAGAGCCATGAGATGGTCCGTCTGTGGGAAAGCACAGATCCCCAGTGCTGTTGTGCCTGTGAATAGGCTGCACGGGATACATGAAGCCCTGCAACATCTTTCACTGCTGCCACGTTCTTTGCGAGAGTAGGAGCCGGACGTTTACAATTTCGAAAATACGCTCTGCTAAGAACAAGTGCCATGAGATGGTCCGTCTGTGGGAAAGCACAGATGCCCTGTGCATTTGTCCGGTGAATAGGGTGCAGGGGGAAGCTGAAGGCCAGCAGCATCTCTCAGAGGTGGCACATTCTTTGCGGGAGAAGGAGCCGGAGGAGCGCATTTTTGGAAAGAGGCTCTGCCGAGGATGAGATGACGATGGGATGTTCCGTCTGTGGGAAAGCACAGATCCCCAGTGCTGCTGTGCCTGAGAACAGGCTGCACGGGATACATGAAGCCCTGCAACATCTTTCTCTGCTGCCACGTTCTTTGCGAGAGTAGGAGCCGGACGTTTACTATTTTGAAAATAGGCTTCGTCTTGAACAAGTGCCATGAGATGGTCCGTTTGTGGGAAAGTGCAGATCCCCAGGGCTGTTGTGCCGGACAATAGGGTGCCAAGTAGAGGTGAAGACCAGCAACATCTTTCAGAGCTGGCACATTCTTTGCGGGAGAAGGAGCCGGATGACTGCATTTTTGGAAAGAGGCCCTGCCGAGTACGAGATGACCATGAGATGTTCTGCCTGTGGGTAAGCACAGATCCCCAGGGCTGTTGTTCCAGTGATGAGGCTGCCGAGAGGAGGTGAAGTTCTGCAACATCTTTCAGCTCTGTCACATTCCTTCTAGGAGAAAGAGCCGGACATTTGCCTTTGCAGAAAGATGCTCTGCCGAGAAGGAGTGCCATGAGATGGTCCGTCTGTGGGAAAGCACAGATACCCAGGGCTGTTGTGCCTGTGAATAGGCTGCACGGGATACATGAAGCCCTGCAACATCTTTCACTGCTGCCACGTTCTTTGCGAGAGTAGGAGCCGGACGTTTACTATTTTGAAAATAGGCTTCGTCTTGAACAAGTGATATGAGATGGTCCGTTTGTGGGAAAGTGCAGATCCCCAGGGCTGTTGTGCCGGTGAATAGGGTGCCAAGTAGAGGTGAAGACCAGCAACATCTTTCAGAGGTGGCACATTCTTTGCGGGAGAAGGAGCCGGAGGAGTGCATTTTTGGAAAGAGGCTCTGCCGAGGATGAGATGTCGATGGGATGTTCCGTCTGTGAGAAAGCACAGATCCCCAGGGCTGTTGTGCCTGTGAATAGGCTGCACGGGGTACATGAAGCCCTGCAACATCTTTCACTGCTGCCACGTTCCTTGCGAGAGTAGGAGCCGGACGTTTAAAATTTCGAAAATACGCTCTGCTAAGAACAAGTGCCATGAGATGGTCTGTCTGTGGGAAAGCACAGATGCCCTGTGCATTTGTCCGGTGAATAGGGTGCAGGGGGAAGCTGAAGGCCAGCAGCATCTCTCAGAGGTGGCACATTCTTTGCGGGTGAAGGAGCCGGAGGAGCGCATTTTTGGAAAGAGGCTCTGCCGAGGATGAGATGACGATGGGATGTTCCCGTCTGTGGGAAAGCACAGATCCCCAGTGCTGCTGTGCCTGAGAACAGGCTGCACGGGATACATGAAGCCCTGCAACATCTTTCTCTGCTGCCACGTTCTTTGCGAGAGTAGGAGCCGGACGTTTACTATTTCGAAAATACGCTCTGCTAAGAACAAGTGCCATGAGATGGTCCGTCTGTGGGAAAGCACAGATCCTCAGTGCTGTTGTGCCTGTGAATAGGCTGCACGGGATACATGAAGCCCTGCAACATCTTTCTCTGCTGTCACGTTCTTTGCGAGAGTAGGAGCCGGACGTTTAGTATTTTGAAAATAGGCTTCGTCTTGAACAAGTGCCATGAGATGGTCCGTTTGTGGGAAAGTGCAGATCCCCAGGGCTGTTGTGCCGGACAATAGGGTGCCAAGTAGAGGTGAAGACCAGCAACATCTTTCAGAGCTGGCACATTCTTTGCGGGAGAAGGAGCCGGATGACTGCATTTTTGGAAAGAGGCCCTGCCGAGTACGAGATGACCATGAGATGTCCTGCCTGTGGGTAAGCACAGATCCCCAGGGCTGTTGTTCCAGTGATGAGGCTGCCGAGAGGAGGTGAAGTTCTGCAACATCTTTCAGCTCTGTCACATTCCTTCTAGGAGAAAGAGCCGGACATTTGCCTTTGCAGAAAGATGCTCTGCCGAGAAGGAGTGCCATGAGATGGTCCGTCTGTGGGAAAGCAGAGATCCCCAGGGCTGTTGTGCCTGTGAATAGGCTGCACGGGGTACATGAAGCCCTGCAACATCTTTCTCTGCTGCCACATTCCTTGCGAGAGTAGGAGCCTGAGGTTTACCATTTCGAAAATACTCTCTGCCAAGAACGAGAGCCATGAGATGGTCCGTCTGTGGGAAAGCACAGATCCCCAGTGCTGTTGTGCCTGTGAATAGGCTGCACGGGGTACATGAAGCCCTGCAACATCTTTCACTGCTGCCACGTTCTTTGCGAGAGTAGGAGCCGGACGTTTACTATTTTGAAAATAGGCTTCGTCTTGAACAAGTGATATGAGATGGTCCGTTTGTGGGAAAGCACAGATCCCCAGTGCAGTTGTCCTGTGAATAGGGTGCAGGGGGAAGGTGATGACCAGCAACATCTTTCAGAGGTGGCACATTCTTTGCGGGAGAAGGAGCCGGAGGAGTGCATTTTTGGAAAGAGGCTCTGCCGAGGATGAGATGTCGATGGGATGTTCCGTCTGTGGGAAAGCACAGATCCCCAGGGCTGTTGTGCCTGTGAATAGGCTGCACGGGGTACATGAAGCCCTGCAACATCTTTCTCTGCTGCCACGTTCCTTACAAGAGTAGGAGCCAGAGGTTTACCATTTCGAAAATACGCTCTGCCAAGAACGAGAGCCATGAGATGGTCCGTCTGTGGGAAAGCACAGATCCCCAGTGCAGTTGTCCTGTGAATAGGGTGCAGGGGGAAGGTGATGACCAGCAACATCTTTCAGAGGTGGCACATTCTTTGCGGGAGAAGGAGCCGGAGGAGTGCATTTTTGGAAAGAGGCTCTGCCGAGGATGAGATGTCGATGGGATGTTCCGTCTGTGGGAAAGCACAGATCCCCAGGGCTGTTGTGCCTGTGAATAGGCTGCACGGGGTACATGAAGCCCTGCAACATCTTTCTCTGCTGCCACGTTCCTTGCGAGAGTAGGAGCCGGACGTTTACAATTTCGAAAATACGCTCTGCTAAGAACAAGTGCCATGAGATGGTCTGTCTGTGGGAAAGCACAGATGCCCTGTGCATTTGTCCGGTGAATAGGGTGCAGGGGGAAGCTGAAGGCCAGCAGCATCTCTCAGAGGTGGCACATTCTTTGCGGGAGAAGGAGCCGGAGGAGCGCATTTTTGGAAAGAGGCTCTGCCGAGGATGAGATGTCGATGGGATGTTCCGTCTGTGGGAAAGCACAGATCCCCAGTGCTGCTGTGCCTGAGAACAGGCTGCACGGGATACATGAAGCCCTGCAACATCTTTCTCTGCTGCCACGTTCTTTGCGAGAGTAGGAGCCGGACGTTTACTATTTTGAAAATAGGCTTCGTCTTGAACAAGTGATATGAGATGGTCCGTTTGTGGGAAAGTGCAGATCCCCAGGGCTGTTGTGCCGGACAATAGGGTGCCAAGTAGAGGTGAAGACCAGCAACATCTTTCAGAGCTGGCACATTCTTTGCGGGAGAAGGAGCTGGATGACTGCATTTTTGGAAAGAGGCCCTGCCGAGTACGAGATGACCATGAGATGTTCTGCCTGTGGGTAAGCACAGATCCCCAGGGCTGTTGTGCCAGTGATGAGGCTGCCGAGAGGAGGTGAAGTTCTGCAACATCTTTCAGCTCTGTCACATTCCTTCTAGGAGAAAGAGCCGGACATTTGCCTTTGCAGAAAGATGCTCTGCCGAGAAGGAGTGCCATGAGATGGTCCGTCTGTGGGAAAGCACAGATCCCCAGGGCTGTTGTGCCTGTGAATAGGCTGCACGGGATACATGAAGCCCTGCAACATCTTTCTCTGCTGCCACGTTCTTTGCGAGAGTAGGAGCCGGACGTTTACTATGTTGAAAATAGGCTTCGTCTTGAACAAGTGCCATGAGATGGTCCGTTTGTGGGAAAGTGCAGATCCCCAGGGCTGTTGTGCCGGACAATAGGGTGCCAAGTAGAGGTGAAGACCAGCAACATCTTTCAGAGCTGGCACATTCTTTGCTGGAGAAGGAGCCGGATGACTGCATTTTTGGAAAGAGGCCCTGCCGAGTACGAGATGACCATGAGATGTTCTGCCTGTGGGTAAGCACAGATCCCCAGGGCTGTTGTGCCAGTGATGAGGCTGCCGAGAGGAGGTGAAGTTCTGCAACATCTTTCAGCTCTGTCACATTCCTTCTAGGAGAAAGAGCCGGACATTTGTCTTTGCAGAAAGATGCTCTGCCGAGAAGGAGTGCCATGAGATGGTCCGTCTGTGGGAAAGCACAGATCCCCAGGGCTGTTGTGCCTGTGAATAGGCTGCACGGGGTACATGAAGCCCTGCAACATCTTTCTCTGCTGCCAAATTCCTTGCGAGAGTAGGAGCCTGAGGTTTACCATTTCGAAAATACTCTCTGCCAAGAACGAGAGCCATGAGATGGTCCGTCTGTGGGTAAGCACAGATCCCCAGTGCTGTTGTGCCTGTGAATAGGCTGCACGGGATACATGAAGCCCTGCAACATCTTTCACTGCTGCCACGTTCTTTGCGAGAGTAGGAGCCGGACGTTTACTATTTTGAAAATAGGCTTCGTCTTGAACAAGTGATATGAGATGGTCCGTTTGTGGGAAAGTGCAGATCCCCAGGGCTGTTGTGCCGGTGAATAGGGTGCCAAGTAGAGGTGAAGACCAGCAACATCTTTCAGAGGTGGCACATTCTTTGCGGGAGAAGGAGCCGGAGGAGTGCATTTTTGGAAAGAGGCTCTGCCGAGGATGAGATGTCGATGGGATGTTCCGTCTGTGGGAAAGCACAGATCCCCAGGGCTGTTGTGCCTGTGAATAGGCTGCACGGGGTACATGAAGCCCTGCAACATCTTTCACTGCTGCCACGTTCCTTGCGAGAGTAGGAGCCGGACGTTTACAATTTCGAAAATACGCTCTGCCAAGAACGAGAGCCATGAGATGGTCCGTCTGTGGGAAAGCACAGATCCCCAGTGCAGTTGTCCTGTGAATAGGGTGCAGGGGGAAGGTGATGACCAGCAACATCTTTCAGAGGTGGCACATTCTTTGCGGGAGAAGGAGCCGGAGGAGTGCATTTTTGGAAAGAGGCTCTGCCGAGGATGAGATGTCGATGGGATGTTCCGTCTGTGGGAAAGCACAGATCCCCAGTGCTGTTGTGCCTGTGAATAGGCTGCACGGGGTACATGAAGCCCTGCAACATCTTTCTCTGCTGCCACGTTCCTTACAAGAGTAGGAGCCAGAGGTTTACCATTTCGAAAATACGCTCTGCCAAGAACGAGAGCCATGAGATGGTCCGTCTTTGGGAAAGCACAGATGCCCTGTGCATTTGTCCGGTGAATAGGGTGCAGGGGGAAGCTGAAGGCCAGCAGCATCTCTCAGAGGTGGCACATTCTTTGCGGGAGAAGGAGCCGGAGGAGCGCATTTTTGGAAAGAGGCTCTGCTGAGGATGAGATGACGATGGGATGTTCCGTCTGTGGGAAAGCACAGATCCCCAGTGCTGCTGTGCCTGAGAACAGGCTGCACGGGATACATGAAGCCCTGCAACATCTTTCTCTGCTGCCACGTTCTTTGCGAGAGTAGGAGCCGGACGTTTACTATTTTGAAAATAGGCTTCGTCTTGAACAAGTGCCATGAGATGGTCCGTTTGTGGGAAAGTGCAGATCCCCAGGGCTGTTGTGCCGGACAATAGGGTGCCAAGTAGAGGTGAAGACCAGCAACATCTTTCAGAGCTGGCACATTCTTTGCGGGAGAAGGAGCCGGATGACTGCATTTTTGGAAAGAGGCCCTGCCGAGTACGAGATGACCATGAGATGTTCTGCCTGTGGGTAAGCACAGATCCCCAGGGCTGTTGTGCCAGTGATGAGGCTGCCGAGAGGAGGTGAAGTTCTGCAACATCTTTCAGCTCTGTCACATTCCTTCTAGGAGAAAGAGCCGGACATTTGCCTTTGCAGAAAGATGCTCTGCCGAGAAGGAGTGCCATGAGATGGTCCGTCTGTGGGAAAGCACAGATCCCCAGGGCTGTTGTGCCTGTGAATAGGCTGCACGGGATACATGAAGCCCTGCAACATCTTTCTCTGCTGCCACGTTCTTTGCGAGAGTAGGAGCCGGACGTTTACAATTTCGAAAATACGCTCTGCTAAGAACAAGTGCCATGAGATGGTCCGTTTGTGGGAAAGTGCAGATCCCCAGGGCTGTTGTGCCGGTGAATAGGGTGCCAAGTAGAGGTGAAGACCAGCAACATCTTTCAGAGCTGGCACATTCTTTGCGGGAGAAGGAGCCCGAGGAGTGCATTTTTGGAAAGAGGCTCTGCCGAGAATGAGATGTCGATGGGATGTTCCGTCTGTGGGAAAGCACAGATCCCCAGGGCTGTTGTGCCTGTGAATAGGCTGCACGGGGTACATGAAGCCCTGCAACATCTTTCTCTGCTGCCACGTTCTTTGCGAGAGTAGGAGCCGGACGTTTACTATTTTGAAAATAGGCTTCGTCTTGAACAAGTGATATGAGATGGTCCGTTTGTGGGAAAGTGCAGATCCCCAGGGCTGTTGTGCCGGACAATAGGGTGCCAAGTAGAGGTGAAGACCAGCAACATCTTTCAGAGCTGGCACATTCTTTGCGGGAGAAGGAGCTGGATGACTGCATTTTTGGAAAGAGGCCCTGCCGAGTACGAGATGACCATGAGATGTTCTGCCTGTGGGTAAGCACAGATCCCCAGGGCTGTTGTGCCAGTGATGAGGCTGCCGAGAGGAGGTGAAGTTCTGCAACATCTTTCAGCTCTGTCACATTCCTTCTAGGAGAAAGAGCCGGACATTTGCCTTTGCAGAAAGATGCTCTGCCGAGAAGGAGTGCCATGAGATGGTCCGTCTGTGGGAAAGCACAGATCCCCAGTGCTGCTGTGCCTGTGAATAGGCTGCACGGGATACATGAAGCCCTGCAACATCTTTCTCTGCTGCCACGTTCTTTGCGAGAGTAGGAGCCGGACGTTTACTATGTTGAAAATAGGCTTCGTCTTGAACAAGTGCCATGAGATGGTCCGTTTGTGGGAAAGTGCAGATCCCCAGGGCTGTTGTGCTGGACAATAGGGTGCCAAGTAGAGGTGAAGACCAACAACATCTTTCAGAGCTGGCACATTCTTTGCTGGAGAAGGAGCCGGATGACTGCATTTTTGGAAAGAGGCCCTGCCGAGTACGAGATGACCATGAGATGTTCTGCCTGTGGGTAAGCACAGATCCCCAGGGCTGTTGTGCCAGTGATGAGGCTGCCGAGAGGAGGTGAAGTTCTGCAACATCTTTCAGCTCTGTCACATTCCTTCTAGGAGAAAGAGCCGGACATTTGTCTTTGCAGAAAGATGCTCTGCCGAGAAGGAGTGCCATGAGATGGTCCGTCTGTGGGAAAGCACAGATCCCCAGGGCTGTTGTGCCTGTGAATAGGCTGCACGGGGTACATGAAGCCCTGCAACATCTTTCTCTGCTGCCAAATTCCTTGCGAGAGTAGGAGCCTGAGGTTTACCATTTCGAAAATACTCTCTGCCAAGAACGAGAGCCATGAGATGGTCCGTCTGTGGGTAAGCACAGATCCCCAGTGCTGTTGTGCCTGTGAATAGGCTGCACGGGATACATGAAGCCCTGCAACATCTTTCACTGCTGCCACGTTCTTTGCGAGAGTAGGAGCCGGACGTTTACTATTTTGAAAATAGGCTTCGTCTTGAACAAGTGATATGAGATGGTCCGTTTGTGGGAAAGTGCAGATCCCCAGGGCTGTTGTGCCGGTGAATAGGGTGCCAAGTAGAGGTGAAGACCAGCAACATCTTTCAGAGGTGGCACATTCTTTGCGGGAGAAGGAGCCGGAGGAGTGCATTTTTGGAAAGAGGCTCTGCCGAGGATGAGATGTCGATGGGATGTTCCGTCTGTGGGAAAGCACAGATCCCCAGGGCTGTTGTGCCTGTGAATAGGCTGCACGGGGTACATGAAGCCCTGCAACATCTTTCACTGCTGCCACGTTCCTTGCGAGAGTAGGAGCCGGACGTTTACAATTTCGAAAATACGCTCTGCCAAGAACGAGATCCATGAGATGGTCCGTCTGTGGGAAAGCACAGATCCCCAGTGCAGTTGTCCTGTGAATAGGGTGCAGGGGGAAGGTGATGACCAGCAACATCTTTCAGAGGTGGCACATTCTTTGCGGGAGAAGGAGCCGGAGGAGTGCATTTTTGGAAAGAGGCTCTGCCGAGGATGAGATGTCGATGGGATGTTCCGTCTGTGGGAAAGCACAGATCCCCAGTGCTGTTGTGCCTGTGAATAGGCTGCACGGGGTACATGAAGCCCTGCAACATCTTTCTCTGCTGCCACGTTCCTTACAAGAGTAGGAGCCAGAGGTTTACCATTTCGAAAATACGCTCTGCCAAGAACGAGAGCCATGAGATGGTCCATCTGTGGGAAAGCACAGATGCCCTGTGCATTTGTCCGGTGAATAGGGTGCAGGGGGAAGCTGAAGGCCAGCAGCATCTCTCAGAGGTGGCACATTCTTTGCGGGAGAAGGAGCCGGAGGAGCGCATTTTTGGAAAGAGGCTCTGCCGAGGATGAGATGACGATGGGATGTTCCGTCTGTGGGAAAGCACAGATCCCCAGTGCTGCTGTGCCTGAGAACAGGCTGCACGGGATACATGAAGCCCTGCAACATCTTTCTCTGCTGCCACGTTCTTTGCGAGAGTAGGAGCCGGACGTTTACTATTTTGAAAATAGGCTTCGTCTTGAACAAGTGCCATGAGATGGTCCGTTTGTGGGAAAGTGCAGATCCCCAGGGCTGTTGTGCCGGACAATAGGGTGCCAAGTAGAGGTGAAGACCAGCAACATCTTTCAGAGCTGGCACATTCTTTGCGGGAGAAGGAGCCGGATGACTGCATTTTTGGAAAGAGGCCCTGCCGAGTACGAGATGACCATGAGATGTTCTGCCTGTGGGTAAGCACAGATCCCCAGGGCTGTTGTGCCAGTGATGAGGCTGCCGAGAGGAGGTGAAGTTCTGCAACATCTTTCAGCTCTGTCACATTCCTTCTAGGAGAAAGAGCCGGACATTTGCCTTTGCAGAAAGATGCTCTGCCGAGAAGGAGTGCCATGAGATGATCCGTCTGTGGGAAAGCACAGATCCCCAGGGCTGTTGTGCCTCTGAATAGGCTGCACGGGGTACATGAAGCCCTGCAACATCTTTCTCTGCTGCCACGTTCTTTGCGAGAGTAGGAGCCGGACGTTTACAATTTCGAAAATACGCTCTGCTAAGAACAAGTGCCATGAGATGGTCCGTTTGTGGGAAAGTGCAGATCCCCAGGGCTGTTGTGCCGGTGAATAGGGTGCCAAGTAGAGGTGAAGACCAGCAACATCTTTCAGAGCTGGCACATTCTTTGCGGGAGAAGGAGCCCGAGGAGTGCATTTTTGGAAAGAGGCTCTGCCGAGAATGAGATGTCGATGGGATGTTCCGTCTGTGGGAAAGCACAGATCCCCAGGGCTGTTGTGCCTGTGAATAGGCTGCACGGGGTACATGAAGCCCTGCAACATCTTTCTCTGCTGCCACGTTCCTTACAAGAGTAGGAGCCAGAGGTTTACCATTTCGAAAATACGCTCTGCCAAGAACGAGAGCCATGAGATGGTCCGTCTGTGGGAAAGCACAGATCCCCAGTGCAGTTGTCCTGTGAATAGGGTGCAGGGGGAAGGTGATGACCAGCAACATCTTTCAGAGGTGGCACGTTCTTTGCGGGAGAAGGAGCCGGAGGAGTGCATTTTTGGAAAGAGGCTCTGCCGAGGATGAGATGTCGATGGGATGTTCCGTCTGTGGGAAAGCACAGATCCCCAGGGCTGTTGTGCCTGTGAATAGGCTGCACGGGGTACATGAAGCCCTGCAACATCTTTCACTGCTGCCACGTTCCTTGCGAGAGTAGGAGCCGGACGTTTACAATTTCGAAAATACGCTCTGCTAAGAACAAGTGCCATGAGATGGTCTGTCTGTGGGAAAGCACAGATGCCCTGTGCATTTGTCCGGTGAATAGGGTGCAGGGGGAAGCTGAAGGCCAGCAGCATCTCTCAGAGGTGGCACATTCTTTGCGGGAGAAGGAGCCGGAGGAGCGCATTTTTGGAAAGAGGCTCTGCCGAGGATGAGATGACGATGGGATGTTCCGTCTGTGGGAAAGCACAGATCCCCAGTGCTGCTGTGCCTGAGAACAGGCTGCACGGGATACATGAAGCCCTGCAACATCTTTCTCTGCTGCCACGTTCTTTGCGAGAGTAGGAGCCGGACGTTTACAATTTCGAAAATAGGCTTCGTCTTGAACAAGTGCCATGAGATGGTCCGTTTGTGGGAAAGCGCAGATCCCCAGCGCTGTTGTGCCGGTGAATAGGGTGCCAAGTAGAGGTGAAGACCAGCAACATCTTTCAGAGGTGGCACATTCTTTGCGGGAGAAGGAGCCGGAGGAGTGCATTTTTGGAAAGAGGCTCTGCCGAGGATGAGATGTCGATGGGATGTTCCGTCTGTGGGAAAGCACAGATCCCCAGGGCTGTTGTGCCTGTGAATAGGCTGCACGGGATACATGAAGCCCTGCAACATCTTTCACTGCTGCCACGTTCTTTGCGAGAGTAGGAGCCGGACGTTTACTATTTTGAAAATAGGCTTCGTCTTGAACAAGTGATATGAGATGGTCCGTTTGTGGGAAAGTGCAGATCCCCAGGGCTGTTGTGCCGGTGAATAGGGTGCCAAGTAGAGGTGAAGACCAGCAACATCTTTCAGAGGTGGCACATTCTTTGCGGGAGAAGGAGCCGGAGGAGTGCATTTCTGGAAAGAGGCTCTGCCGAGGATGAGATGTCGATGGGATGTTCCGTCTGTGGGAAAGCACAGATCCCCAGGGCTGTTGTGCCTGTGAATAGGCTGCACGGGGTACATGAAGCCCTGCAACATCTTTCACTGCTGCCACGTTCCTTGCGAGAGTAGGAGCCGGACGTTTACAATTTCGAAAATACGCTCTGCTAAGAACAAGTGCCATGAGATGGTCTGTCTGTGGGAAAGCACAGATGCCCTGTGCATTTGTCCGGTGAATAGGGTGCAGGGGGAAGCTGAAGGCCAGCAGCATCTCTCAGAGGTGGCACATTCTTTGCGGGAGAAGGAGCCGGAGGAGCGCATTTTTGGAAAGAGGCTCTGCCGAGGATGAGATGACGATGGGATGTTCCGTCTGTGGGAAAGCACAGATCCCCAGTGCTGCTGTGCCTGAGAACAGGCTGCACGGGATACATGAAGCCCTGCAACATCTTTCTCTGCTGCCACGTTCTTTGCGAGAGTAGGAGCCGGACGTTTACTATTTTGAAAATAGGCTTCGTCTTGAACAAGTGCCATGAGATGGTCCGTTTGTGGGAAAGTGCAGATCCCCAGGGCTCTTGTGCCGGACAATAGGGTGCCAAGTAGAGGTGAAGACCAGCAACATCTTTCAGAGCTGGCACATTCTTTGCGGGAGAAGGAGCCGGATGACTGCATTTTTGGAAAGAGGCCCTGCCGAGTACGAGATGACCATGAGATGTTCTGCCTGTGGGTAAGCACAGATCCCCAGGGCTGTTGTGCCAGTGATGAGGCTGCCGAGAGGAGTGAAGTTCTGCAACATCTTTCAGCTCTGTCACATTCCTTCTAGGAGAAAGAGCCGGACATTTGCCTTTGCAGAAAGATGCTCTACCGAGAAGGAGTGCCATGAGATGATCCGTCTGTGGGAAAGCACAGATCCCCAGGGCTGTTGTGCCTGTGAATAGGCTGCACGGGGTACATGAAGCCCTGCAACATCTTTCTCTGCTGTCACGTTCTTTGCGAGAGTAGGAGCCGGACGTTTACAATTTCGAAAATAGGCTTCGTCTTGAACAAGTGCCATGAGATGGTCCGTTTGTGGGAAAGCGCAGATCCCCAGTGCTGTTGTGCCGGTGAATAGGGTGCCAAGTAGAGGTGAAGACCAGCAACATCTTTCAGAGGTGGCACATTCTTTGCGGGAGAAGGAGCCGGAGGAGTGCATTTTTGGAAAGAGGCTCTGCCGAGGATGAGATGTCGATGGGATGTTCCGTCTGTGGGAAAGCACAGATCCCCAGGGCTGTTGTGCCTGTGAATAGGCTGCACGGGATACATGAAGCCCTGCAACATCTTTCACTGCTGCCACGTTCTTTGCGAGAGTAGGAGCCGGACGTTTACTATTTTGAAAATAGGCTTCGTCTTGAACAAGTGCCATGAGATGGTCCGTTTGTGGGAAAGTGCAGATCCCCAGGGCTGTTGTGCCGGTGAATAGGGTGCCAAGTAGAGGTGAAGACCAGCAACATCTTTCAGAGGTGGCACATTCTTTGCGGGAGAAGGAGCCGGAGGAGTGCATTTCTGGAAAGAGGCTCTGCCGAGGATGAGATGTCGATGGGATGTTCCGTCTGTGGGAAAGCACAGATCCCCAGGGCTGTTGTGCCTGTGAATAGGCTGCACGGGGTACATGAAGCCCTGCAACATCTTTCACTGCTGCCACGTTCCTTGCGAGAGTAGGAGCCGGACGTTTACAATTTCGAAAATACGCTCTGCTAAGAACAAGTGCCATGAGATGGTCCGTCTGTGGGAAAGCACAGATCCCCAGGGCTGTTGTGCCTGTGAATAGGCTGCACGGGGTACATGAAGCCCTTCAACATCTTTCTCTGCTGCCACATTCCTTGCGAGAGTAGGAGCCTGAGGTTTACAATTTCGAAAATACGCTCTGCCAAGAACGAGTGCCATGAGATGGTCCGTCTGTGGGAAAGCACAGATCCCCAGTGCAGTTGTCCTGTGAATAGGGTGCAGGGGGAAGGTGATGACCAGCAACATCTTTCAGAGGTGGCACGTTCTTTGCGGGAGAAGGAGCCGGAGGAGTGCATTTTTGGAAAGAGGCTCTGCCGAGGATGAGATGTCGATGGGATGTTCCGTCTGTGGGAAAGCACAGATCCCCAGGGCTGTTGTGCCTGTGAATAGGCTGCACGGGGTACATGAAGCCCTGCAACATCTTTCTCTGCTGCCACGTTCCTTGCGAGAGTAGGAGCCGGACGTTTACCATTTCGAAAATACGCTCTGCTAAGAACAAGTGCCATGAGATGGTCTGTCTGTGGGAAAGCACAGATGCCCTGTGCATTTGTCCGGTGAATAGGGTGCAGGGGGAAGCTGAAGGCCAGCAGCATCTCTCAGAGGTGGCACATTCTTTGCGGGAGAAGGAGCCGGAGGAGCGCATTTTTGGAAAGAGGCTCTGCCGAGGATGAGATGACGATGGGATGTTCCGTCTGTGGGAAAGCACAGATCCCCAGTGCTGCTGTGCCTGAGAACAGGCTGCACGGGATACATGAAGCCCTGCAACATCTTTCTCTGCTGCCACGTTCTTTGCGAGAGTAGGAGCCGGACGTTTACTATTTTGAAAATAGGCTTCGTCTTGAACAAGTGCCATGAGATGGTCCGTTTGTGGGAAAGTGCAGATCCCCAGGGCTCTTGTGCCGGACAATAGGGTGCCAAGTAGAGGTGAAGACCAGCAACATCTTTCAGAGCTGGCACATTCTTTGCGGGAGAAGGAGCCGGATGACTGCATTTTTGGAAAGAGGCCCTGCCGAGTACGAGATGACCATGAGATGTTCTGCCTGTGGGTAAGCACAGATCCCCAGGGCTGTTGTGCCAGTGATGAGGCTGCCGAGAGGAGGTGAAGTTCTGCAACATCTTTCAGCTCTGTCACATTCCTTCTAGGAGAAAGAGCCGGACATTTGCCTTTGCAGAAAGATGCTCTGCCGAGAAGGAGTGCCATGAGATGGTCCGTCTGTGGGAAAGCACAGATCCCCAGGGCTGTTGTGCCTGTGAATAGGCTGCACGGGATACATGAAGCCCTGCAACATCTTTCACTGCTGCCACGTTCTTTGCGAGAGTAGGAGCCGGACGTTTACTATTTTGAAAATAGGCTTCGTCTTGAACAAGTGATATGAGATGGTCCGTTTGTGGGAAAGTGCAGATCCCCAGGGCTGTTGTGCCGGTGAATAGGGTGCCAAGTAGAGGTGAAGACCAGCAACATCTTTCAGAGGTGGCACATTCTTTGCGGGAGAAGGAGCCGGAGGAGTGCATTTTTGGAAAGAGGCTCTGCCGAGGATGAGATGTCGATGGGATGTTCCGTCTGTGGGAAAGCACAGATCCCCAGGGCTGTTGTGCCTGTGAATAGGCTGCACGGGGTACATGAAGCCCTGCAACATCTTTCACTGCTGCCACGTTCCTTGCGAGAGTAGGAGCCGGACGTTTACAATTTCGAAAATACGCTCTGCCAAGAACGAGAGCCATGAGATGGTCCGTCTGTGGGAAAGCACAGATCCCCAGTGCAGTTGTCCTGTGAATAGGGTGCAGGGGGAAGGTGATGACCAGCAACATCTTTCAGAGGTGGCACATTCTTTGCGGGAGAAGGAGCCGGAGGAGTGCATTTTTGGAAAGAGGCTCTGCCGAGGATGAGATGTCGATGGGATGTTCCGTCTGTGGGAAAGCACAGATCCCCAGGGCTGTTGTGCCTGTGAATAGGCTGCACGGGGTACATGAAGCCCTGCAACATCTTTCACTGCTGCCACGTTCCTTGCGAGAGTAGGAGCCGGACGTTTACAATTTCGAAAATACGCTCTGCTAAGAACAAGTGCCATGAGATGGTCTGTCTGTGGGAAAGCACAGATGCCCTGTGCATTTGTCCGGTGAATAGGGTGCAGGGGGAAGCTGAAGGCCAGCAGCATCTCTCAGAGGTGGCACATTCTTTGCGGGAGAAGGAGCCGGAGGAGCGCATTTTTGGAAAGAGGCTCTGCCGAGGATGAGATGACGATGGGATGTTCCGTCTGTGGGAAAGCACAGATCCCCAGTGCTGCTGTGCCTGAGAACAGGCTGCACGGGATACATGAAGCCCTGCAACATCTTTCTCTGCTGCCACGTTCTTTGCGAGAGTAGGAGCCGGACGTTTACTATTTTGAAAATAGGCTTCGTCTTGAACAAGTGCCATGAGATGGTCCGTTTGTGGGAAAGTGCAGATCCCCAGGGCTCTTGTGCCGGACAATAGGGTGCCAAGTAGAGGTGAAGACCAGCAACATCTTTCAGAGCTGGCACATTCTTTGCGGGAGAAGGAGCCGGATGACTGCATTTTTGGAAAGAGGCCCTGCCGAGTACGAGATGACCATGAGATGTTCTGCCTGTGGGTAAGCACAGATCCCCAGGGCTGTTGTGCCAGTGATGAGGCTGCCGAGAGGAGGTGAAGTTCTGCAACATCTTTCAGCTCTGTCACATTCCTTCTAGGAGAAAGAGCCGGACATTTGCCTTTGCAGAAAGATGCTCTGCCGAGAAGGAGTGCCATGAGATGGTCCGTCTGTGGGAAAGCACAGATCCCCAGGGCTGTTGTGCCTGTGAATAGGCTGCACGGGGTACATGAAGCCCTTCAACATCTTTCTCTGCTGCCACATTCCTTGCGAGAGTAGGAGTCTGAGGTTTAGCATTTCGAAAATACGCTCTGCTAAGAACAAGTGCCATGAGATGGTCTGTCTGTGGGTAAGCACAGATCCCCAGTGCTGTTGTGCCTGTGAATAGGCTGCACGGGATACATGAAGCCCTGCAACATCTTTCACTGCTGCCACGTTCTTTGCGAGAGTAGGAGCCGGACGTTTACTATTTTGAAAATAGGCTTCGTCTTGAACAAGTGATATGAGATGGTCCGTTTGTGGGAAAGTGCAGATCCCCAGGGCTGTTGTGCCGGTGAATAGGGTGCCAAGTAGAGGTGAAGACCAGCAACATCTTTCAGAGGTGGCACATTCTTTGCGGGAGAAGGAGCCGGAGGAGTGCATTTTTGGAAAGAGGCTCTGCCGAGGATGAGATGTCGATGGGATGTTCCGTCTGTGGGAAAGTGCAGATCCCCAGGGCTGTTGTGCCTGTGAATAGGCTGCACGGGGTACATGAAGCCCTGCAACATCTTTCTCTGCTGCCACGTTCCTTACAAGAGTAGGAGCCAGAGGTTTACCATTTCGAAAATACGCTCTGCCAAGAACGAGAGCCATGAGATGGTCCGTCTGTGGGAAAGCACAGATCCCCAGTGCAGTTGTCCTGTGAATAGGGTGCAGGGGGAAGGTGGTGACCAGCAACATCTTTCAGAGGTGGCACATTCTTTGCGGGAGAAGGAGCCGGAGGAGTGCATTTTTGGAAAGAGGCTCTGCCGAGGATGAGATGTCGATGGGATGTTCCGTCTGTGGGAAAGCACAGATCCCCAGGGCTGTTGTGCCTGTGAATAGGCTGCACGGGGTACATGAAGCCCTGCAACATCTTTCACTGCTGCCACGTTCCTTGCGAGAGTAGGAGCCGGACGTTTACAATTTCGAAAATACGCTCTGCCAAGAACGAGAGCCATGAGATGGTCCGTCTGTGGGAAAGCACAGATCCCCAGGGCTGTTGTCCTGTGAATAGGGTGCAGGGGGAAGGTGATGACCAGCAACATCTTTCAGAGGTGGCACGTTCTTTGCGGGAGAAGGAGCCGGAGGAGTGCATTTTTGGAAAGAGGCTCTGCCGAGGATGAGATGTCGATGGGATGTTCCGTCTGTGGGAAAGCACAGATCCCCAGGGCTGTTGTGCCTGTGAATAGGCTGCACGGGGTACATGAAGCCCTGCAACATCTTTCACTGCTGCCACGTTCCTTGCGAGAGTAGGAGCCGGACGTTTACCATTTCGAAAATACGCTCTGCTAAGAACAAGTGCCATGAGATGGTCTGTCTGTGGGAAAGCACAGATGCCCTGTGCATTTGTCCGGTGAATAGGGTGCAGGGGGAAGCTGAAGGCCAGCAGCATCTCTCAGAGGTGGCACATTCTTTGCGGGAGAAGGAGCCGGAGGAGCGCATTTTTGGAAAGAGGCTCTGCCGAGGATGAGATGACGATGGGATGTTCCGTCTGTGGGAAAGCACAGATCCCCAGTGCTGCTGTGCCTGAGAACAGGCTGCACGGGATACATGAAGCCCTGCAACATCTTTCTCTGCTGCCACGTTCTTTGCGAGAGTAGGAGCCGGACGTTTACTATTTTGAAAATAGGCTTCGTCTTGAACAAGTGCCATGAGATGGTCCGTTTGTGGGAAAGTGCAGATCCCCAGGGCTGTTGTGCCGGACAATAGGGTGCCAAGTAGAGGTGAAGACCAGCAACATCTTTCAGAGCTGGCACATTCTTTGCGGGAGAAGGAGCCGGATGACTGCATTTTTGGAAAGAGGCCCTGCCGAGTACGAGATGACCATGAGATGTTCTGCCTGTGGGTAAGCACAGATCCCCAGGGCTGTTGTGCCAGTGATGAGGATGCCGAGAGGAGGTGAAGTTCTGCAACATCTTTCAGCTCTGTCACATTCCTTCTAGGAGAAAGAGCCGGACATTTGCCTTTGCAGAAAGATGCTCTGCCGAGAAGGAGTGCCATGAGATGGTCCGTCTGTGGGAAAGCACAGATCCCCAGGGCTGTTGTGCCTCTGAATAGGCTGCACGGGGTACATGAAGCCCTGCAACATCTTTCTCTGCTGCCACGTTCCTTGCGAGAGTAGGAGCCGGACGTTTACCATTTCGAAAATACGCTCTGCTAAGAACAAGTGCCATGAGATGGTCTGTCTGTGGGAAAGCACAGATCCCCTGTGCATTTGTCCGGTGAATAGGGTGCAGGGGGAAGCTGAAGGCCAGCAGCATCTTTCAGAGGTGGCACATTCTTTGCGGGAGAAGGAGCCGGAGGAGTGCATTTTTGGAAAGAGGCTCTGCCGAGGATGAGATGTCGATGGGATGTTGCGTCTGTGGGAAAGCACAGATCCCCAGGGCTGTTGTGCCTGTGAATAGGCTGCACGGGGTACATGAAGCCCTGCAACATCTTTCACTGCTGCCACGTTCTTTGCGAGAGTAGGAGCCGGACGTTTACTATTTTGAAAATAGGCTCCGTCTTGAACAAGTGCCATGAGATGGTCCGTTTGTGGGAAAGTGCAGATCCCCAGGGCTGTTGTGCCGGTGAATAGGGTGCCAAGTAGAGGTGAAGACCAGCAACATCTTTCAGAGCTGGCACATTCTTTGCGGGAGAAGGAGCCGGAGGAGTGCATTTTTGGAAAGAGGCTCTGCCGAGGATGAGATGTCGATGGGATGTTCCGTCTGTGGGAAAGCACAGATCCCCAGGGCTGTTGTGCCTGTGAATAGGCTGCACGGGGTACATGAAGCCCTGCAACATCTTTCTCTGCTGCCACGTTCCTTGCGAGAGTAGGAGCCGGAGGTTTACCATTTCGAAAATACGCTCTGCCAAGAACGAGAGCCATGAGATGGTCCGTCTGTGGGAAAGCACAGATCCCCAGTGCAGTTGTCCTGTGAATAGGGTGCAGGGGGAAGCTGAAGGCCAGCAGCATCTCTCAGAGGTGGCACATTCTTTGCGGGAGAAGGAGCCGGAGGAGTGCATTTTTGGAAAGAGGCTCTGCCGAGGATGAGATGTCGATGGGATGTTCCGTCTGTGGGAAAGCACAGATCCCCAGTGCTGTTGTGCCTGTGAATAGGCTGCACGGGGTACATGAAGCCCTGCAACATCTTTCACTGCTGCCACGTTCCTTGCGAGAGTAGGAGCCGGACGTTTACAATTTCGAAAATACGCTCTGCTAAGAACAAGTGCCATGAGATGGTCTGTCTGTGGGAAAGCACAGATGCCCTGTGCATTTGTCCGGTGAATAGGGTGCAGGGGGAAGCTGAAGGCCAGCAGCATCTCTCAGAGGTGGCACATTCTTTGCGGGAGAAGGAGCTGGAGGAGCGCATTTTTGGAAAGAGGCCCTGCCGAGGATGAGATGACGATGGGATGTTCCGTCTGTGGGAAAGCACAGATCCCCAGTGCTGCTGTGCCTGAGAACAGGCTGCACGGGATACATGAAGCCCTGCAACATCTTTCTCTGCTGCCACGTTCTTTGCGAGAGTAGGAGCCGGACGTTTACTATTTTGAAAATAGGCTTCGTCTTGAACAAGTGCCATGAGATGGTCCGTTTGTGGGAAAGTGCAGATCCCCAGGGCTCTTGTGCCGGACAATAGGGTGCCAAGTAGAGGTGAAGACCAGCAACATCTTTCAGAGCTGGCACATTCTTTGCGGGAGAAGGAGCCGGATGACTGCATTTTTGGAAAGAGGCCCTGCCGAGTACGAGATGACCATGAGATGTTCTGCCTGTGGGTAAGCACAGATCCCCAGGGCTGTTGTGCCAGTGATGAGGCTGCCGAGAGGAGGTGAAGTTCTGCAACATCTTTCAGCTCTGTCACATTCCTTCTAGGAGAAAGAGCCGGACATTTGCCTTTGCAGAAAGATGCTCTGCCGAGAAGGAGTGCCATGAGATGGTCCGTCTGTGGGAAAGCACAGATCCCCAGGGCTGTTGTGCCTGTGAATAGGCTGCACGGGGTACATGAAGCCCTTCAACATCTTTCTCTGCTGCCACGTTCCTTGCGAGAGTAGGAGCCGGACGTTTACTATTTTGAAAATACGCTCTGCTAAGAACAAGTGCCATGAGATGGTCTGTCTGTGGGAAAGCACAGATCCCCTGTGCATTTGTCCGGTGAATAGGGTGCAGGGGGAAGCTGAAGGCCAGCAGCATCTTTCAGAGGTGGCACATTCTTTGCGGGAGAAGGAGCCGGAGGAGTGCATTTTTGGAAAGAGGCTCTGCCGAGGATGAGATGTCGATGGGATGTTCCGTCTGTGGGAAAGCACAGATCCCCAGGGCTGTTGTGCCTGTGAATAGGCTGCACGGGATACATGAAGCCCTGCAACATCTTTCACTGCTGCCACGTTCTTTGCGAGAGTAGGAGCCGGACGTTTACTATTTTGAAAATAGGCTTCGTCTGGACCAAGTGATATGAGATGGTCCGTTTGTGGGAAAGCGCAGATCCCCAGGGCTGTTTTGCCGGTGAATAGGGTGCCAAGTAGAGGTGAAGACCAGCAACATCTTTCAGAGCTGGCACGATCTTTGCAGGAGAAGGAGCCGGAGGAGTGCATTTTTGGAAAGAGGCTCTGCCGAGGATGAGATGTCGATGGGATGTTCCGTCTGTGGGAAAGCACAGATCCCCAGGGCTGTTGTGCCTGTGAATAGGCTGCACGGGGTACATGAAGCCCTGCAACATCTTTCACTGCTGCCACGTTCCTTGCGAGAGTAGGAGCCGGACGTTTACAATTTCGAAAATACGCTCTGCTAAGAACAAGTGCCATGAGATGGTCTGTCTGTGGGAAAGCACAGATGCCCTGTGCATTTGTCCGGTGAATAGGGTGCAGGGGGAAGCTGAAGGCCAGCAGCATCTCTCAGAGGTGGCACATTCTTTGCGGGAGAAGGAGCCGGAGGAGCGCATTTTTGGAAAGAGGCTCTGCCGAGGATGAGATGACGATGGGATGTTCCGTCTGTGGGAAAGCACAGATCCCCAGTGCTGCTGTGCCTGAGAACAGGCTGCACGGGATACATGAAGCCCTGCAACATCTTTCTCTGCTGCCACGTTCTTTGCGAGAGTAGGAGCCGGACGTTTACTATTTTGAAAATAGGCTTCGTCTTGAACAAGTGCCATGAGATGGTCCGTTTGTGGGAAAGTGCAGATCCCCAGGGCTCTTGTGCCGGACAATAGGGTGCCAAGTAGAGGTGAAGACCAGCAACATCTTTCAGAGCTGGCACATTCTTTGCGGGAGAAGGAGCCGGATGACTGCATTTTTGGAAAGAGGCCCTGCCGAGTACGAGATGACCATGAGATGTTCTGCCTGTGGGTAAGCACAGATCCCCAGGGCTGTTGTGCCAGTGATGAGGCTGCCGAGAGGAGGTGAAGTTCTGCAACGTCTTTCAGCTCTGTCACATTCCTTCTAGGAGAAAGAGCCGGACATTTGCCTTTGCAGAAAGATGCTCTGCCGAGAAGGAGTGCCATGAGATGGTCCGTCTGTGGGAAAGCACAGATCCCCAGGGCTGTTGTGCCTGTGAATAGGCTGCACGGGGTACATGAAGCCCTTCAACATCTTTCTCTGCTGCCACGTTCCTTGCGAGAGTAGGAGCCTGAGGTTTACCATTTCGAAAATACTCTCTGCCAAGAACGAGAGCCATGAGATGGTCCGTCTGTGGGAAAGCACAGATCCCCAGTGCAGTTGTCCTGTGAATAGGGTGCAGGGGGAAGGTGATGACCAGCAACATCTTTCAGAGGTGGCACATTCTTTGCGGGAGAAGGAGCCGGAGGAGTGCATTTTTGGAAAGAGGCTCTGCCGAGGATGAGATGTCGATGGGATGTTCCGTCTGTGGGAAAGCACAGATCCCCAGGGCTGTTGTGCCTGTGAATAGGCTGCACGGGGTACATGAAGCCCAGCAACATCTTTCTCTGCTGCCACGTTCCTTGCGAGAATAGGAGCCTGAGGTTTACCATTTCGAAAATACGCTCTGCCAAGAACGAGAGCCATGAGATGGTCCGTCTGTGGGAAAGCACAGATCCCCAGTGCAGTTGTCCTGTGAATAGGGTGCAGGGGGAAGGTGATGACCAGCAACATCTTTCAGAGGTGGCGCATTCTTTGCGGGAGAAGGAGCCGGAGGAGTGCATTTTTGGAAAGAGGCTCTGCCGAGGATGAGATGTCGATGGGATGTTCCGTCTGTGGGAAAGCACAGATCCCCAGGGCTGTTGTGCCTGTGAATAGGCTGCACGGGGTACATGAAGCCCTGCAACATCTTTCACTGCTGCCACGTTCCTTGCGAGAGTAGGAGCCGGACGTTTACAATTTCGAAAATACGCTCTGCTAAGAACAAGTGCCATGAGATGGTCTGTCTGTGGGAAAGCACAGATGCCCTGTGCATTTGTCCGGTGAATAGGGTGCAGGGGGAAGCTGAAGGCCAGCAGCATCTCTCAGAGGTGGCACATTCTTTGCGGGAGAAGGAGCCGGAGGAGTGCATTTTTGGAAAGAGGCTCTGCCGAGGATGAGATGACGATGGGATGTTCCGTCTGTGGGAAAGCACAGATCCCCAGTGCTGCTGTGCCTGAGAACAGGCTGCACGGGATACATGAAGCCCTGCAACATCTTTCTCTGCTGCCACGTTCTTTGCGAGAGTAGGAGCCGGACGTTTACTATTTTGAAAATAGGCTTCGTCTTGAACAAGTGATATGAGATGGTCCGTTTGTGGGAAAGTGCAGATCCCCAGGGCTCTTGTGCCGGACAATAGGGTGCCAAGTAGAGGTGAAGACCAGCAACATCTTTCAGAGCTGGCACATTCTTTGCGGGAGAAGGAGCCGGATGACTGCATTTTTGGAAAGAGGCCCTGGCGAGTACGAGATGACCATGAGATGTTCTGCCTGTGGGTAAGCACAGATCCCCAGGGCTGTTGTGCCAGTGATGAGGCTGCCGAGAGGAGGTGAAGTTCTGCAACGTCTTTCAGCTCTGTCACATTCCTTCTAGGAGAAAGAGCCGGACATTTGCCTTTGCAGAAAGATGCTCTGCCGAGAAGGAGTGCCATGAGATGGTCCGTCTGTGGGAAAGCACAGATCCCCAGGGCTGTTGTGCCTGTGAATAGGCTGCACGGGGTACATGAAGCCCTTCAACATCTTTCTCTGCTGCCACGTTCCTTGCGAGAGTAGGAGCCTGAGGTTTACCATTTCGAAAATACTCTCTGCCAAGAACGAGAGCCATGAGATGGTCCGTCTGTGGGAAAGCACAGATCCCCAGTGCAGTTGTGCCTGTGAATAGGCTGCACGGGGTACATGAAGCCCTGCAACATCTTTCACTGCTGCCACGTTCTTTGCGAGAGTAGGAGCCGGACGTTTACTATTTTGAAAATAGGCTTCGTCTTGAACAAGTGATATGAGATGGTCCGTTTGTGGGAAAGTGCAGATCCCCAGGGCTGTTGTGCCGGTGAATAGGGTGCCAAGTAGAGGTGAAGACCAGCAACATCTTTCAGAGGTGGCACATTCTTTGCGGGAGAAGGAGCCGGAGGAGTGCATTTTTGGAAAGAGGCTCTGCCGAGGATGAGATGTCGATGGGATGTTCTGTCTGTGGGAAAGCACAGATCCCCAGGGCTGTTGTGCCTGTGAATAGGCTGCACGGGGTACATGAAGCCCTTCAACATCTTTCTCTGCTGCCACGTTCCTTGCGAGAATAGGAGCCTGAGGTTTACCATTTCGAAAATACGCTCTGCCAAGAACGAGAGCCATGAGATGGTCCGTCTGTGGGAAAGCACAGATCCCCAGTGCAGTTGTCCTGTGAATAGGGTGCAGGGGGAAGGTGATGACCAGCAGCATCTCTCAGAGGTGGCACATTCTTTGCGGGAGAAGGAGCCGGAGGAGTGCATTTTTGGAAAGAGGCTCTGCCGAGGATGAGATGACGATGGGATGTTCCGTCTGTGGGAAAGCACAGATCCCCAGTGCTGCTGTGCCTGAGAACAGGCTGCACGGGATACATGAAGCCCTGCAACATCTTTCTCTGCTGCCACGTTCTTTGCGAGAGTAGGAGCCGGACGTTTACTATTTTGAAAATAGGCTTCGTCTTGAACAAGTGCCATGAGATGGTCCGTTTGTGGGAAAGTGCAGATCCCCAGGGCTGTTGTGCCGGACAATAGGGTGCCAAGTAGAGGTGAAGACCAGCAACATCTTTCAGAGGTGGCACATTCTTTGTGGGAGAAGGAGCCGGATGACTGCATTTTTGGAAAGAGGCCCTGCCGAGTACGAGATGACCATGAGATGTTCTGCCTGTGGGTAAGCACAGATCCCCAGGGCTGTTGTGCCAGTGATGAGGCTGCCGAGAGGAGGTGAAGTTCTGCAACATCTTTCAGCTCTGTCACATTCCTTCTAGGAGAAAGAGCCGGACATTTGCCTTTGCAGAAAGATGCTCTGCCGAGAAGGAGTGCCATGAGATGGTCCGTCTGTGGGAAAGCACAGATCCCCAGGGCTGTTGTGCCTGTGAATAGGCTGCACGGGGTACATGAAGCCCTTCAACATCTTTCTCTGCTGCCACATTCCTTGCGAGAGTAGGAGCCTGAGGTTTACCATTTCGAAAATACTCTCTGCCAAGAACGAGAGCCATGAGATGGTCCGTCTGTGGGAAAGCACAGATCCCCAGTGCTGTTGTGCCTGTGAATAGGCTGCACGGGGTACATGAAGCCCTGCAACATCTTTCACTGCTGCCACGTTCTTTGCGAGAGTAGGAGCCGGACGTTTACTATTTTGAAAATAGGCTTCGTGTTGAACAAGTGCCATGAGATGGTCCGTTTGTGGGAAAGTGCAGATCCCCAGGGCTGTTGTGCCGGTGAATAGGGTGCCAAGTAGAGGTGAAGACCAGCAACATCTTTCAGAGGTGGCACATTCTTTGCGGGAGAAGGAGCCGGAGGAGTGCATTTTTGGAAAGAGGCCCTGCCAAGGATGAGATGTCGATGGGATGTTCCGTCTGTGGGAAAGCACAGATCCCCAGGGCTGTTGTGCCTGTGAATAGGCTGCACGGGGTACATGAAGCCCTGCAACATCTTTCTCTGCTGCCACGTTCCTTGCGAGAATAGGAGCCTGAGGTTTACCATTTCGAAAATACGCTCTGCCAAGAACGAGAGCCATGAGATGGTCCGTCTGTGGGAAAGCACAGATCCCCAGTGCAGTTGTCCTGTGAATAGGGCGCAGGGGGAAGGTGAAGACCAGCAACATCTTTCAGAGGTGGCACATTCTTTGCGGGAGAAGGAGCCGGAGGAGTGCATTTTTGGAAAGAGGCTCTGCCGAGGATGAGATGTCGATGGGATGTTCCGTCTGTGGGAAAGCACAGATCCCCAGTGCTGCTGTGCCTGAGAACAGGCTGCACGGGATACATGAAGCCCTGCAACATCTTTCTCTGCTGCCACGTTCTTTGCGAGAGTAGGAGCCGGACGTTTACTATTTTGAAAATAGGCTTCGTCTTGAACAAGTGCCATGAGATGGTCCGTTTGTGGGAAAGTGCAGATCCCCAGGGCTGTTGTGCCGGACAATAGGGTGCCAAGTAGAGGTGAAGACCAGCAACATCTTTCAGAGGTGGCACATTCTTTGCGGGAGAAGGAGCCGGATGACTGCATTTTTGGAAAGAGGCCCTGCCGAGTACGAGATGACCATGAGATGTTCTGCCTGTGGGTAAGCACAGATCCCCAGGGCTGTTGTGCCAGTGATGAGGCTGCCGAGAGGAGGTGAAGTTCTGCAACATCTTTCAGCTCTGTCACATTCCTTCTAGGAGAAAGAGCCGGACATTTGCCTTTGCAGAAAGATGCTCTGCCGAGAAGGAGTGCCATGAGATGGTCCGTCTGTGGGAAAGCACAGATCCCCAGGGCTGTTGTGCCTGTGAATAGGCTGCACGGGGTACATGAAGCCCTTCAACATCTTTCTCTGCTGCCACATTCCTTGCGAGAGTAGGAGCCTGAGGTTTACCATTTCGAAAATACTCTCTGCCAAGAACGAGAGCCATGAGATGGTCCGTCTGTGGGAAAGCACAGATCCCCAGTGCTGTTGTGCCTGTGAATAGGCTGCACGGGGTACATGAAGCCCTGCAACATCTTTCACTGCTGCCACGTTCTTTGCGAGAGTAGGAGCCGGACGTTTACTATTTTGAAAATAGGCTTCGTGTTGAACAAGTGATATGAGATGGTCCGTTTGTGGGAAAGTGCAGATCCCCAGGGCTGTTGTGCCGGTGAATAGGGTGCCAAGTAGAGGTGAAGACCAGCAACATCTTTCAGAGGTGGCACATTCTTTGCGGGAGAAGGAGCCGGAGGAGTGCATTTTTGGAAAGAGGCTCTGCCGAGGATGAGATGTCGATGGGATGTTCCGTCTGTGGGAAAGCACAGATCCCCAGGGCTGTTGTGCCTGTGAATAGGCTGCACGGGGTACATGAAGCCCTGCAACATCTTTCACTGCTGCCACGTTCCTTGCGAGAGTAGGAGCCGGACGTTTACCATTTCGAAAATACGCTCTGCTAAGAACAAGTGCCATGAGATGGTCTGTCTGTGGGAAAGCACAGATGCCCTGTGCATTTGTCAGGTGAATAGGGTGCAGGGGGAAGCTGAAGGCCAGCAGCATCTTTCAGAGGTGGCACATTCTTTGCGGGAGAAGGAGCCGGAGGAGCGCATTTCTGGAAAGAGGCTCTGCCGAGGATGAGATGTCGATGGGATGTTCCGTCTGTGGGAAAGCACAGAGCCCCAGTGCTGTTGTGCCTGTGAATAGGCTGCACGGGATACATGAAGCCCTGCAACATCTTTCTCTGCTGCCACGTTCTTTGCGAGAGTAGGAGCCGGATTTTTACTATTTTGAAAATAGGCTTCGTCTTGAACAAGTGATATGAGATGGTCCGTTTGTGGGAAAGTGCAGATCCCCAGGGCTGTTGTGCCGGTGAATAGGGTGCCAAGTAGAGGTGAAGACCAGCAACATCTTTCAGAGGTGGCACATTCTTTGCGGGAGAAGGAGCCGGAGGAGTGCATTTTTGGAAAGAGGCTCTGCCGAGGATGAGATGTCGATGGGATGTTCCGTCTGTGGGAAAGCACAGATCCCCAGGGCTGTTGTGCCTGTGAATAGGCTGCACGGGGTACATGAAGCCCTGCAACATCTTTCACTGCTGCCACGTTCCTTGCGAGAGTAGGAGCCGGACGTTTACAATTTCGAAAATACGCTCTGCTAAGAACAAGTGCCATGAGATGGTCTGTCTGTGGGAAAGAACAGATGCCCTGTGCATTTGTCCGGTGAATAGGGTGCAGGGGGAAGCTGAAGGCCAGCAGCATCTCTCAGAGGTGGCACATTCTTTGCGGGAGAAGGAGCCGGAGGAGCGCATTTTTGGAAAGAGGCTCTGCCGAGGATGAGATGACGATGGGATGTTCCGTCTGTGGGAAAGCACAGATCCCCAGTGCTGCTGTGCCTGAGAACAGGCTGCACGGGATACATGAAGCCCTGCAACATCTTTCTCTGCTGCCACGTTCTTTGCGAGAGTAGGAGCCGGACGTTTACTATTTTGAAAATAGGCTTCGTCTTGAACAAGTGCCATGAGATGGTCCGTTTGTGGGAAAGTGCAGATCCCCAGGGCTGTTGTGCCGGACAATAGGGTGCCAAGTAGAGGTGAAGACCAGCAACATCTTTCAGAGCTGGCACATTCTTTGCGGGAGAAGGAGCCGGATGACTGCATTTTTGGAAAGAGGCCCTGTCGAGGATGAGATGTCGATGGGATGTTCCGTCTGTGGGAAAGCACAGATCCCCATGGCTGTTGTGCCTGTGAATAGGCTGCACGGGGTACATGAAGCCCTGCAACATCTTTCTCTGCTGCCACGTTCTTTGCGAGAGTAGGAGCCGGATTTTTACTATTTTGAAAATAGGCTTCGTCTTGAACAAGTGATATGAGATGGTCCGTTTGTGGGAAAGTGCAGATCCCCAGGGCTGTTGTGCCGGTGAATAGGGTGCCAAGTAGAGGTGAAGACCAGCAACATCTTTCAGAGGTGGCACATTCTTTGCGGGAGAAGGAGCCGGAGGAGTGCATTTTTGGAAAGAGGCTCTGCCGAGGATGAGATGTCGATGGGATGTTCCGTCTGTGGGAAAGCACAGATCCCCAGGGCTGTTGTGCCTGTGAATAGGCTGCACGGGATACATGAAGCCCTGCAACATCTTTCTCTGCTGCCACGTTCTTTGCGAGAGTAGGAGCCGGATTTTTACTATTTTGAAAATAGGCTTCGTCTTGAACAAGTGATATGAGATGGTCCGTTTGTGGGAAAGTGCAGATCCCCAGGGCTGTTGTGCCGGTGAATAGGGTGCCAAGTAGAGGTGAAGACCAGCAACATCTTTCAGAGGTGGCACATTCTTTGCGGGAGAAGGAGCCGGAGGAGTGCATTTTTGGAAAGAGGCTCTGCCGAGGATGAGATGTCGATGGGATGTTCCGTCTGTGGGAAAGCACAGATCCCCAGGGCTGTTGTGCCTGTGAATAGGCTGCACGGGGTACATGAAGCCCTGCAACATCTTTCACTGCTGCCACGTTCCTTGCGAGAGTAGGAGCCGGACGTTTACAATTTCGAAAATACGCTCTGCTAAGAACAAGTGCCATGAGATGGTCTGTCTGTGGGAAAGCACAGATGCCCTGTGCATTTGTCCGGTGAATAGGGTGCAGGGGGAAGCTGAAGGCCAGCAGCATCTCTCAGAGGTGGCACATTCTTTGCGGGAGAAGGAGCCGGAGGAGCGCATTTTTGGAAAGAGGCTCTGCCGAGGATGAGATGACGATGGGATGTTCCGTCTGTGGGAAAGCACAGATCCCCAGTGCTGCTGTGCCTGAGAACAGGCTGCACGGGATACATGAAGCCCTGCAACATCTTTCTCTGCTGCCACGTTCTTTGCGAGAGTAGGAGCCGGACGTTTACTATTTTGAAAATAGGCTTCGTCTTGAACAAGTGCCATGAGATGGTCCGTTTGTGGGAAAGTGCAGATCCCCAGGGCTCTTGTGCCGGACAATAGGGTGCCAAGTAGAGGTGAAGACCAGCAACATCTTTCAGAGCTGGCACATTCTTTGCGGGAGAAGGAGCCGGATGACTGCATTTTTGGAAAGAGGCCCTGCCGAGTACGAGATGACCATGAGATGTTCTGCCTGTGGGTAAGCACAGATCCCCAGGGCTGTTGTGCCAGTGATGAGGCTGCCGAGAGGAGGTGAAGTTCTGCAACATCTTTCAGCTCTGTCACATTCCTTCTAGGAGAAAGAGCCGGACATTTGCCTTTGCAGAAAGATGCTCTGCCGAGAAGGAGTGCCATGAGATGGTCCGTCTGTGGGAAAGCACAGATCCCCAGGGCTGTTGTGCCTGTGAATAGGCTGCACGGGGTACATGAAGCCCTTCAACATCTTTCTCTGCTGCCACATTCCTTGCGAGAGTAGGAGCCTGAGGTTTACCATTTCGAAAATACTCTCTGCCAAGAACGAGAGCCATGAGATGGTCCGTCTGTGGGAAAGCACAGATCCCCAGTGCTGTTGTGCCTGTGAATAGGCTGCACGGGGTACATGAAGCCCTGCAACATCTTTCACTGCTGCCACGTTCCTTGCGAGAGTAGGAGCCGGACGTTTACTATTTTGAAAATAGGCTTCGTCTTGAACAAGTGATATGAGATGGTCCGTTTGTGGGAAAGTGCAGATCCCCAGGGCTGTTGTGCCGGTGAATAGGGTGCCAAGTAGAGGTGAAGACCAGCAACATCTTTCAGAGGTGGCACATTCTTTGCGGGAGAAGGAGCCGGAGGAGTGCATTTTTGGAAAGAGGCTCTGCCGAGGATGAGATGTCGATGGGATGTTCCGTCTGTGGGAAAGCACAGATCCCCAGGGCTGTTGTGCCTGTGAATAGGCTGCACGGGGTACATGAAGCCCTGCAACATCTTTCTCTGCTGCCACGTTCCTTGCGAGAGTAGGAGCCGGACGTTTACCATTTCGAAAATACGCTCTGCTAAGAACAAGTGCCATGAGATGGTCTGTCTGTGGGAAAGCACAGATCCCCTGTGCATTTGTCCGGTGAATAGGGTGCAGGGGGAAGCTGAAGGCCAGCAGCATCTTTCAGAGGTGGCACATTCTTTGCGGGAGAAGGAGCCGGAGGAGTGCATTTTTGGAAAGAGGCTCTGCCGAGGATGAGATGTCGATGGGATGTTCTGTCTGTGGGAAAGCACAGATCCCCAGGGCTGTTGTGCCTGTGAATAGGCTGCACGGGGTACATGAAGCCCTTCAACATCTTTCTCTGCTGCCACGTTCCTTGCGAGAGTAGGAGCCGGACGTTTACCATTTCGAAAATACGCTCTGCCAAGAACGAGAGCCATGAGATGGTCCGTCTGTGGGAAAGCACAGATCCCCAGTGCAGTTGTCCTGTGAATAGGGTGCAGGGGGAAGGTGATGACCAGCAACATCTTTCAGAGGTGGCACATTCTTTGCGGGAGAAGGAGCCGGAGGAGTGCATTTTTGGAAAGAGGCTCTGCCGAGGACGAGATGTCGATGGGATGTTCCGTCTGCGGGAAAGCACAGATCCCCAGGGCTGCTGTGCCTGAGAATAGGCTGCACGGGATACATGAAGCCCTGCAACATCTTTCTCTGCTGCCACGTTCTTTGCGAGAGTAGGAGCCGGACGTGTACTATTTTGAAAATAGGCTTCGTCTTGAACAAGTGCCATGAGATGGTCCGTTTGTGGGAAAGTGCAGATCCCCAGGGCTGTTGTGCCGGACAATAGGGTGCCAAGTAGAGGTGAAGACCAGCAACATCTTTCAGAGGTGGCACATTCTTTGCGGGAGAAGGAGCCGGATGACTGCATTTTTGGAAAGAGGCCCTGCCGAGTACGAGATGACCATGAGATGTTCTGCCTGTGGGTAAGCACAGATCCCCAGGGCTGTTGTGCCAGTGATGAGGCTGCCGAGAGGAGGTGAAGTTCTGCAACATCTTTCAGCTCTGTCACATTCCTTCTAGGAGAAAGAGCCGGACATTTGCCTTTGCAGAAAGATGCTCTGCCGAGAAGGAGTGCCATGAGATGGTCCGTCTGTGGGAAAGCACAGATCCCCAGGGCTGTTGTGCCTGTGAATAGGCTGCACGGGGTACATGAAGCCCTGCAACATCTTTCTCTGCTGCCACATTCCTTGCGAGAGTAGGAGCCTGAGGTTTACCATTTCGAAAATACTCTCTGCCAAGAACGAGAGCCATGAGATGGTCCGTCTGTGGGAAAGCACAGATCCCCAGTGCTGTTGTGCCTGTGAATAGGCTGCACGGGGTACATGAAGCCCTGCAACATCTTTCACTGCTGCCACGTTCTTTGCGAGAGTAGGAGCCGGACGTTTACTATTTTGAAAATAGGCTTCGTCTTGAACAAGTGATATGAGATGGTCCGTTTGTGGGAAAGTGCAGATCCCCAGGGCTGTTGTGCCGG
Source organism: Haliaeetus albicilla (assembly GCF_947461875.1). Taxonomy (NCBI): domain Eukaryota; kingdom Metazoa; phylum Chordata; class Aves; order Accipitriformes; family Accipitridae; genus Haliaeetus; species Haliaeetus albicilla. Next base: position 21,931,317 of record NC_091490.1, on the reverse strand, counting down.
TGAATAGGGTGCCAAGTAGAGGTGAAGAGCAGCAACATCTTTCAGAGGTGGCACATTCTTTGCGGGAGAAGGAGCCGGAGGAGTGCATTTTTGGAAAGAGGCTCTGCCGAGGATGAGATGTCGATGGGATGTTCCGTCTGTGGGAAAGCACAGATCCCCAGGGCTGTTGTGCCTGTGAATAGGCTGCACGGGGTACATGAAGCCCTGCAACATCTTTCTCTGCTGCCACGTTCCTTGCGAGAGTAGGAGCCGGACTTTTACCATTTCGAAAATACGCTCTGCTAAGAACAAGTGCCATGAGATGGTCTGTCTGTGGGAAAGCACAGATGCCCTGTGCATTTGTCCGGTGAATAGGGTGCAGGGGGAAGCTGAAGGCCAGCAGCATCTTTCAGAGGTGGCACATTCTTTGCGGGAGAAGGAGCCGGAGGAGTGCATTTTTGGAAAGAGGCTCTGCCGAGGATGAGATGTCGATGGGATGTTCCGTCTGTGGGAAAGCACAGATCCCCAGGGCTGTTGTGCCTGTGAATAGGCTGCACGGGGTACATGAAGCCCTGCAACATCTTTCACTGCTGCCACGTTCCTTGCGAGAGTAGGAGCCGGATGTTTACTATTTTGAAAATAGGCTTCGTCTTGAACAAGTGATATGAGATGGTCCGTTTGTGGGAAAGTGCAGATCCCCAGGGCTGTTGTGCCGGACAATAGGGTGCCAAGTAGAGGTGAAGACCAGCAACATCTTTCAGAGCTGGCACGTTCTTTGCGGGAGAAGGAGCCGGAGTAGTGCATTTTTGGAAAGAGGCTCTGCCGAGGATGAGATGTCGATGGGATGTTCTGTCTGTGGGAAAGCACAGATCCCCAGGGCTGTTGTGCCTGTGAATAGGCTGCACGGGGTACATGAAGCCCTGCAACATCGTTCACTGCTGCCACGTTCCTTGAGAGAGTAGGAGCCAGAGGTTTACCATTTCGAAAATACGCTCTGCCAAGAACGAGAGCCATGAGATGGTCCGTCTGTGGGAAAGCACAGATCCCCAGGGCTGTTGTGCCTGTGAATAGGCTGCACGGGGTACATGAAGCCCTGCAACATCTTTCACTGCTGCCACGTTCCTTGCGAGAGTAGGAGCCGGACGTTTACAATTTCGAAAATACGCTCTGCTAAGAACAAGTGCCATGAGATGGTCTGTCTTTTGGAAAGCACAGATGCCCTGTGCATTTGTCCGGTGAATAGGGTGCAGGGGGAAGCTGAAGGCCAGCAGCATCTCTCAGAGGTGGCACATTCTTTGCGGGAGAAGGAGCCGGAGGAGCGCATTTTTTGGAAAGAGGCTCTGCCGAGGATGAGATGACGATGGGATGTTCCGTCTGTGGGAAAGCACAGATCCCCAGTGCTGCTGTGCCTGAGAACAGGCTGCACGGGATACATGAAGCCCTGCAACATCTTTCTCTGCTGCCACGTTCTTTGCGAGAGTAGGAGCCGGACGTTTACTATTTTGAAAATAGGCTTCGTCTTGAACAAGTGCCATGAGATGGTCCGTTTGTGGGAAAGTGCAGATCCCCAGGGCTCTTGTGCCGGACAATAGGGTGCCAAGTAGAGGTGAAGACCAGCAACATCTTTCAGAGCTGGCACATTCTTTGCGGGAGAAGGAGCCGGATGACTGCATTTTTGGAAAGAGGCCCTGCCGAGTACGAGATGACCATGAGATGTTCTGCCTGTGGGTAAGCACAGATCCCCAGGGCTGTTGTGCCAGTGATGAGGCTGCCGAGAGGAGGTGAAGTTCTGCAACATCTTTCAGCTCTGTCACATTCCTTCTAGGAGAAAGAGCCGGACATTTGCCTTTGCAGAAAGATGCTCTGCCGAGAAGGAGTGCCATGAGATGGTCCGTCTGTGGGAAAGCACAGATCCCCAGGGCTGTTGTGCCTGTGAATAGGCTGCACGGGGTACATGAAGCCCTTCAACATCTTTCTCTGCTGCCACGTTCCTTGCGAGAGTAGGAGCCTGAGGTTTACCATTTCGAAAATACTCTCTGCCAAGAACGAGAGCCATGAGATGGTCCGTCTGTGGGAAAGCACAGATCCCCAGTGCAGTTGTCCTGTGAATAGGGTGCAGGGGGAAGGTGATGACCAGCAACATCTTTCAGAGGTGGCACATTCTTTGCGGGAGAAGGAGCCGGAGGAGTGCATTTTTGGAAAGAGGCTCTGCCGAGGATGAGATGTCGATGGGATGTTCCGTCTGTGGGAAAGCACAGATCCCCAGGGCTGTTGTGCCTGTGAATAGGCTGCACGGGGTACATGAAGCCCTGCAACATCTTTCACTGCTGCCACGTTCCTTGCGAGAGTAGGAGCCGGACGTTTACCATTTCGAAAATACGCTCTGCCAAGAACGAGAGCCATGAGATGGTCCGTCTGTGGGAAAGCACAGATCCCCAGTGCAGTTGTCCTGTGAATAGGGTGCAGGGGGAAGGTGATGACCAGCAACATCTTTCAGAGGTGGCACATTCTTTGCGGGAGAAGGAGCCGGAGGAGTGCATTTTTGGAAAGAGGCTCTGCCGAGGATGAGATGTCGATGGGATGTTCCGTCTGTGGGAAAGCACAGATCCCCAGTGCTGTTGTGCCTGTGAATAGGCTGCACGGGGTACATGAAGCCCTGCAACATCTTTCACTGCTGCCACGTTCCTTGCGAGAGTAGGAGCCGGACGTTTACAATTTCGAAAATACGCTCTGCTAAGAACAAGTGCCATGAGATGGTCTGTCTGTGGGAAAGCACAGATGCCCTGTGCATTTCTCCGGTGAATAGGGTGCAGGGGGAAGCTGAAGGCCAGCAGCATCTTTCAGAGGTGGCACATTCTTTGCGGGAGAAGGAGCCGGAGGAGCGCATTTTTGGAAAGAGGCTCTGCCGAGGATGAGATGTCGATGGGATGTTCCATCTGTGGGAAAGCACAGAGCCCCAGGGCTGTTGTGCCTGTGAATAGGCTGCACGGGATACATGAAGCCCTGCAACATCTTTCACTGCTGCCACGTTCTTTGCGAGAGTAGGAGCCGGACGTTTACTATTTTGAAAATAGGCTTCGTCTTGAACAAGTGATATGAGATGGTCCGTTTGTGGGAAAGTGCAGATCCCCAGGGCTGTTGTGCCGGTGAATAGGGTGCCAAGTAGAGGTGAAGACCAGCAACATCTTTCAGAGCTGGCACATTCTTTGCGGGAGAAGGAGCCGGATGACTGCATTTTTGGAAAGAGGCTCTGCCGAGGATGAGATGTCGATGGGATGTTCCGTCTGTGGGAAAGCACAGATCCCCAGGGCTGTTGTGCCTGTGAATAGGCTGCACGGGGTACATGAAGCCCTTCAACATCTTTCTCTGCTGCCACGTTCCTTGCGAGAGTAGGAGCCTGAGGTTTACCATTTCGAAAATACTCTCTGCCAAGAACGAGAGCCATGAGATGGTCCGTCTGTGGGAAAGCACAGATCCCCAGTGCATTTGTCCGGTGAATAGGGTGCAGGGGGAAGCTGAAGGCCAGCAGCATCTCTCAGAGGTGGCACATTCTTTGCGGGAGAAGGAGCCGGAGGAGCGCATTTTTGGAAAGAGGCTCTGCCGAGGATGAGATGTCGATGGGATGTTCCGTCTGTGGGAAAGCACAGATCCCCAGGGCTGTTGTGCCAGTGATGAGGCTGCCGAGAGGAGGTGAAGTTCTGCAACATCTTTCTCTGCTGCCACGTTCCTTGCGAGAATACGAGCCTGAGGTTTACCATTTCGAAAATACGCTCTGCCAAGAACGAGAGCCATGAGATGGTCCGTCTGTGGGAAAGCACAGATCCCCAGTGCAGTTGTCCTGTGAATAGGGTGCAGGGGGAAGGTGATGACCAGCAACATCTTTCAGAGGTGGCACATTCTTTGCGGGAGAAGGAGCCGGAGGAGTGCATTTTTGGAAAGAGGCTCTGCCGAGGATGAGATGACGATGGGATGTTCCGTCTGTGGGAAAGCACAGATCCCCAGTGCTGCTGTGCCTGAGAACAGGCTGCACGGGATACATGAAGCCCTGCAACATCTTTCTCTGCTGCCACGTTCTTTGCGAGAGTAGGAGCCGGACGTTTACTATTTTGAAAATAGGCTTCGTCTTGAACAAGTGCCATGAGATGGTCCGTTTGTGGGAAAGTGCAGATCCCCAGGGCTCTTGTGCCGGACAATAGGGTGCCAAGTAGAGGTGAAGACCAGCAACATCTTTCAGAGGTGGCACATTCTTTGCGGGAGAAGGAGCCGGATGACTGCATTTTTGGAAAGAGGCCCTGCCGAGTACGAGATGACCATGAGATGTTCTGCCTGTGGGTAAGCACAGATCCCCAGGGCTGTTGTGCCAGTGATGAGGCTGCCGAGAGGAGGTGAAGTTCTGCAACATCTTTCAGCTCTGTCACATTCCTTCTAGGAGAAAGAGCCGGACATTTGCCTTTGCAGAAAGATGCTCTGCCGAGAAGGAGTGCCATGAGATGGTCCGTCTGTGGGAAAGCACAGATCCCCAGGGCTGTTGTGCCTGTGAATAGGCTGCACGGGGTACATGAAGCCCTTCAACATCTTTCTCTGCTGCCACATTCCTTGCGAGAGTAGGAGCCTGAGGTTTACCATTTCGAAAATACTCTCTGCCAAGAACGAGAGCCATGAGATGGTCCGTCTGTGGGAAAGCACAGATCCCCAGTGCTGTTGTGCCTGTGAATAGGCTGCACGGGGTACATGAAGCCCTGCAACATCTTTCACTGCTGCCACGTTCTTTGCGAGAGTAGGAGCCGGACGTTTACTATTTTGAAAATAGGCTTCGTCTTGAACAAGTGCCATGAGATGGTCCGTTTGTGGGAAAGTGCAGATCCCCAGGGCTGTTGTGCCGGTGAATAGGGTGCCAAGTAGAGGTGAAGACCAGCAACATCTTTCAGAGGTGGCACATTCTTTGCGGGAGAAGGAGCCGGAGGAGTGCATTTTTGGAAAGAGGCTCTGCCGAGGATGAGATGTCGATGGGATGTTCCGTCTGTGGGAAAGCACAGATCCCCAGGGCTGTTGTGCCTGTGAATAGGCTGCACGGGGTACATGAAGCCCTGCAACATCTTTCACTGCTGCCACGTTCCTTGCGAGAGTAGGAGCCGGACGTTTACAATTTCGAAAATACGCTCTGCTAAGAACAAGTGCCATGAGATGGTCTGTCTGTGGGAAAGCACAGATGCCCTGTGCATTTGTCCGGTGAATAGGGTGCAGGGGGAAGCTGAAGGCCAGCAGCATCTCTCAGAGGTGGCACATTCTTTGCGGGAGAAGGAGCCGGAGGAGCGCATTTTTGGAAAGAGGCTCTGCCGAGGATGAGATGACGATGGGATGTTCCGTCTGTGGGAAAGCACAGATCCCCAGTGCTGCTGTGCCTGAGAACAGGCTGCACGGGATACATGAAGCCCTGCAACATCTTTCTCTGCTGCCACGTTCTTTGCGAGAGTAGGAGCCGGACGTTTACTATTTTGAAAATAGGCTTCGTCTTGAACAAGTGCCATGAGATGGTCCGTTTGTGGGAAAGTGCAGATCCCCAGGGCTGTTGTGCCGGACAATAGGGTGCCAAGTAGAGGTGAAGACCAGCAACATCTTTCAGAGCTGGCACATTCTTTGCGGGAGAAGGAGCCGGATGACTGCATTTTTGGAAAGAGGCCCTGTCGAGGATGAGATGTCGATGGGATGTTCCGTCTGTGGGAAAGCACAGATCCCCATGGCTGTTGTGCCTGTGAATAGGCTGCACGGGGTACATGAAGCCCTGCAACATCTTTCTCTGCTGCCACGTTCTTTGCGAGAGTAGGAGCCGGATTTTTACTATTTTGAAAATAGGCTTCGTCTTGAACAAGTGATATGAGATGGTCCGTTTGTGGGAAAGTGCAGATCCCCAGGGCTGTTGTGCCGGTGAATAGGGTGCCAAGTAGAGGTGAAGACCAGCAACATCTTTCAGAGGTGGCACATTCTTTGCGGGAGAAGGAGCCGGAGGAGTGCATTTTTGGAAAGAGGCTCTGCCGAGGATGAGATGTCGATGGGATGTTCCGTCTGTGGGAAAGCACAGATCCCCAGGGCTGTTGTGCCTGTGAATAGGCTGCACGGGATACATGAAGCCCTGCAACATCTTTCTCTGCTGCCACGTTCTTTGCGAGAGTAGGAGCCGGATTTTTACTATTTTGAAAATAGGCTTCGTCTTGAACAAGTGATATGAGATGGTCCGTTTGTGGGAAAGTGCAGATCCCCAGGGCTGTTGTGCCGGTGAATAGGGTGCCAAGTAGAGGTGAAGACCAGCAACATCTTTCAGAGGTGGCACATTCTTTGCGGGAGAAGGAGCCGGAGGAGTGCATTTTTGGAAAGAGGCTCTGCCGAGGATGAGATGTCGATGGGATGTTCCGTCTGTGGGAAAGCACAGATCCCCAGGGCTGTTGTGCCTGTGAATAGGCTGCACGGGGTACATGAAGCCCTGCAACATCTTTCACTGCTGCCACGTTCCTTGCGAGAGTAGGAGCCGGACGTTTACAATTTCGAAAATACGCTCTGCTAAGAACAAGTGCCATGAGATGGTCTGTCTGTGGGAAAGCACAGATGCCCTGTGCATTTGTCCGGTGAATAGGGTGCAGGGGGAAGCTGAAGGCCAGCAGCATCTCTCAGAGGTGGCACATTCTTTGCGGGAGAAGGAGCCGGAGGAGCGCATTTTTGGAAAGAGGCTCTGCCGAGGATGAGATGACGATGGGATGTTCCGTCTGTGGGAAAGCACAGATCCCCAGTGCTGCTGTGCCTGAGAACAGGCTGCACGGGATACATGAAGCCCTGCAACATCTTTCTCTGCTGCCACGTTCTTTGCGAGAGTAGGAGCCGGACGTTTACTATTTTGAAAATAGGCTTCGTCTTGAACAAGTGCCATGAGATGGTCCGTTTGTGGGAAAGTGCAGATCCCCAGGGCTCTTGTGCCGGACAATAGGGTGCCAAGTAGAGGTGAAGACCAGCAACATCTTTCAGAGCTGGCACATTCTTTGCGGGAGAAGGAGCCGGATGACTGCATTTTTGGAAAGAGGCCCTGCCGAGTACGAGATGACCATGAGATGTTCTGCCTGTGGGTAAGCACAGATCCCCAGGGCTGTTGTGCCAGTGATGAGGCTGCCGAGAGGAGGTGAAGTTCTGCAACATCTTTCAGCTCTGTCACATTCCTTCTAGGAGAAAGAGCCGGACATTTGCCTTTGCAGAAAGATGCTCTGCCGAGAAGGAGTGCCATGAGATGGTCCGTCTGTGGGAAAGCACAGATCCCCAGGGCTGTTGTGCCTGTGAATAGGCTGCACGGGGTACATGAAGCCCTTCAACATCTTTCTCTGCTGCCACATTCCTTGCGAGAGTAGGAGCCTGAGGTTTACCATTTCGAAAATACTCTCTGCCAAGAACGAGAGCCATGAGATGGTCCGTCTGTGGGAAAGCACAGATCCCCAGTGCTGTTGTGCCTGTGAATAGGCTGCACGGGGTACATGAAGCCCTGCAACATCTTTCACTGCTGCCACGTTCCTTGCGAGAGTAGGAGCCGGACGTTTACTATTTTGAAAATAGGCTTCGTCTTGAACAAGTGATATGAGATGGTCCGTTTGTGGGAAAGTGCAGATCCCCAGGGCTGTTGTGCCGGTGAATAGGGTGCCAAGTAGAGGTGAAGACCAGCAACATCTTTCAGAGGTGGCACATTCTTTGCGGGAGAAGGAGCCGGAGGAGTGCATTTTTGGAAAGAGGCTCTGCCGAGGATGAGATGTCGATGGGATGTTCCGTCTGTGGGAAAGCACAGATCCCCAGGGCTGTTGTGCCTGTGAATAGGCTGCACGGGGTACATGAAGCCCTGCAACATCTTTCTCTGCTGCCACGTTCCTTGCGAGAGTAGGAGCCGGACGTTTACCATTTCGAAAATACGCTCTGCTAAGAACAAGTGCCATGAGATGGTCTGTCTGTGGGAAAGCACAGATCCCCTGTGCATTTGTCCGGTGAATAGGGTGCAGGGGGAAGCTGAAGGCCAGCAGCATCTTTCAGAGGTGGCACATTCTTTGCGGGAGAAGGAGCCGGAGGAGTGCATTTTTGGAAAGAGGCTCTGCCGAGGATGAGATGTCGATGGGATGTTCTGTCTGTGGGAAAGCACAGATCCCCAGGGCTGTTGTGCCTGTGAATAGGCTGCACGGGGTACATGAAGCCCTTCAACATCTTTCTCTGCTGCCACGTTCCTTGCGAGAGTAGGAGCCGGACGTTTACCATTTCGAAAATACGCTCTGCCAAGAACGAGAGCCATGAGATGGTCCGTCTGTGGGAAAGCACAGATCCCCAGTGCAGTTGTCCTGTGAATAGGGTGCAGGGGGAAGGTGATGACCAGCAACATCTTTCAGAGGTGGCACATTCTTTGCGGGAGAAGGAGCCGGAGGAGTGCATTTTTGGAAAGAGGCTCTGCCGAGGACGAGATGTCGATGGGATGTTCCGTCTGCGGGAAAGCACAGATCCCCAGGGCTGCTGTGCCTGAGAATAGGCTGCACGGGATACATGAAGCCCTGCAACATCTTTCTCTGCTGCCACGTTCTTTGCGAGAGTAGGAGCCGGACGTGTACTATTTTGAAAATAGGCTTCGTCTTGAACAAGTGCCATGAGATGGTCCGTTTGTGGGAAAGTGCAGATCCCCAGGGCTGTTGTGCCGGACAATAGGGTGCCAAGTAGAGGTGAAGACCAGCAACATCTTTCAGAGGTGGCACATTCTTTGCGGGAGAAGGAGCCGGATGACTGCATTTTTGGAAAGAGGCCCTGCCGAGTACGAGATGACCATGAGATGTTCTGCCTGTGGGTAAGCACAGATCCCCAGGGCTGTTGTGCCAGTGATGAGGCTGCCGAGAGGAGGTGAAGTTCTGCAACATCTTTCAGCTCTGTCACATTCCTTCTAGGAGAAAGAGCCGGACATTTGCCTTTGCAGAAAGATGCTCTGCCGAGAAGGAGTGCCATGAGATGGTCCGTCTGTGGGAAAGCACAGATCCCCAGGGCTGTTGTGCCTGTGAATAGGCTGCACGGGGTACATGAAGCCCTGCAACATCTTTCTCTGCTGCCACATTCCTTGCGAGAGTAGGAGCCTGAGGTTTACCATTTCGAAAATACTCTCTGCCAAGAACGAGAGCCATGAGATGGTCCGTCTGTGGGAAAGCACAGATCCCCAGTGCTGTTGTGCCTGTGAATAGGCTGCACGGGGTACATGAAGCCCTGCAACATCTTTCACTGCTGCCACGTTCTTTGCGAGAGTAGGAGCCGGACGTTTACTATTTTGAAAATAGGCTTCGTCTTGAACAAGTGATATGAGATGGTCCGTTTGTGGGAAAGTGCAGATCCCCAGGGCTGTTGTGCCGGTGAATAGGGTGCCAAGTAGAGGTGAAGAGCAGCAACATCTTTCAGAGGTGGCACATTCTTTGCGGGAGAAGGAGCCGGAGGAGTGCATTTTTGGAAAGAGGCTCTGCCGAGGATGAGATGTCGATGGGATGTTCCGTCTGTGGGAAAGCACAGATCCCCAGGGCTGTTGTGCCTGTGAATAGGCTGCACGGGGTACATGAAGCCCTGCAACATCTTTCTCTGCTGCCACGTTCCTTGCGAGAGTAGGAGCCGGACTTTTACCATTTCGAAAATACGCTCTGCTAAGAACAAGTGCCATGAGATGGTCTGTCTGTGGGAAAGCACAGATGCCCTGTGCATTTGTCCGGTGAATAGGGTGCAGGGGGAAGCTGAAGGCCAGCAGCATCTTTCAGAGGTGGCACATTCTTTGCGGGAGAAGGAGCCGGAGGAGTGCATTTTTGGAAAGAGGCTCTGCCGAGGATGAGATGTCGATGGGATGTTCCGTCTGTGGGAAAGCACAGATCCCCAGGGCTGTTGTGCCTGTGAATAGGCTGCACGGGGTACATGAAGCCCTGCAACATCTTTCACTGCTGCCACGTTCCTTGCGAGAGTAGGAGCCGGATGTTTACTATTTTGAAAATAGGCTTCGTCTTGAACAAGTGATATGAGATGGTCCGTTTGTGGGAAAGTGCAGATCCCCAGGGCTGTTGTGCCGGACAATAGGGTGCCAAGTAGAGGTGAAGACCAGCAACATCTTTCAGAGCTGGCACGTTCTTTGCGGGAGAAGGAGCCGGAGTAGTGCATTTTTGGAAAGAGGCTCTGCCGAGGATGAGATGTCGATGGGATGTTCTGTCTGTGGGAAAGCACAGATCCCCAGGGCTGTTGTGCCTGTGAATAGGCTGCACGGGGTACATGAAGCCCTGCAACATCGTTCACTGCTGCCACGTTCCTTGAGAGAGTAGGAGCCAGAGGTTTACCATTTCGAAAATACGCTCTGCCAAGAACGAGAGCCATGAGATGGTCCGTCTGTGGGAAAGCACAGATCCCCAGTGCAGTTGTCCTGTGAATAGGGTGCAGGGGGAAGGTGATGACCAGCAACATCTTTCAGAGGTGGCACATTCTTTGCGGGAGAAGGAGCCGGAGGAGTGCATTTTTGGAAAGAGGCTCTGCCGAGGATGAGATGTCGATGGGATGTTCTGTCTGTGGGAAAGCACAGATCCCCAGGGCTGTTGTGCCTGTGAATAGGCTGCACGGGGTACATGAAGCCCTGCAACATCTTTCACTGCTGCCACGTTCCTTGCGAGAGTAGGAGCCGGACGTTTACAATTTCGAAAATACGCTCTGCTAAGAACAAGTGCCATGAGATGGTCTGTCTGTGGGAAAGCACAGATGCCCTGTGCATTTGTCCGGTGAATAGGGTGCAGGGGGAAGCTGAAGGCCAGCAGCATCTCTCAGAGGTGGCACATTCTTTGCGGGAGAAGGAGCCGGAGGAGCGCATTTTTTGGAAAGAGGCTCTGCCGAGGATGAGATGACGATGGGATGTTCCGTCTGTGGGAAAGCACAGATCCCCAGTGCTGCTGTGCCTGAGAACAGGCTGCACGGGATACATGAAGCCCTGCAACATCTTTCTCTGCTGCCACGTTCTTTGCGAGAGTAGGAGCCGGACGTTTACTATTTTGAAAATAGGCTTCGTCTTGAACAAGTGCCATGAGATGGTCCGTTTGTGGGAAAGTGCAGATCCCCAGGGCTCTTGTGCCGGACAATAGGGTGCCAAGTAGAGGTGAAGACCAGCAACATCTTTCAGAGCTGGCACATTCTTTGCGGGAGAAGGAGCCGGATGACTGCATTTTTGGAAAGAGGCCCTGCCGAGTACGAGATGACCATGAGATGTTCTGCCTGTGGGTAAGCACAGATCCCCAGGGCTGTTGTGCCAGTGATGAGGCTGCCGAGAGGAGGTGAAGTTCTGCAACATCTTTCAGCTCTGTCACATTCCTTCTAGGAGAAAGAGCCGGACATTTGCCTTTGCAGAAAGATGCTCTGCCGAGAAGGAGTGCCATGAGATGGTCCGTCTGTGGGAAAGCACAGATCCCCAGGGCTGTTGTGCCTGTGAATAGGCTGCACGGGGTACATGAAGCCCTTCAACATCTTTCTCTGCTGCCACGTTCCTTGCGAGAGTAGGAGCCTGAGGTTTACCATTTCGAAAATACTCTCTGCCAAGAACGAGAGCCATGAGATGGTCCGTCTGTGGGAAAGCACAGATCCCCAGTGCAGTTGTCCTGTGAATAGGGTGCAGGGGGAAGGTGATGACCAGCAACATCTTTCAGAGGTGGCACATTCTTTGCGGGAGAAGGAGCCGGAGGAGTGCATTTTTGGAAAGAGGCTCTGCCGAGGATGAGATGTCGATGGGATGTTCCGTCTGTGGGAAAGCACAGATCCCCAGGGCTGTTGTGCCTGTGAATAGGCTGCACGGGGTACATGAAGCCCTGCAACATCTTTCACTGCTGCCACGTTCCTTGCGAGAGTAGGAGCCGGACGTTTACCATTTCGAAAATACGCTCTGCCAAGAACGAGAGCCATGAGATGGTCCGTCTGTGGGAAAGCACAGATCCCCAGTGCAGTTGTCCTGTGAATAGGGTGCAGGGGGAAGGTGATGACCAGCAACATCTTTCAGAGGTGGCACATTCTTTGCGGGAGAAGGAGCCGGAGGAGTGCATTTTTGGAAAGAGGCTCTGCCGAGGATGAGATGTCGATGGGATGTTCCGTCTGTGGGAAAGCACAGATCCCCAGTGCTGTTGTGCCTGTGAATAGGCTGCACGGGGTACATGAAGCCCTGCAACATCTTTCACTGCTGCCACGTTCCTTGCGAGAGTAGGAGCCGGACGTTTACAATTTCGAAAATACGCTCTGCTAAGAACAAGTGCCATGAGATGGTCTGTCTGTGGGAAAGCACAGATGCCCTGTGCATTTGTCCGGTGAATAGGGTGCAGGGGGAAGCTGAAGGCCAGCAGCATCTTTCAGAGGTGGCACATTCTTTGCGGGAGAAGGAGCCGGAGGAGCGCATTTTTGGAAAGAGGCTCTGCCGAGGATGAGATGTCGATGGGATGTTCCATCTGTGGGAAAGCACAGAGCCCCAGGGCTGTTGTGCCTGTGAATAGGCTGCACGGGATACATGAAGCCCTGCAACATCTTTCACTGCTGCCACGTTCTTTGCGAGAGTAGGAGCCGGACGTTTACTATTTTGAAAATAGGCTTCGTCTTGAACAAGTGATATGAGATGGTCCGTTTGTGGGAAAGTGCAGATCCCCAGGGCTGTTGTGCCGGTGAATAGGGTGCCAAGTAGAGGTGAAGACCAGCAACATCTTTCAGAGCTGGCACATTCTTTGCGGGAGAAGGAGCCGGATGACTGCATTTTTGGAAAGAGGCTCTGCCGAGGATGAGATGTCGATGGGATGTTCCGTCTGTGGGAAAGCACAGATCCCCAGGGCTGTTGTGCCTGTGAATAGGCTGCACGGGGTACATGAAGCCCTTCAACATCTTTCTCTGCTGCCACGTTCCTTGCGAGAGTAGGAGCCTGAGGTTTACCATTTCGAAAATACTCTCTGCCAAGAACGAGAGCCATGAGATGGTCCGTCTGTGGGAAAGCACAGATCCCCAGTGCATTTGTCCGGTGAATAGGGTGCAGGGGGAAGCTGAAGGCCAGCAGCATCTCTCAGAGGTGGCACATTCTTTGCGGGAGAAGGAGCCGGAGGAGCGCATTTTTGGAAAGAGGCTCTGCCGAGGATGAGATGTCGATGGGATGTTCCGTCTGTGGGAAAGCACAGATCCCCAGGGCTGTTGTGCCAGTGATGAGGCTGCCGAGAGGAGGTGAAGTTCTGCAACATCTTTCTCTGCTGCCACGTTCCTTGCGAGAATACGAGCCTGAGGTTTACCATTTCGAAAATACGCTCTGCCAAGAACGAGAGCCATGAGATGGTCCGTCTGTGGGAAAGCACAGATCCCCAGTGCAGTTGTCCTGTGAATAGGGTGCAGGGGGAAGGTGATGACCAGCAACATCTTTCAGAGGTGGCACATTCTTTGCGGGAGAAGGAGCCGGAGGAGTGCATTTTTGGAAAGAGGCTCTGCCGAGGATGAGATGACGATGGGATGTTCCGTCTGTGGGAAAGCACAGATCCCCAGTGCTGCTGTGCCTGAGAACAGGCTGCACGGGATACATGAAGCCCTGCAACATCTTTCTCTGCTGCCACGTTCTTTGCGAGAGTAGGAGCCGGACGTTTACTATTTTGAAAATAGGCTTCGTCTTGAACAAGTGCCATGAGATGGTCCGTTTGTGGGAAAGTGCAGATCCCCAGGGCTCTTGTGCCGGACAATAGGGTGCCAAGTAGAGGTGAAGACCAGCAACATCTTTCAGAGGTGGCACATTCTTTGCGGGAGAAGGAGCCGGATGACTGCATTTTTGGAAAGAGGCCCTGCCGAGTACGAGATGACCATGAGATGTTCTGCCTGTGGGTAAGCACAGATCCCCAGGGCTGTTGTGCCAGTGATGAGGCTGCCGAGAGGAGGTGAAGTTCTGCAACATCTTTCAGCTCTGTCACATTCCTTCTAGGAGAAAGAGCCGGACATTTGCCTTTGCAGAAAGATGCTCTGCCGAGAAGGAGTGCCATGAGATGGTCCGTCTGTGGGAAAGCACAGATCCCCAGGGCTGTTGTGCCTGTGAATAGGCTGCACGGGGTACATGAAGCCCTTCAACATCTTTCTCTGCTGCCACATTCCTTGCGAGAGTAGGAGCCTGAGGTTTACCATTTCGAAAATACTCTCTGCCAAGAACGAGAGCCATGAGATGGTCCGTCTGTGGGAAAGCACAGATCCCCAGTGCTGTTGTGCCTGTGAATAGGCTGCACGGGGTACATGAAGCCCTGCAACATCTTTCACTGCTGCCACGTTCTTTGCGAGAGTAGGAGCCGGACGTTTACTATTTTGAAAATAGGCTTCGTCTTGAACAAGTGATATGAGATGGTCCGTTTGTGGGAAAGTGCAGATCCCCAGGGCTGTTGTGCCGGTGAATAGGGTGCCAAGTAGAGGTGAAGACCAGCAACATCTTTCAGAGGTGGCACATTCTTTGCGGGAGAAGGAGCCGGAGGAGTGCATTTTTGGAAAGAGGCTCTGCCGAGGATGAGATGTCGATGGGCTGTTCCGTCTGTGGGAAAGCACAGATCCCCAGGGCTGTTGTGCCTGTGAATAGGCTGCACGGGGTACATGAAGCCCTTCAACATCTTTCTCTGCTGCCACGTTCCTTGCGAGAGTAGGAGCCGGACGTTTACCATTTCGAAAATACGCTCTGCTAAGAACAAGTGCCATGAGATGGTCTGTCTGTGGGAAAGCACAGATCCCCTGTGCATTTGTCCGGTGAATAGGGTGCAGGGGGAAGCTGAAGGCCAGCAGCATCTTTCAGAGGTGGCACATTCTTTGCGGGAGAAGGAGCCGGAGGAGTGCATTTTTGGAAAGAGGCTCTGCCGAGGATGAGATGTCGATGGGATGTTCCGTCTGTGGGAAAGCACAGATCCCCAGGGCTGTTGTGCCTGTGAATAGGCTGCACGGGGTACATGAAGCCCTGCAACATCTTTCACTGCTGCCACGTTCTTTGCGAGAGTAGGAGCCGGACGTTTACTATTTTGAAAATAGGCTTCGTCTTGAACAAGTGCCATGAGATGGTCCGTTTGTGGGAAAGTGCAGATCCCCAGGGCTGTTGTGCCGGTGAATAGGGTGCCAAGTAGAGGTGAAGACCAGCAACATCTTTCAGAGGTGGCACATTCTTTGCGGGAGAAGGAGCCGGAGGAGCGCATTTTTGGAAAGAGGCTCTGCCGAGGATGAGATGTCGATGGGATGTTCTGTCTGTGGGAAAGCACAGATCTCCAGGGCTGTTGTGCCTGTGAATAGGCTGCACGGGGTACATGAAGCCCTTCAACATCTTTCTCTGCTGCCACGTTCCTTGCGAGAGTAGGAGCCTGAGGTTTACCATTTCGAAAATACTCTCTGCCAAGAACGAGAGCCATGAGATGGTCCGTCTGTGGGAAAGCACAGATCCCCAGTGCAGTTGTCCTGTGAATAGGGTGCAGGGGGAAGGTGATGACCAGCAACATCTTTCAGAGGTGGCACATTCTTTGCGGGAGAAGGAGCCGGAGGAGTGCATTTTTGGAAAGAGGCTCTGCCGAGGATGAGATGTCGATGGGATGTTCCGTCTGTGGGAAAGCACAGATCCCCAGTGCTGTTGTGCCTGTGAATAGGCTGCACGGGGTACATGAAGCCCTGCAACATCTTTCACTGCTGCCACGTTCCTTGCGAGAGTAGGAGCCGGACGTTTACAATTTCGAAAATACGCTCTGCTAAGAACAAGTGCCATGAGATGGTCTGTCTGTGGGAAAGCACAGATGCCCTGTGCATTTGTCCGGTGAATAGGGTGCAGGGGGAAGCTGAAGGCCAGCAGCATCTCTCAGAGGTGGCACATTCTTTGCGGGAGAAGGAGCCGGAGGAGCGCATTTTTGGAAAGAGGCTCTGCCAAGGATGAGATGTCGATGGGATGTTCCGTCTGTGGGAAAGCACAGATCCCCAGTGCTGCTGTGCCTGAGAACAGGCTGCACGGGATACATGAAGCCCTGCAACATCTTTCTCTGCTGCCACGTTCTTTGCGAGAGTAGGAGCCGGACGTTTACTATTTTGAAAATAGGCTTCGTCTTGAACAAGTGCCATGAGATGGTCCGTTTGTGGGAAAGTGCAGATCCCCAGGGCTGTTGTGCCGGTGAATAGGGTGCCAAGTAGAGGTGAAGACCAGCAACATCTTTCAGAGGTGGCACATTCTTTGCGGGAGAAGGAGCCGGATGACTGCATTTTTGGAAAGAGGCCCTGCCGAGTACGAGATGACCATGAGATGTTCTGCCTGTGGGTAAGCACAGATCCCCAGGGCTGTTGTGCCAGTGATGAGGCTGCCGAGAGGAGGTGAAGTTCTGCAACATCTTTCAGCTCTGTCACATTCCTTCTAGGAGAAAGAGCCGGACATTTGCCTTTGCAGAAAGATGCTCTGCCGAGAAGGAGTGCCATGAGATGGTCCATCTGTGGGAAAGCACAGATCCCCAGGGCTGTTGTGCCTGTGAATAGGCTGCACGGGGTACATGAAGCCCTTCAACATCTTTCTCTGCTGCCACATTCCTTGCGAGAGTAGGAGCCTGAGGTTTACCATTTCGAAAATACTCTCTGCCAAGAACGAGAGCCATGAGATGGTCCGTCTGTGGGAAAGCACAGATCCCCAGTGCTGTTGTGCCTGTGAATAGGCTGCACGGGGTACATGAAGCCCTGCAACATCTTTCACTGCTGCCACGTTCTTTGCGAGAGTAGGAGCCGGACGTTTACTATTTTGAAAATAGGCTTCGTCTTGAACAAGTGATATGAGATGGTCCGTTTGTGGGAAAGTGCAGATCCCCAGGGCTGTTGTGCCGGTGAATAGGGTGCCAAGTAGAGGTGAAGACCAGCAACATCTTTCAGAGGTGGCACATTCTTTGCGGGAGAAGGAGCCGGAGGAGTGCATTTTTGGAAAGAGGCTCTGCCGAGGATGAGATGTCGATGGGATGTTCTGTCTGTGGGAAAGCACAGATCCCCAGGGCTGTTGTGCCTGTGAATAGGCTGCACGGGGTACATGAAGCCCTTCAACATCTTTCTCTGCTGCCACGTTCCTTGCGAGAGTAGGAGCCTGAGGTTTACCATTTCGAAAATACTCTCTGCCAAGAACGAGAGCCATGAGATGGTCCGTCTGTGGGAAAGCACAGATGCCCTGTGCATTTGTCCTGTGAATAGGGTGCAGGGGGAAGGTGATGACCAGCAACATCTTTCAGAGGTGGCACATTCTTTGCGGGAGAAGGAGCCGGAGGAGTGCATTTTTGGAAAGAGGCTCTGCCGAGGATGAGATGACGATGGGATGTTCCGTCTGTGGGAAAGCACAGATCCCCAGTGCTGCTGTGCCTGAGAACAGGCTGCACGGGATACATGAAGCCCTGCAACATCTTTCTCTGCTGCCACGTTCTTTGCGAGAGTAGGAGCCGGACGTTTACTATTTTGAAAATAGGCTTCGTCTTGAACAAGTGCCATGAGATGGTCCGTCTGTGGGAAAGCACAGATCCCCAGGGCTGTTGTGCCTGTGAATAGGCTGCACGGGGTACATGAAGCCCTTCAACATCTTTCTCTGCTGCCACATTCCTTGCGAGAGTAGGAGCCTGAGGTTTACCATTTCGAAAATACTCTCTGCCAAGAACGAGAGCCATGAGATGGTCCGTCTGTGGGAAAGCACAGATCCCCAGTGCTGTTGTGCCTGTGAATAGGCTGCACGGGGTACATGAAGCCCTGCAACATCTTTCACTGCTGCCACGTTCTTTGCGAGAGTAGGAGCCGGACGTTTACTATTTTGAAAATAGGCTTCGTCTTGAACAAGTGATATGAGATGGTCCGTTTGTGGGAAAGTGCAGATCCCCAGGGCTGTTGTGCCGGTGAATAGGGTGCCAAGTAGAGGTGAAGACCAGCAACATCTTTCAGAGGTGGCACATTCTTTGCGGGAGAAGGAGCCGGAGGAGTGCATTTTTGGAAAGAGGCTCTGCCGAGGATGAGATGTCGATGGGATGTTCTGTCTGTGGGAAAGCACAGATCCCCAGGGCTGTTGTGCCTGTGAATAGGCTGCACAGGGTACATGAAGCCCTTCAACATCTTTCTCTGCTGCCACGTTCCTTGCGAGAGTAGGAGCCTGAGGTTTACCATTTCGAAAATACTCTCTGCCAAGAACGAGAGCCATGAGATGGTCCGTCTGTGGGAAAGCACAGATCCCCAGTGCTGTTGTGCCTGTGAATAGGCTGCACGGGGTACATGAAGCCCTGCAACATCTTTCACTGCTGCCACGTTCTTTGCGAGAGTAGGAGCCGGATTTTTACTATTTTGAAAATAGGCTTCGTCTTGAACAAGTGATATGAGATGGTCCGTTTGTGGGAAAGTGCAGATCCCCAGGGCTGTTGTGCCGGTGAATAGGGTGCCAAGTAGAGGTGAAGACCAGCAACATCTTTCAGAGGTGGCACATTCTTTGCGGGAGAAGGAGCCGGAGGAGTGCATTTTTGGAAAGAGGCTCTGCCGAGGATGAGATGTCGATGGGATGTTCCGTCTGTGGGAAAGCACAGATCCCCAGGGCTGTTGTGCCTGTGAATAGGCTGCACGGGGTACATGAAGCCCTGCAACATCTTTCTCTGCTGCCACGTTCCTTGCGAGAGTAGGAGCCGGACGTTTACCATTTCGAAAATACGCTCTGCTAAGAACAAGTGCCATGAGATGGTCTGTCTGTGGGAAAGCACAGATGCCCTGTGCATTTGTCCGGTGAATAGGGTGCAGGGGGAAGCTGAAGGCCAGCAGCATCTTTCAGAGGTGGCACATTCTTTGCGGGAGAAGGAGCCGGAGGAGTGCATTTTTGGAAAGAGGCTCTGCCGAGGATGAGATGTTGATGGGATGTTCCGTCTGTGGGAAAGCACAGATCCCCAGGGCTGTTGTGCCTGTGAATAGGCTGCACGGGATACATGAAGCCCTGCAACATCTTTCACTGCTGCCACGTTCTTTGCGAGAGTAGGAGCCGGACGTTTACTATTTTGAAAATAGGCTTCGTCTTGAACAAGTGATATGAGATGGTCCGTTTGTGGGAAAGCACAGATCCCCAGGGCTGTTGTGCCTGTGAATAGGCTGCACGGGGTACATGAAGCCCTGCAACATCTTTCACTGCTGCCACGTTCCTTGCGAGAGTAGGAGCCGGACGTTTACAATTTCGAAAATACGCTCTGCTAAGAACAAGTGCCATGAGATGGTCTGTCTGTGGGAAAGCACAGATGCCCTGTGCATTTGTCCGGTGAATAGGGTGCAGGGGGAAGCTGAAGGCCAGCAGCATCTCTCAGAGGTGGCACATTCTTTGCGGGAGAAGGAGCCGGAGGAGCGCATTTTTGGAAAGAGGCTCTGCCGAGGATGAGATGACGATGGGATGTTCCGTCTGTGGGAAAGCACAGATCCCCAGTGCTGCTGTGCCTGAGAACAGGCTGCACGGGATACATGAAGCCCTGCAACATCTTTCTCTGCTGCCACGTTCTTTGCGAGAGTAGGAGCCGGACGTTTACTATTTTGAAAATAGGCTTCGT
Source organism: Haliaeetus albicilla (assembly GCF_947461875.1). Classification (NCBI taxonomy): domain Eukaryota; kingdom Metazoa; phylum Chordata; class Aves; order Accipitriformes; family Accipitridae; genus Haliaeetus; species Haliaeetus albicilla. The sequence goes on along the minus strand of NC_091490.1, from coordinate 21,911,761 downwards.
CTTGAACAAGTGCCATGAGATGGTCCGTTTGTGGGAAAGTGCAGATCCCCAGGGCTGTTGTGCCGGACAATAGGGTGCCAAGTAGAGGTGAAGACCAGCAACATCTTTCAGAGGTGGCACATTCTTTGCGGGAGAAGGAGCCGGAGGAGTGCATTTTTGGAAAGAGGCCCTGCCGAGTACGAGATGACCATGAGATGTTCTGCCTGTGGGTAAGCACAGATCCCCAGGGCTGTTGTGCCAGTGATGAGGCTGCCGAGAGGAGGTGAAGTTCTGCAACATCTTTCAGCTCTGTCACATTCCTTCTAGGAGAAAGAGCCGGACATTTGCCTTTGCAGAAAGATGCTCTGCCGAGAAGGAGTGCCATGAGATGGTCCGTCTGTGGGAAAGCACAGATCCCCAGGGCTGTTGTGCCTGTGAATAGGCTGCACGGGGTACATGAAGCCCTTCAACATCTTTCTCTGCTGCCACATTCCTTGCGAGAGTAGGAGCCTGAGGTTTACCATTTCGAAAATACTCTCTGCCAAGAACGAGAGCCATGAGATGGTCCGTCTGTGGGAAAGCACAGATCCCCAGTGCTGTTGTGCCTGTGAATAGGCTGCACGGGGTACATGAAGCCCTGCAACATCTTTCACTGCTGCCACGTTCTTTGCGAGAGTAGGAGCCGGACGTTTACTATTTTGAAAATAGGCTTCGTCTTGAACAAGTGCCATGAGATGGTCCGTTTGTGGGAAAGTGCAGATCCCCAGGGCTGTTGTGCCGGTGAATAGGGTGCCAAGTAGAGGTGAAGACCAGCAACATCTTTCAGAGGTGGCACATTCTTTGCGGGAGAAGGAGCCGGAGGAGTGCATTTTTGGAAAGAGGCTCTGCCGAGGATGAGATGTCGATGGGATGTTCTGTCTGTGGGAAAGCACAGATCCCCAGGGCTGTTGTGCCTGTGAATAGGCTGCACGGGGTACATGAAGCCCTGCAACATCTTTCTCTGCTGCCACGTTCCTTGCGAGAGTAGGAGCCGGACGTTTACAATTTCGAAAATACGCTCTGCTAAGAACAAGTGCCATGAGATGGTCTGTCTGTGGGAAAGCACAGATGCCCTGTGCATTTGTCCGGTGAATAGGGTGCAGGGGGAAGCTGAAGGCCAGCAGCATCTCTCAGAGGTGGCACATTCTTTGCGGGAGAAGGAGCCGGAGGAGCGCATTTTTGGAAAGAGGCTCTGCCGAGGATGAGATGACGATGGGATGTTCCGTCTGTGGGAAAGCACAGATCCCCAGTGCTGCTGTGCCTGAGAACAGGCTGCACGGGATACATGAAGCCCTGCAACATCTTTCTCTGCTGCCACGTTCTTTGCGAGAGTAGGAGCCGGACGTTTACTATTTTGAAAATAGGCTTCGTCTTGAACAAGTGCCATGAGATGGTCCGTTTGTGGGAAAGTGCAGATCCCCAGGGCTGTTGTGCCGGTGAATAGGGTGCCAAGTAGAGGTGAAGACCAGCAACATCTTTCAGAGGTGGCACATTCTTTGCGGGAGAAGGAGCCGGATGACTGCATTTTTGGAAAGAGGCCCTGCCGAGTACGAGATGACCATGAGATGTTCTGCCTGTGGGTAAGCACAGATCCCCAGGGCTGTTGTGCCAGTGATGAGGCTGCCGAGAGGAGGTGAAGTTCTGCAACATCTTTCAGCTCTGTCACATTCCTTCTAGGAGAAAGAGCCGGACATTTGCCTTTGCAGAAAGATGCTCTGCCGAGAAGGAGTGCCATGAGATGGTCCGTCTGTGGGAAAGCACAGATCCCCAGGGCTGTTGTGCCTGTGAATAGGCTGCACGGGGTACATGAAGCCCTTCAACATCTTTCTCTGCTGCCACATTCCTTGCGAGAGTAGGAGCCTGAGGTTTACCATTTCGAAAATACTCTCTGCCAAGAACGAGAGCCATGAGATGGTCCGTCTGTGGGAAAGCACAGATCCCCAGTGCTGTTGTGCCTGTGAATAGGCTGCACGGGGTACATGAAGCCCTGCAACATCTTTCACTGCTGCCACGTTCTTTGCGAGAGTAGGAGCCGGACGTTTACTATTTTGAAAATAGGCTTCGTCTTGAACAAGTGCCATGAGATGGTCCGTTTGTGGGAAAGTGCACAGATCCCCAGGGCTGTTGTGCCGGTGAATAGGGTGCCAAGTAGATGTGAAGACCAGCAACATCTTTCAGAGGTGGCACATTCTTTGCGGGAGAAGGAGCCGGAGGAGTGCATTTTTGGAAAGAGGCTCTGCCGAGGATGAGATGTCGATGGGATGTTCCGTCTGTGGGAAAGCACAGATCCCCAGGGCTGTTGTGCCTGTGAATAGGCTGCACGGGGTACATGAAGCCCTGCAACATCTTTCTCTGCTGCCACGTTCCTTGCGAGAGTAGGAGCCGGACGTTTACCATTTCGAAAATACGCTCTGCTAAGAACAAGTGCCATGAGATGGTCTGTCTGTGGGAAAGCACAGATGCCCTGTGCATTTGTCCGGTGAATAGGATGCAGGGGGAAGCTGAAGGCCAGCAGCATCTTTCAGAGGTGGCACATTCTTTGCGGGAGAAGGAGCCGGAGGAGTGCATTTTTGGAAAGAGGCTCTGCCGAGGATGAGATGTCGATGGGATGTTCCGTCTGTGGGAAAGCACAGATCCCCAGTGCTGTTGTGCCTGTGAATAGGCTGCACGGGATACATGAAGCCCTGCAACATCTTTCACTGCTGCCACGTTCTTTGCGAGAGTAGGAGCCGGACGTTTACTATTTTGAAAATAGGCTTCGTCTTGAACAAGTGATATGAGATGGTCCGTTTGTGGGAAAGTGCAGATCCCCAGGGCTGTTGTGCCGGTGAATAGGGTGCCAAGTAGAGGTGAAGACCAGCAACATCTTTCAGAGGTGGCACATTCTTTGCGGGAGAAGGAGCCGGAGGACTGCATTTTTGGAAAGAGGCTCTGCCGAGGATGAGATGTCGATGGGATGTTCTGTCTGTGGGAAAGCACAGATCCCCAGGGCTGTTGTGCCTGTGAATAGGCTGCACGGGGTACATGAAGCCCTTCAACATCTTTCTCTGCTGCCACGTTCCTTGCGAGAGTAGGAGCCTGAGGTTTACCATTTCGAAAATACTCTCTGCCAAGAACGAGAGCCATGAGATGGTCCGTCTGTGGGAAAGCACAGATCCCCAGTGCATTTGTCCGGTGAATAGGGTGCAGGGGGAAGGTGATGACCAGCAACATCTTTCAGAGGTGGCACATTCTTTGCGGGAGAAGGAGCCGGAGGAGTGCATTTTTGGAAAGAGGCTCTGCCGAGGATGAGATGTCGATGGGATGTTCCGTCTGTGGGAAAGCACAGATCCCCAGGGCTGTTGTGCCTGTGAATAGGCTGCACGGGGTACATGAAGCCCTTCAACATCTTTCTCTGCTGCCACGTTCCTTGCGAGAGTAGGAGCCTGAGGTTTACCATTTCGAAAATACTCTCTGCCAAGAACGAGAGCCATGAGATGGTCCGTCTGTGGGAAAGCACAGATCCCCAGTGCAGTTGTCCTGTGAATAGGGTGCAGGGGGAAGGTGATGACCAGCAACATCTTTCAGAGGTGGCACATTCTTTGCGGGAGAAGGAGCCGGAGGAGCGCATTTTTGGAAAGAGGCTCTGCCGAGGATGAGATGTCGATGGGATGTTCCGTCTGTGGGAAAGCACAGATCCCCAGGGCTGTTGTGCCTGTGAATAGGCTGCACGGGATACATGAAGCCCTGCAACATCTTTCACTGCTGCCACGTTCTTTGCGAGAGTAGGAGCCGGACGTTTACTATTTTGAAAATAGGCTTCGTCTTGAACAAGTGATATGAGATGGTCCGTTTGTGGGAAAGTGCAGATCCCCAGGGCTGTTGTGCCGGACAATAGGGTGCCAAGTAGAGGTGAAGACCAGCAACATCTTTCAGAGCTGGCACGTTCTTTGCGGGAGAAGGAGCCGGAGTAGTGCATTTTTGGAAAGAGGCTCTGCCGAGGATGAGATGTCGATGGGATGTTCTGTCTGTGGGAAAGCACAGATCCCCAGGGCTGTTGTGCCTATGAATAGGCTGCACGGGGTACATGAAGCCCTGCAACATCGTTCACTGCTGCCACGTTCCTTGAGAGAGTAGGAGCCAGAGGTTTACCATTTCGAAAATACGCTCTGCCAAGAACGAGAGCCATGAGATGGTCCGTCTGTGGGAAAGCACAGATCCCCAGTGCAGTTGTCCTGTGAATAGGGTGCAGGGGGAAGGTGATGACCAGCAACATCTTTCAGAGGTGGCACATTCTTTGCGGGAGAAGGAGCCGGAGGAGTGCATTTTTGGAAAGAGGCTCTGCCGAGGATGAGATGTCGATGGGATGTTCTGTCTGTGGGAAAGCACAGATCCCCAGGGCTGTTGTGCCTGTGAATAGGCTGCACGGGGTACATGAAGCCCTGCAACATCTTTCACTGCTGCCACGTTCCTTGCGAGAGTAGGAGCCGGACGTTTACAATTTCGAAAATACGCTCTGCTAAGAACAAGTGCCATGAGATGGTCTGTCTGTGGGAAAGCACAGATGCCCTGTGCATTTGTCCGGTGAATAGGGTGCAGGGGGAAGCTGAAGGCCAGCAGCATCTCTCAGAGGTGGCACATTCTTTGCGGGAGAAGGAGCCGGAGGAGCGCATTTTTTGGAAAGAGGCTCTGCCGAGGATGAGATGACGATGGGATGTTCCGTCTGTGGGAAAGCACAGATCCCCAGTGCTGCTGTGCCTGAGAACAGGCTGCACGGGATACATGAAGCCCTGCAACATCTTTCTCTGCTGCCACGTTCTTTGCGAGAGTAGGAGCCGGACGTTTACTATTTTGAAAATAGGCTTCGTCTTGAACAAGTGCCATGAGATGGTCCGTTTGTGGGAAAGTGCAGATCCCCAGGGCTCTTGTGCCGGACAATAGGGTGCCAAGTAGAGGTGAAGACCAGCAACATCTTTCAGAGCTGGCACATTCTTTGCGGGAGAAGGAGCCGGATGACTGCATTTTTGGAAAGAGGCCCTGCCGAGTACGAGATGACCATGAGATGTTCTGCCTGTGGGTAAGCACAGATCCCCAGGGCTGTTGTGCCAGTGATGAGGCTGCCGAGAGGAGGTGAAGTTCTGCAACATCTTTCAGCTCTGTCACATTCCTTCTAGGAGAAAGAGCCGGACATTTGCCTTTGCAGAAAGATGCTCTGCCGAGAAGGAGTGCCATGAGATGGTCCGTCTGTGGGAAAGCACAGATCCCCAGGGCTGTTGTGCCTGTGAATAGGCTGCACGGGGTACATGAAGCCCTTCAACATCTTTCTCTGCTGCCACATTCCTTGCGAGAGTAGGAGCCTGAGGTTTACCATTTCGAAAATACTCTCTGCCAAGAACGAGAGCCATGAGATGGTCCGTCTGTGGGAAAGCACAGATCCCCAGGGCTGTTGTGCCTGTGAATAGGCTGCACGGGGTACATGAAGCCCTGCAACATCTTTCACTGCTGCCACGTTCTTTGCGAGTGTAGGAGCCGGACGTTTACTATTTTGAAAATAGGCTTCGTCTTGAACAAGTGATATGAGATGGTCCGTTTGTGGGAAAGTGCAGATCCCCAGGGCTGTTGTGCCGGTGAATAGGGTGACAAGTAGAGGTGAAGACCAGCAACATCTTTCAGAGGTGGCACATTCTTTGCGGGAGAAGGAGCCGGAGGAGTGCATTTTTGGAAAGAGGCTCTGCCGAGGATGAGATGTCGATGGGATGTTCCGTCTGTGGGAAAGCACAGATCCCCAGGGCTGTTGTGCCTGTGAATAGGCTGCACGGGGTACATGAAGCCCTTCAACATCTTTCTCTGCTGCCACGTTCCTTGCGAGAGTAGGAGCCGGACGTTTACCATTTCGAAAATACGCTCTGCTAAGAACAAGTGCCATGAGATGGTCTGTCTGTGGGAAAGCACAGATCCCCTGTGCATTTGTCCGGTGAATAGGGTGCAGGGGGAAGCTGAAGGCCAGCAGCATCTTTCAGAGGTGGCACATTCTTTGCGGGAGAAGGAGCCGGAGGAGTGCATTTTTGGAAAGAGGCTCTGCCGAGGATGAGATGTCGATGGGATGTTCCGTCTGTGGGAAAGCACAGATCCCCAGGGCTGTTGTGCCTGTGAATAGGCTGCACGGGGTACATGAAGCCCTGCAACATCTTTCACTGCTGCCACGTTCTTTGCGAGAGTAGGAGCCGGACGTTTACTATTTTGAAAATAGGCTTCGTCTTGAACAAGTGATATGAGATGGTCCGTTTGTGGGAAAGTGCAGATCCCCAGGGCTGTTGTGCCGGTGAATAGGGTGCCAAGTAGAGGTGAAGACCAGCAACATCTTTCAGAGGTGGCACATTCTTTGCGGGAGAAGGAGCCGGAGGACTGCATTTTTGGAAAGAGGCTCTGCCGAGGATGAGATGTCGATGGGATGTTCTGTCTGTGGGAAAGCACAGATCTCCAGGGCTGTTGTGCCTGTGAATAGGCTGCACGGGGTACATGAAGCCCTTCAACATCTTTCTCTGCTGCCACGTTCCTTGCGAGAGTAGGAGCCTGAGGTTTACCATTTCGAAAATACTCTCTGCCAAGAACGAGAGCCATGAGATGGTCCGTCTGTGGGAAAGCACAGATCCCCAGTGCAGTTGTCCTGTGAATAGGGTGCAGGGGGAAGGTGATGACCAGCAACATCTTTCAGAGGTGGCACATTCTTTGCGGGAGAAGGAGCCGGAGGAGTGCATTTTTGGAAAGAGGCTCTGCCGAGGATGAGATGTCGATGGGATGTTCCGTCTGTGGGAAAGCACAGATCCCCAGGGCTGTTGTGCCTGTGAATAGGCTGCACGGGGTACATGAAGCCCTGCAACATCTTTCTCTGCTGCCACGTTCCTTGCGAGAATAGGAGCCTGAGGTTTACCATTTCGAAAATACGCTCTGCCAAGAACGAGAGCCATGAGATGGTCCGTTTGTGGGAAAGTGCAGATCCCCAGGGCTGTTGTGCCGGTGAATAGGGTGCCAAGTAGAGGTGAAGACCAGCAACATCTTTCAGAGGTGGCACATTCTTTGCGGGAGAAGGAGCCGGAGGAGTGCATTTTTGGAAAGAGGCTCTGCCGAGGATGAGATGTCGATGGGATGTTCCGTCTGTGGGAAAGCACAGATCCCCAGGGCTGTTGTGCCTGTGAATAGGCTGCACGGGGTACATGAAGCCCTTCAACATCTTTCTCTGCTGCCACGTTCCTTGCGAGAGTAGGAGCCTGAGGTTTACCATTTCGAAAATACTCTCTGCCAAGAACGAGAGCCATGAGATGGTCCGTCTGTGGGAAAGCACAGATCCCCAGTGCATTTGTCCGGTGAATAGGGTGCAGGGGGAAGCTGAAGGCCAGCAGCATCTCTCAGAGGTGGCACATTCTTTGCGGGAGAAGGAGCCGGAGGAGCGCATTTTTGGAAAGAGGCTCTGCCGAGGATGAGATGTCGATGGGATGTTCCGTCTGTGGGAAAGCACAGATCCCCAGGGCTGTTGTGCCTGTGAATAGGCTGCACGGGGTACATGAAGCCCTGCAACATCTTTCTCTGCTGCCACGTTCTTTGCGAGAGTAGGAGCCGGACGTTTACTATTTTGAAAATAGGCTTCGTCTTGAACAAGTGCCATGAGATGGTCCGTTTGTGGGAAAGTGCAGATCCCCAGGGCTCTTGTGCCGGACAATAGGGTGCCAAGTAGAGGTGAAGACCAGCAACATCTTTCAGAGGTGGCACATTCTTTGCGGGAGAAGGAGCCGGATGACTGCATTTTTGGAAAGAGGCCCTGCCGAGTACGAGATGACCATGAGATGTTCTGCCTGTGGGTAAGCACAGATCCCCAGGGCTGTTGTGCCAGTGATGAGGCTGCCGAGAGGAGGTGAAGTTCTGCAACATCTTTCAGCTCTGTCACATTCCTTCTAGGAGAAAGAGCCGGACATTTGCCTTTGCAGAAAGATGCTCTGCCGAGAAGGAGTGCCATGAGATGGTCCGTCTGTGGGAAAGCACAGATCCCCAGGGCTGTTGTGCCTGTGAATAGGCTGCACGGGGTACATGAAGCCCTTCAACATCTTTCTCTGCTGCCACATTCCTTGCGAGAGTAGGAGCCTGAGGTTTACCATTTCGAAAATACTCTCTGCCAAGAACGAGAGCCATGAGATGGTCCGTCTGTGGGAAAGCACAGATCCCCAGTGCTGTTGTGCCTGTGAATAGGCTGCACGGGGTACATGAAGCCCTGCAACATCTTTCACTGCTGCCACGTTCTTTGCGAGAGTAGGAGCCGGACGTTTACTATTTTGAAAATAGGCTTCGTCTTGAACAAGTGATATGAGATGGTCCGTTTGTGGGAAAGTGCAGATCCCCAGGGCTGTTGTGCCGGTGAATAGGGTGCCAAGTAGAGGTGAAGACCAGCAACATCTTTCAGAGGTGGCACATTCTTTGCGGGAGAAGGAGCCGGAGGAGTGCATTTTTGGAAAGAGGCTCTGCCGAGGATGAGATGTCGATGGGCTGTTCCGTCTGTGGGAAAGCACAGATCCCCAGGGCTGTTGTGCCTGTGAATAGGCTGCACGGGGTACATGAAGCCCTTCAACATCTTTCTCTGCTGCCACGTTCCTTGCGAGAGTAGGAGCCGGACGTTTACCATTTCGAAAATACGCTCTGCTAAGAACAAGTGCCATGAGATGGTCTGTCTGTGGGAAAGCACAGATCCCCTGTGCATTTGTCCGGTGAATAGGGTGCAGGGGGAAGCTGAAGGCCAGCAGCATCTCTCAGAGGTGGCACATTCTTTGCGGGAGAAGGAGCCGGAGGAGCGCATTTTTGGAAAGAGGCTCTGCCGAGGATGAGATGTCGATGGGATGTTCCGTCTGTGGGAAAGCACAGATCCCCAGGGCTGTTGTGCCTGTGAATAGGCTGCACGGGGTACATGAAGCCCTGCAACACCTTTCACTGCTGCCACGTTCTTTGCGAGAGTAGGAGCCGGACGTTTACTATTTTGAAAATAGGCTTCGTCTTGAACAAGTGATATGAGATGGTCCGTTTGTGGGAAAGTGCAGATCCCCAGGGCTGTTGTGCCGGTGAATAGGGTGCCAAGTAGAGGTGAAGACCAGCAACATCTTTCAGAGGTGGCACATTCTTTGCGGGAGAAGGAGCCGGAGGAGTGCATTTTTGGAAAGAGGCTCTGCCGAGGATGAGATGTCGATGGGATGTTCTGTCTGTGGGAAAGCACAGATCTCCAGGGCTGTTGTGCCTGTGAATAGGCTGCACGGGGTACATGAAGCCCTTCAACATCTTTCTCTGCTGCCACGTTCCTTGCGAGAGTAGGAGCCTGAGGTTTACCATTTCGAAAATACTCTCTGCCAAGAACGAGAGCCATGAGATGGTCCGTCTGTGGGAAAGCACAGATCCCCAGTGCAGTTGTCCTGTGAATAGGGTGCAGGGGGAAGCTGAAGGCCAGCAGCATCTCTCAGAGGTGGCACATTCTTTGCGGGAGAAGGAGCCGGAGGAGTGCATTTTTGGAAAGAGGCTCTGCCGAGGATGAGATGTCGATGGGATGTTCCGTCTGTGGGAAAGCACAGATCCCCAGGGCTGTTGTGCCTGTGAATAGGCTGCACGGGGTACATGAAGCCCTGCAACATCTTTCACTGCTGCCACGTTCCTTGCGAGAGTAGGAGCCGGACGTTTACCATTTCGAAAATACGCTCTGCTAAGAACAAGTGCCATGAGATGGTCTGTCTGTGGGAAAGCACAGATCCCCTGTGCATTTGTCCGGTGAATAGGGTGCAGGGGGAAGCTGAAGGCCAGCAGCATCTCTCAGAGGTGGCACATTCTTTGCGGGAGAAGGAGCCGGAGGAGTGCATTTTTGGAAAGAGGCTCTGCCGAGGATGAGATGTCGATGGGATGTTCCGTCTGTGGGAAAGCACAGATCCCCAGTGCTGTTGTGCCTGTGAATAGGCTGCACGGGGTACATGAAGCCCTGCAACATCTTTCACTGCTGCCACGTTCTTTGCGAGAGTAGGAGCCGGACGTTTACTATTTTGAAAATAGGCTTCGTCTTGAACAAGTGATATGAGATGGTCCGTTTGTGGGAAAGTGCAGATCCCCAGGGCTGTTGTGCCGGTGAATAGGGTGCCAAGTAGAGGTGAAGACCAGCAACATCTTTCAGAGGTGGCACATTCTTTGCGGGAGAAGGAGCCGGAGGACTGCATTTTTGGAAAGAGGCTCTGCCGAGGATGAGATGTCGATGGGATGTTCTGTCTGTGGGAAAGCACAGATCTCCAGGGCTGTTGTGCCTGTGAATAGGCTGCACGGGGTACATGAAGCCCTTCAACATCTTTCTCTGCTGCCACGTTCCTTGCGAGAGTAGGAGCCTGAGGTTTACCATTTCGAAAATACTCTCTGCCAAGAACGAGAGCCATGAGATGGTCCGTCTGTGGGAAAGCACAGATCCCCAGTGCAGTTGTCCTGTGAATAGGGTGCAGGGGGAAGGTGATGACCAGCAACATCTTTCAGAGGTGGCACATTCTTTGCGGGAGAAGGAGCCGGAGGAGTGCATTTTTGGAAAGAGGCTCTGCCGAGGATGAGATGTCGATGGGATGTTCCGTCTGTGGGAAAGCACAGATCCCCAGTGCTGTTGTGCCTGTGAATAGGCTGCACGGGGTACATGAAGCCCTGCAACATCTTTCACTGCTGCCACGTTCCTTGCGAGAGTAGGAGCCGGACGTTTACAATTTCGAAAATACGCTCTGCTAAGAACAAGTGCCATGAGATGGTCTGTCTGTGGGAAAGCACAGATGCCCTGTGCATTTGTCCGGTGAATAGGGTGCAGGGGGAAGCTGAAGGCCAGCAGCATCTTTCAGAGGTGGCACATTCTTTGCGGGAGAAGGAGCCGGAGGAGCGCATTTTTGGAAAGAGGCTCTGCCGAGGATGAGATGTCGATGGGATGTTCCGTCTGTGGGAAAGCACAGATCCCCAGTGCTGCTGTGCCTGAGAACAGGCTGCACGGGATACATGAAGCCCTGCAACATCTTTCTCTGCTGCCACGTTCTTTGCGAGAGTAGGAGCCGGACGTTTACTATTTTGAAAATAGGCTTCGTCTTGAACAAGTGCCATGAGATGGTCCGTTTGTGGGAAAGTGCAGATCCCCAGGGCTGTTGTGCTGGACAATAGGGTGCCAAGTAGAGGTGAAGACCAGCAACATCTTTCAGAGCTGGCACATTCTTTGCGGGAGAAGGAGCCGGATGACTGCATTTTTGGAAAGAGGCCCTGCCGAGTACGAGATGACCATGAGATGTTCTGCCTGTGGGTAAGCACAGATCCCCAGGGCTGTTGTGCCAGTGATGAGGCTGCCGAGAGGAGGTGAAGTTCTGCAACATCTTTCAGCTCTGTCACATTCCTTCTAGGAGAAAGAGCCGGACATTTGCCTTTGCAGAAAGATGCTCTGCCGAGAAGGAGTGCCATGAGATGGTCCATCTGTGGAAAAGCACAGATCCCCAGGGCTGTTGTGCCTGTGAATAGGCTGCACGGGGTACATGAAGACCTTCAACATCTTTCTCTGCTGCCACATTCCTTGCGAGAGTAGGAGCCTGAGGTTTACCATTTCGAAAATACTCTCTGCCAAGAACGAGAGCCATGAGATGGTCCGTCTGTGGGAAAGCACAGATCCCCAGGGCTGTTGTGCCTGTGAATAGGCTGCACGGGGTACATGAAGCCCTGCAACATCTTTCACTGCTGCCACGTTCTTTGCGAGAGTAGGAGCCGGACGTTTACTATTTTGAAAATAGGCTTCGTCTTGAACAAGTGATATGAGATGGTCCGTTTGTGGGAAAGTGCAGATCCCCAGGGCTGTTGTGCCGGTGAATAGGGTGCCAAGTAGAGGTGAAGACCAGCAACATCTTTCAGAGGTGGCACATTCTTTGCGGGAGAAGGAGCCGGAGGAGTGCATTTTTGGAAAGAGGCTCTGCCGAGGATGAGATGTCGATGGGATGTTCCGTCTGTGGGAAAGCACAGATCCCCAGTGCTGTTGTGCCTGTGAATAGGCTGCACGGGGTACATGAAGCCCTGCAACATCTTTCACTGCTGCCACGTTCTTTGCGAGAGTAGGAGCCGGACGTTTACTATTTTGAAAATAGGCTTCGTCTTGAACAAGTGATATGAGATGGTCCGTTTGTGGGAAAGTGCAGATCCCCAGGGCTGTTGTGCCGGTGAATAGGGTGCCAAGTAGAGGTGAAGACCAGCAACATCTTTCAGAGCTGGCACATTCTTTGCGGGAGAAGGAGCCGGATGACTGCATTTTTGGAAAGAGGCTCTGCCGAGGATGAGATGTCGATGGGATGTTCCGTCTGTGGGAAAGCACAGATCCCCAGGGCTGTTGTGCCTGTGAATAGGCTGCACGGGGTACATGAAGCCCTTCAACATCTTTCTCTGCTGCCACGTTCCTTGCGAGAGTAGGAGCCTGAGGTTTACCATTTCGAAAATACTCTCTGCCAAGAACGAGAGCCATGAGATGGTCCGTCTGTGGGAAAGCACAGATCCCCAGTGCATTTGTCCGGTGAATAGGGTGCAGGGGGAAGCTGAAGGCCAGCAGCATCTCTCAGAGGTGGCACATTCTTTGCGGGAGAAGGAGCCGGAGGAGCGCATTTTTGGAAAGAGGCTCTGCCGAGGATGAGATGTCGATGGGATGTTCCGTCTGTGGGAAAGCACAGATCCCCAGGGCTGTTGTGCCTGTGAATAGGCTGCACGGGGTACATGAAGCCCTGCAACATCTTTCTCTGCTGCCACGTTCTTTGCGAGAGTAGGAGCCGGACGTTTACTATTTTGAAAATAGGCTTCGTCTTGAACAAGTGCCATGAGATGGTCCGTTTGTGGGAAAGTGCAGATCCCCAGGGCTCTTGTGCCGGACAATAGGGTGCCAAGTAGAGGTGAAGACCAGCAACATCTTTCAGAGGTGGCACATTCTTTGCGGGAGAAGGAGCCGGATGACTGCATTTTTGGAAAGAGGCCCTGCCGAGTACGAGATGACCATGAGATGTTCTGCCTGTGGGTAAGCACAGATCCCCAGGGCTGTTGTGCCAGTGATGAGGCTGCCGAGAGGAGGTGAAGTTCTGCAACATCTTTCAGCTCTGTCACATTCCTTCTAGGAGAAAGAGCCGGACATTTGCCTTTGCAGAAAGATGCTCTGCCGAGAAGGAGTGCCATGAGATGGTCCGTCTGTGGGAAAGCACAGATCCCCAGGGCTGTTGTGCCTGTGAATAGGCTGCACGGGGTACATGAAGCCCTTCAACATCTTTCTCTGCTGCCACATTCCTTGCGAGAGTAGGAGCCTGAGGTTTACCATTTCGAAAATACTCTCTGCCAAGAACGAGAGCCATGAGATGGTCCGTCTGTGGGAAAGCACAGATCCCCAGTGCTGTTGTGCCTGTGAATAGGCTGCACGGGGTACATGAAGCCCTGCAACATCTTTCACTGCTGCCACGTTCTTTGCGAGAGTAGGAGCCGGACGTTTACTATTTTGAAAATAGGCTTCGTCTTGAACAAGTGCCATGAGATGGTCCGTTTGTGGGAAAGTGCAGATCCCCAGGGCTGTTGTGCCTGTGAATAGGCTGCACGGGGTACATGAAGCCCTGCAACACCTTTCACTGCTGCCACGTTCTTTGCGAGAGTAGGAGCCGGACGTTTACTATTTTGAAAATAGGCTTCGTCTTGAACAAGTGATATGAGATGGTCCGTTTGTGGGAAAGTGCAGATCCCCAGGGCTGTTGTGCCGGTGAATAGGGTGCCAAGTAGAGGTGAAGACCAGCAACATCTTTCAGAGGTGGCACATTCTTTGCGGGAGAAGGAGCCGGAGGACTGCATTTTTGGAAAGAGGCTCTGCCGAGGATGAGATGTCGATGGGATGTTCTGTCTGTGGGAAAGCACAGATCTCCAGGGCTGTTGTGCCTGTGAATAGGCTGCACGGGGTACATGAAGCCCTTCAACATCTTTCTCTACTGCCACGTTCCTTGCGAGAGTAGGAGCCTGAGGTTTACCATTTCGAAAATACTCTCTGCCAAGAACGAGAGCCATGAGATGGTCCGTCTGTGGGAAAGCACAGATCCCCAGTGCAGTTGTCCTGTGAATAGGGTGCAGGGGGAAGCTGAAGGCCAGCAGCATGTCTCAGAGGTGGCACATTCTTTGCGGGAGAAGGAGCCGGAGGAGTGCATTTTTGGAAAGAGGCTCTGCCGAGGATGAGATGTCGATGGGATGTTCCGTCTGTGGGAAAGCACAGATCCCCAGGGCTGTTGTGCCTGTGAATAGGCTGCACGGGGTACATGAAGCCCTGCAACATCTTTCACTGCTGCCACGTTCCTTGCGAGAGTAGGAGCCGGACGTTTACCATTTCGAAAATACGCTCTGCTAAGAACAAGTGCCATGAGATGGTCTGTCTGTGGGAAAGCACAGATCCCCTGTGCATTTGTCCGGTGAATAGGGTGCAGGGGGAAGCTGAAGGCCAGCAGCATCTCTCAGAGGTGGCACATTCTTTGCGGGAGAAGGAGCCGGAGGAGTGCATTTTTGGAAAGAGGCTCTGCCGAGGATGAGATGTCGATGGGATGTTCCGTCTGTGGGAAAGCACAGATCCCCAGTGCTGTTGTGCCTGTGAATAGGCTGCACGGGGTACATGAAGCCCTGCAACATCTTTCACTGCTGCCACGTTCTTTGCGAGAGTAGGAGCCGGACGTTTACTATTTTGAAAATAGGCTTCGTCTTGAACAAGTGATATGAGATGGTCCGTTTGTGGGAAAGTGCAGATCCCCAGGGCTGTTGTGCCGGTGAATAGGGTGCCAAGTAGAGGTGAAGACCAGCAACATCTTTCAGAGGTGGCACATTCTTTGCGGGAGAAGGAGCCGGAGGACTGCATTTTTGGAAAGAGGCTCTGCCGAGGATGAGATGTCGATGGGATGTTCTGTCTGTGGGAAAGCACAGATCTCCAGGGCTGTTGTGCCTGTGAATAGGCTGCACGGGGTACATGAAGCCCTTCAACATCTTTCTCTGCTGCCACGTTCCTTGCGAGAGTAGGAGCCTGAGGTTTACCATTTCGAAAATACTCTCTGCCAAGAACGAGAGCCATGAGATGGTCCGTCTGTGGGAAAGCACAGATCCCCAGTGCAGTTGTCCTGTGAATAGGGTGCAGGGGGAAGGTGATGACCAGCAACATCTTTCAGAGGTGGCACATTCTTTGCGGGAGAAGGAGCCGGAGGAGTGCATTTTTGGAAAGAGGCTCTGCCGAGGATGAGATGTCGATGGGATGTTCCGTCTGTGGGAAAGCACAGATCCCCAGTGCTGTTGTGCCTGTGAATAGGCTGCACGGGGTACATGAAGCCCTGCAACATCTTTCACTGCTGCCACGTTCCTTGCGAGAGTAGGAGCCGGACGTTTACAATTTCGAAAATACGCTCTGCTAAGAACAAGTGCCATGAGATGGTCTGTCTGTGGGAAAGCACAGATGCCCTGTGCATTTGTCCGGTGAATAGGGTGCAGGGGGAAGCTGAAGGCCAGCAGCATCTTTCAGAGGTGGCACATTCTTTGCGGGAGAAGGAGCCGGAGGAGCGCATTTTTGGAAAGAGGCTCTGCCGAGGATGAGATGTCGATGGGATGTTCCGTCTGTGGGAAAGCACAGATCCCCAGTGCTGCTGTGCCTGAGAACAGGCTGCACGGGATACATGAAGCCCTGCAACATCTTTCTCTGCTGCCACGTTCTTTGCGAGAGTAGGAGCCGGACGTTTACTATTTTGAAAATAGGCTTCGTCTTGAACAAGTGCCATGAGATGGTCCGTTTGTGGGAAAGTGCAGATCCCCAGGGCTGTTGTGCTGGACAATAGGGTGCCAAGTAGAGGTGAAGACCAGCAACATCTTTCAGAGCTGGCACATTCTTTGCGGGAGAAGGAGCCGGATGACTGCATTTTTGGAAAGAGGCCCTGCCGAGTACGAGATGACCATGAGATGTTCTGCCTGTGGGTAAGCACAGATCCCCAGGGCTGTTGTGCCAGTGATGAGGCTGCCGAGAGGAGGTGAAGTTCTGCAACATCTTTCAGCTCTGTCACATTCCTTCTAGGAGAAAGAGCCGGACATTTGCCTTTGCAGAAAGATGCTCTGCCGAGAAGGAGTGCCATGAGATGGTCCATCTGTGGGAAAGCACAGATCCCCAGGGCTGTTGTGCCTGTGAATAGGCTGCACGGGGTACATGAAGACCTTCAACATCTTTCTCTGCTGCCACATTCCTTGCGAGAGTAGGAGCCTGAGGTTTACCATTTCGAAAATACTCTCTGCCAAGAACGAGAGCCATGAGATGGTCCGTCTGTGGGAAAGCACAGATCCCCAGGGCTGTTGTGCCTGTGAATAGGCTGCACGGGGTACATGAAGCCCTGCAACATCTTTCACTGCTGCCACGTTCTTTGCGAGAGTAGGAGCCGGACGTTTACTATTTTGAAAATAGGCTTCGTCTTGAACAAGTGATATGAGATGGTCCGTTTGTGGGAAAGTGCAGATCCCCAGGGCTGTTGTGCCGGTGAATAGGGTGCCAAGTAGAGGTGAAGACCAGCAACATCTTTCAGAGGTGGCACATTCTTTGCGGGAGAAGGAGCCGGAGGAGTGCATTTTTGGAAAGAGGCTCTGCCGAGGATGAGATGTCGATGGGATGTTCCGTCTGTGGGAAAGCACAGATCCCCAGGGCTGTTGTGCCTGTGAATAGGCTGCACGGGGTACATGAAGCCCTGCAACATCTTTCTCTGCTGCCACGTTCCTTACAAGAGTAGGAGCCAGAGGTTTACCATTTCGAAAATACGCTCTGCCAAGAACGAGAGCCATGAGATGGTCCGTCTGTGGGAAAGCACAGATGCCCTGTGCATTTGTCCGGTGAATAGGGTGCAGGGGGAAGCTGAAGGCCAGCAGCATCTTTCAGAGGTGGCACATTCTTTGCGGGAGAAGGAGCCGGAGGAGCGCATTTTTGGAAAGAGGCTCTGCCGAGGATGAGATGTCGATGGGATGTTCCATCTGTGGGAAAGCACAGAGCCCCAGGGCTGTTGTGCCTGTGAATAGGCTGCACGGGATACATGAAGCCCTGCAACATCTTTCACTGCTGCCACGTTCTTTGCGAGAGTAGGAGCCGGACGTTTACTATTTTGAAAATAGGCTTCGTCTTGAACAAGTGATATGAGATGGTCCGTTTGTGGGAAAGTGCAGATCCCCAGGGCTGTTGTGCCGGTGAATAGGGTGCCAAGTAGAGGTGAAGACCAGCAACATCTTTCAGAGGTGGCACATTCTTTGCGGGAGAAGGAGCCGGAGGAGTGCATTTTTGGAAAGAGGCTCTGCCGAGGATGAGATGTCGATGGGATGTTCCGTCTGTGGGAAAGCACAGATCCCCAGGGCTGTTGTGCCTGTGAATAGGCTGCACGGGGTACATGAAGCCCTGCAACATCTTTCACTGCTGCCACGTTCCTTGTGAGAGTAGGAGCCGGACGTTTACAATTTCGAAAATACGCTCTGCTAAGAACAAGTGCCATGAGATGGTCTGTCTGTGGGAAAGCACAGATGCCCTGTGCATTTGTCCGGTGAATAGGGTGCAGGGGGAAGCTGAAGGCCAGCAGCATCTCTCAGAGGTGGCACATTCTTTGCGGGAGAAGGAGCCGGAGGAGCGCATTTTTGGAAAGAGGCTCTGCCGAGGATGAGATGACGATGGGATGTTCCGTCTGTGGGAAAGCACAGATCCCCAGTGCTGCTGTGCCTGAGAACAGGCTGCACGGGATACATGAAGCCCTGCAACATCTTTCTCTGCTGCCACGTTCTTTGCGAGAGTAGGAGCCGGACGTTTACTATTTTGAAAATAGGCTTCGTCTTGAACAAGTGCCATGAGATGGTCCGTTTGTGGGAAAGTGCAGATCCCCAGGGCTGTTGTGCCGGACAATAGGGTGCCAAGTAGAGGTGAAGACCAGCAACATCTTTCAGAGCTGGCACATTCTTTGCGGGAGAAGGAGCCGGATGACTGCATTTTTGGAAAGAGGCCCTGCCGAGTACGAGATGACCATGAGATGTTCTGCCTGTGGGTAAGCACAGATCCCCAGGGCTGTTGTGCCAGTGATGAGGCTGCCGAGAGGAGGTGAAGTTCTGCAACATCTTTCAGCTCTGTCACATTCCTTCTAGGAGAAAGAGCCGGACATTTGCCTTTGCAGAAAGATGCTCTGCCGAGAAGGAGTGCCATGAGATGGTCCGTCTGTGGGAAAGCACAGATCCCCAGGGCTGTTGTGCCTGTGAATAGGCTGCACGGGGTACATGAAGCCCTTCAACATCTTTCTCTGCTGCCACATTCCTTGCGAGAGTAGGAGCCTGAGGTTTACCATTTCGAAAATACTCTCTGCCAAGAACGAGAGCCATGAGATGGTCCGTCTGTGGGAAAGCACAGATCCCCAGTGCTGTTGTGCCTGTGAATAGGCTGCACGGGGTACATGAAGCCCTGCAACATCTTTCACTGCTGCCACGTTCTTTGCGAGAGTAGGAGCCGGACGTTTACTATTTTGAAAATAGGCTTCGTCTTGAACAAGTGCCATGAGATGGTCCGTTTGTGGGAAAGTGCAGATCCCCAGGGCTGTTGTGCCGGTGAATAGGGTGCCAAGTAGAGGTGAAGACCAGCAACATCTTTCAGAGGTGGCACATTCTTTGCGGGAGAAGGAGCCGGAGGAGTGCATTTTTGGAAAGAGGCTCTGCCGAGGATGAGATGTCGATGGGATGTTCCGTCTGTGGGAAAGCACAGATCCCCAGGGCTGTTGTGCCTGTGAATAGGCTGCACGGGGTACATGAAGCCCTGCAACATCTTTCTCTGCTGCCACGTTCCTTGCGAGAGTAGGAGCCGGACGTTTACAATTTCGAAAATACGCTCTGCTAAGAACAAGTGCCATGAGATGGTCTGTCTGTGGGAAAGCACAGATGCCCTGTGCATTTGTCCGGTGAATAGGGTGCAGGGGGAAGCTGAAGGCCAGCAGCATCTCTCAGAGGTGGCACATTCTTTGCGGGAGAAGGAGCCGGAGGAGCGCATTTTTGGAAAGAGGCTCTGCCGAGGATGAGATGACGATGGGATGTTCCGTCTGTGGGAAAGCACAGATCCCCAGTGCTGCTGTGCCTGAGAACAGGCTGCACGGGATACATGAAGCCCTGCAACATCTTTCTCTGCTGCCACGTTCTTTGCGAGAGTAGGAGCCGGACGTTTACTATTTTGAAAATAGGCTTCGTCTTGAACAAGTGCCATGAGATGGTCCGTTTGTGGGAAAGTGCAGATCCCCAGGGCTGTTGTGCCGGACAATAGGGTGCCAAGTAGAGGTGAAGACCAGCAACATCTTTCAGAGCTGGCACATTCTTTGCGGGAGAAGGAGCCGGATGACTGCATTTTTGGAAAGAGGCCCTGCCGAGTACGAGATGACCATGAGATGTTCTGCCTGTGGGTAAGCACAGATCCCCAGGGCTGTTGTGCCAGTGATGAGGCTGCCGAGAGGAGGTGAAGTTCTGCAACATCTTTCAGCTCTGTCACATTCCTTCTAGGAGAAAGAGCCGGACATTTGCCTTTGCAGAAAGATGCTCTGCCGAGAAGGAGTGCCATGAGATGGTCCGTCTGTGGGAAAGCACAGATCCCCAGGGCTGTTGTGCCTGTGAATAGGCTGCACGGGGTACACGAAGCCCTTCAACATCTTTCTCTGCTGCCACATTCCTTGCGAGAGTAGGAGCCTGAGGTTTACCATTTCGAAAATACTCTCTGCCAAGAACGAGAGCCATGAGATGGTCCGTCTGTGGGAAAGCACAGATCCCCAGTGCTGTTGTGCCTGTGAATAGGCTGCACGGGGTACATGAAGCCCTGCAACATCTTTCACTGCTGCCACGTTCTTTGCGAGAGTAGGAGCCGGACGTTTACTATTTTGAAAATAGGCTTCGTCTTGAACAAGTGCCATGAGATGGTCCGTTTGTGGGAAAGTGCAGATCCCCAGGGCTGTTGTGCCGGTGAATAGGGTGCCAAGTAGAGGTGAAGACCAGCAACATCTTTCAGAGGTGGCACATTCTTTGCGGGAGAAGGAGCCGGAGGAGTGCATTTTTGGAAAGAGGCTCTGCCGAGGATGAGATGTCGATGGGATGTTCCGTCTGTGGGAAAGCACAGATCCCCAGGGCTGTTGTGCCTGTGAATAGGCTGCACGGGGTACATGAAGCCCTGCAACATCTTTCACTGCTGCCACGTTCCTTGCGAGAGTAGGAGCCGGACGTTTACAATTTCGAAAATACGCTCTGCTAAGAACAAGTGCCATGAGATGGTCTGTCTGTGGGAAAGCACAGATGCCCTGTGCATTTGTCCGGTGAATAGGGTGCAGGGGGAAGCTGAAGGCCAGCAGCATCTCTCAGAGGTGGCACATTCTTTGCGGGAGAAGGAGCCGGAGGAGCGCATTTTTGGAAAGAGGCTCTGCCGAGGATGAGATGTCGATGGGATGTTCCGTCTGTGGGAAAGCACAGATCCCCAGTGCTGCTGTGCCTGAGAACAGGCTGCACGGGATACATGAAGCCCTGCAACATCTTTCACTGCTGCCACGTTCTTTGCGAGAGTAGGAGCCGGACGTTTACTATTTTGAAAATAGGCTTCGTCTTGAACAAGTGCCATGAGATGGTCCGTTTGTGGGAAAGTGCAGATCCCCAGGGCTGTTGTGCTGGACAATAGGGTGCCAAGTAGAGGTGAAGACCAGCAACATCTTTCAGAGCTGGCACATTCTTTGCGGGAGAAGGAGCCGGATGACTGCATTTTTGGAAAGAGGCCCTGCCGAGTACGAGATGACCATGAGATGTTCTGCCTGTGGGTAAGCACAGATCCCCAGGGCTGTTGTGCCAGTGATGAGGCTGCCGAGAGGAGGTGAAGTTCTGCAACATCTTTCAGCTCTGTCACATTCCTTCTAGGAGAAAGAGCCGGACATTTGCCTTTGCAGAAAGATGCTCTGCCGAGAAGGAGTGCCATGAGATGGTCCATCTGTGGGAAAGCACAGATCCCCAGGGCTGTTGTGCCTGTGAATAGGCTGCACGGGGTACATGAAGCCCTTCAACATCTTTCTCTGCTGCCACATTCCTTGCGAGAGTAGGAGCCTGAGGTTTACCATTTCGAAAATACTCTCTGCCAAGAACGAGAGCCATGAGATGGTCCGTCTGTGGGAAAGCACAGATCCCCAGGGCTGTTGTGCCTGTGAATAGGCTGCACGGGGTACATGAAGCCCTGCAACATCTTTCACTGCTGCCACGTTCTTTGCGAGAGTAGGAGCCGGACGTTTACTATTTTGAAAATAGGCTTCGTCTTGAACAAGTGATATGAGATGGTCCGTTTGTGGGAAAGTGCAGATCCCCAGGGCTGTTGTGCCGGTGAATAGGGTGCCAAGTAGAGGTGAAGACCAGCAACATCTTTCAGAGGTGGCACATTCTTTGCGGGAGAAGGAGCCGGAGGAGTGCATTTTTGGAAAGAGGCTCTGCCGAGGATGAGATGTCGATGGGATGTTCCGTCTGTGGGAAAGCACAGATCCCCAGGGCTGTTGTGCCTGTGAATAGGCTGCACGGGGTACATGAAGCCCTGCAACATCTTTCTCTGCTGCCACTTTCCTTACAAGAGTAGGAGCCAGAGGTTTACCATTTCGAAAATACGCTCTGCCAAGAACGAGAGCCATGAGATGGTCCGTCTGTGGGAAAGCACAGATGCCCTGTGCATTTGTCCGGTGAATAGGGTGCAGGGGGAAGCTGAAGGCCAGCAGCATCTTTCAGAGGTGGCACATTCTTTGCGGGAGAAGGAGCCGGAGGAGCGCATTTTTGGAAAGAGGCTCTGCCGAGGATGAGATGTCGATGGGATGTTCCATCTGTGGGAAAGCACAGAGCCCCAGGGCTGTTGTGCCTGTGAATAGGCTGCACGGGATACATGAAGCCCTGCAACATCTTTCACTGCTGCCACGTTCTTTGCGAGAGTAGGAGCCGGACGTTTACTATTTTGAAAATAGGCTTCGTCTTGAACAAGTGATATGAGATGGTCCGTTTGTGGGAAAGTGCAGATCCCCAGGGCTGTTGTGCCGGTGAATAGGGTGCCAAGTAGAGGTGAAGACCAGCAACATCTTTCAGAGGTGGCACATTCTTTGCGGGAGAAGGAGCCGGAGGAGTGCATTTTTGGAAAGAGGCTCTGCCGAGGATGAGATGTCGATGGGATGTTCCGTCTGTGGGAAAGCACAGATCCCCAGGGCTGTTGTGCCTGTGAATAGGCTGCACGGGGTACATGAAGCCCTGCAACATCTTTCACTGCTGCCACGTTCCTTGTGAGAGTAGGAGCCGGACGTTTACAATTTCGAAAATACTCTCTGCTAAGAACAAGTGCCATGAGATGGTCTGTCTGTGGGAAAGCACAGATGCCCTGTGCATTTGTCCGGTGAATAGGGTGCAGGGGGAAGCTGAAGGCCAGCAGCATCTCTCAGAGGTGGCACATTCTTTGCGGGAGAAGGAGCCGGAGGAGCGCATTTTTGGAAAGAGGCTCTGCCGAGGATGAGATGACGATGGGATGTTCCGTCTGTGGGAAAGCACAGATCCCCAGTGCTGCTGTGCCTGAGAACAGGCTGCACGGGATACATGAAGCCCTGCAACATCTTTCTCTGCTGCCACGTTCTTTGCGAGAGTAGGAGCCGGACGTTTACTATTTTGAAAATAGGCTTCGTCTTGAACAAGTGCCATGAGATGGTCCGTTTGTGGGAAAGTGCAGATCCCCAGGGCTGTTGTGCCGGACAATAGGGTGCCAAGTAGAGGTGAAGACCAGCAACATCTTTCAGAGCTGGCACATTCTTTGCGGGAGAAGGAGCCGGATGACTGCACTTTTGGAAAGAGGCCCTGCCGAGTACGAGATGACCATGAGATGTTCTGCCTGTGGGTAAGCACAGATCCCCAGGGCTGTTGTGCCAGTGATGAGGCTGCCGAGAGGAGGTGAAGTTCTGCAACATCTTTCAGCTCTGTCACATTCCTTCTAGGAGAAAGAGCCGGACATTTGCCTTTGCAGAAAGATGCTCTGCCGAGAAGGAGTGCCATGAGATGGTCCGTCTGTGGGAAAGCACAGATCCCCAGGGCTGTTGTGCCTGTGAATAGGCTGCACGGGGTACATGAAGCCCTTCAACATCTTTCTCTGCTGCCACATTCCTTGCGAGAGTAGGAGCCTGAGGTTTACCATTTCGAAAATACTCTCTGCCAAGAACGAGAGCCATGAGATGGTCCGTCTGTGGGAAAGCACAGATCCCCAGTGCTGTTGTGCCTGTGAATAGGCTGCACGGGGTACATGAAGCCCTGCAACATCTTTCACTGCTGCCACGTTCTTTGCGAGAGTAGGAGCCGGACGTTTACTATTTTGAAAATAGGCTTCGTCTTGAACAAGTGCCATGAGATGGTCCGTTTGTGGGAAAGTGCAGATCCCCAGGGCTGTTGTGCCGGTGAATAGGGTGCCAAGTAGAGGTGAAGACCAGCAACATCTTTCAGAGGTGGCACATTCTTTGCGGGAGAAGGAGCCGGAGGAGTGCATTTTTGGAAAGAGGCTCTGCCGAGGATGAGATGTCGATGGGATGTTCTGTCTGTGGGAAAGCACAGATCCCCAGGGCTGTTGTGCCTGTGAATAGGCTGCACGGGGTACATGAAGCCCTGCAACATCTTTCACTGCTGCCACGTTCCTTGCGAGAGTAGGAGCCGGACGTTTACAATTTCGAAAATACGCTCTGCTAAGAACAAGTGCCATGAGATGGTCTGTCTGTGGGAAAGCACAGATGCCCTGTGCATTTGTCCGGTGAATAGGGTGCAGGGGGAAGCTGAAGGCCAGCAGCATCTCTCAGAGGTGGCACATTCTTTGCGGGAGAAGGAGCCGGAGGAGCGCATTTTTGGAAAGAGGCTCTGCCGAGGATGAGATGACGATGGGATGTTCCGTCTGTGGGAAAGCACAGATCCCCAGTGCTGCTGTGCCTGAGAACAGGCTGCACGGGATACATGAAGCCCTGCAACATCTTTCTCTGCTGCCACGTTCTTTGCGAGAGTAGGAGCCGGACGTTTACTATTTTGAAAATAGGCTTCGTCTTGAACAAGTGCCATGAGATGGTCCGTTTGTGGGAAAGTGCAGATCCCCAGGGCTGTTGTGCCGGACAATAGGGTGCCAAGTAGAGGTGAAGACCAGCAACATCTTTCAGAGCTGGCACATTCTTTGCGGGAGAAGGAGCCGGATGACTGCATTTTTGGAAAGAGGCCCTGCCGAGTACGAGATGACCATGAGATGTTCTGCCTGTGGGTAAGCACAGATCCCCAGGGCTGTTGTGCCAGTGATGAGGCTGCCGAGAGGAGGTGAAGTTCTGCAACATCTTTCAGCTCTGTCACATTCCTTCTAGGAGAAAGAGCCGGACATTTGCCTTTGCAGAAAGATGCTCTGCCGAGAAGGAGTGCCATGAGATGGTCCGTCTGTGGGAAAGCACAGATCCCCAGGGCTGTTGTGCCTGTGAATAGGCTGCACGGGGTACACGAAGCCCTTCAACATCTTTCTCTGCTGCCACATTCCTTGCGAGAGTAGGAGCCTGAGGTTTACCATTTCGAAAATACTCTCTGCCAAGAACGAGAGCCATGAGATGGTCCGTCTGTGGGAAAGCACAGATCCCCAGTGCTGTTGTGCCTGTGAATAGGCTGCACGGGGTACATGAAGCCCTGCAACATCTTTCACTGCTGCCACGTTCTTTGCGAGAGTAGGAGCCGGACGTTTACTATTTTGAAAATAGGCTTCGTCTTGAACAAGTGCCATGAGATGGTCCGTTTGTGGGAAAGTGCAGATCCCCAGGGCTGTTGTGCCGGTGAATAGGGTGCCAAGTAGAGGTGAAGACCAGCAACATCTTTCAGAGGTGGCACATTCTTTGCGGGAGAAGGAGCCGGAGGAGTGCATTTTTGGAAAGAGGCTCTGCCGAGGATGAGATGTCGATGGGATGTTCCGTCTGTGGGAAAGCACAGATCCCCAGGGCTGTTGTGCCTGTGAATAGGCTGCACGGGGTACATGAAGCCCTGCAACATCTTTCACTGCTGCCACGTTCCTTGCGAGAGTAGGAGCCGGACGTTTACAATTTCGAAAATACGCTCTGCTAAGAACAAGTGCCATGAGATGGTCTGTCTGTGGGAAAGCACAGATGCCCTGTGCATTTGTCCGGTGAATAGGGTGCAGGGGGAAGCTGAAGGCCAGCAGCATCTCTCAGAGGTGGCACATTCTTTGCGGGAGAAGGAGCCGGAGGAGCGCATTTTTGGAAAGAGGCTCTGCCGAGGATGAGATGTCGATGGGATGTTCCGTCTGTGGGAAAGCACAGATCCCCAGTGCTGCTGTGCCTGAGAACAGGCTGCACGGGATACATGAAGCCCTGCAACATCTTTCACTGCTGCCACGTTCTTTGCGAGAGTAGGAGCCGGACGTTTACTATTTTGAAAATAGGCTTCGTCTTGAACAAGTGCCATGAGATGGTCCGTTTGTGGGAAAGTGCAGATCCCCAGGGCTGTTGTGCTGGACAATAGGGTGCCAAGTAGAGGTGAAGACCAGCAACATCTTTCAGAGCTGGCACATTCTTTGCGGGAGAAGGAGCCGGATGACTGCATTTTTGGAAAGAGGCCCTGCCGAGTACGAGATGACCATGAGATGTTCTGCCTGTGGGTAAGCACAGATCCCCAGGGCTGTTGTGCCAGTGATGAGGCTGCCGAGAGGAGGTGAAGTTCTGCAACATCTTTCAGCTCTGTCACATTCCTTCTAGGAGAAAGAGCCGGACATTTGCCTTTGCAGAAAGATGCTCTGCCGAGAAGGAGTGCCATGAGATGGTCCATCTGTGGGAAAGCACAGATCCCCAGGGCTGTTGTGCCTGTGAATAGGCTGCACGGGGTACATGAAGCCCTTCAACATCTTTCTCTGCTGCCACATTCCTTGCGAGAGTAGGAGCCTGAGGTTTACCATTTCGAAAATACTCTCTGCCAAGAACGAGAGCCATGAGATGGTCCGTCTGTGGGAAAGCACAGATCCCCAGGGCTGTTGTGCCTGTGAATAGGCTGCACGGGGTACATGAAGCCCTGCAACATCTTTCACTGCTGCCACGTTCTTTGCGAGAGTAGGAGCCGGACGTTTACTATTTTGAAAATAGGCTTCGTCTTGAACAAGTGATATGAGATGGTCCGTTTGTGGGAAAGTGCAGATCCCCAGGGCTGTTGTGCCGGTGAATAGGGTGCCAAGTAGAGGTGAAGACCAGCAACATCTTTCAGAGGTGGCACATTCTTTGCGGGAGAAGGAGCCGGAGGAGTGCATTTTTGGAAAGAGGCTCTGCCGAGGATGAGATGTCGATGGGATGTTCCGTCTGTGGGAAAGCACAGATCCCCAGGGCTGTTGTGCCTGTGAATAGGCTGCACGGGGTACATGAAGCCCTGCAACATCTTTCTCTGCTGCCACTTTCCTTACAAGAGTAGGAGCCAGAGGTTTACCATTTCGAAAATACGCTCTGCCAAGAACGAGAGCCATGAGATGGTCCGTCTGTGGGAAAGCACAGATGCCCTGTGCATTTGTCCGGTGAATAGGGTGCAGGGGGAAGCTGAAGGCCAGCAGCATCTTTCAGAGGTGGCACATTCTTTGCGGGAGAAGGAGCCGGAGGAGCGCATTTTTGGAAAGAGGCTCTGCCGAGGATGAGATGTCGATGGGATGTTCCATCTGTGGGAAAGCACAGAGCCCCAGGGCTGTTGTGCCTGTGAATAGGCTGCACGGGATACATGAAGCCCTGCAACATCTTTCACTGCTGCCACGTTCTTTGCGAGAGTAGGAGCCGGACGTTTACTATTTTGAAAATAGGCTTCGTCTTGAACAAGTGATATGAGATGGTCCGTTTGTGGGAAAGTGCAGATCCCCAGGGCTGTTGTGCCGGTGAATAGGGTGCCAAGTAGAGGTGAAGACCAGCAACATCTTTCAGAGGTGGCACATTCTTTGCGGGAGAAGGAGCCGGAGGAGTGCATTTTTGGAAAGAGGCTCTGCCGAGGATGAGATGTCGATGGGATGTTCCGTCTGTGGGAAAGCACAGATCCCCAGGGCTGTTGTGCCTGTGAATAGGCTGCACGGGGTACATGAAGCCCTGCAACATCTTTCACTGCTGCCACGTTCCTTGTGAGAGTAGGAGCCGGACGTTTACAATTTCGAAAATACTCTCTGCTAAGAACAAGTGCCATGAGATGGTCTGTCTGTGGGAAAGCACAGATGCCCTGTGCATTTGTCCGGTGAATAGGGTGCAGGGGGAAGCTGAAGGCCAGCAGCATCTCTCAGAGGTGGCACATTCTTTGCGGGAGAAGGAGCCGGAGGAGCGCATTTTTGGAAAGAGGCTCTGCCGAGGATGAGATGACGATGGGATGTTCCGTCTGTGGGAAAGCACAGATCCCCAGTGCTGCTGTGCCTGAGAACAGGCTGCACGGGATACATGAAGCCCTGCAACATCTTTCTCTGCTGCCACGTTCTTTGCGAGAGTAGGAGCCGGACGTTTACTATTTTGAAAATAGGCTTCGTCTTGAACAAGTGCCATGAGATGGTCCGTTTGTGGGAAAGTGCAGATCCCCAGGGCTGTTGTGCCGGACAATAGGGTGCCAAGTAGAGGTGAAGACCAGCAACATCTTTCAGAGCTGGCACATTCTTTGCGGGAGAAGGAGCCGGATGACTGCACTTTTGGAAAGAGGCCCTGCCGAGTACGAGATGACCATGAGATGTTCTGCCTGTGGGTAAGCACAGATCCCCAGGGCTGTTGTGCCAGTGATGAGGCTGCCGAGAGGAGGTGAAGTTCTGCAACATCTTTCAGCTCTGTCACATTCCTTCTAGGAGAAAGAGCCGGACATTTGCCTTTGCAGAAAGATGCTCTGCCGAGAAGGAGTGCCATGAGATGGTCCGTCTGTGGGAAAGCACAGATCCCCAGGGCTGTTGTGCCTGTGAATAGGCTGCACGGGGTACATGAAGCCCTTCAACATCTTTCTCTGCTGCCACATTCCTTGCGAGAGTAGGAGCCTGAGGTTTACCATTTCGAAAATACTCTCTGCCAAGAACGAGAGCCATGAGATGGTCCGTCTGTGGGAAAGCACAGATCCCCAGTGCTGTTGTGCCTGTGAATAGGCTGCACGGGGTACATGAAGCCCTGCAACATCTTTCACTGCTGCCACGTTCTTTGCGAGAGTAGGAGCCGGACGTTTACTATTTTGAAA
Organism: Haliaeetus albicilla; assembly: GCF_947461875.1. Lineage (NCBI taxonomy): Eukaryota > Metazoa > Chordata > Aves > Accipitriformes > Accipitridae > Haliaeetus > Haliaeetus albicilla. The sequence continues at coordinate 21,883,465 of NC_091490.1, read as the reverse complement.
ATAGGCTTCGTCTTGAACAAGTGCCATGAGATGGTCCGTTTGTGGGAAAGTGCAGATCCCCAGGGCTGTTGTGCCGGTGAATAGGGTGCCAAGTAGAGGTGAAGACCAGCAACATCTTTCAGAGGTGGCACATTCTTTGCGGGAGAAGGAGCCGGAGGAGTGCATTTTTGGAAAGAGGCTCTGCCGAGGATGAGATGTCGATGGGATGTTCTGTCTGTGGGAAAGCACAGATCCCCAGGGCTGTTGTGCCTGTGAATAGGCTGCACGGGGTACATGAAGCCCTGCAACATCTTTCACTGCTGCCACGTTCCTTGCGAGAGTAGGAGCCGGACGTTTACAATTTCGAAAATACGCTCTGCTAAGAACAAGTGCCATGAGATGGTCTGTCTGTGGGAAAGCACAGATGCCCTGTGCATTTGTCCGGTGAATAGGGTGCAGGGGGAAGCTGAAGGCCAGCAGCATCTCTCAGAGGTGGCACATTCTTTGCGGGAGAAGGAGCCGGAGGAGCGCATTTTTGGAAAGAGGCTCTGCCGAGGATGAGATGACGATGGGATGTTCCGTCTGTGGGAAAGCACAGATCCCCAGTGCTGCTGTGCCTGAGAACAGGCTGCACGGGATACATGAAGCCCTGCAACATCTTTCTCTGCTGCCACGTTCTTTGCGAGAGTAGGAGCCGGACGTTTACTATTTTGAAAATAGGCTTCGTCTTGAACAAGTGCCATGAGATGGTCCGTTTGTGGGAAAGTGCAGATCCCCAGGGCTGTTGTGCCGGACAATAGGGTGCCAAGTAGAGGTGAAGACCAGCAACATCTTTCAGAGCTGGCACATTCTTTGCGGGAGAAGGAGCCGGATGACTGCATTTTTGGAAAGAGGCCCTGCCGAGTACGAGATGACCATGAGATGTTCTGCCTGTGGGTAAGCACAGATCCCCAGGGCTGTTGTGCCAGTGATGAGGCTGCCGAGAGGAGGTGAAGTTCTGCAACATCTTTCAGCTCTGTCACATTCCTTCTAGGAGAAAGAGCCGGACATTTGCCTTTGCAGAAAGATGCTCTGCCGAGAAGGAGTGCCATGAGATGGTCCGTCTGTGGGAAAGCACAGATCCCCAGGGCTGTTGTGCCTGTGAATAGGCTGCACGGGGTACATGAAGCCCTTCAACATCTTTCTCTGCTGCCACATTCCTTGCGAGAGTAGGAGCCTGAGGTTTACCATTTCGAAAATACTCTCTGCCAAGAACGAGAGCCATGAGATGGTCCGTCTGTGGGAAAGCACAGATCCCCAGTGCTGTTGTGCCTGTGAATAGGCTGCACGGGGTACATGAAGCCCTGCAACATCTTTCACTGCTGCCACGTTCTTTGCGAGAGTAGGAGCCGGACGTTTACTATTTTGAAAATAGGCTTCGTCTTGAACAAGTGCCATGAGATGGTCCGTTTGTGGGAAAGTGCAGATCCCCAGGGCTGTTGTGCCGGTGAATAGGGTGCCAAGTAGAGGTGAAGACCAGCAACATCTTTCAGAGGTGGCACATTCTTTGCGGGAGAAGGAGCCGGAGGACTGCATTTTTGGAAAGAGGCTCTGCCGAGGATGAGATGTTGATGGGATGTTCCGTCTGTGGGAAAGCACAGATCCCCAGGGCTGTTGTGCCTGTGAATAGGCTGCACGGGGTACATGAAGCCCTGCAACATCTTTCTCTGCTGCCACGTTCCTTGCGAGAGTAGGAGCCGGACGTTTACCATTTCGAAAATACGCTCTGCTAAGAACAAGTGCCATGAGATGGTCTGTCTGTGGGAAAGCACAGATGCCCTGTGCATTTGTCCGGTGAATAGGATGCAGGGGGAAGCTGAAGGCCAGCAGCATCTTTCAGAGGTGGCACATTCTTTGCGGGAGAAGGAGCCGGAGGAGTGCATTTTTGGAAAGAGGCTCTGCCGAGGATGAGATGTCGATGGGATGTTCCGTCTGTGGGAAAGCACAGATCCCCAGTGCTGTTGTGCCTGTGAATAGGCTGCACGGGATACATGAAGCCCTGCAACATCTTTCACTGCTGCCACGTTCTTTGCGAGAGTAGGAGCCGGACGTTTACTATTTTGAAAATAGGCTTCGTCTTGAACAAGTGATATGAGATGGTCCGTTTGTGGGAAAGTGCAGATCCCCAGGGCTGTTGTGCCGGTGAATAGGGTGCCAAGTAGAGGTGAAGACCAGCAACATCTTTCAGAGGTGGCACATTCTTTGCGGGAGAAGGAGCCGGAGGAGTGCATTTTTGGAAAGAGGCTCTGCCGAGGATGAGATGTCGATGGGATGTTCCGTCTGTGGGAAAGCACAGATCCCCAGGGCTGTTGTGCCTGTGAATAGGCTGCACGGGGTACATGAAGCCCTTCAACATCTTTCTCTGCTGCCACGTTCCTTGCGAGAGTAGGAGCCTGAGGTTTACCATTTCGAAAATACGCTCTGCCAAGAACGAGAGCCATGAGATGGTCCGTCTGTGGGAAAGCACAGATCCCCAGTGCAGTTGTCCTGTGAATAGGGTGCAGGGGGAAGGTGATGACCAGCAACATCTTTCAGAGGTGGCACATTCTTTGCGGGAGAAGGAGCCGGAGGAGTGCATTTTTGGAAAGAGGCTCTGCCGAGGATGAGATGTCGATGGGATGTTCCGTCTGTGGGAAAGCACAGATCCCCAGGGCTGTTGTGCCTGTGAATAGGCTGCACGGGGTACATGAAGCCCTGCAACATCTTTCTCTGCTTCCACGTTCCTTACAAGAGTAGGAGCCAGAGGTTTACCATTTCGAAAATACGCTCTGCCAAGAACGAGAGCCATGAGATGGTCCGTCTGTGGGAAAGCACAGATCCCCAGTGCAGTTGTCCTGTGAATAGGGTGCAGGGGGAAGGTGATGACCAGCAACATCTTTCAGAGGTGGCACATTCTTTGCGGGAGAAGGAGCCGGAGGAGTGCATTTTTGGAAAGAGGCTCTGCCGAGGATGAGATGTCGATGGGATGTTCCGTCTGTGGGAAAGCACAGATCCCCAGGGCTGTTGTGCCTGTGAATAGGCTGCACGGGGTACATGAAGCCCTGCAACATCTTTCTCTGCTGCCACGTTCCTTGCGAGAGTAGGAGCCGGACGTTTACAATTTCGAAAATACGCTCTGCTAAGAACAAGTGCCATGAGATGGTCTGTCTGTGGGAAAGCACAGATGCCCTGTGCATTTGTCCGGTGAATAGGGTGCAGGGGGAAGCTGAAGGCCAGCAGCATCTCTCAGAGGTGGCACATTCTTTGCGGGAGAAGGAGCCGGAGGAGCGCATTTTTGGAAAGAGGCTCTGCCGAGGATGAGATGACGATGGGATGTTCCGTCTGTGGGAAAGCACAGATCCCCAGTGCTGCTGTGCCTGAGAACAGGCTGCACGGGATACATGAAGCCCTGCAACATCTTTCTCTGCTGCCACGTTCTTTGCGAGAGTAGGAGCCGGACGTTTACTATTTTGAAAATAGGCTTCGTCTTGAACAAGTGCCATGAGATGGTCCGTTTGTGGGAAAGTGCAGATCCCCAGGGCTCTTGTGCCGGACAATAGGGTGCCAAGTAGAGGTGAAGACCAGCAACATCTTTCAGAGCTGGCACATTCTTTGCGGGAGAAGGAGCCGGATGACTGCATTTTTGGAAAGAGGCCCTGCCGAGTACGAGATGACCATGAGATGTTCTGCCTGTGGGTAAGCACAGATCCCCAGGGCTGTTGTGCCAGTGATGAGGCTGCCGAGAGGAGGTGAAGTTCTGCAACATCTTTCAGCTCTGTCACATTCCTTCTAGGAGAAAGAGCCGGACATTTGCCTTTGCAGAAAGATGCTCTGCCGAGAAGGAGTGCCATGAGATGGTCCGTCTGTGGGAAAGCACAGATCCCCAGGGCTGTTGTGCCTGTGAATAGGCTGCACGGGGTACATGAAGCCCTTCAACATCTTTCTCTGCTGCCACATTCCTTGCGAGAGTAGGAGCCTGAGGTTTACCATTTCGAAAATACTCTCTGCCAAGAACGAGAGCCATGAGATGGTCCGTCTGTGGGAAAGCACAGATCCCCAGTGCTGTTGAGCCTGTGAATAGGCTGCACGGGGTACATGAAGCCCTGCAACATCTTTCACTGCTGCCACGTTCTTTGCGAGAGTAGGAGCCGGACGTTTACTATTTTGAAAATAGGCTTCGTCTTGAACAAGTGATATGAGATGGTCCGTTTGTGGGAAAGTGCAGATCCCCAGGGCTGTTGTGCCGGTGAATAGGGTGCCAAGTAGAGGTGAAGACCAGCAACATCTTTCAGAGGTGGCACATTCTTTGCGGGAGAAGGAGCCGGAGGACTGCATTTTTGGAAAGAGGCTCTGCCGAGGATGAGATGTCGATGGGATGTTCCGTCTGTGGGAAAGCACAGATCCCCAGGGCTGTTGTGCCTGTGAATAGGCTGCACGGGGTACATGAAGCCCTGCAACATCTTTCTCTGCTGCCACGTTCCTTGCGAGAGTAGGAGCCGGACTTTTACCATTTTGAAAATACTCTCTGCCAAGAACGAGAGCCATGAGATGGTCCGTCTGTGGGAAAGCACAGATCCCCAGTGCAGTTGTCCTGTGAATAGGGTGCAGGGGGAAGGTGATGACCAGCAACATCTTTCAGAGGTGGCACATTCTTTGCGGGAGAAGGAGCCGGAGGAGTGCATTTTTGGAAAGAGGCTCTGCCGAGGATGAGATGTCGATGGGATGTTCCGTCTGTGGGAAAGCACAGATCCCCAGTGCTGCTGTGCCTGAGAACAGGCTGCACGGGATACATGAAGCCCTGCAACATCTTTCTCTGCTGCCACGTTCCTTGCGAGAATAGGAGCCTGAGGTTTACCATTTCGAAAATACGCTCTGCCAAGAACGAGAGCCATGAGATGGTCCGTCTGTGGGAAAGCACAGATCCCCAGTGCAGTTGTCCTGTGAATAGGGTGCAGGGGAAGGTGATGACCAGCAACATCTTTCAGAGGTGGCACATTCTTTGCGGGAGAAGGAGCCGGAGGAGTGCATTTTTGGAAAGAGGCTCTGCCGAGGATGAGATGTCGATGGGATGTTCCGTCTGTGGGAAAGCACAGATCCCCAGGGCTGTTGTGCCGGTGAATAGGGTGCCAAGTAGAGGTGAAGACCAGCAACATCTTTCAGAGGTGGCACATTCTTTGCGGGAGAAGGAGCCGGAGGACTGCATTTTTGGAAAGAGGCTCTGCCGAGGATGAGATGTCGATGGGATGTTCCGTCTGTGGGAAAGCACAGATCCCCAGGGCTGTTGTGCCTGTGAATAGGCTGCACGGGGTACATGAAGCCCTGCAACATCTTTCTCTGCTGCCACGTTCCTTGCGAGAATAGGAGCCTGAGGTTTACCATTTCGAAAATACGCTCTGCCAAGAACGAGAGCCATGAGATGGTCCGTCTGTGGGAAAGCACAGATCCCCAGTGCAGTTGTCCTGTGAATAGGGTGCAGGGGGAAGCTGAAGGCCAGCAGCATCTTTCAGAGGTGGCACATTCTTTGCGGGAGAAGGAGCCGGAGGAGTGCATTTTTGGAAAGAGGCTCTGCCGAGGATGAGATGTCGATGGGATGTTCTGTCTGTGGGAAAGCACAGATCCCCAGGGCTGTTGTGCCTGTGAATAGGCTGCACGGGGTACATGAAGCCCTTCAACATCTTTCTCTGCTGCCACGTTCCTTGCGAGAATAGGAGCCTGAGGTTTACCATTTCGAAAATACTCTCTGCCAAGAACGAGAGCCATGAGATGGTCCGTCTGTGGGAAAGCACAGATCCCCAGTGCAGTTGTCCTGTGAATAGGGTGCAGGGGGAAGGTGATGACCAGCAACATCTCTCAGAGGTGGCACATTCTTTGCGGGAGAAGGAGCCGGAGGAGTGCATTTTTGGAAAGAGGCTCTGCCGAGGATGAGATGTCGATGGGATGTTCCGTCTGTGGGAAAGCACAGATCCCCAGGGCTGTTGTGCCTGTGAATAGGCTGCACGGGGTACATGAAGCCCTGCAACATCTTTCACTGCTGCCACGTTCCTTGCGAGAGTAGGAGCCGGACGTTTACAATTTCGAAAATACTCTCTGCCAAGAACGAGAGCCATGAGATGGTCCGTCCGTGGGAAAGCACAGATCCCCAGGGCTGTTGTGCCTGTGAATAGGCTGCACGGGGTACATGAAGCCCTGCAACATCTTTCTCTGCTGCCACGTTCCTTGCGAGAATAGGAGCCTGAGGTTTACCATTTCGAAAATACGCTCTGCCAAGAACGAGAGCCATGAGATGGTCCGTCTGTGGGAAAGCACAGATCCCCAGTGCAGTTGTCCTGTGAATAGGGTGCAGGGGGAAGGTGATGACCAGCAACATCTTTCAGAGGTGGCACATTCTTTGCGGGAGAAGGAGCCGGAGGAGTGCATTTTTGGAAAGAGGCTCTGCCGAGGATGAGATGTCGATGGGATGTTCCGTCTGTGGGAAAGCACAGATCCCCAGTGCTGTTGTGCCTGTGAATAGGCTGCACGGGGTACATGAAGCCCTGCAACATCTTTCACTGCTGCCACGTTCCTTGCGAGAGTAGGAGCCGGACATTTACAATTTCGAAAATACGCTCTGCTAAGAACAAGTGCCATGAGATGGTCTGTCTGTGGGAAAGCACAGATGCCCTGTGCATTTGTCCGGTGAATAGGGTGCAGGGGGAAGCTGAAGGCCAGCAGCATCTCTCAGAGGTGGCACATTCTTTGCGGGAGAAGGAGCCGGAGGAGTGCATTTTTGGAAAGAGGCTCTGCCGAGGATGAGATGTCGATGGGATGTTCCGTCTGTGGGAAAGCACAGATCCCCAGTGCTGTTGTGCCTGTGAATAGGCTGCACGGGGTACATGAAGCCCTGCAACATCTTTCACTGCTGCCACGTTCCTTGCGAGAGTAGGAGCCGGACATTTACAATTTCGAAAATACGCTCTGCCAAGAACGAGAGCCATGAGATGGTCCGTCTGTGGGAAAGCACAGATCCCCAGTGCAGTTGTCCTGTGAATAGGGTGCAGGGGGAAGGTGATGACCAGCAACATCTTTCAGAGGTGGCACATTCTTTGCGGGAGAAGGAGCCGGAGGAGTGCATTTTTGGAAAGAGGCTCTGCCGAGGATGAGATGACGATGGGATGTTCCGTCTGTGGGAAAGCACAGATCCCCAGTGCTGCTGTGCCTGAGAACAGGCTGCACGGGATACATGAAGCCCTGCAACATCTTTCTCTGCTGCCACGTTCTTTGCGAGAGTAGGAGCCGGACGTTTACTATTTTGAAAATAGGCTTCGTCTTGAACAAGTGCCATGAGATGGTCCGTTTGTGGGAAAGTGCAGATCCCCAGGGCTGTTGTGCCGGACAATAGGGTGCCAAGTAGAGGTGAAGACCAGCAACATCTTTCAGAGCTGGCACATTCTTTGCGGGAGAAGGAGCCGGATGACTGCATTTTTGGAAAGAGGCCCTGCCGAGTACGAGATGACCATGAGATGTTCTGCCTGTGGGTAAGCACAGATCCCCAGGGCTGTTGTGCCAGTGATGAGGCTGCCGAGAGGAGGTGAAGTTCTGCAACATCTTTCAGCTCTGTCACATTCCTTCTAGGAGAAAGAGCCGGACATTTGCCTTTGCAGAAAGATGCTCTGCCGAGAAGGAGTGCCATGAGATGGTCCGTCTGTGGGAAAGCACAGATCCCCAGGGCTGTTGTGCCTGTGAATAGGCTGCACGGGGTACATGAAGCCCTTCAACATCTTTCTCTGCTGCCACATTCCTTGCGAGAGTAGGAGCCTGAGGTTTACCATTTCGAAAATACTCTCTGCCAAGAACGAGAGCCATGAGATGGTCCGTCTGTGGGAAAGCACAGATCCCCAGTGCTGTTGTGCCTGTGAATAGGCTGCACGGGGTACATGAAGCCCTGCAACATCTTTCACTGCTGCCACGTTCTTTGCGAGAGTAGGAGCCGGACGTTTACTATTTTGAAAATAGGCTTCGTCTTGAACAAGTGATATGAGATGGTCCGTTTGTGGGAAAGTGCAGATCCCCAGGGCTGTTGTGCCGGTGAATAGGGTGCCAAGTAGAGGTGAAGACCAGCAACATCTTTCAGAGGTGGCACATTCTTTGCGGGAGAAGGAGCCGGAGGACTGCATTTTTGGAAAGAGGCTCTGCCGAGGATGAGATGTCGATGGGATGTTCCGTCTGTGGGAAAGCACAGATCCCCAGGGCTGTTGTGCCTGTGAATAGGCTGCACGGGGTACATGAAGCCCTTCAACATCTTTCTCTGCTGCCACATTCCTTGCGAGAGTAGGAGCCTGAGGTTTACCATTTCGAAAATACTCTCTGCCAAGAACGAGAGCCATGAGATGGTCCGTCTGTGGGAAAGCACAGATCCCCAGTGCAGTTGTCCTGTGAATAGGGTGCAGGGGGAAGGTGATGACCAGCAACATCTTTCAGAGGTGGCACATTCTTTGCGGGAGAAGGAGCCGGAGGAGTGCATTTTTGGAAAGAGGCTCTGCCGAGGATGAGATGTCGATGGGATGTTCCGTCTGAGGGAAAGCACAGATCCCCAGGGCTGTTGTGCCTGTGAATAGGCTGCACGGGGTACATGAAGCCCTGCAACATCTTTCTCTGCTGCCACGTTCCTTGCGAGAGTAGGAGCCGGACGTTTACCATTTCGAAAATACGCTCTGCTAAGAACAAGTGCCATGAGATGGTCTGTCTGTGGGAAAGCACAGATCCCCAGTGCAGTTGTCCGGTGAATAGGGTGCAGGGGGAAGCTGAAGGCCAGCAGCATCTTTCAGAGGTGGCACATTCTTTGCGGGAGAAGGAGCCGGAGGAGTGCATTTTTGGAAAGAGGCTCTGCCGAGGATGAGATGTCGATGGGATGTTCTGTCTGTGGGAAAGCACAGATCCCCAGGGCTGTTGTGCCTGTGAATAGGCTGCACGGGGTACATGAAGCCCTTCAACATCTTTCTCTGCTGCCACGTTCCTTGCGAGAATAGGAGCCTGAGGTTTACCATTTCGAAAATACTCTCTGCCAAGAACGAGAGCCATGAGATGGTCCGTCTGTGGGAAAGCACAGATCCCCAATGCAGTTGTCCTGTGAATAGGGTGCAGGGGGAAGGTGATGACCAGCAACATCTTTCAGAGGTGGCACATTCTTTGCGGGAGAAGGAGCCGGAGGAGTGCATTTTTGGAAAGAGGCTCTGCCGAGGATGAGATGTCGATGGGATGTTCCGTCTGTGGGAAAGCACAGATCCCCAGGGCTGTTGTGCCTGTGAATAGGCTGCACGGGGTACATGAAGCCCTGCAACATCTTTCACTGCTGCCACGTTCTTTGCGAGAGTAGGAGCCGGACGTTTACTATTTTGAAAATAGGCTTCGTCTTGAACAAGTGATATGAGATGGTCCGTTTGTGGGAAAGTGCAGATCCCCAGGGCTGTTGTGCCGGTGAATAGGGTGCCAAGTAGAGGTGAAGACCAGCAACATCTTTCAGAGGTGGCACATTCTTTGCGGGAGAAGGAGCCGGAGGAGTGCATTTTTGGAAAGAGGCTCTGCCGAGGATGAGATGTCGATGGGATGTTCCGTCTGTGGGAAAGCACAGATCCCCAGGGCTGTTGTGCCTGTGAATAGGCTGCATGGGATACATGAAGCCCTGCAACATCTTTCACTGCTGCCACGTTCTTTGCGAGAGTAGGAGCCGGACGTTTACAATTTCGAAAATACGCTCTGCCAAGAACGAGAGCCATGAGATGGTCCGTCCGTGGGAAAGCACAAATCCCCAGTGCTGTTGTGCCTGTGAATAGGCTGCACGGGGTACATGAAGCCCTGCAACATCTTTCACTGCTGCCACGTTCTTTGCGAGAGTAGGAGCCGGACGTTTACTATTTTGAAAATAGGCTTCGTCTTGAACAAGTGATATGAGATGGTCCGTTTGTGGGAAAGTGCAGATCCCCAGGGCTGTTGTGCCGGTGAATAGGGTGCCAAGTAGAGGTGAAGACCAGCAACATCTTTCAGAGGTGGCACATTCTTTGCGGGAGAAGGAGCCGGAGGAGTGCATTTTTGGAAAGAGGCTCTGCCGAGGATGAGATGTCGATGGGATGTTCTGTCTGTGGGAAAGCACAGATCCCCAGGGCTGTTGTGCCTGTGAATAGGCTGCACGGGGTACATGAAGCCCTTCAACATCTTTCTCTGCTGCCACGTTCCTTGCGAGAGTAGGAGCCTGAGGTTTACCATTTCGAAAATACTCTCTGCCAAGAACGAGAGCCATGAGATGGTCCGTCTGTGGGAAAGCACAGATCCCCAGTGCTGTTGTGCCGGTGAATAGGGTGCCAAGTAGAGGTGAAGACCAGCAACATCTTTCAGAGGTGGCACATTCTTTGCGGGAGAAGGAGCCGGAGGAGTGCATTTTTGGAAAGAGGCTCTGCCGAGGATGAGATGTCGATGGGATGTTCCGTCTGTGGGAAAGCACAGATCCCCAGGGCTGTTGTGCCTGTGAATAGGCTGCACGGGATACATGAAGCCCTGCAACATCTTTCACTGCTGCCACGTTCTTTGCGAGAGTAGGAGCCGGACGTTTACTATTTTGAAAATAGGCTTCGTCTTGAACAAGTGATATGAGATGGTCCGTCTGTGGGAAAGTGCAGATCCCCAGGGCTGTTGTGCCGGTGAATAGGGTGCCAAGTAGAGGTGAAGACCAGCAACATCTTTCAGAGGTGGCACATTCTTTGCGGGAGAAGGAGCCGGAGGAGTGCATTTTTGGAAAGAGGCTCTGCCGAGGATGAGATGTCGATGGGATGTTCCGTCTGTGGGAAAGCACAGATCCCCAGGGCTGTTGTGCCTGTGAATAGGCTGCACGGGATACATGAAGCCCTGCAACATCTTTCACTGCTGGCACGTTCTTTGCGAGAGTAGGAGCCGGACGTTTACTATTTTGAAAATAGGCTTCGTCTTGAACAAGTGATATGAGATGGTCCGTTTGTGGGAAAGTGCAGATCCCCAGGGCTGTTGTGCCGGTGAATAGGGTGCCAAGTAGAGGTGAAGACCAGCAACATCTTTCAGAGTTGGCACATTCTTTGCGGGAGAAGGAGCCGGAGGACTGCATTTTTGGAAAGAGGCTCTGCCGAGGATGAGATATCGATGGGATGTCCCGTCTGTGGGAAAGCACAGATCCCCAGGGATGTTGTGCCTGTGAATAGGCTGCACGGGGTACATGAAGCCCTTCAACATCTTTCTCTGCTGCCACATTCCTTGCGAGAGTAGGAGCCTGAGGTTTACCATTTCGAAAATACTCTCTGCCAAGAACGAGAGCCATGAGATGGTCCGTCTGTGGGAAAGCACAGATCCCCAGTGCAGTTGTCCTGTGAATAGGGTGCAGGGGGAAGGTGATGACCAGCAACATCTTTCAGAGGTGGCACATTCTTTGCGGGAGAAGGAGCCGGACGAGTGCATTTTTGGAAAGAGGCTCTGCCGAGGATGAGATGTCGATGGGATGTTCCGTCTGAGGGAAAGCACAGATCCCCAGGGCTGTTGTGCCTGTGAATAGGCTGCACGGGGTACATGAAGCCCTGCAACATCTTTCTCTGCTGCCACGTTCCTTGCGAGAGTAGGAGCCGGACGTTTACCATTTCGAAAATACGCTCTGCTAAGAACAAGTGCCATGAGATGGTCTGTCTGTGGGAAAGCACAGATCCCCAGTGCAGTTGTCCGGTGAATAGGGTGCAGGGGGAAGCTGAAGGCCAGCAGCATCTTTCAGAGGTGGCACATTCTTTGCGGGAGAAGGAGCCGGAGGAGTGCATTTTTGGAAAGAGGCTCTGCCGAGGATGAGATGTCGATGGGATGTTCTGTCTGTGGGAAAGCACAGATCCCCAGGGCTGTTGTGCCTGTGAATAGGCTGCACGGGGTACATGAAGCCCTTCAACATCTTTCTCTGCTGCCACGTTCCTTGCGAGAATAGGAGCCTGAGGTTTACCATTTCGAAAATACTCTCTGCCAAGAACGAGAGCCATGAGATGGTCCGTCTGTGGGAAAGCACAGATCCCCAGTGCAGTTGTCCTGTGAATAGGGTGCAGGGGGAAGGTGATGACCAGCAACATCTTTCAGAGGTGGCACATTCTTTGCGGGAGAAGGAGCCGGAGGAGTGCATTTTTGGAAAGAGGCTCTGCCGAGGATGAGATGTCGATGGGATGTTCCGTCTGTGGGAAAGCACAGATCCCCAGGGCTGTTGTGCCTGTGAATAGGCTGCATGGGGTACATGAAGCCCTGCAACATCTTTCACTGCTGCCACGTTCTTTGCGAGAGTAGGAGCCGGACATTTACTATTTTGAAAATAGGCTTCGTCTTGAACAAGTGATATGAGATGGTCCGTTTGTGGGAAAGTGCAGATCCCCAGGGCTGTTGTGCCGGTGAATAGGGTGCCAAGTAGAGGTGAAGACCAGCAACATCTTTCAGAGGTGGCACATTCTTTGCGGGAGAAGGAGCCGGAGGAGTGCATTTTTGGAAAGAGGCTCTGCCGAGGATGAGATGTCGATGGGATGTTCCGTCTGTGGGAAAGCACAGATCCCCAGGGCTGTTGTGCCTGTGAATAGGCTGCATGGGATACATGAAGCCCTGCAACATCTTTCACTGCTGCCACGTTCTTTGCGAGAGTAGGAGCCGGACGTTTACTATTTTGAAAATAGGCTTCGTCTTGAACAAGTGATATGAGATGGTCCGTTTGTGGGAAAGTGCAGATCCCCAGGGCTGTTGTGCCGGTGAATAGGGTGCCAAGTAGAGGTGAAGACCAGCAACATCTTTCAGAGGTGGCACATTCTTTGCGGGAGAAGGAGCCGGAGGACTGCATTTTTGGAAAGAGGCTCTGCCGAGGATGAGATGTCGATGGGATGTTCTGTCTGTGGGAAAGCACAGATCCCCAGGGCTGTTGTGCCTGTGAATAGGCTGCACGGGGTACATGAAGCCCTGCAACATCTTTCTCTGCTGCCACGTTCCTTGCGAGAATAGGAGCCTGAGGTTTACCATTTCGAAAATACGCTCTGCCAAGAACGAGAGCCATGAGATGGTCCGTCTGTGGGAAAGCACAGATCCCCAGTGCAGTTGTCCTGTGAATAGGGTGCAGGGGGAAGGTGATGACCAGCAACATCTTTCAGAGGTGGCACATTCTTTGCGGGAGAAGGAGCCGGAGGAGTGCATTTTTGGAAAGAGGCTCTGCCGAGGATGAGATGTCGATGGGATGTTCCGTCTGTGGGAAAGCACAGATCCCCAGGGCTGTTGTGCCTGTGAATAGGCTGCACGGGGTACATGAAGCCCTGCAACATCTTTCTCTGCTGCCACGTTCCTTGCGAGAGTAGGAGCCAGAGGTTTACCATTTCGAAAATACTCTCTGCCAAGAACGAGAGCCATGAGATGGTCCGTCTGTGGGAAAGCACAGATCCCCAGTGCAGTTGTCCTGTGAATAGGGTGCAGGGGGAAGGTGATGACCAGCAACATCTTTCAGAGCTGGCACATTCTTTGCGGGAGAAGGAGCCGGAGGAGTGCATTTTTGGAAAGAGGCTCTGCCGAGGATGAGATGTCGATGGGCTGTTCCGTCTGTGGGAAAGCACAGATCCCCAGGGCTGTTGTGCCTGTGAATAGGCTGCACGGGGTACATGAAGCCCTGCAACATCTTTCTCTGCTGCCACGTTCCTTGCGAGAGTAGGAGCCGGACGTTTACCATTTCGAAAATACGCTCTGCTAAGAACAAGTGCCATGAGATGGTCTGTCTGTGGGAAAGCACAGATCCCCTGTGCATTTGTCCGGTGAATAGGGTGCAGGGGGAAGCTGAAGGCCAGCAGCATCTTTCAGAGGTGGCACATTCTTTGCGGGAGAAGGAGCCAGAGGAGTGCATTTTTGGAAAGAGGCTCTGCCGAGGATGAGATGTCGATGGGATGTTCTGTCTGTGGGAAAGCACAGATCCCCAGGGCTGTTGTGCCTGTGAATAGGCTGCACGGGGTACATGAAGCCCTTCAACATCTTTCTCTGCTGCCACTTTCCTTGCGAGAATAGGAGCCTGAGGTTTACCATTTTGAAAATACGCTCTGCCAAGAACGAGAGCCATGAGATGGTCCGTCTGTGGGAAAGCACAGATCCCCAGTGCAGTTGTCCTGTGAATAGGGTGCAGGGGGAAGGTGATGACCAGCAACATCTTTCAGAGGTGGCACATTCTTTGCGGGAGAAGGAGCCGGAGGAGTGCATTTTTGGAAAGAGGCTCTGCCGAGGATGAGATGTCGATGGGATGTTCCGTCTGTGGGAAAGCACAGATCCCCAGGGCTGTTGTGCCTGTGAATAGGCTGCACGGGGTACATGAAGCCCTGCAACATCTTTCTCTGCTGCCACGTTCCTTGCGAGAGTAGGAGCCGGACGTTTACCATTTCGAAAATACGCTCTGCTAAGAACAAGTGCCAGGAGATGGTCTGTCTGTGGGAAAGCACAGATCCCCAGTGCAGTTGTCCGGTGAATAGGGTGCAGGGGGAAGCTGAAGGCCAGCAGCATCTTTCAGAGGTGGCACATTCTTTGCGGGAGAAGGAGCCGGAGGAGTGCATTTTTGGAAAGAGGCTCTGCCGAGGATGAGATGTCGATGGGATGTTCTGTCTGTGGGAAAGCACAGATCCCCAGGGCTGTTGTGCCTGTGAATAGGCTGCACGGGGTACATGAAGCCCTTCAACATCTTTCTCTGCTGCCACGTTCCTTGCGAGAATAGGAGCCTGAGGTTTACCATTTCGAAAATACTCTCTGCCAAGAACGAGAGCCATGAGATGGTCCGTCTGTGGGAAAGCACAGATCCCCAATGCAGTTGTCCTGTGAATAGGGTGCAGGGGGAAGGTGATGACCAGCAACATCTTTCAGAGGTGGCACATTCTTTGCGGGAGAAGGAGCCGGAGGAGTGCATTTTTGGAAAGAGGCTCTGCCGAGGATGAGATGTCGATGGGATGTTCCGTCTGTGGGAAAGCACAGATCCCCAGGGCTGTTGTGCCTGTGAATAGGCTGCACGGGGTACATGAAGCCCTGCAACATCTTTCACTGCTGCCACGTTCTTTGCGAGAGTAGGAGCCGGACGTTTACTATTTTGAAAATAGGCTTCGTCTTGAACAAGTGATATGAGATGGTCCGTTTGTGGGAAAGTGCAGATCCCCAGGGCTGTTGTGCCGGTGAATAGGGTGCCAAGTAGAGGTGAAGACCAGCAACATCTTTCAGAGGTGGCACATTCTTTGCGGGAGAAGGAGCCGGAGGAGTGCATTTTTGGAAAGAGGCTCTGCCGAGGATGAGATGTCGATGGGATGTTCCGTCTGTGGGAAAGCACAGATCCCCAGGGCTGTTGTGCCTGTGAATAGGCTGCATGGGATACATGAAGCCCTGCAACATCTTTCACTGCTGCCACGTTCTTTGCGAGAGTAGGAGCCGGACGTTTACTATTTTGAAAATAGGCTTCGTCTTGAACAAGTGATATGAGATGGTCCGTTTGTGGGAAAGTGCAGATCCCCAGGGCTGTTGTGCCGGTGAATAGGGTGCCAAGTAGAGGTGAAGACCAGCAACATCTTTCAGAGGTGGCACATTCTTTGCGGGAGAAGGAGCCGGAGGACTGCATTTTTGGAAAGAGGCTCTGCCGAGGATGAGATGTCGATGGGATGTTCTGTCTGTGGGAAAGCACAGATCCCCAGGGCTGTTGTGCCTGTGAATAGGCTGCACGGGGTACATGAAGCCCTGCAACATCTTTCTCTGCTGCCACGTTCCTTGCGAGAATAGGAGCCTGAGGTTTACCATTTCGAAAATACGCTCTGCCAAGAACGAGAGCCATGAGATGGTCCGTCTGTGGGAAAGCACAGATCCCCAGTGCAGTTGTCCTGTGAATAGGGTGCAGGGGGAAGGTGATGACCAGCAACATCTTTCAGAGGTGGCACATTCTTTGCGGGAGAAGGAGCCGGAGGAGTGCATTTTTGGAAAGAGGCTCTGCCGAGGATGAGATGTCGATGGGATGTTCCGTCTGTGGGAAAGCACAGATCCCCAGGGCTGTTGTGCCTGTGAATAGGCTGCACGGGGTACATGAAGCCCTGCAACATCTTTCTCTGCTGCCACGTTCCTTGCGAGAGTAGGAGCCAGAGGTTTACCATTTCGAAAATACGCTCTGCCAAGAACGAGAGCCATGAGATGGTCCGTCTGTGGGAAAGCACAGATCCCCAGTGCAGTTGTCCTGTGAATAGGGTGCAGGGGGAAGGTGATGACCAGCAACATCTTTCAGAGCTGGCACATTCTTTGCGGGAGAAGGAGCCGGAGGAGTGCATTTTTGGAAAGAGGCTCTGCCGAGGATGAGATGTCGATGGGATGTTCCGTCTGTGGGAAAGCACAGATCCCCAGGGCTGTTGTGCCTGTGAATAGGCTGCACGGGGTACATGAAGCCCTGCAACATCTTTCTCTGCTGCCACGTTCCTTGCGAGAGTAGGAGCCGGACGTTTACCATTTCGAAAATACGCTCTGCTAAGAACAAGTGCCATGAGATGGTCTGTCTGTGGGAAAGCACAGATCCCCTGTGCATTTGTCCGGTGAATAGGGTGCAGGGGGAAGCTGAAGGCCAGCAGCATCTTTCAGAGGTGGCACATTCTTTGCGGGAGAAGGAGCCAGAGGAGTGCATTTTTGGAAAGAGGCTCTGCCGAGGATGAGATGTCGATGGGATGTTCTGTCTGTGGGAAAGCACAGATCCCCAGGGCTGTTGTGCCTGTGAATAGGCTGCACGGGGTACATGAAGCCCTTCAACATCTTTCTCTGCTGCCACTTTCCTTGCGAGAATAGGAGCCTGAGGTTTACCATTTTGAAAATACGCTCTGCCAAGAACGAGAGCCATGAGATGGTCCGTCTGTGGGAAAGCACAGATCCCCAGTGCAGTTGTCCTGTGAATAGGGTGCAGGGGGAAGGTGATGACCAGCAACATCTTTCAGAGGTGGCACATTCTTTGCGGGAGAAGGAGCCGGAGGAGTGCATTTTTGGAAAGAGGCTCTGCCGAGGATGAGATGTCGATGGGATGTTCCGTCTGTGGGAAAGCACAGATCCCCAGGGCTGTTGTGCCTGTGAATAGGCTGCACGGGGTACATGAAGCCCTGCAACATCTTTCACTGCTGCCACGTTCCTTGCGAGAGTAGGAGCCGGACGTTTACAATTTCGAAAATACGCTCTGCTAAGAACAAGTGCCATGAGATGGTCTGTCTGTGGGAAAGCACAGATGCCCTGTGCATTTGTCCGGTGAATAGGGTGCAGGGGGAAGCTGAAGGCCAGCAGCATCTCTCAGAGGTGGCACATTCTTTGCGGGAGAAGGAGCCGGAGGAGCGCATTTTTGGAAAGAGGCTCTGCCGAGGATGAGATGACGATGGGATGTTCCGTCTGTGGGAAAGCACAGATCCCCAGTGCTGCTGTGCCTGAGAACAGGCTGCACGGGATACATGAAGCCCTGCAACATCTTTCTCTGCTGCCACGTTCTTTGCGAGAGTAGGAGCCGGACGTTTACTAGTTTGAAAATAGGCTTCGTCTTGAACAAGTGCCATGAGATGGTCCGTTTGTGGGAAAGTGCAGATCCCCAGGGCTCTTGTGCCGGACAATAGGGTGCCAAGTAGAGGTGATGACCAGCAACATCTTTCAGAGGTGGCACATTCTTTGCGGGAGAAGGAGCCGGAGGAGTGCATTTTTGGAAAGAGGCCCTGCCGAGTACGAGATGACCATGAGATGTTCTGCCTGTGGGTAAGCACAGATCCCCAGGGCTGTTGTGCCAGTGATGAGGCTGCCGAGAGGAGGTGAAGTTCTGCAACATCTTTCAGCTCTGTCACATTCCTTCTAGGAGAAAGAGCCGGACATTTGCCTTTGCAGAAAGATGCTCTGCCGAGAAGGAGTGCCATGAGATGGTCCGTCAGTGGGAAAGCACAGATCCCCAGGGCTGTTGTGCCTGTGAATAGGCTGCACGGGGTACATGAAGCCCTGCAACATCTTTCTCTGCTGCCACGTTCCTTGCGAGAGTAGGAGCCGGACGTTTACCATTTCGAAAATACGCTCTGCTAAGAACAAGTGCCAGGAGATGGTCTGTATGTGGGAAAGCACAGATGCCCTGTGCATTTGTCCAGTGAATAGGGTGCAGGGGGAAGCTGAAGGCCAGCAGCATCTTTCAGAGGTGGCACATTCTTTGCGGGAGAAGGAGCCGGAGGAGTGCATTTTTGGAAAGAGGCTCTGCCGAGGATGAGATGTCGATGGGATGTTCCGTCTGTGGGAAAGCACAGATCCCCAGGGCTGTTGTGCCTGTGAATAGGCTGCACGGGATACATGAAGCCCTTCAACATCTTTCTCTGCTGCCACATTCCCTACGAGAGTAGGAGCCTGAGGTTTACCATTTCGAAAATACTCTCTGCCAAGAACGAGAGCCATGAGATGGTCCGTCTGTGGGAAAGCACAGATCCCCAGTGCAGTTGTCCTGTGAATAGGGTGCAGGGGGAAGGTGATGACCAGCAACATCTTTCAGAGCTGGCACATTCTTTGCGGGAGAAGGAGCCGGAGGAGTGCATTTTTGGAAAGACGCTCTGCCGAGGATGAGATGTCGATGGGATGTTCCGTCTGTGGGAAAGCACAGATCCCCAGGGCTGTTGTGCCTGTGAATAGGCTGCACGGGGTACATGAAGCCCTTCAACATCTTTCTCTGCTGCCACGTTCCTTGCGAGAATAGGAGCCTGAGGTTTACCATTTCGAAAATACTCTCTGCCAAGAACGAGAGCCATGAGATGGTCCGTCTGTGGGAAAGCACAGATCCCCAGTGCAGTTGTCCTGTGAATAGGGTGCAGGGGGAAGGTGATGACCAGCAACATCTTTCAGAGGTGGCACATTCTTTGCGGGAGAAGGAGCCGGAGGAGTGCATTTTTGGAAAGAGGCTCTGCCGAGGATGAGATGTCGATGGGATGTTCCGTCTGTGGGAAAGCACAGATCCCCAGGGCTGTTGTGCCTGTGAATAGGCTGCACGGGGTACATGAAGCCCTGCAACATCTTTCACTGCTGCCACGTTCCTTGCGAGAGTAGGAGCCGGACGTTTACCATTTCGAAAATACGCTCTGCTAAGAACAAGTGCCAGGAGATGGTCTGTCTGTGGGAAAGCACAGATCCCCTGTGCATTTGTCCGGTGAATAGGGTGCAGGGGGAAGCTGAAGGCCAGCAGCATCTTTCAGAGGTGGCACATTCTTTGCGGGAGAAGGAGCCGGAGGAGTGCATTTTTGGAAAGAGGCTCTGCCGAGGATGAGATGTCGATGGGATGTTCCGTCTGTGGGAAAGCACAGAGCCCCAGTGCTGTTGTGCCTGTGAATAGGCTGCACGGGATACATGAAGCCCTGCAACATCTTTCACTGCTGCCACGTTCTTTGCGAGAGTAGGAGCCGGACGTTTACTATTTTGAAAATAGGCTTCGTCTTGAACAAGTGATATGAGATGGTCCGTTTGTGGGAAAGTGCAGATCCCCAGGGCTGTTGTGCCGGTGAATAGGGTGACAAGTAGAGGTGAAGACCAGCAACATCTTTCAGAGCTGGCACATTCTTTGCGGGAGAAGGAGCCGGAGGAGTGCATTTTTGGAAAGAGGCTCTGCCGAGGATGAGATGTCGATGGGATGTTCCGTCTGTGGGAAAGCACAGATCCCCAGGGCTGTTGTGCCTGTGAATAGGCTGCACGGGGTACATGAAGCCCTTCAACATCTTTCTCTGCTGCCACGTTCTTTGCGAGAGTAGGAGCCGGACGTTTACCATTTCGAAAATACGCTCTGCTATGAACAAGTGCCATGAGACGGTCTGTCTGTGGGAAAGCACAGATCCCCTGTGCATTTGTCCGGTGAATAGGGTGCAGGGGGAAGCTGAAGGCCAGCAGCATCTTTCAGAGGTGGCACATTCTTAGCGGGAGAAGGAGCCGGAGGAGTGCATTTTTGGAAAGAGGCTCTGCCGAGGATGAGATGTCGATGGGATGTTCCGTCTGTGGGAAAGCACAGATCCCCAGTGCTGTTGTGCCTGTGAATAGGCTGCACGGGGTACATGAAGCCCTGCAACATCTTTCACTGCTGCCACGTTCTTTGCGAGAGTAGGAGCCGGACGTTTACTATTTTGAAAATAGGCTTCGTCTTGAACAAGTGATATGAGATGGTCCGTTTGTGGGAAAGTGCAGATCCCCAGGGCTGTTGTGCCGGTGAATAGGGTGCCAAGTAGAGGTGAAGACCAGCAACATCTTTCAGAGGTGGCACATTCTTTGCGGGAGAAGGAGCCGGAGGACTGCATTTTTGGAAAGAGGCTCTGCCGAGGATGAGATGTCGATGGGATGTTCTGTCTGTGGGAAAGCACAGATCCCCAGGGCTGTTGTGCCTGTGAATAGGCTGCACGGGGTACATGAAGCCCTGCAACATCTTTCTCTGCTGCCACGTTCCTTGCGAGAATAGGAGCCTGAGGTTTACCATTTCGAAAATACGCTCTGCCAAGAACGAGAGCCATGAGATGGTCCGTCTGTGGGAAAGCACAGATCCCCAGTGCAGTTGTCCTGTGAATAGGGTGCAGGGGGAAGGTGATGACCAGCAACATCTTTCAGAGGTGGCACATTCTTTGCGGGAGAAGGAGCCGGAGGAGTGCATTTTTGGAAAGAGGCTCTGCCGAGGATGAGATGTCGATGGGATGTTCCGTCTGTGGGAAAGCACAGATCCCCAGGGCTGTTGTGCCTGTGAATAGGCTGCACGGGGTACATGAAGCCCTGCAACATCTTTCTCTGCTGCCACGTTCCTTGCGAGAGTAGGAGCCAGAGGTTTACCATTTCGAAAATACTCTCTGCCAAGAACGAGAGCCATGAGATGGTCCGTCTGTGGGAAAGCACAGATCCCCAGTGCAGTTGTCCTGTGAATAGGGTGCAGGGGGAAGGTGATGACCAGCAACATCTTTCAGAGGTGGCACATTCTTTGCGGGAGAAGGAGCCGGAGGAGTGCATTTTTGGAAAGAGGCTCTGCCGAGGATGAGATGTCGATGGGATGTTCCGTCTGTGGGAAAGCACAGATCCCCAGGGCTGTTGTGCCTGTGAATAGGCTGCACGGGGTACATGAAGCCCTGCAACATCTTTCTCTGCTGCCACGTTCCTTGCGAGAGTAGGAGCCGGACGTTTACCATTTCGAAAATACGCTCTGCTAAGAACAAGTGCCATGAGATGGTCTGTCTGTGGGAAAGCACAGATCCCCTGTGCATTTGTCCGGTGAATAGGGTGCAGGGGGAAGCTGAAGGCCAGCAGCATCTTTCAGAGGTGGCACATTCTTTGCGGGAGAAGGAGCCAGAGGAGTGCATTTTTGGAAAGAGGTTCTGCCGAGGATGAGATGTCGATGGGATGTTCTGTCTGTGGGAAAGCACAGATCCCCAGGGCTGTTGTGCCTGTGAATAGGCTGCACGGGGTACATGAAGCCCTTCAACATCTTTCTCTGCTGCCACTTTCCTTGCGAGAATAGGAGCCTGAGGTTTACCATTTTGAAAATACGCTCTGCCAAGAACGAGAGCCATGAGATGGTCCGTCTGTGGGAAAGCACAGATCCCCAGTGCAGTTGTCCTGTGAATAGGGTGCAGGGGGAAGGTGATGACCAGCAACATCTTTCAGAGGTGGCACATTCTTTGCGGGAGAAGGAGCCGGAGGAGTGCATTTTTGGAAAGAGGCTCTGCCGAGGATGAGATGTCGATGGGATGTTCCGTCTGTGGGAAAGCACAGATCCCCAGGGCTGTTGTGCCTGTGAATAGGCTGCACGGGGTACATGAAGCCCTGCAACATCTTTCACTGCTGCCACGTTCCTTGCGAGAGTAGGAGCCGGACGTTTACAATTTCGAAAATACGCTCTGCTAAGAACAAGTGCCATGAGATGGTCTGTCTGTGGGAAAGCACAGATGCCCTGTGCATTTGTCCGGTGAATAGGGTGCAGGGGGAAGCTGAAGGCCAGCAGCATCTCTCAGAGGTGGCACATTCTTTGCGGGAGAAGGAGCCGGAGGAGCGCATTTTTGGAAAGAGGCTCTGCCGAGGATGAGATGACGATGGGATGTTCCGTCTGTGGGAAAGCACAGATCCCCAGTGCTGCTGTGCCTGAGAACAGGCTGCACGGGATACATGAAGCCCTGCAACATCTTTCTCTGCTGCCACGTTCTTTGCGAGAGTAGGAGCCGGACGTTTACTAGTTTGAAAATAGGCTTCGTCTTGAACAAGTGCCATGAGATGGTCCGTTTGTGGGAAAGTGCAGATCCCCAGGGCTCTTGTGCCGGACAATAGGGTGCCAAGTAGAGGTGAAGACCAGCAACATCTTTCAGAGCTGGCACATTCTTTGCGGGAGAAGGAGCCGGATGACTGCATTTTTGGAAAGAGGCCCTGCCGAGTACGAGATGACCATGAGATGTTCTGCCTGTGGGTAAGCACAGATCCCCAGGGCTGTTGTGCCAGTGATGAGGCTGCCGAGAGGAGGTGAAGTTCTGCAACATCTTTCAGCTCTGTCACATTCCTTCTAGGAGAAAGAGCCGGACATTTGCCTTTGCAGAAAGATGCTCTGCCGAGAAGGAGTGCCATGAGATGGTCTGTCTGTGGGAAAGCACAGATCCCCAGGGCTGTTGTGCCTGTGAATAGGCTGCACGGGGTACATGAAGCCCTGCAACATCTTTCTCTGCTGCCACATTCCTTGCGAGAGTAGGAGCCTGAGGTTTACCATTTCGAAAATACTCTCTGCCAAGAACGAGAGCCATGAGATGGTCCGTCTGTGGGAAAGCACAGATCCCCAGTGCTGTTGTGCCTGTGAATAGGCTGCACGGGGTACATGAAGCCCTGCAACATCTTTCACTGCTGCCACGTTCTTTGCGAGAGTAGGAGCCGGACGTTTACTATTTTGAAAATAGGCTTCGTCTTGAACAAGTGATATGAGATGGTCCGTTTGTGGGAAAGTGCAGATCCCCAGGGCTGTTGTGCCGGTGAATAGGGTGACAAGTAGAGGTGTAGACCAGCAACATCTTTCAGAGGTGGCACATTCTTTGCGGGAGAAGGAGCCGGAGGAGTGCATTTTTGGAAAGAGGCTCTGCCGAGGATGAGATGTCGATGGGATGTTCCGTCTGTGGGAAAGCACAGATCCCCAGGGCTGTTGTGCCTGTGAATAGGCTGCACGGGGTACATGAAGCCCTGCAACATCTTTCACTGCTGCCACGTTCCTTGCGAGAGTAGGAGCCGGACGTTTACCATTTCGAAAATACGCTCTGCTAAGAACAAGTGCCATGAGATGGTCTGTCTATGGGAAAGCACAGATCCCCTGTGCATTTGTCCGCTGAATAGGGTGCAGGGGGAAGCTGAAGGCCAGCAGCATCTCTCAGAGGTGGCACATTCTTTGCGGGAGAAGGAGCCGGAGGAGCGCATTTTTGGAAAGAGGCTCTGCCGAGGATGAGATGTCGATGGGATGTTCCGTCTGTGGGAAAGCACAGAGCCCCAGTGCTGTTGTGCCTGTGAATAGGCTGCACGGGATACATGAAGCCCTGCAACATCTTTCACTGCTGCCACGTTCTTTGCGAGAGTAGGAGCCGGACGTTTACTATTTTGAAAATAGGCTTCGTCTTGAACAAGTGATATGAGATGGTCCGTTTGTGGGAAAGTGCAGATCCCCAGGGCTGTTGTGCCGGTGAATAGGGTGCCAAGTAGAGGTGAAGACCAGCAACATCTTTCAGAGCTGGCACATTCTTTGCGGGAGAAGGAGCCGGAGGAGTGCATTTTTGGAAAGACGCTCTGCCGAGGATGAGATGTCGATGGGATGTTCTGTCTGTGGGAAAGCACAGATCCCCAGGGCTGTTGTGCCTGTGAATAGGCTGCACGGGGTACATGAAGCCCTGCAACATCTTTCTCTGCTGCCACGTTCCTTGCGAGAGTAGGAGCCTGAGGTTTACCATTTCGAAAATACTCTCTGCCAAGAACGAGAGCCATGAGATGGTCCGTCTGTGGGAAAGCACAGATCCCCAGTGCAGTTGTCCTGTGAATAGGGTGCAGGGGGAAGGTGATGACCAGCAGCATCTTTCAGAGGTGGCACATTCTTTGCGGGAGAAGGAGCCGGAGGAGTGCATTTTTGGAAAGAGGCTCTGCCGAGGATGAGATGTCGATGGGATGTTCCGTCTGTGGGAAAGCACAGATCCCCAGTGCTGTTGTGCCTGTGAATAGGCTGCACGGGGTACATGAAGCCCTGCAACATCTTTCACTGCTGCCACGTTCCTTGCGAGAGTAGGAGCCGGACGTTTACAATTTCGAAAATACGCTCTGCTAAGAACAAGTGCCATGAGATGGTCTGTCTGTGGGAAAGCACAGATGCCCTGTGCATTTGTCCGGTGAATAGGGTGCAGGGGGAAGCTGAAGGCCAGCAGCATCTTTCAGAGGTGGCACATTCTTTGCGGGAGAAGGAGCCGGAGGAGCGCATTTTTGGAAAGAGGCTCTGCCGAGGATGAGATGACGATGGGATGTTCCGTCTGTGGGAAAGCACAGATCCCCAGTGCTGCTGTGCCTGAGAACAGGCTGCACGGGATACATGAAGCCCTGCAACATCTTTCTCTGCTGCCACGTTCTTTGCGAGAGTAGGAGCCGGACGTTTACTATTTTGAAAATAGGCTTCGTCTTGAACAAGTGATATGAGATGGTCCGTTTGTGGGAAAGTGCAGATCCCCAGGGCTGTTGTGCCGGACAATAGGGTGCCAAGTAGAGGTGAAGACCAGCAACATCTTTCAGAGCTGGCACGTTCTTTGCGGGAGAAGGAGCCGGAGTAGTGCATTTTTGGAAAGAGGCTCTGCCGAGGATGAGATGTTGATGGGATGTTCCGTCTGTGGGAAAGCACAGATCCCCAGGGCTGTTGTGCCTGTGAATAGGCTGCACGGGGTACATGAAGCCCTGCAACATCTTTCTCTGCTGCCACGTTCCTTGCGAGAATAGGAGCCTGAGTTTTACCATTTCGAAAATACGCTCTGCCAAGAACGAGAGCCATGAGATGGTCTGTCTGTGGGAAAGCACAGATGCCCTGTGCATTTGTCCGGTGAATAGGGTGCAGGGGGAAGCTGAAGGCCAGCAGCATCTCTCAGAGGTGGCACATTCTTTGCGGGAGAAGGAGCCGGAGGAGCGCATTTTTGGAAAGAGGCTCTGCCGAGGATGAGATGACGATGGGATGTTCCGTCTGTGGGAAAGCACAGATCCCCAGTGCTGCTGTGCCTGAGAACAGGCTGCACGGGATACATGAAGCCCTGCAACATCTTTCTCTGCTGCCACGTTCTTTGCGAGAGTAGGAGCCGGACGTTTACTATTTTGAAAATAGGCTTCGTCTTGAACAAGTGCCATGAGATGGTCCGTTTGTGGGAAAGTGCAGATCCCCAGGGCTGTTGTGCCGGTGAATAGGGTGCCAAGTAGAGGTGAAGACCAGCAACATCTTTCAGAGGTGGCACATTCTTTGCGGGAGAAGGAGCCGGATGACTGCATTTTTGGAAAGAGGCCCTGCCGAGTACGAGATGACCATGAGATGTTCTGCCTGTGGGTAAGCACAGATCCCCAGGGCTGTTGTGCCAGTGATGAGGCTGCCGAGAGGAGGTGAAGTTCTGCAACATCTTTCAGCTCTGTCACATTCCTTCTAGGAGAAAGAGCCGGACATTTGCCTTTGCAGAAAGATGCTCTGCCGAGAAGGAGTGCCATGAGATGTTCCGTCTGTGGGAAAGCACAGATCCCCAGGGCTGTTGTGCCTGTGAATAGGCTGCACGGGGTACATGAAGCCCTTCAACATCTTTCTCTGCTGCCACATTCCTTGCGAGAGTAGGAGCCTGAGGTTTACCATTTCGAAAATACTCTCTGCCAAGAACGAGAGCCATGAGATGGTCCGTCTGTGGGAAAGCACAGATCCCCAGGGCTGTTGTGCCTGTGAATAGGCTGCACGGGGTACATGAAGCCCTGCAACATCTTTCACTGCTGCCACGTTCTTTGCGAGAGTAGGAGCCGGACGTTTACTATTTTGAAAATAGGCTTCGTCTTGAACAAGTGCCATGAGATGGTCCGTTTGTGGGAAAGTGCAGATCCCCAGGGCTGTTGTGCCGGTGAATAGGGTGCCAAGTAGAGGTGAAGACCAGCAACATCTTTCAGAGGTGGCACATTCTTTGCGGGAGAAGGAGCCGGAGGAGTGCATTTTTGGAAAGAGGCTCTGCCGAGGATGAGATGTCGATGGGATGTTCCGTCTGTGGGAAAGCACAGATCCCCAGGGCTGTTGTGCCTGTGAATAGGCTGCACGGGGTACATGAAGCCCTGCAACATCTTTCTCTGCTGCCACGTTCCTTACAAGAGTAGGAGCCAGAGGTTTACCATTTCGAAAATACGCTCTGCCAAGAACGAGAGCCATGAGATGGTCCGTCTGTGGGAAAGCACAGATCCCCAGTGCAGTTGTCCTGTGAATAGGGTGCAGGGGGAAGGTGATGACCAGCAACATCTTTCAGAGGTGGCACATTCTTTGCGGGAGAAGGAGCCGGAGGAGTGCATTTTTGGAAAGAGGCTCTGCCGAGGATGAGATGACGATGGGATGTTCCGTCTGTGGGAAAGCACAGATCCCCAGTGCTGTTGTGCCTGTGAATAGGCTGCATGGGGTACATGAAGCCCTGCAACATCTTTCACTGCTGCCACGTTCCTTGCGAGAGTAGGAGCCGGACGTTTACAATTTCGAAAATACGCTCTGCTAAGAACAAGTGCCATGAGATGTTCCGTCTGTGGGAAAGCACAGATCCCCAGGGCTGTTGTGCCTGTGAATAGTCTGCACGGGGTACATGAAGCCCTTCAACATCTTTCTCTGCTGCCACGTTCCTTGCGAGAGTAGGAGCCTGAGGTTTACCATTTCGAAAATACACTCTGCCAAGAACGAGAACCATGAGATGGTCCGTCTGTGGGAAAGCACAGATCCCCAGGGCTGTTGTGCCTGTGAATAGGCTGCACGGGGTACATGAAGCCCTGCAACATCTTTCTCTGTTGCCACGTTCCTTGCGAGAGTAGGAGCCTGAGGTTTACTATTTTGAAAATAGGCTTCGTCTTGAACAAGTGATATGAGATGGTCCGTTTGTGGGAAAGTGCAGATCCCCAGGGCTGTTGTGCCGGTGAATAGGGTGCCAAGTAGAGGTGAAGACCAGCAACATCTTTCAGAGGTGGCACATTCTTTGCGGGAGAAGGAGCCGGAGGAGTGCATTTTTGGAAAGAGGCTCTGCCGAGGATGAGATGTCGATGGGATGTTCCGTCTGTGGGAAAGCACAGATCCCCAGGGCTGTTGTGCCTGTGAATAGGCTGCACGGGGTACATGAAGCCCTTCAACATCTTTCTCTGCTGCCACATTCCTTGCGAGAGTAGGAGCCAGAGGTTTACCATTTCGAAAATACGCTCTGCCAAGAACGAGAGCCATGAGATGGTCCGTCTGTGGGAAAGCACAGATCCCCAGTGCAGTTGTCCTGTGAATAGGGTGCAGGGGGAAGGTGATGACCAGCAACATCTCTCAGAGGTGGCACATTCTTTGCGGGAGAAGGAGCCGGAGGAGCGCATTTTTGGAAAGAGGCTCTGCCGAGGATGAGATGACGATGGGATGTTCCGTCTGTGGGAAAGCACAGATCCCCAGGGCTGTTGTGCCTGTGAATAGGCTGCACGGGGTACATGAAGCCCTGCAACATCTTTCTCTGCTGCCACGTTCTTTGCGAGAGTAGGAGCCGGACGTTTACTATTTTGAAAATAGGCTTCGTCTTGAACAAGTGATATGAGATGGTCCGTTTGTGGGAAAGTGCAGATCCCCAGGGCTGTTGTGCCGGTGAATAGGGTGCCAAGTAGAGGTGAAGACCAGCAACATCTTTCAGAGGTGGCACATTCTTTGCGGGAGAAGGAGCCGGATGACTGCATTTTTGGAAAGAGGCCCTGCCGAGTACGAGATGACCATGAGATGTTCTGCCTGTGGGTAAGCACAGATCCCCAGGGCTGTTGTGCCAGTGATGAGGCTGCCGAGAGGAGGTGAAGTTCTGCAACATCTTTCAGCTCTGTCACATTCCTTCTAGGAGGAAGAGCCGGACATTTGCCTTTGCAGAAAGATGCTCTGCCGAGAAGGAGTGCCATGAGATGGTCCGTCTGTGTGAAAGCACAGATCCCCAGGGCTGTTGTGCCTGTGAATAGGCTGCACGGGGTACATGAAGCCCTGCAACATCTTTCTCTGCTGCCACATTCCTTGCGAGAGTAGGAGCCTGAGGTTTACCATTTCGAAAATACTCTCTGCCAAGAACGAGAGCCATGAGATGGCCCGTCTGTGGGAAAGCACAGATCCCCAGGGCTGTTGTGCCTGTGAATAGGCTGCACGGGATACATGAAGCCCTGCAACATCTTTCACTGCTGCCACGTTCTTTGCGAGAGTAGGAGCCGGTCGTTTACTATTTTGAAATAGGCTTCGTCTTGAACAAGTGCCATGAGATGGTCCGTTTGTGGGAAAGTGCAGATCCCCAGGGCTGTTGTGCCGGTGAATAGGGTGCCAAGTAGAGGTGAAGACCAGCAACATCTTTCAGAGGTGGCACATTCTTTGCGGGAGAAGGAGCCGGAGGAGTGCATTTTTGGAAAGAGGCTCTGCCGAGGATGAGATGTCGATGGGATGTTCCGTCTGTGGGAAAGCACAGATCCCCAGGGCTGTTGTGCCTGTGAATAGGCTGCACGGGGTACATGAAGCCCTGCAACATCTTTCTCTGCTGCCACGTTCCTTACAAGAGTAGGAGCCTGAGGTTTACCATTTCGAAAATACGCTCTGCCAAGAACGAGAGCCATGAGATGGTCCGTCTGTGGGAAAGCACAGATCCCCAGTGCAGTTGTCCTGTGAATAGGGTGCAGGGGGAAGGTGATGACCAGCAACATCTTTCAGAGGTGGCACATTCTTTGCGGGAGAAGGAGCCGGAGGAGTGCATTTTTGGAAAGAGGCTCTGCCGAGGATGAGATGTCGATGGGATGTTCCGTCTGTGGGAAAGCACAGATCCCCAGTGCTGCTGTGCCTGAGAATAGGCTGCACGGGGTACATGAAGCCCTGCAACATCTTTCACTGCTGCCACGTTCCTTGCGAGAGTAGGAGCCGGACGTTTACAATTTCGAAAATACGCTCTGCTAAGAACAAGTGCCATGAGATGGTCTGTCTGTGGGAAAGCACAGATGCCCTGTGCATTTGTCCGGTGAATAGGGTGCAGGGGGAAGCTGAAGGCCAGCAGCATCTCTCAGAGGTGGCACATTCTTTGCGGGAGAAGGAGCCGGAGGAGCGCATTTTTGGAAAGAGGCTCTGCCGAGGATGAGATGTCGATGGGATGTTCCGTCTGTGGGAAAGCACAGATCCCCAGTGCTGCTGTGCCTGAGAACAGGCTGCACGGGATACATGAAGCCCTGCAACATCTTTCTCTGCTGCCACGTTCTTTGCGAGAGTAGGAGCCGGACGTTTACTATTTTGAAAATAGGCTTCGTCTTGAACAAGTGCCATGAGATGGTCCGTTTGTGGGAAAGCGCAGATCCCCAGGGCTGTTGTGCCGGTGAATAGGGTGCCAAGTAGAGGTGAAGACCAGCAACATCTTTCAGAGCTGGCACGTTCTTTGCGGGAGAAGGAGCCGGAGGAGTGCATTTTTGGAAAGAGGCCCTGCCGAGTACGAGATGACCATGAGATGTTCTGCCTGTGGGTAAGCACAGATCCCCAGGGCTGTTGTGCCAGTGATGAGGCTGCCGAGAGGAGGTGAAGTTCTGCAACATCTTTCAGCTCTGTCACATTCCTTCTAGGAGAAAGAGCCGGACATTTGCCTTTGCAGAAAGATGCTCTGCCGAGAAGGAGTGCCATGAGATGGTCCGTCTGTGGGAAAGCACAGATCCCCAGGGCTGTTGTGCCTGTGAATAGGCTGCACGGGGTACATGAAGCCCTGCAACATCTTTCTCTGCTGCCACGTTCCTTGCGAGAGTAGGAGCCTGAGATTTACCATTTCGAAAATACTCTCTGCCAAGAACGAGAGCCATGAGATGGTCCGTCTGTGGGAAAGCACAGATCCCCTGTGCAGTTGTCTTGTGAATAGGGTGCAGGGGGAAGGTGATGACCAGCAGCATCTTTCAGAGGTGGCACATTCTTTGCGGGAGAAGGAGCCGGAGGAGTGCATTTTTGGAAAGAGGCTCTGCCGAGGATGAGATGACGATGGGATGTTCCGTCTGTGGGAAAGCAGAGATCCCCAGTGCTGTTGTGCCTGTGAATAGGCTGCACGGGGTACATGAAGCCCTTCAACATCTTTGAATGCTGCCACGTTCTTTGCGAGAGTAGGAGCCGGACGTTTACTATTTTGAAAATAGGCTTCGTCTTGAACAAGTGATATGAGATGGTCCGTTTGTGGGAAAGTGCAGATCCCCAGGGCTGTTGTGCCGATGAATAGGGTTCCAAGTAGAGGTGAAGACCAGCAACATCTTTCAGAGGTGGCACATTCTTTGCGGGAGAAGGAGCCGGAGGAGTGCATTTTTGGAAAGAGGCTCTGCCGAGGATGAGATGTCGATGGGATGTTCCGTCTGTGGGAAAGCACAGATCCCCAGGGCTGTTGTGCCTGTGAATAGGCTGCACGGGGTACATGAAGCCCTGCAACATCTTTCACTGCTGCCACGTTCCTTGCGAGAGTAGGAGCCGGACGTTTACAATTTCGAAAATACGCTCTGCCAAGAACGAGAGCCATGAGATGGTCCGTCTGTGGGAAAGCACAGATCCCCAGTGCAGTTGTCCTGTGAATAGGGTGCAAGGGGAAGGTGATGACCAGTAACATCTCTCAGAGGTGGCACATTCTTTGCGGGAGAAGGAGCCGGAGGAGCGCATTTTTGGAAAGAGGCTCTGCCGAGGATGAGATGACGATGGGATGTTCCGTCTGTGGGAAAGCACAGATCCCCAGGGCTGTTGTGCCTGTGAATAGGCTGCACGGGGTACATGAAGCCCTGCAACATCTTTCTCTGCTGCCACGTTCTTTGCGAGAGTAGGAGCCGGACGTTTACTATTTTGAAAATAGGCTTCGTCTTGAACAAGTGCCATGAGATGGTCCGTTTGTGGGAAAGTGCAGATCCCCAGGGCTGTTGTGCCGGTGAATAGGGTGCCAAGTAGAGGTGAAGACCAGCAACATCTTTCAGAGGTGGCACATTCTTTGCGGGAGAAGGAGCCGGAGGAGTGCATTTTTGGAAAGAGGCTCTGCCGAGGATGAGATGTCGATGGGATGTTCCGTCTGTGGGAAAGCACAGATCCCCAGGGCTGTTGTGCCTGTGAATAGGCTGCACGGGGTACATGAAGCCCTGCAACATCTTTCACTGCTGCCACGTTCCTTGCGAGAGTAGGAGCCGGACGTTTACAATTTCGAAAATACGCTCTGCTAAGAACAAGTGCCATGAGATGGTCTGTCTGTGGGAAAGCACAGATGCCCTGTGCATTTCTCCGGTGAATAGGGTGCAGGGGGAAGCTGAAGGCCAGCAGCATCTCTCAGAGGTGGCACATTCTTTGCGGGAGAAGGAGCCGGAGGAGCGCATTTTTGGAAAGAGGCTCTGCCGAGGATGAGATGACGATGGGATGTTCCGTCTGTGGGAAAGCACAGATCCCCAGTGCTGCTGTGCCTGAGAACAGGCTGCACGGGATACATGAAGCCCTGCAACATCTTTCTCTGCTGCCACGTTCTTTGCGAGACTAGGAGCCGGACGTTTACTATTTTGAAAATAGGCTTCGTCTTGAACAAGTGCCATGAGATGGTCCGTTTGTGGGAAAGCGCAGATCCCCAGGGCTGTTGTGCCGGTGAATAGGGTGCCAAGTAGAGGTGAAGACCAGCAACATCTTTCAGAGCTGGCACGTTCTTTGCGGGAGAAGGAGCCGGAGGAGTGCATTTTTGGAAAGAGGCCCTGCCGAGTACGAGATGACCATGAGATGTTCTGCCTGTGGGTAAGCACAGATCCCCAGGGCTGTTGTGCCAGTGATGAGGCTGCCGAGAGGAGGTGAAGTTCTGCAACATCTTTCAGCTCTGTCACATTCCTTCTAGGAGAAAGAGCCGGACATTTGCCTTTGCAGAAAGATGCTCTGCCGAGAAGGAGTGCCATGAGATGGTCCGTCTGTGGGAAAGCACAGATCCCCAGGGCTGTTGTGCCTGTGAATAGGCTGCACGGGGTACATGAAGCCCTGCAACATCTTTCTCTGCTGCCACGTTCCTTGCGAGAGTAGGAGCCTGAGGTTTACCATTTCGAAAATACTCTCTGCCAAGAACGAGAGCCATGAGATGGTCCGTCTGTGGGAAAGCACAGATCCCCTGTGCAGTTGTCTTGTGAATAGGGTGCAGGGGGAAGGTGATGACCAGCAGCATCTTTCAGAGGTGGCACATTCTTTGCGGGAGAAGGAGCCGGAGGAGTGCATTTTTGGAAAGAGGCTCTGCCGAGGATGAGATGACGATGGGATGTTCCGTCTGTGGGAAAGCAGAGATCCCCAGGGCTGTTGTGCCTGTGAATAGGCTGCACGGGGTACATGAAGCCCTTCAACATCTTTGAATGCTGCCACGTTCTTTGCGAGAGTAGGAGCCGGACGTTTACTATTTTGAAAATAGGCTTCGTCTTGAACAAGTGATATGAGATGGTCCGTTTGTGGGAAAGTGCAGATCCCCAGGGCTGTTGTGCCGATGAATAGGGTTCCAAGTAGAGGTGAAGACCAGCAACATCTTTCAGAGGTGGCACATTCTTTGCGGGAGAAGGAGCCGGAGGAGTGCATTTTTGGAAAGAGGCTCTGCCGAGGATGAGATGTCGATGGGATGTTCCGTCTGTGGGAAAGCACAGATCCCCAGGGCTGTTGTGCCTGTGAATAGGCTGCACGGGGTACATGAAGCCCTGCAACATCTTTCACTGCTGCCACGTTCCTTGCGAGAGTAGGAGCCGGACGTTTACAATTTCGAAAATACGCTCTGCTAAGAACAAGTGCCATGAGATGGTCTGTCTGTGGGAAAGCACAGATGCCCTGTGCATTTCTCCGGTGAATAGGGTGCAGGGGGAAGCTGAAGGCCAGCAGCATCTCTCAGAGGTGGCACATTCTTTGCGGGAGAAGGAGCCGGAGGAGCGCATTTTTGGAAAGAGGCTCTGCCGAGGATGAGATGACGATGGGATGTTCCGTCTGTGGGAAAGCACAGATCCCCAGTGCTGCTGTGCCTGAGAACAGGCTGCACGGGATACATGAAGCCCTGCAACATCTTTCACTGCTGCCACGTTCTTTGCGAGAGTAGGAGCCGGACGTTTACTATTTTGAAAATAGGCTTCGTCTTGAACAAGTGCCATGAGATGGTCCGTTTGTGGGAAAGTGCAGATCCCCAGGGCTGTTGTGCCGGTGAATAGGGTGCCAAGTAGAGGTGAAGACCAGCAACATCTTTCAGAGCTGGCACGTTCTTTGCGGGAGAAGGAGCCGGAGTAGTGCATTTTTGGAAAGAGGCTCTGCCGAGGATGAGATGTTGATGGGATGTTCCGTCTGTGGGAAAGCACAGATCCCCAGGGCTGTTGTGCCTGTGAATAGGCTGCACGGGGTACATGAAGCCCTGCAACATCTTTCTCTGCTGCCACGTTCCTTGCGAGAATAGGAGCCTGAGTTTTACCATTTCGAAAATACGCTCTGCCAAGAACGAGAGCCATGAGATGGTACGTCTGTGGGAAAGCACAGATCCCCAGTGCAGTTGTGCCTGAGAACAGGCTGCACGGGATACATGAAGCCCTGCAACATCTTTCTCTGCTGCCACGTTCTTTGCGAGAGTAGGAGCCGGACGTTAACTATTTTGAAAATAGGCTTCGTCTTGAACAAGTGCCATGAGATGGTCCGTTTGTGGGAAAGTGCAGATCCCCAGGGCTCTTGTGCCGGACAATAGGGTGCCAAGTAGAGGTGAAGACCAGCAACATCTTTCAGAGCTGGCACATTCTTTGCGGGAGAAGGAGCCGGATGACTGCATTTTTGGAAAGAGGCCCTGCCGAGTACGAGATGACCATGAGATGTTCTGCCTGTGGGTAAGCACAGATCCCCAGGGCTGTTGTGCCAGTGATGAGGCTGCCGAGAGGAGGTGAAGTTCTGCAACATCTTTCAGCTCTGTCACATTCCTTCTAGGAGAAAGAGCCGGACATTTGCCTTTGCAGAAAGATGCTCTGCCGAGAAGGAGTGCCATGAGATGGTCCGTCTGTGGGAAAGCACAGATCCCCAGGGCTGTTGTGCCTGTGAATAGGCTGCACGGGGTACATGAAGCCCTTCAACATCTTTCTCTGCTGCCACATTCCTTGCGAGTGTAGGAGCCTGAGGTTTACCATTTCGAAAATACTCTCTGCCAAGAACGAGAGCCATGAGATGGTCCGTCTGTGGGAAAGCACAGATCCCCAGTGCTGTTGTGCCTGTGAATAGGCTGCACGGGGTACATGAAGCCCTGCAACATCTTTCACTGCTGCCACGTTCTTTGCGAGAGTAGGAGCCGGACGTTTACTATTTTGAAAATAGGCTTCGTCTTGAACAAGTGATATGAGATGGTCCGTTTGTGGGAAAGTGCAGATCCCCAGGGCTGTTGTGCCGGTGAATAGGGTGACAAGTAGAGGTGTAGACCAGCAACATCTTTCAGAGGTGGCACATTCTTTGCGGGAGAAGGAGCCGGAGGAGTGCATTTTTGGAAAGAGGCTCTGCCGAGGATGAGATGTCGATGGGATGTTCTGTCTGTGGGAAAGCACAGATCCCCAGGGCTGTTGTGCCTGTGAATAGGCTGCACGGGGTACATGAAGCCCTGCAACATCTTTCACTGCTGCCACGTTCCTTGCGAGAGTAGGAGCCGGACGTTTACCATTTCGAAAATACGCTCTGCTAAGAACAAGTGCCATGAGATGGTCTGTCTGTGGGAAAGCACAGATGCCCTGTGCATTTGTCCGGTGAATAGGGTGCAGGGGGAAGCTGAAGGCCAGCAGCATCTCTCAGAGGTGGCACATTCTTTGCGGGAGAAGGAGCCGGAGGAGCGCATTTTTGGAAAGAGGCTCTGCCGAGGATGAGATGACGATGGGATGTTCCGTCTGTGGGAAAGCACAGATCCCCAGTGCTGCTGTGCCTGAGAACAGGCTGCACGGGATACATGAAGCCCTGCAACATCTTTCTCTGCTGCCACGTTCTTTGCGAGAGTAGGAGCCGGACGTTTACTATTTTGAAAATAGGCTTCGTCTTGAACAAGTGCCATGAGATGGTCCGTTTGTGGGAAAGTGCAGATCCCCAGGGCTGTTGTGCCGGACAATAGGGTGCCAAGTAGAGGTGAAGACCAGCAACATCTTTCAGAGGTGGCACGTTCTTTGCGGGAGAAGGAGCCGGAGTAGTGCATTTTTGGAAAGAGGCTCTGCCGAGGATGAGATGTCGATGGGATGTTCCGTCTGTGGGAAAGCACAGATCCCCAGGGCTGTTGTGCCTGTGAATAGGCTGCACGGGGTACATGAAGCCCTGCAACATCTTTCTCTGCTGCCACGTTCCTTGCGAGAATAGGAGCCTGAGGTTTACCATTTCGAAAATACGCTCTGCCAAGAACGAGAGCCATGAGATGGTCTGTCTGTGGGAAAGCACAGATGCCCTGTGCATTTGTCCGGTGAATAGGGTGCAGGGGGAAGCTGAAGGCCAGCAGCATCTCTCAGAGGTGGCACATTCTTTGCGGGAGAAGGAGCCGGAGGAGCGCATTTTTGGAAAGAGGCTCTGCCGAGGATGAGATGACGATGGGATGTTCCGTCTGTGGGAAAGCACAGATCCCCAGTGCTGCTGTGCCTGAGAACAGGCTGCACGGGATACATGAAGCCCTGCAACATCTTTCTCTGCTGCCACGTTCTTTGCGAGAGTAGGAGCCGGACGTTTACTATTTTGAAAATAGGCTTCGTCTTGAACAAGTGCCATGAGATGGTCCGTCTGTGGGAAAGTGCAGATCCCCAGGGCTGTTGTGCCGGTGAATAGGGTGCCAAGTAGAGGTGAAGACCAGCAACATCTTTCAGAGCTGGCACATTCTTTGCGGGAG
The DNA here is from genome assembly GCF_947461875.1 of Haliaeetus albicilla. Lineage (NCBI taxonomy): Eukaryota > Metazoa > Chordata > Aves > Accipitriformes > Accipitridae > Haliaeetus > Haliaeetus albicilla. The sequence goes on along the minus strand of NC_091490.1, from coordinate 21,847,379 downwards.
AAGGAGCCGGATGACTGCATTTTTGGAAAGAGGCCCTGCCGAGTACGAGATGACCATGAGATGTTCTGCCTGTGGGTCAGCACAGATCCCCAGGGCTGTTGTGCCAGTGATGAGGCTGCCGAGAGGAGGTGAAGTTCTGCAACATCTTTCAGCTCTGTCACATTCCTTCTAGGAGAAAGAGCCGGACATTTGCCTTTGCAGAAAGATGCTCTGCCGAGAAGGAGTGCCATGAGATGTTCCGTCTGTGGGAAAGCACAGATCCCCAGGGCTGTTGTGCCGGTGAATAGGCTGCACGGGGTACATGAAGCCCTTCAACATCTTTCTCTGCTGCCACATTCCTTGCGAGAGTAGGAGCCTGAGGTTTACCATTTCGAAAATACTCTCTGCCAAGAACGAGAGCCATGAGATGGACCGTCTGTGGGAAAGCACAGATCCCCAGTGCTGTTGTGCCTGTGAATAGGCTGCACGGGGTACATGAAGCCCTGCAACATCTTTCACTGCTGCCACGTTCTTTGCGAGAGTAGGAGCCGGACGTTTACTATTTTGAAAATAGGCTTCGTCTTGAACAAGTGATATGAGATGGTCCGTTTGTGGGAAAGTGCAGATCCCCAGGGCTGTTGTGCCGGTGAATAGGGTGCCAAGTAGAGGTGAAGACCAGCAACATCTTTCAGAGGTGGCACATTCTTTGCGGGAGAAGGAGCCGGAGGAGTGCATTTTTGGAAAGAGGCTCTGCCGAGGATGAGATGTCGATGGGATGTTCCGTCTGTGGGAAAGCACAGATCCCCAGGGCTGTTGTGCCTGTGAATAGGCTGCACGGGGTACATGAAGCCCTGCAACATCTTTCTCTGCTGCCACGTTCCTTACAAGAGTAGGAGCCAGAGGTTTACCATTTCGAAAATACGCTCTGCCAAGAACGAGAGCCATGAGATGGTCCGTCTGTGGGAAAGCACAGATCCCCAGTGCAGTTGTCCTGTGAATAGGGTGCAGGGGGAAGGTGATGACCAGCAACATCTTTCAGAGGTGGCACATTCTTTGCGGGAGAAGGAGCCGGAGGAGTGCATTTTTGGAAAGAGGCTCTGCCGAGGATGAGATGTCGATGGGATGTTCCGTCTGTGGGAAAGCACAGATCCCCAGTGCTGTTGTGCCTGTGAATAGGCTGCACGGGGTACATGAAGCCCTGCAACATCTTTCACTGCTGCCACGTTCCTTGCGAGAGTAGGAGCCGGACGTTTACAATTTCGAAAATACGCTCTGCTAAGAACAAGTGCCATGAGATGGTCTGTCTGTGGGAAAGCACAGATGCCCTGTGCATTTGTCCGGTGAATAGGGTGCAGGGGGAAGCTGAAGGCCAGCAGCATCTCTCAGAGGTGGCACATTCTTTGCGGGAGAAGGAGCCGGAGGAGCGCATTTTTGGAAAGAGGCTCTGCCGAGGATGAGATGACGATGGGATGTTCCGTCTGTGGGAAAGCACAGATCCCCAGTGCTGCTGTGCCTGAGAACAGGCTGCACGGGATACATGAAGCCCTGCAACATCTTTCTCTGCTGCCACGTTCTTTGCGAGAGTAGGAGCCGGACGTTTACTATTTTGAAAATAGGCTTCGTCTTGAACAAGTGATATGAGATGGTCCGTTTGTGGGAAAGTGCAGATCCCCAGGGCTGTTGTGCCGGTGAATAGGGTGCCAAGTAGAGGTGAAGACCAGCAACATCTTTCAGAGGTGGCACATTCTTTGCGGGAGAAGGAGCCGGAGGAGTGCATTTTTGGAAAGAGGCTCTGCCGAGGATGAGATGTCGATGGGCTGTTCCGTCTGTGGGAAAGCACAGATCCCCAGGGCTGTTGTGCCTGTGAATAGGCTGCACGGGGTACATGAAGCCCTGCAACATCTTTCTCTGCTGCCACGTTCCTTACAAGAGTAGGAGCCTGAGGTTTACCATTTCGAAAATAGTCTCTGCCAAGAACGAGAGCCATGAGATGGTCCGTCTGTGGGAAAGCACAGATCCCCAGTGCAGTTGTCCTGTGAATAGGGTGCAGGGGGAAGGTGATGACCAGCAACATCTTTCAGAGGTGGCACATTCTTTGCGGGAGAAGGAGCCGGAGGAGTGCATTTTTGGAAAGAGGCTCTGCCGAGGATGAGATGTCGATGGGATGTTCCGTCTGTGGGAAAGCACAGATCCCCAGTGCTGCTGTGCCTGAGAATAGGCTGCACGGGGTACATGAAGCCCTGCAACATCTTTCACTTCTGCCACGTTCTTTGCGAGAGTAGGAGCCGGATGTTTACAATTTCGAAAATACGCTCTGCTAAGAACAAGTGCCATGAGATGGTCTGTCTGTGGGAAAGCACAGATGCCCTGTGCATTTGTCCGGTGAATAGGGTGCAGGGGGAAGCTGAAGGCCAGCAGCATCTCTCAGAGGTGGCACATTCTTTGCGGGAGAAGGAGCCGGAGGAGCGCATTTTTGGAAAGAGGCTCTGCCGAGGATGAGATGTCGATGGGATGTTCCGTCTGTGGGAAAGCACAGATCCCCAGGGCTGTTGTGCCTGTGAATAGGCTGCACGGGGTACATGAAGCCCTGCAACATCTTTCACTGCTGCCACGTTCTTTGCGAGAGTAGGAGCCGGACGTTTACTATTTTGAAAATAGGCTTCGTCTTGAACAAGTGATATGAGATGGTCCGTTTGTGGGAAAGTGCAGATCCCCAGGGCTGTTGTGCCGGTGAATAGGGTGCCAAGTAGAGGTGAAGACCAGCAACATCTTTCAGAGGTGGCACATTCTTTGCGGGAGAAGGAGCCGGAGGAGTGCATTTTTGGAAAGAGGCTCTGCCGAGGATGAGATGTCGATGGGGTGTTCTGTCTGTGGGAAAGCACAGATCCCCAGGGCTGTTGTGCCTGTGAATAGGCTGCACGGGGTACATGAAGCCCTGCAACATCTTTCTCTGCTGCCACGTTCCTTGCGAGAGTAGGAGCCTGAGGTTTACCATTTCGAAAATACTCTCTGCCAAGAACGAGAGCCATGAGATGGTCCGTCTGTGGGAAAGCACAGATCCCCAGTGCAGTTGTCCTGTGAATAGGGTGCAGGGGGAAGGTGATGACCAGCAACATCTTTCAGAGGTGGCACATTCTTTGCGGGAGAAGGAGCCGGAGGAGTGCATTTTTGGAAAGAGGCTCTGCCGAGGATGAGATGTCGATGGGATGTTCCGTCTGTGGGAAAGCACAGATCCCCAGGGCTGTTGTGCCTGTGAATAGGCTGCACGGGGTACATGAAGCCCTGCAACATCTTTCACTGCTGCCACGTTCCTTGCGAGAGTAGGAGCCGGAAGTTTACAATTTCGAAAATACGCTCTGCTAAGCACAAGTGCCATGAGATGGTCTGTCTGTGGGAAAGCACAGATCCCCTGTGCATTTGTCCGGTGAATAGGGTGCAGGGGGAAGCTGAAGGCCAGCAGCATCTCTCAGAGGTGGCACATTCTTTGCGGGAGAAGGAGCCGGAGGAGCGCATTTTTGGAAAGAGGCTCTGCCGAGGATGAGATGACGATGGGATGTTCCGTCTGTGGGAAAGCACAGATCCCCAGTGCTGCTGTGCCTGAGAACAGGCTGCACGGGATACATGAAGCCCTGCAACATCTTTCTCTGCTGCCACGTTCTTTGCGAGAGTAGGAGCCGGACGTTTACTATTTTGAAAATAGGCTTCGTCTTGAACAAGTGCCATGAGATGGTCCGTTTGTGGGAAAGTGCAGATCCCCAGGGCTGTTGTGCTGGACAATAGGGTGCCAAGTAGAGGTGAAGACCAGCAACATCTTTCAGAGCTGGCACGTTCTTTGCGGGAGAAGGAGCCGGAGGAGTGCATTTTTGGAAAGAGGCTCTGCCGAGGATGAGATGTTGATGGGATGTTCTGTCTGTGGGAAAGCACAGATCCCCAGGGCTGTTGTGCCTGTGAATAGGCTGCACGGGGTACATGAAGCCCTGCAACATCTTTCTCTGCTGCCACGTTCCTTGCGAGAATAGGAGCCTGAGGTTTACCATTTCGAAAATACGCTCTGCCAAGAACGAGAGCCATGAGATGGTCCGTCTGTGGGAAAGCACAGATCCCCAGTGCAGTTGTGCCTGAGAACAGGCTGCACGGGATACATGAAGCCCTGCAACATCTTTCTCTGCTGCCACGTTCTTTGCGAGAGTAGGAGCCGGACGTTAACTATTTTGAAAATAGACTTCGTCTTGAATAAGTGCCATGAGATGGTCCGTTTGTGGGAAAGTGCAGATCCCCAGGGCTCTTGTGCCGGACAATAGGGTGCCAAGTAGAGGTGAAGACCAGCAACATCTTTCAGAGCTGGCACATTCTTTGCGGGAGAAGGAGCCGGATGACTGCATTTTTGGAAAGAGGCCCTGCCGAGTACGAGATGACCATGAGATGTTCTGCCTGTGGGTAAGCACAGATCCCCAGGGCTGTTGTGCCAGTGATGAGGCTGCCGAGAGGAGGTGAAGTTCTGCAACATCTTTCAGCTCTGTCACATTCCTTCTAGGAGAAAGAGCCGGACATTTGCCTTTGCAGAAAGATGCTCTGCCGAGAAGGAGTGCCATGAGATGGTCCGTCTGTGGGAAAGCACAGATCCCCAGGGCTGTTGTGCCTGTGAATAGGCTGCACGGGGTACATGAAGCCCTTCAACATCTTTCTCTGCTGCCACATTCCTTGCGAGAGTAGGAGCCTGAGGTTTACCATTTCGAAAATACTCTCTGCCAAGAACGAGAGCCATGAGATGGTCCGTCTGTGGGAAAGCACAGATCCCCAGTGCTGTTGTGCCTGTGAATAGGCTGCACGGGGTACATGAAGCCCTGCAACATCTTTCACTGCTGCCACGTTCTTTGCGAGAGTAGGAGCCGGACGTTTACTATTTTGAAAATAGGCTTCGTCTTGAACAAGTGATATGAGATGGTCCGTTTGTGGGAAAGTGCAGATCCCCAGGGCTGTTGTGCCGGTGAATAGGGTGACAAGTAGAGGTGTAGACCAGCAACATCTTTCAGAGGTGGCACATTCTTTGCGGGAGAAGGAGCCGGAGGAGTGCATTTTTGGAAAGAGGCTCTGCCGAGGATGAGATGTCGATGGGATGTTCCGTCTGTGGGAAAGCACAGATCCCCAGGGCTGTTGTGCCTGTGAATAGGCTGCACGGGGTACATGAAGCCCTGCAACATCTTTCACTGCTGCCACGTTCCTTGCGAGAGTAGGAGCCGGACGTTTACCATTTCGAAAATACGCTCTGCTAAGAACAAGTGCCATGAGATGGTCTGTCTATGGGAAAGCACAGATCCCCTGTGCATTTGTCCGGTGAATAGGGTGCAGGGGGAAGCTGAAGGCCAGCAGCATCTCTCAGAGGTGGCACATTCTTTGCGGGAGAAGGAGCCGGAGGAGTGCATTTTTGGAAAGAGGCTCTGCCGAGGATGAGATGTCGATGGGATGTTCCGTCTGTGGGAAAGCACAGAGCCCCAGTGCTGTTGTGCCTGTGAATAGGCTGCACGGGATACATGAAGCCCTGCAACATCTTTCACTGCTGCCACGTTCTTTGCGAGAGTAGGAGCCGGACGTTTACTATTTTGAAAATAGGCTTCGTCTTGAACAAGTGCCATGAGATGGTCCGTTTGTGGGAAAGTGCAGATCCCCAGGGCTGTTGTGCCGGACAATAGGGTGCCAAGTAGAGGTGAAGACCAGCAACATCTTTCAGAGCTGGCACATTCTTTGCGGGAGAAGGAGCCGGAGGAGTGCATTTTTGGAAAGAGGCTCTGCCGAGGATGAGATGTCGATGGGATGTTCCGTCTGTGGGAAAGCACAGATCCCCAGGGCTGTTGTGCCTGTGAATAGGCTGCACGGGGTACATGAAGCCCTGCAACATCTTTCTCTGCTGCCACATTCCTTGCGAGAATAGGAGCCTGAGGTTTACCATTTCGAAAATACGCTCTGCCAAGAACGAGAGCCATGAGATGGTCTGTCTGTGGGAAAGCACAGATGCCCTGTGCATTTGTCCGGTGAATAGGGTGCAGGGGGAAGCTGAAGGCCAGCAGCATCTCTCAGAGGTGGCACATTCTTTGCGGGAGAAGGAGCCGGAGGAGCGCATTTTTGGAAAGAGGCTCTGCCGAGGATGAGATGACGATGGGATGTTCCGTCTGTGGGAAAGCACAGATCCCCAGTGCTGCTGTGCCTGAGAACAGGCTGCACGGGATACATGAAGCCCTGCAACATCTTTCTCTGCTGCCACGTTCTTTGCGAGAGTAGGAGCCGGACGTTTACTATTTTGAAAATAGGCTTCGTCTTGAACAAGTGCCATGAGATGGTCCGTTTGTGGGAAAGTGCAGATCCCCAGGGCTCTTGTGCCGGACAATAGGGTGCCAAGTAGAGGTGAAGACCAGCAACATCTTTCAGAGCTGGCACATTCTTTGCGGGAGAAGGAGCCGGATGACTGCATTTTTGGAAAGAGGCCCTGCCGAGTACGAGATGACCATGAGATGTTCTGCCTGTGGGTAAGCACAGATCCCCAGGGCTGTTGTGCCAGTGATGAGGCTGCCGAGAGGAGGTGAAGTTCTGCAACATCTTTCAGCTCTGTCACATTCCTTCTAGGAGAAAGAGCCGGACATTTGCCTTTGCAGAAAGATGCTCTGCCGAGAAGGAGTGCCATGAGATGGTCCGTCTGTGGGAAAGCACAGATCCCCAGGGCTGTTGTGCCTGTGAATAGGCTGCACGGGGTACATGAAGCCCTGCAACATCTTTCTCTGCTGCCACATTCCTTGCGAGAGTAGGAGCCTGAGGTTTACCATTTCGAAAATACTCTCTGCCAAGAACGAGAGCCATGAGATGGTCCGTCTGTGGGAAAGCACAGATCCCCAGTGCTGTTGTGCCTGTGAATAGGCTGCACGGGGTACATGAAGCCCTGCAACATCTTTCACTGCTGCCACGTTCTTTGCGAGAGTAGGAGCCGGACGTTTACTATTTTGAAAATAGGCTTCGTCTTGAACAAGTGATATGAGATGGTCCGTTTGTGGGAAAGTGCAGATCCCCAGGGCTGTTGTGCCGGTGAATAGGGTGACAAGTAGAGGTGTAGACCAGCAACATCTTTCAGAGGTGGCACATTCTTTGCGGGAGAAGGAGCCGGAGGAGTGCATTTTTGGAAAGAGGCTCTGCCGAGGATGAGATGTCGATGGGATGTTCCGTCTGTGGGAAAGCACAGATCCCCAGGGCTGTTGTGCCTGTGAATAGGCTGCACGGGGTACATGAAGCCCTGCAACATCTTTCACTGCTGCCACGTTCCTTGCGAGAGTAGGAGCCAGAGGTTTACCATTTCGAAAATACGCTCTGCTAAGAACAAGTGCCATGAGATGGTCTGTCTATGGGAAAGCACAGATCCCCTGTGCATTTGTCCGCTGAATAGGGTGCAGGGGGAAGCTGAAGGCCAGCAGCATCTCTCAGAGGTGGCACATTCTTTGCGGGAGAAGGAGCCGGAGGAGCGCATTTTTGGAAAGAGGCTCTGCCGAGGATGAGATGACGATGGGATGTTCCGTCTGTGGGAAAGCACAGATCCCCAGGGCTGTTGTGCCTGTGAATAGGCTGCACGGGATACATGAAGCCCTGCAACATCTTTCACTGCTGCCACGTTCTTTGCGAGAGTAGGAGCCGGACGTTTACTATTTTGAAAATAGGCTTCGTCTTGAACAAGTGATATGAGATGGTCCGTTTGTGGGAAAGTGCAGATCCCCAGGGCTGTTGTGCCGGTGAATAGGGTGCCAAGTAGAGGTGAAGACCAGCAACATCTTTCAGAGCTGGCACATTCTTTGCGGGAGAAGGAGCCGGAGGAGTGCATTTTTGGAAAGACGCTCTGCCGAGGATGAGATGTCGATGGGATGTTCTGTCTGTGGGAAAGCACAGATCCCCAGGGCTGTTGTGCCTGTGAATAGGCTGCACGGGGTACATGAAGCCCTGCAACATCTTTCTCTGCTGCCACGTTCCTTGCGAGAGTAGGAGCCTGAGGTTTACCATTTCGAAAATACTCTCTGCCAAGAACGAGAGCCATGAGATGGTCCGTCTGTGGGAAAGCACAGATCCCCAGTGCAGTTGTCCTGTGAATAGGGTGCAGGGGGAAGGTGATGACCAGCAGCATCTTTCAGAGGTGGCACATTCTTTGCGGGAGAAGGAGCCGGAGGAGTGCATTTTTGGAAAGAGGCTCTGCCGAGGATGAGATGTCGATGGGATGTTCCGTCTGTGGGAAAGCACAGATCCCCAGTGCTGTTGTGCCTGTGAATAGGCTGCACGGGGTACATGAAGCCCTGCAACATCTTTCACTGCTGCCACGTTCCTTGCGAGAGAAGGAGCCGGACGTTTACAATTTCGAAAATACGCTCTGGTAAGAACAAGTGCCATGAGATGGTCTGTCTGTGGGAAAGCACAGATGCCCTGTGCATTTGTCCGGTGAATAGGGTGCAGGGGGAAGCTGAAGGCCAGCAGCATCTCTCAGAGGTGGCACATTCTTTGCGGGAGAAGGAGCCGGAGGAGCGCATTTTTGGAAAGAGGCTCTGCCGAGGATGAGATGACGATGGGATGTTCCGTCTGTGGGAAAGCACAGATCCCCAGTGCTGCTGTGCCTGAGAACAGGCTGCACGGGATACATGAAGCCCTGCAACATCTTTCTCTGCTGCCACGTTCTTTGCGAGAGTAGGAGCCGGACGTTTACTATTTTGAAAATAGGCTTCGTCTTGAACAAGTGCCATGAGATGGTCCGTTTGTGGGAAAGTGCAGATCCCCAGGGCTGTTGTGCCGGACAATAGGGTGCCAAGTAGAGGTGAAGACCAGCAACATCTTTCAGAGCTGGCACGTTCTTTGCGGGAGAAGGAGCCGGAGTAGTGCATTTTTGGAAAGAGGCTCTGCCGAGGATGAGATGTTGATGGGATGTTCCGTCTGTGGGAAAGCACAGATCCCCAGGGCTGTTGTGCCTGTGAATAGGCTGCACGGGGTACATGAAGCCCTGCAACATCTTTCTCTGCTGCCACGTTCCTTGCGAGAATAGGAGCCTGAGTTTTACCATTTCGAAAATACGCTCTGCCAAGAACGAGAGCCATGAGATGGTCTGTCTGTGGGAAAGCACAGATGCCCTGTGCATTTGTCCGGTGAATAGGGTGCAGGGGGAAGCTGAAGGCCAGCAGCATCTCTCAGAGGTGGCACATTCTTTGCGGGAGAAGGAGCCGGAGGAGCGCATTTTTGGAAAGAGGCTCTGCCGAGGATGAGATGACGATGGGATGTTCCGTCTGTGGGAAAGCACAGATCCCCAGTGCTGCTGTGCCTGAGAACAGGCTGCACGGGATACATGAAGCCCTGCAACATCTTTCTCTGCTGCCACGTTCTTTGCGAGAGTAGGAGCCGGACGTTTACTATTTTGAAAATAGGCTTCGTCTTGAACAAGTGCCATGAGATGGTCCGTTTGTGGGAAAGTGCAGATCCCCAGGGCTGTTGTGCCGGTGAATAGGGTGCCAAGTAGAGGTGAAGACCAGCAACATCTTTCAGAGGTGGCACATTCTTTGCGGGAGAAGGAGCCGGATGACTGCATTTTTGGAAAGAGGCCCTGCCGAGTACGAGATGACCATGAGATGTTCTGCCTGTGGGTAAGCACAGATCCCCAGGGCTGTTGTGCCAGTGATGAGGCTGCCGAGAGGAGGTGAAGTTCTGCAACATCTTTCAGCTCTGTCACATTCCTTCTAGGAGAAAGAGCCGGACATTTGCCTTTGCAGAAAGATGCTCTGCCGAGAAGGAGTGCCATGAGATGGTCCGTCTGTGGGAAAGCACAGATCCCCAGGGCTGTTGTGCCTGTGAATAGGCTGCACGGGGTACATGAAGCCCTTCAACATCTTTCTCTGCTGCCACATTCCTTGCGAGATTAGGAGCCTGAGGTTTACCATTTCGAAAATACTCTCTGCCAAGAACGAGAGCCATGAGATGGTCCGTCTGTGGGAAAGCACAGATCCCCAGTGCTGTTGTGCCTGTGAATAGGCTGCACGGGGTACATGAAGCCCTGCAACATCTTTCACTGCTGCCACGTTCTTTGCGAGAGTAGGAGCCGGACGTTTACTATTTTGAAAATAGGCTTCGTCTTGAACAAGTGCCATGAGATGGTCCGTTTGTGGGAAAGTGCAGATCCCCAGGGCTGTTGTGCCGGTGAATAGGGTGCCAAGTAGAGGTGAAGACCAGCAACATCTTTCAGAGCTGGCACATTCTTTGCGGGAGAAGGAGCCGGAGGAGTGCATTTTTGGAAAGAGGCTCTGCCGAGGATGAGATGTCGATGGGATGTTCCGTCTGTGGGAAAGCACAGATCCCCAGGGCTGTTGTGCCTGTGAATAGGCTGCACGGGGTACATGAAGCCCTGCAACATCTTTCACTGCTGCCACGTTCCTTGCGAGAGTAGGAGCCAGAGGTTTACCATTTCGAAAATACGCTCTGCTAAGAACAAGTGCCATGAGATGGTCTGTCTATGGGAAAGCACAGATCCCCTGTGCATTTGTCCGCTGAATAGGGTGCAGGGGGAAGCTGAAGGCCAGCAGCATCTCTCAGAGGTGGCACATTCTTTGCGGGAGAAGGAGCCGGAGGAGTGCATTTTTGGAAAGAGGCTCTGCCGAGGATGAGATGTCGATGGGATGTTCCGTCTGTGGGAAAGCACAGATCCCCAGGGCTGTTGTGCCTGTGAATAGGCTGCACGGGATACATGAAGCCCTGCAACATCTTTCACTGCTGCCACGTTCTTTGCGAGAGTAGGAGCCGGACGTTTACTATTTTGAAAATAGGCTTCGTCTTGAACAAGTGATATGAGATGGTCCGTTTGTGGGAAAGTGCAGATCCCCAGGGCTGTTGTGCCGGTGAATAGGGTGCCAAGTAGAGGTGAAGACCAGCAACATCTTTCAGAGCTGGCACATTCTTTGCGGGAGAAGGAGCCGGAGGAGTGCATTTTTGGAAAGACGCTCTGCCGAGGATGAGATGTCGATGGGATGTTCTGTCTGTGGGAAAGCACAGATCCCCAGGGCTGTTGTGCCTGTGAATAGGCTGCACGGGGTACATGAAGCCCTGCAACATCTTTCTCTGCTGCCACGTTCCTTGCGAGAGTAGGAGCCTGAGGTTTACCATTTCGAAAATACTCTCTGCCAAGAACGAGAGCCATGAGATGGTCCGTCTGTGGGAAAGCACAGATCCCCAGTGCAGTTGTCCTGTGAATAGGGTGCAGGGGGAAGGTGATGACCAGCAGCATCTTTCAGAGGTGGCACATTCTTTGCGGGAGAAGGAGCCGGAGGAGTGCATTTTTGGAAAGAGGCTCTGCCGAGGATGAGATGTCGATGGGATGTTCCGTCTGTGGGAAAGCACAGATCCCCAGTGCTGTTGTGCCTGTGAATAGGCTGCACGGGGTACATGAAGCCCTGCAACATCTTTCACTGCTGCCACGTTCCTTGCGAGAGAAGGAGCCGGACGTTTACAATTTCGAAAATACGCTCTGGTAAGAACAAGTGCCATGAGATGGTCTGTCTGTGGGAAAGCACAGATGCCCTGTGCATTTGTCCGGTGAATAGGGTGCAGGGGGAAGCTGAAGGCCAGCAGCATCTCTCAGAGGTGGCACATTCTTTGCGGGAGAAGGAGCCGGAGGAGCGCATTTTTGGAAAGAGGCTCTGCCGAGGATGAGATGACGATGGGATGTTCCGTCTGTGGGAAAGCACAGATCCCCAGTGCTGCTGTGCCTGAGAACAGGCTGCACGGGATACATGAAGCCCTGCAACATCTTTCTCTGCTGCCACGTTCTTTGCGAGAGTAGGAGCCGGACGTTTACTATTTTGAAAATAGGCTTCGTCTTGAACAAGTGCCATGAGATGGTCCGTTTGTGGGAAAGTGCAGATCCCCAGGGCTGTTGTGCTGGACAATAGGGTGCCAAGTAGAGGTGAAGACCAGCAACATCTTTCAGAGCTGGCACGTTCTTTGCGGGAGAAGGAGCCGGAGTAGTGCATTTTTGGAAAGAGGCTCTGCCGAGGATGAGATGTTGATGGGATGTTCCGTCTGTGGGAAAGCACAGATCCCCAGGGCTGTTGTGCCTGTGAATAGGCTGCACGGGGTACATGAAGCCCTGCAACATCTTTCTCTGCTGCCACGTTCCTTGCGAGAATAGGAGCCTGAGTTTTACCATTTCGAAAATACGCTCTGCCAAGAACGAGAGCCATGAGATGGTCTGTCTGTGGGAAAGCACAGATGCCCTGTGCATTTGTCCGGTGAATAGGGTGCAGGGGGAAGCTGAAGGCCAGCAGCATCTCTCAGAGGTGGCACATTCTTTGCGGGAGAAGGAGCCGGAGGAGCGCATTTTTGGAAAGAGGCTCTGCCGAGGATGAGATGACGATGGGATGTTCCGTCTGTGGGAAAGCACAGATCCCCAGTGCTGCTGTGCCTGAGAACAGGCTGCACGGGATACATGAAGCCCTGCAACATCTTTCTCTGCTGCCACGTTCTTTGCGAGAGTAGGAGCCGGACGTTTACTATTTTGAAAATAGGCTTCGTCTTGAACAAGTGCCATGAGATGGTCCGTTTGTGGGAAAGTGCAGATCCCCAGGGCTGTTGTGCCGGTGAATAGGGTGCCAAGTAGAGGTGAAGACCAGCAACATCTTTCAGAGGTGGCACATTCTTTGCGGGAGAAGGAGCCGGATGACTGCATTTTTGGAAAGAGGCCCTGCCGAGTACGAGATGACCATGAGATGTTCTGCCTGTGGGTAAGCACAGATCCCCAGGGCTGTTGTGCCAGTGATGAGGCTGCCGAGAGGAGGTGAAGTTCTGCAACATCTTTCAGCTCTGTCACATTCCTTCTAGGAGAAAGAGCCGGACATTTGCCTTTGCAGAAAGATGCTCTGCCGAGAAGGAGTGCCATGAGATGGTCCGTCTGTGGGAAAGCACAGATCCCCAGGGCTGTTGTGCCTGTGAATAGGCTGCACGGGGTACATGAAGCCCTTCAACATCTTTCTCTGCTGCCACATTCCTTGCGAGATTAGGAGCCTGAGGTTTACCATTTCGAAAATACTCTCTGCCAAGAACGAGAGCCATGAGATGGTCCGTCTGTGGGAAAGCACAGATCCCCAGTGCTGTTGTGCCTGTGAATAGGCTGCACGGGGTACATGAAGCCCTGCAACATCTTTCACTGCTGCCACGTTCTTTGCGAGAGTAGGAGCCGGACGTTTACTATTTTGAAAATAGGCTTCGTCTTGAACAAGTGCCATGAGATGGTCCGTTTGTGGGAAAGTGCAGATCCCCAGGGCTGTTGTGCCGGTGAATAGGGTGCCAAGTAGAGGTGAAGACCAGCAACATCTTTCAGAGGTGGCACATTCTTTGCGGGAGAAGGAGCCGGAGGAGTGCATTTTTGGAAAGAGGCTCTGCCGAGGATGAGATGTCGATGGGATGTTCCGTCTGTGGGAAAGCACAGATCCCCAGGGCTGTTGTGCCTGTGAATAGGCTGCACGGGGTACATGAAGCCCTGCAACATCTTTCTCTGCTGCCACGTTCCTTACAAGAGTAGGAGCCAGAGGTTTACCATTTCGAAAATACGCTCTGCCAAGAACGAGAGCCATGAGATGGTCCGTCTGTGGGAAAGCACAGATCCCCAGTGCAGTTGTCCTGTGAATAGGGTGCAGGGGGAAGGTGATGACCAGCAACATCTTTCAGAGGTGGCACATTCTTTGCGGGAGAAGGAGCCGGAGGAGTGCATTTTTGGAAAGAGGCTCTGCCGAGGATGAGATGACGATGGGATGTTCCGTCTGTGGGAAAGCACAGATCCCCAGTGCTGTTGTGCCTGTGAATAGGCTGCACGGGGTACATGAAGCCCTGCAACATCTTTCACTGCTGCCACGTTCCTTGCGAGAGTAGGAGCCGGACGTTTACAATTTCGAAAATACGCTCTGCTAAGAACAAGTGCCATGAGATGGTCTGTCTGTGGGAAAGCACAGATGCCCTGTGCATTTGTCCGGTGAATAGGGTGCAGGGGGAAGCTGAAGGCCAGCAGCATCTCTCAGAGGTGGCACATTCTTTGCGGGAGAAGGAGCCGGAGGAGCGCATTTTTGGAAAGAGGCTCTGCCGAGGATGAGATGACGATGGGATGTTCCGTCTGTGGGAAAGCACAGATCCCCAGTGCTGCTGTGCCTGAGAACAGGCTGCACGGGATACATGAAGCCCTGCAACATCTTTCTCTGCTGCCACGTTCTTTGCGAGAGTAGGAGCCGGACGTTTACTATTTTGAAAATAGGCTTCATCTTGAACAAGTGCCATGAGATGGTCCGTTTGTGGGAAAGTGCAGATCCCCAGGGCTGTTGTGCCGGTGAATAGGGTGCCAAGTAGAGGTGAAGACCAGCAACATCTTTCAGAGCTGGCACGTTCTTTGCGGGAGAAGGAGCCGGAGTAGTGCATTTTTGGAAAGAGGCTCTGCCGAGGATGAGATGTTGATGGGATGTTCCGTCTGTGGGAAAGCACAGATCCCCAGGGCTGTTGTGCCTGTGAATAGGCTGCACGGGGTACATGAAGCCCTGCAACATCTTTCTCTGCTGCCACGTTCCTTGCGAGAATAGGAGCCTGAGGTTTACCATTTCGAAAATACGCTCTGCCAAGAACGAGAGCCATGAGATGGTCCGTCTGTGGGAAAGCACAGATCCCCAGTGCAGTTGTCCTGTGAATAGGGTGCAAGGGGAAGGTGATGACCAGTAACATCTCTCAGAGGTGGCACATTCTTTGCGGGAGAAGGAGCCGGAGGAGCGCATTTTTGGAAAGAGGCTCTGCCGAGGATGAGATTACGATGGGATGTTCCGTCTGTGGGAAAGCACAGATCCCCAGGGCTGTTGTGCCTGTGAATAGGCTGCACGGGGTACATGAAGCCCTGCAACATCTTTCTCTGCTGCCACGTTCTTTGCGAGAGTAGGAGCCGGACGTTTACTATTTTGAAAATAGGCTTCGTCTTGAACAAGTGCCATGAGATGGTCCGTTTGTGGGAAAGTGCAGATCCCCAGGGCTGTTGTGCCGGTGAATAGGGTGCCAAGTAGAGGTGAAGACCAGCAACATCTTTCAGAGGTGGCACATTCTTTGCGGGAGAAGGAGCCGGAGTAGTGCATTTTTGGAAAGAGGCTCTGCCGAGGATGAGATGTCGATGGGATGTTCCGTCTGTGGGAAAGCACAGATCCCCAGGGCTGTTGTGCCTGTGAATAGGCTGCACGGGGTACATGAAGCCCTGCAACATCTTTCTCTGCTGCCACATTCCTTACAAGAGTAGGAGCCAGAGGTTTACCATTTCGAAAATATGCTCTGCCAAGAACGAGAGCCATGAGATGGTCCGTCTGTGGGAAAGCACAGATCCCCAGTGCAGTTGTCCTGTGAATAGGGTGCAGGGGGAAGGTGATGACCAGCAACATCTTTCAGAGGTGGCACATTCTTTGCGGGAGAAGGAGCCGGAGGAGTGCATTTTTGGAAAGAGGCTCTGCCGAGGATGAGATGTCGATGGGATGTTCCGTCTGTGGGAAAGCACAGATCCCCAGTGCTGTTGTGCCTGTGAATAGGCTGCACGGGGTACATGAAGCCCTGCAACATCTTTCACTGCTGCCACGTTCCTTGCGAGAGTAGGAGCCGGACGTTTACAATTTCGAAAATACGCTCTGCTAAGAACAAGTGCCATGAGATGGTCTGTCTGTGGGAAAGCACAGATGCCCTGTGCATTTGTCCGGTGAATAGGGTGCAGGGGGAAGCTGAAGGCCAGCAGCATCTCTCAGAGGTGGCACATTCTTTGCGGGAGAAGGAGCCGGAGGAGCGCATTTTTGGAAAGAGGCTCTGCCGAGGATGAGATGACGATGGGATGTTCCGTCTGTGGGAAAGCACAGATCCCCAGTGCTGCTGTGCCTGAGAACAGGCTGCACGGGATACATGAAGCCCTGCAACATCTTTCTCTGCTGCCACGTTCTTTGCGAGAGTAGGAGCCGGACGTTTACTATTTTGAAAATAGGCTTCATCTTGAACAAGTGCCATGAGATGGTCCGTTTGTGGGAAAGTGCAGATCCCCAGGGCTGTTGTGCCGGTGAATAGGGTGCCAAGTAGAGGTGAAGACCAGCAACATCTTTCAGAGCTGGCACGTTCTTTGCGGGAGAAGGAGCCGGAGTAGTGCATTTTTGGAAAGAGGCTCTGCCGAGGATGAGATGTTGATGGGATGTTCCGTCTGTGGGAAAGCACAGATCCCCAGGGCTGTTGTGCCTGTGAATAGGCTGCACGGGGTACATGAAGCCCTGCAACATCTTTCTCTGCTGCCACGTTCCTTGCGAGAATAGGAGCCTGAGGTTTACCATTTCGAAAATACGCTCTGCCAAGAACGAGAGCCATGAGATGGTACGTCTGTGGGAAAGCACAGATCCCCAGTGCAGTTGTGCCTGAGAACAGGCTGCACGGGATACATGAAGCCCTGCAACATCTTTCTCTGCTGCCACGTTCTTTGCGAGAGTAGGAGCCGGACGTTAACTATTTTGAAAATAGACTTCGTCTTGAACAAGTGCCATGAGATGGTCCGTTTGTGGGAAAGTGCAGATCCCCAGGGCTCTTGTGCCGGACAATAGGGTGCCAAGTAGAGGTGAAGACCAGCAACATCTTTCAGAGCTGGCACATTCTTTGCGGGAGAAGGAGCCGGATGACTGCATTTTTGGAAAGAGGCCCTGCCGAGTACGAGATGACCATGAGATGTTCTGCCTGTGGGTAAGCACAGATCCCCAGGGCTGTTGTGCCAGTGATGAGGCTGCCGAGAGGAGGTGAAGTTCTGCAACATCTTTCAGCTCTGTCACATTCCTTCTAGGAGAAAGAGCCGGACATTTGCCTTTGCAGAAAGATGCTCTGCCGAGAAGGAGTGCCATGAGATGGTCCGTCTGTGGGAAAGCACAGATCCCCAGGGCTGTTGTGCCTGTGAATAGGCTGCATGGGGTACATGAAGCCCTTCAACATCTTTCTCTGCTGCCACATTCCTTGCGAGTGTAGGAGCCTGAGGTTTACCATTTCGAAAATACTCTCTGCCAAGAACGAGAGCCATGAGATGGTCCGTCTGTGGGAAAGCACAGATCCCCAGTGCTGTTGTGCCTGTGAATAGGCTGCACGGGGTACATGAAGCCCTGCAACATCTTTCACTGCTGCCACGTTCTTTGCGAGAGTAGGAGCCGGACGTTTACTATTTTGAAAATAGGCTTCGTCTTGAACAAGTGATATGAGATGGTCCGTTTGTGGGAAAGTGCAGATCCCCAGGGCTGTTGTGCCGGTGAATAGGGTGACAAGTAGAGGTGTAGACCAGCAACATCTTTCAGAGGTGGCACATTCTTTGCGGGAGAAGGAGCCGGAGGAGTGCATTTTTGGAAAGAGGCTCTGCCGAGGATGAGATGTCGATGGGATGTTCCGTCTGTGGGAAAGCACAGATCCCCAGGGCTGTTGTGCCTGTGAATAGGCTGCACGGGGTACATGAAGCCCTGCAACATCGTTCACTGCTGCCACGTTCCTTGAGAGAGTAGGAGCCAGAGGTTTACCATTTCGAAAATACGCTCTGCCAAGAACGAGAGCCATGAGATGGTCCGTCTGTGGGAAAGCACAGATCCCCTGTGCAGTTGTCCTGTGAATAGGGTGCAGGGGGAAGGTGATGCCCAGCAACATCTTTCAGAGGTGGCACATTCTTTGCGGGAGAAGGAGCCGGAGGAGTGCATTTTTGGAAAGAGGCTCTGCCGAGGATGAGATGTCGATGGGATGTTCTGTCTGTGGGAAAGCACAGATCCCCAGGGCTGTTGTGCCTGTGAATAGGCTGCACGGGGTACATGAAGCCCTGCAACATCTTTCACTGCTGCCACGTTCCTTGCGAGAGTAGGAGCCGGACGTTTACAATTTCGAAAATACGCTCTGCTAAGAACAAGTGCCATGAGATGGTCTGTCTGTGGGAAAGCACAGATGCCCTGTGCATTTGTCCGGTGAATAGGGTGCAGGGGGAAGCTGAAGGCCAGCAGCATCTCTCAGAGGTGGCACATTCTTTGCGGGAGAAGGAGCCGGAGGAGCGCATTTTTGGAAAGAGGCTCTGCCGAGGATGAGATGACGATGGGATGTTCCGTCTGTGGGAAAGCACAGATCCCCAGTGCTGCTGTGCCTGAGAACAGGCTGCACGGGATACATGAAGCCCTGCAACATCTTTCTCTGCTGCCACGTTCTTTGCGAGAGTAGGAGCCGGACGTTTACTATTTTGAAAATAGGCTTCGTCTTGAACAAGTGCCATGAGATGGTCCGTTTGTGGGAAAGTGCAGATCCCCAGGGCTGTTGTGCCGGACAATAGGGTGCCAAGTAGAGGTGAAGACCAGCAACATCTTTCAGAGCTGGCACGTTCTTTGCGGGAGAAGGAGCCGGAGTAGTGCATTTTTGGAAAGAGGCTCTGCCGAGGATGAGATGTCGATGGGATGTTCCGTCTGTGGGAAAGCACAGATCCCCAGGGCTGTTGTGCCTGTGAATAGGCTGCACGGGGTACATGAAGCCCTGCAACATCTTTCTCTGCTGCCACGTTCCTTGCGAGAATAGGAGCCTGAGGTTTACCATTTCGAAAATACGCTCTGCCAAGAACGAGAGCCATGAGATGGTCTGTCTGTGGGAAAGCACAGATGCCCTGTGCATTTGTCCGGTGAATAGGGTGCAGGGGGAAGCTGAAGGCCAGCAGCATCTCTCAGAGGTGGCACATTCTTTGCGGGAGAAGGAGCCGGAGGAGCGCATTTTTGGAAAGAGGCTCTGCCGAGGATGAGATGACGATGGGATGTTCCGTCTGTGGGAAAGCACAGATCCCCAGTGCTGCTGTGCCTGAGAACAGGCTGCACGGGATACATGAAGCCCTGCAACATCTTTCTCTGCTGCCACGTTCTTTGCGAGAGTAGGAGCCGGACGTTTACTATTTTGAAAATAGGCTTCGTCTTGAACAAGTGCCATGAGATGGTCCGTCTGTGGGAAAGTGCAGATCCCCAGGGCTGTTGTGCCGGTGAATAGGGTGCCAAGTAGAGGTGAAGACCAGCAACATCTTTCAGAGCTGGCACATTCTTTGCGGGAGAAGGAGCCGGATGACTGCATTTTTGGAAAGAGGCCCTGCCGAGTACGAGATGACCATGAGATGTTCTGCCTGTGGGTCAGCACAGATCCCCAGGGCTGTTGTGCCAGTGATGAGGCTGCCGAGAGGAGGTGAAGTTCTGCAACATCTTTCAGCTCTGTCACATTCCTTCTAGGAGAAAGAGCCGGACATTTGCCTTTGCAGAAAGATGCTCTGCCGAGAAGGAGTGCCATGAGATGTTCCGTCTGTGGGAAAGCACAGATCCCCAGGGCTGTTGTGCCTGTGAATAGGCTGCACGGGGTACATGAAGCCCTTCAACATCTTTCTCTGCTGCCACATTCCTTGCGAGAGTAGGAGCCTGAGGTTTACCATTTCGAAAATACTCTCTGCCAAGAACGAGAGCCATGAGATGGTCCGTCTGTGGGAAAGCACAGATCCCCAGTGCTGTTGTGCCTGTGAATAGGCTGCACGGGGTACATGAAGCCCTGCAACATCTTTCACTGCTGCCACGTTCTTTGCGAGAGTAGGAGCCGGACGTTTACTATTTTGAAAATAGGCTTCGTCTTGAACAAGTGATATGAGATGGTCCGTTTGTGGGAAAGTGCAGATCCCCAGGGCTGTTGTGCCGGTGAATAGGGTGCCAAGTAGAGGTGAAGACCAGCAACATCTTTCAGAGGTGGCACATTCTTTGCGGGAGAAGGAGCCGGAGGAGTGCATTTTTGGAAAGAGGCTCTGCCGAGGATGAGATGTCGATGGGATGTTCCGTCTGTGGGAAAGCACAGATCCCCAGTGCTGTTGTGCCTGTGAATAGGCTGCACGGGGTACATGAAGCCCTGCAACATCTTTCTCTGCTGCCACGTTCCTTACAAGAGTAGGAGCCAGAGGTTTACCATTTCGAAAATACGCTCTGCCAAGAACGAGAGCCATGAGATGGTCCGTCTGTGGGAAAGCACAGATCCCCAGTGCAGTTGTCCTGTGAATAGGGTGCAGGGGGAAGGTGATGACCAGCAACATCTTTCAGAGGTGGCACATTCTTTGCGGGAGAAGGAGCCGGAGGAGTGCATTTTTGGAAAGAGGCTCTGCCGAGGATGAGATGACGATGGGATGTTCCGTCTGTGGGAAAGCACAGATCCCCAGTGCTGTTGTGCCTGTGAATAGGCTGCACGGGGTACATGAAGCCCTGCAACATCTTTCACTGCTGCCACGTTCCTTGCGAGAGTAGGAGCCGGACGTTTACAATTTCGAAAATACGCTCTGCTAAGAACAAGTGCCATGAGATGTTCCGTCTGTGGGAAAGCACAGATCCCCAGGGCTGTTGTGCCTGTGAATAGTCTGCACGGGGTACATGAAGCCCTTCAACATCTTTCTCTGCTGCCACGTTCCTTGCGAGAGTAGGAGCCTGAGGTTTACCATTTCGAAAATACACTCTGCCAAGAACGAGAACCATGAGATGGTCCGTCTGTGGGAAAGCACAGATCGCCAGGGCTGTTGTGCCTGTGAATAGGCTGCACGGGGTACATGAAGCCCTGCAACATCTTTCTCTGCTGCCACGTTCCTTGCGAGAGTAGGAGCCTGAGGTTTACTATTTTGAAAATAGGCTTCGTCTTGAACAAGTGATATGAGATGGTCCGTTTGTGGGAAAGTGCAGATCCCCAGGGCTGTTGTGCCGGTGAATAGGGTGCCAAGTAGAGGTGAAGACCAGCAACATCTTTCAGAGGTGGCACATTCTTTGCGGGAGAAGGAGCCGGAGGAGTGCATTTTTGGAAAGAGGCTCTGCCGAGGATGAGATGTCGATGGGATGTTCCGTCTGTGGGAAAGCACAGATCCCCAGGGCTGTTGTGCCTGTGAATAGGCTGCACGGGGTACATGAAGCCCTTCAACATCTTTCTCTGCTGCCACATTCCTTGCGAGAGTAGGAGCCAGAGGTTTACCATTTCGAAAATACGCTCTGCCAAGAACGAGAGCCATGAGATGGTCCGTCTGTGGGAAAGCACAGATCCCCAGTGCAGTTGTCCTGTGAATAGGGAGCAGGGGGAAGGTGATGACCAGCAACATCTCTCAGAGGTGGCACATTCTTTGCGGGAGAAGGAGCCGGAGGAGCGCATTTTTGGAAAGAGGCTCTGCCGAGGATGAGATGACGATGGGATGTTCCGTCTGTGGGAAAGCACAGATCCCCAGGGCTGTTGTGCCTGTGAATAGGCTGCACGGGGTACATGAAGCCCTGCAACATCTTTCTCTGCTGCCACGTTCTTTGCGAGAGTAGGAGCCGGACGTTTACTATTTTGAAAATAGGCTTCGTCTTGAACAAGTGCCATGAGATGGTCCGTTTGTGGGAAAGTGCAGATCCCCAGGGCTGTTGTGCCGGACAATAGGGTGCCAAGTAGAGGTGAAGACCAGCAACATCTTTCAGAGCTGGCACATTCTTTGCGGGAGAAGGAGCCGGATGACTGCATTTTTGGAAAGAGGCCCTGCCGAGTACGAGATGACCATGAGATGTTCCGTCTGTGGGTAAGCACAGATCCCCAGGGCTGTTGTGCCAGTGATGAGGCTGCCGAGAGGAGGTGAAGTTCTGCAACATCTTTCAGCTCTGTCACATTCCTTCTAGGAGAAAGAGCCGGACATTTGCCTTTGCAGAAAGATGCTCTGCCGAGAAGGAGTGCCATGAGATGGTCCGTCTGTGGGAAAGCACAGATCCCCAGGGCTGTTGTGCCTGTGAATAGGCTGCACGGGGTACATGAAGCCCTTCAACATCTTTCTTTGCTGCCACATTCCTTGCGAGAGTAGGAGCCTGAGGTTTACCATTTCGAAAATACTCTCTGCCAAGAACGAGAGCCATGAGATGGCCCGTCTGTGGGAAAGCACAGATCCCCAGGGCTGTTGTGCCTGTGAATAGGCTGCACGGGATACATGAAGCCCTGCAACATCTTTCACTGCTGCCACGTTCTTTGCGAGAGTAGGAGCCGGACGTTTACTATTTTGAAAATAGGCTTCGTCTTGAACAAGTGCCATGAGATGGTCCGTTTGTGGGAAAGTGCAGATCCCCAGGGCTGTTGTGCCGGTGAATAGGGTGCCAAGTAGAGGTGAAGACCAGCAACATCTTTCAGAGGTGGCACATTCTTTGCGGGAGAAGGAGCCGGAGGAGTGCATTTTTGGAAAGAGGCTCTGCCGAGGATGAGATGTCGATGGGATGTTCCGTCTGTGGGAAAGCACAGATCCCCAGGGCTGTTGTGCCTGTGAATAGGCTGCACGGGGTACATGAAGCCCTGCAACATCTTTCTCTGCTGCCACGTTCCTTACAAGAGTAGGAGCCTGAGGTTTACCATTTCGAAAATAGTCTCTGCCAAGAACGAGAGCCATGAGATGGTCCGTCTGTGGGAAAGCACAGATCCCCAGTGCAGTTGTCCTGTGAATAGGGTGCAGGGGGAAGGTGATGACCAGCAACATCTTTCAGAGGTGGCACATTCTTTGCGGGAGAAGGAGCCGGAGGAGTGCATTTTTGGAAAGAGGCTCTGCCGAGGATGAGATGTCGATGGGATGTTCCGTCTGTGGGAAAGCACAGATCCCCAGTGCTGCTGTGCCTGAGAATAGGCTGCACGGGGTACATGAAGCCCTGCAACATCTTTCACTTCTGCCACGTTCCTTGCGAGAGTAGGAGCCGGACGTTTACAATTTCGAAAATACGCTCTGCTAAGAACAAGTGCCATGAGATGGTCTGTCTGTGGGAAAGCACAGATGCCCTGTGCATTTGTCCGGTGAATAGGGTGCAGGGGGAAGCTGAAGGCCAGCAGCATCTCTCAGAGGTGGCACATTCTTTGCGGGAGAAGGAGCCGGAGGAGCGCATTTTTGGAAAGAGGCTCTGCCGAGGATGAGATGACGATGGGATGTTCCGTCTGTGGGAAAGCACAGATCCCCAGTGCTGCTGTGCCTGAGAACAGGCTGCACGGGATACATGAAGCCCTGCAACATCTTTCTCTGCTGCCACGTTCTTTGCGAGAGTAGGAGCCGGACGTTTACTATTTTGAAAATAGGCTTCGTCTTGAACAAGTGCCATGAGATGGTCCGTTTGTGGGAAAGTGCAGATCCCCAGGGCTGTTGTGCCGGACAATAGGGTGCCAAGTAGAGGTGAAGACCAGCAACATCTTTCAGAGCTGGCACGTTCTTTGCGGGAGAAGGAGCCGGAGTAGTGCATTTTTGGAAAGAGGCTCTGCCGAGGATGAGATGTCGATGGGATGTTCCGTCTGTGGGAAAGCACAGATCCCCAGGGCTGTTGTGCCTGTGAATAGGCTGCACGGGGTACATGAAGCCCTTCAACATCTTTCTCTGCTGCCACATTCCTTGCGAGAGTAGGAGCCAGAGGTTTACCATTTCGAAAATAGTCTCTGCCAAGAACGAGAGCCATGAGATGGTCCGTCTGTGGGAAAGCACAGATCCCCAGTGCAGTTGTCCTGTGAATAGGGAGCAGGGGGAAGGTGATGACCAGCAACATCTCTCAGAGGTGGCACATTCTTTGCGGGAGAAGGAGCCGGAGGAGCGCATTTTTGGAAAGAGGCTCTGCCGAGGATGAGATGACGATGGGATGTTCCGTCTGTGGGAAAGCACAGATCCCCAGGGCTGTTGTGCCTGTGAATAGGCTGCACGGGGTACATGAAGCCCTGCAACATCTTTCTCTGCTGCCACGTTCTTTGCGAGAGTAGGAGCCGGACGTTTACTATTTTGAAAATAGGCTTCGTCTTGAACAAGTGCCATGAGATGGTCCGTTTGTGGGAAAGTGCAGATCCCCAGGGCTGTTGTGCCGGACAATAGGGTGCCAAGTAGAGGTGAAGACCAGCAACATCTTTCAGAGCTGGCACATTCTTTGCGGGAGAAGGAGCCGGATGACTGCATTTTTGGAAAGAGGCCCTGCCGAGTACGAGATGACCATGAGATGTTCCGTCTGTGGGTAAGCACAGATCCCCAGGGCTGTTGTGCCAGTGATGAGGCTGCCGAGAGGAGGTGAAGTTCTGCAACATCTTTCAGCTCTGTCACATTCCTTCTAGGAGAAAGAGCCGGACATTTGCCTTTGCAGAAAGATGCTCTGCCGAGAAGGAGTGCCATGAGATGGTCCGTCTGTGGGAAAGCACAGATCCCCAGGGCTGTTGTGCCTGTGAATAGGCTGCACGGGGTACATGAAGCCCTTCAACATCTTTCTTTGCTGCCACATTCCTTGCGAGAGTAGGAGCCTGAGGTTTACCATTTCGAAAATACTCTCTGCCAAGAACGAGAGCCATGAGATGGCCCGTCTGTGGGAAAGCACAGATCCCCAGGGCTGTTGTGCCTGTGAATAGGCTGCACGGGATACATGAAGCCCTGCAACATCTTTCACTGCTGCCACGTTCTTTGCGAGAGTAGGAGCCGGACGTTTACTATTTTGAAAATAGGCTTCGTCTTGAACAAGTGCCATGAGATGGTCCGTTTGTGGGAAAGTGCAGATCCCCAGGGCTGTTGTGCCGGTGAATAGGGTGCCAAGTAGAGGTGAAGACCAGCAACATCTTTCAGAGGTGGCACATTCTTTGCGGGAGAAGGAGCCGGAGGAGTGCATTTTTGGAAAGAGGCTCTGCCGAGGATGAGATGTCGATGGGATGTTCCGTCTGTGGGAAAGCACAGATCCCCAGGGCTGTTGTGCCTGTGAATAGGCTGCACGGGGTACATGAAGCCCTGCAACATCTTTCTCTGCTGCCACGTTCCTTACAAGAGTAGGAGCCTGAGGTTTACCATTTCGAAAATAGTCTCTGCCAAGAACGAGAGCCATGAGATGGTCCGTCTGTGGGAAAGCACAGATCCCCAGTGCAGTTGTCCTGTGAATAGGGTGCAGGGGGAAGGTGATGACCAGCAACATCTTTCAGAGGTGGCACATTCTTTGCGGGAGAAGGAGCCGGAGGAGTGCATTTTTGGAAAGAGGCTCTGCCGAGGATGAGATGTCGATGGGATGTTCCGTCTGTGGGAAAGCACAGATCCCCAGTGCTGCTGTGCCTGAGAATAGGCTGCACGGGGTACATGAAGCCCTGCAACATCTTTCACTTCTGCCACGTTCCTTGCGAGAGTAGGAGCCGGACGTTTACAATTTCGAAAATACGCTCTGCTAAGAACAAGTGCCATGAGATGGTCTGTCTGTGGGAAAGCACAGATGCCCTGTGCATTTGTCCGGTGAATAGGGTGCAGGGGGAAGCTGAAGGCCAGCAGCATCTCTCAGAGGTGGCACATTCTTTGCGGGAGAAGGAGCCGGAGGAGCGCATTTTTGGAAAGAGGCTCTGCCGAGGATGAGATGACGATGGGATGTTCCGTCTGTGGGAAAGCACAGATCCCCAGTGCTGCTGTGCCTGAGAACAGGCTGCACGGGATACATGAAGCCCTGCAACATCTTTCTCTGCTGCCACGTTCTTTGCGAGAGTAGGAGCCGGACGTTTACTATTTTGAAAATAGGCTTCGTCTTGAACAAGTGCCATGAGATGGTCCGTTTGTGGGAAAGTGCAGATCCCCAGGGCTGTTGTGCCGGACAATAGGGTGCCAAGTAGAGGTGAAGACCAGCAACATCTTTCAGAGCTGGCACGTTCTTTGCGGGAGAAGGAGCCGGAGTAGTGCATTTTTGGAAAGAGGCTCTGCCGAGGATGAGATGTCGATGGGATGTTCCGTCTGTGGGAAAGCACAGATCCCCAGGGCTGTTGTGCCTGTGAATAGGCTGCACGGGGTACATGAAGCCCTTCAACATCTTTCTCTGCTGCCACATTCCTTGCGAGAGTAGGAGCCAGAGGTTTACCATTTCGAAAATAGTCTCTGCCAAGAACGAGAGCCATGAGATGGTCCGTCTGTGGGAAAGCACAGATCCCCAGTGCAGTTGTCCTGTGAATAGGGAGCAGGGGGAAGGTGATGACCAGCAACATCTCTCAGAGGTGGCACATTCTTTGCGGGAGAAGGAGCCGGAGGAGCGCATTTTTGGAAAGAGGCTCTGCCGAGGATGAGATGACGATGGGATGTTCCGTCTGTGGGAAAGCACAGATCCCCAGGGCTGTTGTGCCTGTGAATAGGCTGCACGGGGTACATGAAGCCCTGCAACATCTTTCTCTGCTGCCACGTTCTTTGCGAGAGTAGGAGCCGGACGTTTACTATTTTGAAAATAGGCTTCGTCTTGAACAAGTGCCATGAGATGGTCCGTTTGTGGGAAAGTGCAGATCCCCAGGGCTGTTGTGCCGGACAATAGGGTGCCAAGTAGAGGTGAAGACCAGCAACATCTTTCAGAGCTGGCACATTCTTTGCGGGAGAAGGAGCCGGAGGAGTGCATTTTTGGAAAGAGGCCCTGCCGAGTACGAGATGACCATGAGATGTTCCGTCTGTGGGTAAGCACAGATCCCCAGGGCTGTTGTGCCAGTGATGAGGCTGCCGAGAGGAGGTGAAGTTCTGCAACATCTTTCAGCTCTGTCACATTCCTTCTAGGAGAAAGAGCCGGACATTTGCCTTTGCAGAAAGATGCTCTGCCGAGAAGGAGTGCCATGAGATGGTCCGTCTGTGGGAAAGCACAGATCCCCAGGGCTGTTGTGCCTGTGAATAGGCTGCACGGGGTACATGAAGCCCTTCAACATCTTTCTTTGCTGCCACATTCCTTGCGAGAGTAGGAGCCTGAGGTTTACCATTTCGAAAATACTCTCTGCCAAGAACGAGAGCCATGAGATGGCCCGTCTGTGGGAAAGCACAGATCCCCAGGGCTGTTGTGCCTGTGAATAGGCTGCACGGGATACATGAAGCCCTGCAACATCTTTCACTGCTGCCACGTTCTTTGCGAGAGTAGGAGCCGGACGTTTACTATTTTGAAAATAGGCTTCGTCTTGAACAAGTGCCATGAGATGGTCCGTTTGTGGGAAAGTGCAGATCCCCAGGGCTGTTGTGCCGGTGAATAGGGTGCCAAGTAGAGGTGAAGACCAGCAACATCTTTCAGAGGTGGCACATTCTTTGCGGGAGAAGGAGCCGGAGGAGTGCATTTTTGGAAAGAGGCTCTGCCGAGGATGAGATGTCGATGGGATGTTCCGTCTGTGGGAAAGCACAGATCCCCAGGGCTGTTGTGCCTGTGAATAGGCTGCACGGGGTACATGAAGCCCTGCAACATCTTTCTCTGCTGCCACGTTCCTTACAAGAGTAGGAGCCTGAGGTTTACCATTTCGAAAATAGTCTCTGCCA
The DNA here is from genome assembly GCF_947461875.1 of Haliaeetus albicilla. NCBI lineage: Eukaryota > Metazoa > Chordata > Aves > Accipitriformes > Accipitridae > Haliaeetus > Haliaeetus albicilla. Next base: position 21,820,075 of record NC_091490.1, on the reverse strand, counting down.
AGAACGAGAGCCATGAGATGGTCCGTCTGTGGGAAAGCACAGATCCCCAGTGCAGTTGTCCTGTGAATAGGGTGCAGGGGGAAGGTGATGACCAGCAACATCTTTCAGAGGTGGCACATTCTTTGCGGGAGAAGGAGCCGGAGGAGTGCATTTTTGGAAAGAGGCTCTGCCGAGGATGAGATGTCGATGGGATGTTCCGTCTGTGGGAAAGCACAGATCCCCAGTGCTGCTGTGCCTGAGAATAGGCTGCACGGGGTACATGAAGCCCTGCAACATCTTTCACTTCTGCCACGTTCCTTGCGAGAGTAGGAGCCGGACGTTTACAATTTCGAAAATACGCTCTGCTAAGAACAAGTGCCATGAGATGGTCTGTCTGTGGGAAAGCACAGATGCCCTGTGCATTTGTCCGGTGAATAGGGTGCAGGGGGAAGCTGAAGGCCAGCAGCATCTCTCAGAGGTGGCACATTCTTTGCGGGAGAAGGAGCCGGAGGAGCGCATTTTTGGAAAGAGGCTCTGCCGAGGATGAGATGACGATGGGATGTTCCGTCTGTGGGAAAGCACAGATCCCCAGTGCTGCTGTGCCTGAGAACAGGCTGCACGGGATACATGAAGCCCTGCAACATCTTTCTCTGCTGCCACGTTCTTTGCGAGAGTAGGAGCCGGACGTTTACTATTTTGAAAATAGGCTTCGTCTTGAACAAGTGCCATGAGATGGTCCGTTTGTGGGAAAGTGCAGATCCCCAGGGCTGTTGTGCCGGACAATAGGGTGCCAAGTAGAGGTGAAGACCAGCAACATCTTTCAGAGCTGGCACGTTCTTTGCGGGAGAAGGAGCCGGAGTAGTGCATTTTTGGAAAGAGGCTCTGCCGAGGATGAGATGTCGATGGGATGTTCCGTCTGTGGGAAAGCACAGATCCCCAGGGCTGTTGTGCCTGTGAATAGGCTGCACGGGGTACATGAAGCCCTGCAACATCTTTCTCTGCTGCCACGTTCCTTGCGAGAATAGGAGCCTGAGGTTTACCATTTCGAAAATACGCTCTGCCAAGAACGAGAGCCATGAGATGGTCTGTCTGTGGGAAAGCACAGATGCCCTGTGCATTTGTCCGGTGAATAGGGTGCAGGGGGAAGCTGAAGGCCAGCAGCATCTCTCAGAGGTGGCACATTCTTTGCGGGAGAAGGAGCCGGAGGAGCGCATTTTTGGAAAGAGGCTCTGCCGAGGATGAGATGACGATGGGATGTTCCGTCTGTGGGAAAGCACAGATCCCCAGTGCTGCTGTGCCTGAGAACAGGCTGCACGGGATACATGAAGCCCTGCAACATCTTTCTCTGCTGCCACGTTCTTTGCGAGAGTAGGAGCCGGACGTTTACTATTTTGAAAATAGGCTTCGTCTTGAACAAGTGCCATGAGATGGTCCGTCTGTGGGAAAGTGCAGATCCCCAGGGCTGTTGTGCCGGTGAATAGGGTGCCAAGTAGAGGTGAAGACCAGCAACATCTTTCAGAGCTGGCACATTCTTTGCGGGAGAAGGAGCCGGATGACTGCATTTTTGGAAAGAGGCCCTGCCGAGTACGAGATGACCATGAGATGTTCTGCCTGTGGGTCAGCACAGATCCCCAGGGCTGTTGTGCCAGTGATGAGGCTGCCGAGAGGAGGTGAAGTTCTGCAACATCTTTCAGCTCTGTCACATTCCTTCTAGGAGAAAGAGCCGGACATTTGCCTTTGCAGAAAGATGCTCTGCCGAGAAGGAGTGCCATGAGATGTTCCGTCTGTGGGAAAGCACAGATCCCCAGGGCTGTTGTGCCTGTGAATAGGCTGCACGGGGTACATGAAGCCCTTCAACATCTTTCTCTGCTGCCACATTCCTTGCGAGAGTAGGAGCCTGAGGTTTACCATTTCGAAAATACTCTCTGCCAAGAACGAGAGCCATGAGATGGTCCGTCTGTGGGAAAGCACAGATCCCCAGTGCTGTTGTGCCTGTGAATAGGCTGCACGGGGTACATGAAGCCCTGCAACATCTTTCACTGCTGCCACGTTCTTTGCGAGAGTAGGAGCCGGACGTTTACTATTTTGAAAATAGGCTTCGTCTTGAACAAGTGCCATGAGATGGTCCGTTTGTGGGAAAGTGCAGATCCCCAGGGCTGTTGTGCCGGTGAATAGGGTGCCAAGTAGAGGTGAAGACCAGCAACATCTTTCAGAGGTGGCACATTCTTTGCGGGAGAAGGAGCCGGAGGAGTGCATTTTTGGAAAGAGGCTCTGCCGAGGATGAGATGTCGATGGGATGTTCCGTCTGTGGGAAAGCACAGATCCCCAGGGCTGTTGTGCCTGTGAATAGGCTGCACGGGGTACATGAAGCCCTGCAACATCTTTCTCTGCTGCCACGTTCCTTACAAGAGTAGGAGCCAGAGGTTTACCATTTCGAAAATACGCTCTGCCAAGAACGAGAGCCATGAGATGGTCCGTGTGTGGGAAAGCACAGATCCCCAGTGCAGTTGTCCTGTGAATAGGGTGCAGGGGGAAGGTGATGACCAGCAACATCTTTCAGAGGTGGCACATTCTTTGCGGGAGAAGGAGCCGGAGGAGTGCATTTTTGGAAAGAGGCTCTGCCGAGGATGAGATGTCGATGGGATGTTCCGTCTGTGGGAAAGCACAGATCCCCAGTGCTGTTGTGCCTGTGAATAGGCTGCATGGGGTACATGAAGCCCTGCAACATCTTTCACTGCTGCCACGTTCCTTGCGAGAGTAGGAGCCGGACGTTTACAATTTCGAAAATACGCTCTGCTAAGAACAAGTGCCATGAGATGTTCCGTCTGTGGGAAAGCACAGATCCCCAGGGCTGTTGTGCCTGTGAATAGTCTGCACGGGGTACATGAAGCCCTTCAACATCTTTCTCTGCTGCCACGTTCCTTGCGAGAGTAGGAGCCTGAGGTTTACCATTTCGAAAATACACTCTGCCAAGAACGAGAACCATGAGATGGTCCGTCTGTGGGAAAGCACAGATCCCCAGGGCTGTTGTGCCTGTGAATAGGCTGCACGGGGTACATGAAGCCCTGCAACATCTTTCTCTGCTGCCACGTTCCTTGCGAGAGTAGGAGCCTGAGGTTTACTATTTTGAAAATAGGCTTCGTCTTGAACAAGTGATATGAGATGGTCCGTTTGTGGGAAAGTGCAGATCCCCAGGGCTGTTGTGCCGGTGAATAGGGTGCCAAGTAGAGGTGAAGACCAGCAACATCTTTCAGAGGTGGCACATTCTTTGCGGGAGAAGGAGCCGGAGGAGTGCATTTTTGGAAAGAGGCTCTGCTGAGGATGAGATGTCGATGGGATGTTCCGTCTGTGGGAAAGCACAGATCCCCAGGGCTGTTGTGCCTGTGAATAGGCTGCACGGGGTACATGAAGCCCTTCAACATCTTTCTCTGCTGCCACATTCCTTGCGAGAGTAGGAGCCAGAGGTTTACCATTTCGAAAATACGCTCTGCCAAGAACGAGAGCCATGAGATGGTCCGTGTGTGGGAAAGCACAGATCCCCAGTGCAGTTGTCCTGTGAATAGGGAGCAGGGGGAAGGTGATGACCAGCAACATCTCTCAGAGGTGGCACATTCTTTGCGGGAGAAGGAGCCGGAGGAGCGCATTTTTGGAAAGAGGCTCTGCCGAGGATGAGATGACGATGGGATGTTCCGTCTGTGGGAAAGCACAGATCCCCAGGGCTGTTGTGCCTGTGAATAGGCTGCACGGGGTACATGAAGCCCTGCAACATCTTTCTCTGCTGCCACGTTCTTTGCGAGAGTAGGAGCCGGACGTTTACTATTTTGAAAATAGGCTTCGTCTTGAACAAGTGCCATGAGATGGTCCGTTTGTGGGAAAGTGCAGATCCCCAGGGCTGTTGTGCCGGACAATAGGGTGCCAAGTAGAGGTGAAGACCAGCAACATCTTTCAGAGCTGGCACATTCTTTGCGGGAGAAGGAGCCGGATGACTGCATTTTTGGAAAGAGGCCCTGCCGAGTACGAGATGACCATGAGATGTTCCGTCTGTGGGTAAGCACAGATCCCCAGGGCTGTTGTGCCAGTGATGAGGCTGCCGAGAGGAGGTGAAGTTCTGCAACATCTTTCAGCTCTGTCACATTCCTTCTAGGAGAAAGAGCCGGACATTTGCCTTTGCAGAAAGATGCTCTGCCGAGAAGGAGTGCCATGAGATGGTCCGTCTGTGGGAAAGCACAGATCCCCAGGGCTGTTGTGCCTGTGAATAGGCTGCACGGGGTACATGAAGCCCTTCAACATCTTTCTTTGCTGCCACATTCCTTGCGAGAGTAGGAGCCTGAGGTTTACCATTTCGAAAATACTCTCTGCCAAGAACGAGAGCCATGAGATGGCCCGTCTGTGGGAAAGCACAGATCCCCAGGGCTGTTGTGCCTGTGAATAGGCTGCACGGGATACATGAAGCCCTGCAACATCTTTCACTGCTGCCACGTTCTTTGCGAGAGTAGGAGCCGGACGTTTACTATTTTGAAAATAGGCTTCGTCTTGAACAAGTGCCATGAGATGGTCCGTTTGTGGGAAAGTGCAGATCCCCAGGGCTGTTGTGCCGGTGAATAGGGTGCCAAGTAGAGGTGAAGACCAGCAACATCTTTCAGAGGTGGCACATTCTTTGCGGGAGAAGGAGCCGGAGGAGTGCATTTTTGGAAAGAGGCTCTGCCGAGGATGAGATGTCGATGGGATGTTCCGTCTGTGGGAAAGCACAGATCCCCAGGGCTGTTGTGCCTGTGAATAGGCTGCACGGGGTACATGAAGCCCTGCAACATCTTTCTCTGCTGCCACGTTCCTTACAAGAGTAGGAGCCTGAGGTTTACCATTTCGAAAATAGTCTCTGCCAAGAACGAGAGCCATGAGATGGTCCGTCTGTGGGAAAGCACAGATCCCCAGTGCAGTTGTCCTGTGAATAGGGTGCAGGGGGAAGGTGATGACCAGCAACATCTTTCAGAGGTGGCACATTCTTTGCGGGAGAAGGAGCCGGAGGAGTGCATTTTTGGAAAGAGGCTCTGCCGAGGATGAGATGTCGATGGGATGTTCCGTCTGTGGGAAAGCACAGATCCCCAGTGCTGCTGTGCCTGAGAATAGGCTGCACGGGGTACATGAAGCCCTGCAACATCTTTCACTTCTGTCACGTTCTTTGCGAGAGTAGGAGCCGGATGTTTACAATTTCGAAAATACGCTCTGCTAAGAACAAGTGCCATGAGATGGTCTGTCTGTGGGAAAGCACAGATGCCCTGTGCATTTGTCCGGTGAATAGGGTGCAGGGGGAAGCTGAAGGCCAGCAGCATCTCTCAGAGGTGGCACATTCTTTGCGGGAGAAGGAGCCGGAGGAGCGCATTTTTGGAAAGAGGCTCTGCCGAGGATGAGATGTCGATGGGATGTTCCGTCTGTGGGAAAGCACAGATCCCCAGTGCTGCTGTGCCTGAGAACAGGCTGCACGGGATACATGAAGCCCTGCAACATCTTTCTCTGCTGCCACGTTCTTTGCGAGACTAGGAGCCGGACGTTTACTATTTTGAAAATAGGCTTCGTCTTGAACAAGTGCCATGAGATGGTCCGTTTGTGGGAAAGCGCAGATCCCCAGGGCTGTTGTGCCGGTGAATAGGGTGCCAAGTAGAGGTGAAGACCAGCAACATCTTTCAGAGCTGGCACGTTCTTTGCGGGAGAAGGAGCCGGATGACTGCATTTTTGGAAAGAGGCCCTGCCGAGTACGAGATGACCATGAGATGTTCTGCCTGTGGGTAAGCACAGATCCCCAGGGCTGTTGTGCCAGTGATGAGGCTGCCGAGAGGAGGTGAAGTTCTGCAACATCTTTCAGCTCTGTCACATTCCTTCTAGGAGAAAGAGCCGGACATTTGCCTTTGCAGAAAGATGCTCTGCCGAGAAGGAGTGCCATGAGATGGTCCGTCTGTGGGAAAGCACAGATCCCCAGGGCTGTTGTGCCTGTGAATAGGCTGCACGGGGTACATGAAGCCCTGCAACATCTTTCTCTGCTGCCACGTTCCTTGCGAGAGTAGGAGCCTGAGGTTTACCATTTCGAAAATACTCTCTGCCAAGAACGAGAGCCATGAGATGGTCCGTCTGTGGGAAAGCACAGATCCCCTGTGCAGTTGTCTTGTGAATAGGGTGCAGGGGGAAGGTGATGACCAGCAGCATCTTTCAGAGGTGGCACATTCTTTGCGGGAGAAGGAGCCGGAGGAGTGCATTTTTGGAAAGAGGCTCTGCCGAGGATGAGATGACGATGGGATGTTCTGTCTGTGGGAAAGCAGAGATCCCCAGTGCTGTTGTGCCTGTGAATAGGCTGCACGGGGTACATGAAGCCCTTCAACATCTTTCAATGCTGCCACGTTCTTTGCGAGAGTAGGAGCCGGACGTTTACTATTTTGAAAATAGGCTTCGTCTTGAACAAGTGATATGAGATGGTCCGTTTGTGGGAAAGTGCAGATCCCCAGGGCTGTTGTGCCGGTGAATAGGGTGCCAAGTAGAGGTGAAGACCAGCAACATCTTTCAGAGGTGGCACATTCTTTGCGGGAGAAGGAGCCGGAGGAGTGCATTTTTGGAAAGAGGCTCTGCCGAGGATGAGATGTTGATGGGATGTTCCGTCTGTGGGAAAGCACAGATCCCCAGGGCTGTTGTGCCTGTGAATAGGCTGCACGGGGTACATGAAGCCCTGCAACATCTTTCTCTGCTGCCACGTTCCTTACAAGAGTAGGAGCCAGAGGTTTACCATTTCGAAAATACGCTCTGCCAAGAACGAGAGCCATGAGATGGTCCGTCTGTGGGAAAGCACAGATCCCCAGTGCTGTTGTGCCTGTGAATAGGCTGCACGGGATACATGAAGCCCTGCAACATCTTTCACTGCTGCCACGTTCTTTGCGAGAGTAGGAGCCGGACGTTTACTATTTTGAAAATAGGCTTCGTCTTGAACAAGTGATATAAGATGGTCCGTTTGTGGGAAAGTGCAGATCCCCAGGGCTGTTGTGCCGGTGAATAGGGTGCCAAGTAGAGGTGAAGACCAGCAACATCTTTCAGAGGTGGCACATTCTTTGCGGGAGAAGGAGCCGGAGGAGTGCATTTTTGGAAAGAGGCTCTGCCGAGGATGAGATGTCGATGGGATGTTCCGTCTGTGGGAAAGCACAGATCCCCAGGGCTGTTGTGCCTGTGAATAGGCTGCACGGGGTACATGATGCCCTGCAACATCTTTCTCTGCTGCCACGTTCCTTACAAGAGTAGGAGCCAGAGGTTTACCATTTCGAAAATACGCTCTGCCAAGAACGAGAGCCATGAGATGGTCCGTCTGTGGGAAAGCACAGATCCCCAGTGCAGTTGTCCTGTGAATAGGGTGCAGGGGGAAGGTGATGACCAGCAACATCTTTCAGAGGTGGCACATTCTTTGCGGGAGAAGGAGCCGGAGGAGTGCATTTTTGGAAAGAGGCTCTGCCGAGGATGAGATGTCGATGGGATGTTCCGTCTGTGGGAAAGCACAGATCCCCAGTGCTGTTGTGCCTGTGAATAGGCTGCACGGGGTACATGAAGCCCTGCAACATCTTTCACTGCTGCCACGTTCCTTGCGAGAGTAGGAGCCGGACGTTTACAATTTCGAAAATACGCTCTGCTAAGAACAAGTGCCATGAGATGGTCTGTCTGTGGAAAGCACAGATGCCCTGTGCATTTGTCCGGTGAATAGGGTGCAGGGGGAAGCTGAAGGCCAGCAGCATCTCTCAGAGGTGGCACATTCTTTGCGGGAGAAGGAGCCGGAGGAGCACATTTTTGGAAAGAGGCTCTGCCGAGGATGAGATGACGATGGGATGTTCCGTCTGTGGGAAAGCACAGATCCCCAGTGCTGTTGTGCCAGTGATGAGGCTGCCGAGAGGAGGTGAAGTTCTGCAACATCTTTCAGCTCTGTCACAGTCCTTCTAGGAGAAAGAGCCGGACATTTGCCTTTGCAGAAAGATGCTCTGCCGAGAAGGAGTGCCATGAGATGGTCCGTCTGTGGGAAAGCACAGATCCCCAGGGCTGTTGTGCCTGTGAATAGGCTGCACGGGGTACATGAAGCCCTTCAACATCTTTCTCTGCTGCCACGTTCCTTGCGAGAGTAGGAGCCTGAGGTTTACCATTTCGAAAATACTCTCTGCCAAGAACGAGAGCCATGAGATGGTCCGTCTGTGGGAAAGCACAGATCCCCTGTGCAGTTGTCTTCTGAATAGGGTGCAGGGGGAAGGTGATGACCAGCAGCATCTTTCAGAGGTGGCACATTCTTTGCAGCAGAAGGAGCCGCAGGAGTGCATTTTTGGAAAGAGGCTCTGCCGAGGATGCGATGTCGATGGGATGTTCCGTCTGTGGGAAAGCACAGATCCCCAGTGCTGTTGTGCCTGTGAATAGGCTGCACGGGGTACATGATGCCCTGCAACATCTTTCACTGCTGCCACGTTCTTTGCGAGAGTAGGAGCCCGAGGTTTACTATTTTGAAAATAGGCTCCGTCTTGAACAAGTGCCATGAGATGGTCCGTTTGTGGGAAAGTGCAGATCCCCAGGGCTGTTGTGCCGGTGAATAGGGTGCCAAGTAGAGGTGAAGACCAGCAACATCTTTCAGAGGTGGCACATTCTTTGCGGGAGAAGGAGCCGGAGGAGTGCATTTTTGGAAAGAGGCTCTGCCGAGGATGAGATGTCGATGGGATGTTCCGTCTGTGGGAAAGCACAGATCCCCAGGGCTGTTGTGCCTGTGAATAGGCTGCACGGGGTACATGATGCCCTGCAACATCTTTCTCTGCTGCCACGTTCCTTGCGAGAGTAGGAGCCGGACGTTTACCATTTCGAAAATACGCTCTGCCAAGAACGAGAGCCATGAGATGGTCCGTCTGTGGGAAAGCACAGATCCCCAGTGCAGTTGTCCTGTGAATAGGGTGCAGGGGGAAGGTGATGACCAGCAACATCTTTCAGAGGTGGCACATTCTTTGCGGGAGAAGGAGCCGGAGGAGTGCATTTTTGGAAAGAGGCTCTGCCGAGGATGAGATGTTGATGGGATGTTCCGTCTGTGGGAAAGCACAGATCCCCAGGGCTGTTGTGCCTGTGAATAGGCTGCACGGGGTACATGAAGCCCTGCAACATCTTTCTCTGCTGCCACGTTCCTTACAAGAGTAGGAGCCAGAGGTTTACCATTTCGAAAATACGCTCTGCCAAGAACGAGAGCCATGAGATGGTCCGTCTGTGGGAAAGCACAGATCCCCAGTGCTGTTGTGCCTGTGAATAGGCTGCACGGGATACATGAAGCCCTGCAACATCTTTCACTGCTGCCACGTTCTTTGCGAGAGTAGGAGCCGGACGTTTACTATTTTGAAAATAGGCTTCGTCTTGAACAAGTGATATAAGATGGTCCGTTTGTGGGAAAGTGCAGATCCCCAGGGCTGTTGTGCCGGTGAATAGGGTGCCAAGTAGAGGTGAAGACCAGCAACATCTTTCAGAGGTGGCACATTCTTTGCGGGAGAAGGAGCCGGAGGAGTGCATTTTTGGAAAGAGGCTCTGCCGAGGATGAGATGTCGATGGGATGTTCCGTCTGTGGGAAAGCACAGATCCCCAGGGCTGTTGTGCCTGTGAATAGGCTGCACGGGGTACATGATGCCCTGCAACATCTTTCTCTGCTGCCACGTTCCTTACAAGAGTAGGAGCCAGAGGTTTACCATTTCGAAAATACGCTCTGCCAAGAACGAGAGCCATGAGATGGTCCGTCTGTGGGAAAGCACAGATCCCCAGTGCAGTTGTCCTGTGAATAGGGTGCAGGGGGAAGGTGATGACCAGCAACATCTTTCAGAGGTGGCACATTCTTTGCGGGAGAAGGAGCCGGAGGAGTGCATTTTTGGAAAGAGGCTCTGCCGAGGATGAGATGTCGATGGGATGTTCCGTCTGTGGGAAAGCACAGATCCCCAGTGCTGTTGTGCCTGTGAATAGGCTGCACGGGGTACATGAAGCCCTGCAACATCTTTCACTGCTGCCACGTTCCTTGCGAGAGTAGGAGCCGGACGTTTACAATTTCGAAAATACGCTCTGCTAAGAACAAGTGCCATGAGATGGTCTGTCTGTGGAAAGCACAGATGCCCTGTGCATTTGTCCGGTGAATAGGGTGCAGGGGGAAGCTGAAGGCCAGCAGCATCTCTCAGAGGTGGCACATTCTTTGCGGGAGAAGGAGCCGGAGGAGCACATTTTTGGAAAGAGGCTCTGCCGAGGATGAGATGACGATGGGATGTTCCGTCTGTGGGAAAGCACAGATCCCCAGTGCTGTTGTGCCAGTGATGAGGCTGCCGAGAGGAGGTGAAGTTCTGCAACATCTTTCAGCTCTGTCACAGTCCTTCTAGGAGAAAGAGCCGGACATTTGCCTTTGCAGAAAGATGCTCTGCCGAGAAGGAGTGCCATGAGATGTTCCGTCTGTGGGAAAGCACAGATCCCCAGGGCTGTTGTGCCTGTGAATAGGCTGCACGGGGTACATGAAGCCCTTCAACATCTTTCTCTGCTGCCACGTTCCTTGAGAGAGTAGGAGCCTGAGGTTTACCATTTCGAAAATACTCTCTGCCAAGAACGAGAGCCATGAGATGGTCCGTCTGTGGGAAAGCACAGATCCCCTGTGCAGTTGTCTTCTGAATAGGGTGCAGGGGGAAGGTGATGACCAGCAGCATCTTTCAGAGGTGGCACATTCTTTGCAGCAGAAGGAGCCGCAGGAGTGCATTTTTGGAAAGAGGCTCTGCCGAGGATGAGATGTCGATGGGATGTTCCGTCTGTGGGAAAGCACAGATCCCCAGTGCTGTTGTGCCTGTGAATAGGCTGCACGGGGTACATGATGCCCTGCAACATCTTTCACTGCTGCCACGTTCTTTGCGAGAGTAGGAGCCCGAGGTTTACTATTTTGAAAATAGGCTCCGTCTTGAACAAGTGCCATGAGATGGTCCGTTTGTGGGAAAGTGCAGATCCCCAGGGCTGTTGTGCCGGTGAATAGGGTGCCAAGTAGAGGTGAAGACCAGCAACATCTTTCAGAGGTGGCACATTCTTTGCGGGAGAAGGAGCCGGAGGAGTGCATTTTTGGAAAGAGGCTCTGCCGAGGATGAGATGTCGATGGGATGTTCCGTCTGTGGGAAAGCACAGATCCCCAGGGCTGTTGTGCCTGTGAATAGGCTGCACGGGGTACATGATGCCCTGCAACATCTTTCTCTGCTGCCACGTTCCTTGCGAGAGTAGGAGCCGGACGTTTACCATTTCGAAAATACGCTCTGCCAAGAACGAGAGCCATGAGATGGTCCGTCTGTGGGAAAGCACAGATCCCCAGTGCAGTTGTCCTGTGAATAGGGTGCAGGGGGAAGGTGATGACCAGCAACATCTTTCAGAGGTGGCACATTCTTTGCGGGAGAAGGAGCCGGAGGAGTGCATTTTTGGAAAGAGGCTCTGCCGAGGATGAGATGTCGATGGGATGTTCCGTCTGTGGGAAAGCACAGATCCCCAGGGCTGTTGTGCCTGTGAATAGGCTGCACGGGGTACATGAAGCCCTGCAACATCTTTCACTGCTGCCACGTTCCTTGCGAGAGTAGGAGCCGGACGTTTACAATTTCGAAAATACGCTCTGCTAAGAACAAGTGCCATGAGATGGTCCGTCTGTGGGAAAGCACAAATGCCCTGTGCATTTGTCCGGTGAATAGGGTGCAGGGGGAAGCTGAAGGCCAGCAGCATCTCTCAGAGGTGGCACATTCTTTGCGGGAGAAGGAGCCGGAGGAGCGCATTTTTGGAAAGAGGCTCTGCCGAGGATGAGATGACGATGGGATGTTCCGTCTGTGGGAAAGCACAGATCCCCAGTGCTGCTGTGCCTGAGAACAGGCTGCACGGGGTACATGAAGCCCTGCAACATCTTTCTCTGCTGCCACGTTCTTTGCGAGAGTAGGAGCTGGACGTTTACTATTTTGAAAATAGGCTTCGTCTTGAACAAGTGATATGAGATGGTCCGTTTGTGGGAAAGTGCAGATCCCCAGGGCTGTTGTGCCGGACAATAGGGTGCCAAGTAGAGGTGAAGACCAGCAACATCTTTCAGAGGTGGCACATTCTTTGCGGGAGAAGAAGCCGGATGACTGCATTTTTGGAAAGAGGCCCTGCCGAGTACGAGATGACCATGAGATGTTCTGCCTGTGGGTAAGCACAGATCCCCAGGGCTGTTGTGCCAGTGATGAGGCTGCCGAGAGGAGGTGAAGTTCTGCAACATCTTTCAGCTCTGTCACATTCCTTCTAGGAGAAAGAGCCGGACATTTGCCTTTGCAGAAAGATGCTCTGCCGAGAAGGAGTGCCATGAGATGGTCCGTCTGTGGGAAAGCACAGATCCCCAGGGCTGTTGTGCCTGTGAATAGGCTGCACGGGGTACATGAAGCCCTGCAACATCTTTCACTGCTGCCACGTTCCTTGCGAGAGTAGGAGCCTGAGGTTTACCATTTCGAAAATACTCTCTGCCAAGAACGAGAGCCATGAGATGGTCCGTCTGTGGGAAAGCACAGATCCCCTGTGCAGTTGTCCTGTGAATAGGGTGCAGGGGGAAGGTGATGACCAGCAGCATCTTTCAGAGGTGGCACATTCTTTGCGGGAGAAGGAGCCGGAGGAGTGCATTTTTGGAAAGAGGCTCTGCCGAGGATGAGATGTCGATGGGATGTTCCGTCTGTGGGAAAGCACAGATCCCCAGTGCTGTTGTGCCTGTGAATAGGCTGCACGGGGTACATGATGCCCTGCAACATCTTTCACTGCTGCCACGTTCTTTGCGAGAGTAGGAGCCGGTTGTTTACTATTTTGAAAATAGGCTCCGTCTTGAAAAAGTGCCATGAGATGGTCCGTTTGTGGGAAAGTGCAGATCCCCAGGGCTGTTGTGCCGGTGAATAGGGTGCCAAGTAGAGGTGAAGACCAGCAACATCTTTCAGAGGTGGCACATTCTTTGCGGGAGAAGGAGCCGGAGGAGTGCATTTTTGGAAAGAGGCTCTGCCGAGGATGAGATGTCGATGGGATGTTCCGTCTGTGGGAAAGCACAGATCCCCAGGGCTGTTGTGCCTGTGAATAGGCTGCACGGGGTACATGATGCCCAGCAACATCTTTCTCTGCTGCCACGTTCCTTACAAGAGTAGGAGCCAGAGGTTTACCATTTCGAAAATACGCTCTGCCAAGAACGAGAGCCATGAGATGGTCCGTCTGTGGGAAAGCACAGATCCCCAGTGCAGTTGTCCTGTGAATAGGGTGCAGGGGGAAGGTGATGACCAGCAACATCTTTCAGAGTTGGCACATTCTTTGCGGGAGAAGGAGCCGGAGGAGTGCATTTTTGGAAAGAGGCTCTGCCGAGGATGAGATGTCGATGGGATGTTCCGTCTGTGGGAAAGCACAGATCCCCAGTGCTGTTGTGCCTGTGAATAGGCTGCACGGGGTACATGAAGCCCTGCAACATCTTTCACTGCTGCCACGTTCCTTGCGAGAGTAGGAGCCGGACGTTTACAATTTCGAAAATACGCTCTGCTAAGAACAAGTGCCATGAGATGGTCTGTCTGTGGAAAGCACAGATGCCCTGTGCATTTGTCCGGTGAATAGGGTGCAGGGGGAAGCTGAAGGCCAGCAGCATCTCTCAGAGGTGGCACATTCTTTGCGGGAGAAGGAGCCGGAGGAGCGCATTTTTGGAAAGAGGCTCTGCCGAGGATGAGATGACGATGGGATGTTCCGTCTGTGGGAAAGCACAGATCCCCAGTGCTGCTGTGCCTGAGAACAGGCTGCACGGGATACATGAAGCCCTGCAACATCTTTCACTGCTGCCACATTCCTTGCGAGAGTAGGAGCCAGACGTTTACTATTTTGAAAATAGGCTTCGTCTTGAACAAGTGATATAAGATGGTCCGTTTGTGGGAAAGTGCAGATCCCCAGGGCTGTTGTGCCGGTCAATAGGGTGCCAAGTAGAGGTGAAGACCAGCAACATCTTTCAGAGGTGGCACGTTCTTTGCGGGAGAAGGAGCCGGATGACTGCATTTTTGGAAAGAGGCCCTGCCGAGTACGAGATGACCATGAGATGGTCTGCCTGTGGGTCAGCACAGATGCCCAGGGCTGTTGTGCCAGTGATGAGGCTGCCGAGGGGAGGTGAAGTCCTGCAACATCTTTCAGCTCTGGCACATTCCTTCTAGGAGAAAGAGCCAGACGTTTGCCTTTGCAGAAAGATGCTCTGCCGAGAAGGAGTGCCATGAGATGGTCCGTCTGTGGGAAAGCACAGATCCCCAGGGCTGTTGTGCCTTTGAATAGGCTGCACGGGGTACATGAAGCCCTGCAACATCTTTCACTGCTGCCACGTTCCTTGGGAGAGTAGGAGCCGGACGTTTACCACTTTGAAAGTACGCTCTGCCAAGAACAAGTGTCATGAGATGGTCTGTCTGTGGGAAAGCACAGATCCCCTGTGCAGTTGTCCTGTGAATACGGTGCAGGGGGAAGGTGATAACCAGCAGCATCTTTCAGAGGTGGCACATTCTTTGCGGGAGAAGGAGCCGGAGGAATGCATTTTTGGAAAGAGGCTCTGCCGAGGATGAGATGTCGATGGGATGTTCCGTCTGTGGGAAAGCACAGATCCCCAGGGCTGTTGTGCCTGTGAATAGGCTGCATGGGGGACATGAAGCCCTGCAACATCTTTCACTGCTGCCACGTTCCTTGCGAGAGTAGGAGCCGGACGTTTACAATTTCGAAAATACACTCTGCCAATAACGAGTGCCATGAGATGGTCCGTCTGTGGGAAAGCACAGATCCCCAGTGCAGGTGTGCTGGTGAATAGGGTGCAGGGGGAAGGTGATGACCAGCAACATATTTCAGAGGTGGCACATTCTTTGCGGGAGAAGGAGCCGGAGGAGTGCATTTTTGGAAAGAGGCTCTGCCGAGGATGAGATGACGATGGGATGTTCCGTCTGTGGGAAAGCACAGATCCCCAGGGCTGTTGTGCCTGTGAATAGGCTGCACGGGGTACATGAAGCCCTGCAACATCTTTCACTGCTGCCACGTTCTTTGCGAGAGTAGGAGCTGAACGTTTAGCATTTTGAAAATAGTCATCGTCTTGAACAAGTGCCATGAGATGGTCCGTTTGTGGGAAAGTGCAGATCCCCAGGGCTGTTGTGCCGGTGAATAGGGTGCCAAGTAGAGGTGAAGACCAGCAACATCTTTCAGAGCTGGAACTTTCTTTACGGGAGAAGGAGCCGGAGGAGTGCATTTTTGGAAAGAGGCCCTGCCGAGTATGAGATGATCATGAGATGTTCTGCCTGTGGGTCAGCACAGATGCCCAGGGCTGTTGTGCCAGTGATAAGGCTGCTTAGAGGAGGTGAAGTTCTGCAACATCTTTCAGCTCTGGCACATTCCTTCTAGGAGAAGGGTCCGGACATTTGCCTTTGCAGAAAGATGCTCTGCCGAGAAGGAGAGCCATGAGATGGCCCGTCTGTGGGAAAGCACAGATCCCCAGGGCTGTTGTCCGGTGAATAGGGTGCAGGGGGAAGCTGATGACCAGCAACATCTTTCAGAGGTGTCACATTCTTTGCGGGAGAAGGAGCCGGAGAAGTGCATTTTTGGAAAGACGCTCTGCCGAGGATGAGATGACGATGGGATGTTCCGTCTGTGGAAAAGCACAGATCCCCAGTGCTGTTGTGCCTGTGAATAGGCTGCACGGGGTACATGATGCCCTGCAACATCTTTCACTGCTGCCACGTTCTTTGCGAGAGTAGGAGCCGGAAGTTTACTATTTTGAAAATCGGCTTCGTCTTGAACAAGTGCCATGAGATGGTCCGTTTGTGGGAAAGTGCAGATCCCCAGGGCTGTTGTGCCGGTGAATAGGGTGCCAAGTAGAGGTGAAGACCAGCAACATCTTTCAGAGCTGGAACTTTCTTTGCGGGAGAAGGAGCCAGATGACTGCATTTTTGGAAAGAGGTCCTGCCGAGTATGAGATGACCATGAGATTGTCTGCCTGTGGGTCAGCACAGATGCCCAGGGCTGTTGTGCCAGTTATTAGGCTGCCGAGAGGAGGTGAAGTTCTGCAACATCTTTCAGCTCTGGCACATTCCTTCTAGGAGAAGGATCCGGACATTTGCCTTTGCAGAAAGATGCTCTGCCAAGAAGGAGTGCCATGAGATGGTCGGTCTGTGGGAAATCACAGATCCCCAGGGCTGTTGTGCCTGTGAATAGGCTGCATGGGGTACCTGATGCCCTGCAAGATCGTTCACTGCTGCCACGTTCCTTGCGAGAGTAGGAGCCAGAGGTTTACTATTTTGAAAATAGGCTTCGTCTTGAACAAGTGATATGAGATGGTCCGTTTGTGGGAAAGTGCAGATCCCCAGGGCTGTTGTGCCGGTGAATAGGGTGCCAAGTAGAGGTGAAGACCAGCAACATCTTTCAGAGCTGGCACGTTCTTTGCGGGAGAAGGAGCCGGATGACTGCATTTTTGGAAAGAGGCCCTGCCGAGTACGAGATGACCATGAGATGTTCTGCCTGTGGGTCAGCACAGATCCCCAGGGCTGTTGTGCCGGTGATGAGGCTGCCGAGAAGAGGTGAAGTTCTGCAACATCTTTCAGCTCTGGCACATTCCTTCTAGGAGAAGGAGCCGGACATTTGCCTTTGCAGAAAGATGCTCTGCCAAGAAGGAGTGCCATGAGATGTTCCGTCTGTGGGAAAGCACAGATCCCCAGGGCTGTTGTGCCTGTGAATAGGCTGCACGGGGTACATGAAGCCCTGCAACATCTTTCACTGCTGCCACGTGCCTTGAAGAGTAGGTGCCAGAGGTTTACCATTTCGAAAATACTCTCTGCCAAGAACGAGAGCCATGAGATGGTCCGTCTGTGGGAAAGCACAGATCCCCTGTGCAGTTGTCCTGTGAATATGGTGCAGGGGGAAGGTGATGACCAGCAACATCTTTCAGAGCTGGAACTGTCTGTGCGGGAGAAGGAGGCGGAGGAGTGCATTTTTGGAAAGAGGCTCTGCCGAGGATGAGATGTCGATGGGATGTTCCGTCTGTGGGAAAGCACAGATCCCCAGTGCTGTTGTGCCTGTGAATAGGCTGCACGGGGTACATGAAGCCCTGCAACATCTTTCACTCCTGCCACTTTCCTTGCGAGAGTAGGAGCCGGACATTTACCATTTCGAAAATACGCTCTGCTAAGAACAAGTGCCATGAGATGGTCCGTCTGCGGGAAAGCACAGATCCCCAGTGCAGTTGTCCTGTGAATAGGGTGCAGGGGGAAGGTGATGACCAGCAACAGGTTTCAGAGGCGGCACATTCTTTGCGGGAGAAGGAGCCGGATGACTGCATTTTTGGAAAGAGGCCCTGCCGAGTACGAGATGACCATGAGATGTTCTGCCTGTGGGTCAGCACAGATGCCCTGGGCTATTGTGCCGGTGATGAGGCTGCCGAGAAGAGGTGAAGTTCTGCAACATCTTTCAGCTCTGGCACATTCCTTCTAGGAGAAAGAGCTGGACATTTGCATTTGCAGAAAGATGCTCTGCCGAGAAGGAGTGCCATGAGATGGTCTGTCTGTGGGAAAGCACAGATCCCCAGGGCTGTTGGGCCTGTGAATAGGCTGCACGGGGTACATGAAGCCCTGCAACATCTTTCACTGCTGCCACGTTCCTTGAGAGAGTAGGAGCCAGAGGTTTACCAATTCGAAAATACTCTCTGCCAAGAACGAGTGCCATGAGATGGTCCGTTTGTGGGAAAGTGCAGATCCCCACAGCTGTTGTGCCGGTGAATAGGGTGCCAAGTAGAGGTGAAGACCAGCAACATCTTTCAGAGCTGGCACGTTATTTGTGGGAGAAGGAGCCGGATGACTGCATTTTTGGAAAGAGGCCCTGCCGAGTACGAGATGACCATGAGATGTTCTGCCTGTGGGTCAGCACAGATGCCCTGGGCTGTTGTGCCGGTGATGAGGCTGCCGAGAAGAGGTGAAGTTCTGCAACATCTTTCAGCTCTGGCACATTCCTTCTAGGAGAAAGAGCTGGACATTTGCCTTTGCAGAAAGATGCTCTGCCAAGAAGGAGTGCCATGAGATGGTCCGTCTGTGGGAAAGCACAGATCCCCAGGGCTGTTGTGCCTGTGAATAGGCTGCACGGGGTACATGAAGCCCTGCAACATCTTTCACTGCTGCCACGTTCCTTGCGAGAGTAGGAGCCAGAGGTTTACCATTTCGAAAATAAGCTCTGCCAAGAACGAGAGCCATGAGATGGTCCGTCTGTGGGAAAGCACAGATCCCCAGTGCAGTTGTCCTGTGAATAGGGTGCAGGGGGAAGGTGCTGACCAGCAACATCTTTCAGAGGTGGCACATTCTTTGCGGGAGAAGGAGCCGAAGGAGTGCATTTTTGGAAAGAGGCTCTGCCGAGGATGAGATGACGATGGGATGTTCCGTCTGTGGGAAAGCACAGATCCCCAGTGCTGCTGTGCCTGTGAATAGGCTGCACGGGGGACATGAAGCCCTGCAACATCTTTCACTGCTGCCACATTCTTTGCGAGAGTAGGAGCCAGAGGTTTACTATTTTGAAAATAGGCTTCGCCTTGAACAAGTGCCATGAGATGGTCCGTTTGTGGGAAAGTGCAGATCCCCAGGGCTGTTGTGCCGGTGAATAGGGTGCCAAGTAGAGGTGAAGACCAGCAACATCTTTCAGAGCTGGCACGTTCTTTGCGGGAGAAGGAGTCGGATGACTGCATTTTTGGAAAGAGGCCCTGCCGAGTACGAGATGACCATGAGATGTTCTGCCTGTGGGTCAGCACAGATGCCCAGGGCTGTTGTGCCGGTGATGAGGCTGCCGAGAAGAGGTGAAGTTCTGCAACATCTTTCAGCTCTGGCACATTCCTTCTAGGAGAAAGAGCTGGACATTTGCCTTTGCAGAAAGATGCTCTGCCAAGAAGGAGTGCCATGAGATGGTCCGTCTGTGGGAAAGCACAGATCCCCAGGGCTGTTGTGCCTGTGAATAGGCTGCACGGGGTACATGAAGCCCTGCAACATCTTTCACTGCTGCCACGTTCCTTGCGAGAGTAGGAGCCAGAGGTTTACCATTTCGAAAATAAGCTCTGCCAAGAACGAGAGCCATGAGATGGTCCGTCTGTGGGAAAGCACAGATCCCCAGTGCAGTTGTCCTGTGAATAGGGTGCAGGGGGAAGGTGATGACCAGCAACATCTTTCAGAGGTGGCACATTCTTTGCGGGAGAAGGAGCCGGAGGAGTGCATTTTTGGAAAGAGGCTCTGCCGAGGATGAGATGTCGATGGGATGTTCCATCTGTGGGAAAGCACAGATCCCCAGTGCTGTTGTGCCTGTGAATAGGCTGCACGGGGTACATGACGCCCTGCAACATCTTTCACTCCTGCCACTTTCCTTGCGAGAGTAGGAGCCGGACGTTTACCATTTCGAAAATACGCTCTGCTAAGAACAAGTGCCATGAGATGGTCCGTCTGCGGGAAAGCAGAGATCCCCAGTGCAGTTGTCCTGTGAATAGGGTGCAGGGGGAAGGTGCTGACCAGCAACATCTTTCAGAGGTGGCACATTCTTTGCGGGAGAAGGAGCCGGCGGAGTGCATTTTTGGAAAGAGGCTCTGCCGAGGATGAGATGACGATGGGATGTTCCGTCTGTGGGAAAGCACAGATCCCCAGGGCTGCTGTGCCTGTGAATAGGCTGCACGGGGTACATGAAGCCCTGCAACATCTTTCACTGCTGCCACGTTCCTTGCGAGAGTAGGAGCCAGAGGTTTACCATTTCGAAAATACGCTCTGCCAAGAACGAGAGCCATGAGATGGTCCGTCTGTGGGAAAGCACAGATCCCCAGTGCTGCTGTGCCTGTGAATAGGCTGCACGGGGTACATGAAGCCCTGCAACATCTTTCACTGCTGCCACGTTCTTTGCGAGAGTAGGAGCCGGACGTTTACTATTTTGAAAATAGGCTTCGTCTTGAACAAGTGATATGAGATGGTCCGTTTGTGGGAAAGTGCAGATCCCCAGGGCTGTTGTGCCGGAGAATAGGGTGCCAAGTAGAGGTGAAGACCAGCAACATCTTTCAGAGCTGGCACATTCTTTGCGGGAGAAGGAGCCGGATGACTGCATTTTTGGAAAGAGGCCCTGCCGAGTACGAGATGACCATGAGATGGTCTGCCTGTGGGTCAGCACAGATCCCCAGGGCTGTTGTGCCAGTGATGAGGCTGCCAAGAAGAGGTGAAGTTCTGCAACATCTTTCAGCTCTGGCACATTCCTTCTAGGAGAAGGAGCCGGACATTTGCCTTTGCAGAAAGATGCTCTGCCGAGAAGGAGTGCCATGAGATGTTCCGTCTGTGGGAAAGCACAGATCCCCAGGGCTGTTGTGCCTGTGAATAGGCTGCACGGGGTACATGAAGCCCTGCAACATCTTTCACTGCTGCCACGTTCCTTGCGAGAGTAGGAGCCAGAGGTTTACCATTTCGAAAATAAGCTCTGCCAAGAAGGAGTGCCATGAGATGGTCTGTCTGTGGGAAAGCACAGATCCCCTGTGCAGTTGTCCGGTGAATAGGGTGCAGGGGGAAGCTGAAGACCAGCAGCATCTTTCAAAGGTGGCACATTCTTTGCGGGAGAAGGAGCCGGAGGAGTGCATTTTTGGAAAGATGCTCTGCCGAGGATGAGATATCGATGGGATGTTCCGTCTGTGGGAAAGCACAGATCCCCAGGGCTGTTGTGCCTGTGAATAGGCTGCACGGGGTACATGAAGCCCTGCAACATCTTTCACTGCTGCCACGTTCCTTGCAAGAGTAGGAGCCGGAAGTTTACTATTTTGAAAATAGGCTCCGTCTTGAACAAGTGCCATGAGATGGTCCGTTTGTGGGAAAGTGCAGATCCCCAGGGCTGTTGTGCCGGTGAATAGGGTGCCAAGTAGAGGTGAAGACCAGCAACATCTTTCAGAGTTGGCACATTCTTTGCGGGAGAAGGAGCCGGAGGAGTGCATTTTTGGAAACACGCTCTGCCGAGGATGAGATATCGATGGGATGTTCCGTCTGTGGCAAAGCACAGATCCCCAGTGCTGTAGTGCCTGTGAATAGGCTGCACGGCGTACATGAAGCCCTTCAACATCGTTCACTGCTGCCACGTTCCTTGAGAGAGTAGGAGCCAGAGGTTTACCATTTCGAAAATACGCTCTGCCAAGAACGAGAGCCATGAGATGGTCCGTCTGTGGGAAAGCACAGATCCCCAGTGCTGCTGTGCCTGTGAATAGGCTGCACGGGGTACATGAAGCCCTGCAACATCTTTCACTGCTGCCACGTTCCTTGCAAGAGTAGGAGCCGGAAGTTTACTATTTTGAAAATAGGCTCCGTCTTGAACAAGTGCCATGAGATGGTCCGTCTGTGGGAAAGCACAGATCCCCAGGGCTGTTGTGCCTGTGAATAGGCTGCACGGGGTACATGAAGCCCTGCAACATCTTCCTCTGCTGCCACGTTCCTTGCGAGAGTAGGAGCCAGAGGGTTACCATTTCGAAAATAAGCTCTGCAAAGAACAAGTGCCATGAGATGGTCTGTCTGTGGGAAAGCACAGATCCCCTGTGCAGTTGTCCGGTGAATAGGGTGCAGATGGAAGGTGATGACCAGCAGCATCTTTCAGAGGTGGCACATTCTTTGCGGGAGAAGGAGCCGGAGGAGTGCATTTTTGGAAAGAGGCTCTGCCGAGGATGAGATGACGATGGGATGTTCCGTCTGTGGGAAAGCACAGATCCCCAGGGCTGCTGTGCCTGTGAATAGGCTGCACGGGGTACATGAAGCCCTGCAACATCTTTCTCTGCTGCCACATTCCTTGTGAGAGTGGGAGCAAGAGGTTTACCATTTCGAAAATAGGCTCTGCTAAGAACGAGTGCCATGAGATGGTCCGTCTGTGGGAAAGTGCAGATCCCCAGGGCTGTTGTGCCGGTGAATAGGGTGCCAAGTAGAGGTGAAGACCAGCAACATCTTTCAGAGCTGGAACTTTCATTGCGGGAGAAGGAGCCGGATGACTGCATTTTTAGAAAGAGGCCCTGCCGAGTATGAGATGACCATGAGATGGTCTGCCTGTGGGTCAGCACAGATGCCCAGGGCTGTTGTGCCAGTGATGATGCTGCCGAGAGGAGGTGAAGTTCTGCAACATCTTTCAGCTCTGGCACATTCCTTGTAGGAGAAGGAGCCGGACATTTGCCTTTGCAGAAAGATGCTCTGCCGAGAAGGAATGCCATGAGATGGTCCGTCTGTGGGAAAGCACAGATCCCCAGGGCTGTTGTGCCTGTGAATAGGCTGCACGGGGTACATGAAGCCCTGCAACATCTTTCACTGCTGCCACGTTCCTTGCGAGAGTAGGAGCCGGACGTTTACCATTTCGAAAATACGCTCTGCCAAGAACGAGTGCCATGAAATGGTCTGTCTGTGGGAAAGCACAGATCCCCTGTGCAGTTGTCCTGTGAATACGGTGCAGGGGGAAGGTGATGACCAGCAACATCTTTCAGAGTTGGCACATTCTTTGCGGGAGAAGGAGCCGGAGGAGTGCATTTTTGGAAAGACACTCTGCCGAGGATGAGATGACGATGGGATGTTCCGTCTGTGGGAAAGCACAGATCCCCAGGGCTGTTGTGCCTGTGAATAGGCTGCACGGGGTACATGAAGCCCTGCAACATCTTTCACTGCTGCCACGTTCTTTGCGAGAGTAGGAGCTGGACGTTTACCATTTTGAAAATAGGCTTCGTCTTGAACAACTGCCATGAGATGGTCCGTCTGTGGGAAAGTGTAGATCCCCAGGGCTGTTGTGCCGGTGAATAGGGTGCCAAGTAGAGGTGAAGACCAGCAACATCTTTCAGAGCTGGAACTTTCTTTGCAGGAGAAGGAGCCGGATGACTGCATTTTTAGAAAGAGGCCCTGCCGAGTATGAGATGACCATGAGATGGTCTGCCTGTGGGTCAGCTCAGATGCCCAGGGCTGTTGTGCGAGTGATTAGGCTGCCAAGAGGAGGTGAAGTTCTGCAACATCTTTCAGCTCTGGCACATTCCTTGTAGGAGAAGGAGCCGGACATTTGCCTTTGCAGAAAGATGCTCTGCCAAGAAGGATTGCCATGAGGTGGTCCGTCTGTGGGAAAGCACAGATCCCCAGTGCTGTTGTGCCTGTGAATAGGCTGCACGGGGTACATGAAGCCCTGCAACATCGTTCACTGCTGCCACGTTCTTTCGAGAGTAGGAGCCGGACGTTTAGTATTTTGAATATAGGCTCCGTCTTGAACAAGTGCCATGAGATGGTCCGTTTGTGGGAAAGTGCAGATCCCCAGGGCTGTTGTGCCGCTGAATAGGGTGCCAAGTAGAGGTGAAGACCAGCAACATCTTTCAGAGCTGGACCTTTCTGTGCGGGAGAAGGAGCCGGATGACTGCATTTTTAGAAAGAGGCCCTGCCGAGTACGAGATGACCATGAGATGGTCTGCCTGTGGGTCACCACAGATGCCCAGGGCTGTTGTGCGAGTGATTAGGCTGCCGAGAGGAGGCGAAGTTCTGCAACATCCTTCAGCTCTGGCACATTCCTTGTAGGAGAAGGAGCCGGACATTTGCCTTTGCAGAAAGATGCTCTGCCAAGAAGGAGTGCCATGAGGTGGTCCGTCTGTGGGAAAGCACAGATCCCCAGGGCTGTTTTGCCTGTGAATAGGCTGCACGGGGTACATGAAGCCCTGCAACATCTTTCTCTGCTGCCACGTTCCTTGCGAGAGTAGGAGCCAGAGGTTTACCATTTCGAAAATACGCTCTGCCAAGAACGAGTGCCATGAAATGGTCTGTCTGTGGGAAAGCACAGATCCCCAGTGCAGTTGTCCTGTGAATAGGGTGCAGGGGGAAGGTGCTGACCAGCAACATCTTTCAGAGTTGGCACATTCTTTGCGGGAGAAGGAGCCGGAGGAGTGCATTTTTGGAAAGAGGCTCTGCCGAGGATGAGATGTCGATGGGATGTTCCGTCTGTGGGAAAGCACAGAACCCCAGTGCTGTTGTGCCTGTGAATAGGCTGCACGGGGTACATGAAGCCCTGCAACATCTTTCACTGCTGCCACGTTCTTTGCGAGAGTAGGAGCTGGACGTTTACCATTTTGAAAATAGGCTTCGTCTTGAACAACTGCCATGAGATGGTCCGTTTGTGGGAAAGTGTAGATCCCCAGGGCTGTTGTGCCGGTGAATAGGGTGCCAAGTAGAGGTGAAGACCAGCAACATCTTTCAGAGCTGGAACTTTCTTTGCAGGAGAAGGAGCCGGATGAATGCATTTTTAGAAAGAGGCCCTGCCGAGTATGAGATGACCATGAGATGGTCTGCCTGTGGGTCAGCTCAGATGCCCAGGGCTGTTGTGCGAGTGATTAGGCTGCCAAGAGGAGGTGAAGTTCTGCAACATCTTTCAGCTCTGGCACATTCCTTGTAGGAGAAGGAGCCAGACATTTGCCTTTGCAGAAAGATGCTCTGCCAAGAAGGAGTGCCATGAGGTGGTCCGTCTGTGGGAAAGCACAGATCCCCAGTGCTGTTGTGCCTGTGAATAGGCTGCACGGGGTACATGAAGCCCTGCAACATCTTTCTCTGCTGCCACGTTCCTTGCGAGAGTAGGAGCCTGAGGTTTACCATTTCGAAAATACGCTCTG
The DNA here is from genome assembly GCF_947461875.1 of Haliaeetus albicilla. NCBI lineage: Eukaryota > Metazoa > Chordata > Aves > Accipitriformes > Accipitridae > Haliaeetus > Haliaeetus albicilla. The sequence goes on along the minus strand of NC_091490.1, from coordinate 21,795,432 downwards.
CCAAGAACGAGTGCCATGAAATGGTCTGTTTGTGGGAAAGCACAGATCCCCAGTGCAGTTGTCCTGTGAATAGGGTGCAGGGGGAAGGTGATGACCAGCAACATCTTTCAGAGGTGGCACATTTTTTGCGGGAGAAGGAGCCGGAGGAGTGCATTTTTGGAAAGACACTCTGCCGAGGATGAGATGACGATGGGATGTTCCGTCTGTGGGAAAGCACAGATCCCCAGGGCTGTTGTGCCTGTGAATAGGCTGCACGGGGTACATGAAGCCCTGCAACATCTTTCACTGCTGCCACGTTCTTTGCGAGAGTAGGAGCTGGACGTTTACCATTTTGAAAATAGGCTTCGTCTTGAACAACTGCCATGAGATGGTCCGTCTGTGGGAAAGTGCAGATCCCCAGGGCTGTTGTGCCGGTGAATAGGGTGCCAAGTAGAGGTGAAGACCAGCAACATCTTTCAGAGCTGGAACTTTCTTTGCGGGAGAAGGAGCCGGATGACTGCATTTTTGGAAAGAGGCCCTGCCGAGTATGAGATGACCATGAGATGGTCTGCCTGTGGGTCAGCACAGATGCCCAGGGCTGTTGTGCCAGTGATTAGGCTGCCGAGAGGAGGTGAAGTTCTGCAACATCTTTCAGCTCTGGCACATTCCTTCTTGGAGAAGGAGCCGGACATTTGCCTTTTCAGAAAGATGCTCTGCCGAGAAGGAGTGCCATGAGATGTTCCGTCTGTGGGAAATCACAGATCCCCAGGGCTGTTGTGCCTGTGAATAGGCTGCACGGGGTTCATGAAGCCCTGCAACATCCTTCTCTGCTGCCACGTTCCTTGCGAGAGTAGGAGCCAGAGATTTACCATTTCGAAGATACGCTCTGCCAAGAAAGAGTGCCATGAGATGGTCTGTCTGTGGGAAAGCACAGATCCCCTGTGCAGTTTTCCGGTGAATAGGGTGCAGGGGGAAGCTGAAGACCAGCAGCATCTTTCAGAGCTGGCACGTTCTTTGCAGGAAAAGGAGCCGGATGACTGCATTTTTGGAAAGAGGCCCTGCCGAGTACGACATGACCATGAGATGTTCTGCCTGTGGGTCAGCACAGATCCCCAGGGCTGTTGTGCCAGTGATGAGGCTGCCGACAAGAGGTGAAGTTCTGCAACATCTTTCAGCTCTGTCACATTCCTTCTAGGAGAAAGAGCCAGACATTTGCCTTTGCAGAAAGATGCTCTGCCAAGAAGGAGTGCCATGAGATGGCCCGTCTGTGGGAAAGCACAGATCCCCAGGGCTGTTGTGCCTGTGAATAGGCTGCACGGGGTACATGAAGCCCTGCAACATCTTTCACTGCTGTCACGTTCCTTGCGAGAGTAGGAGCCAGAGGTTTACCATTTCGAAAATAAGCTCTGTCAAGAACGAGTGCCATGAGATGGTCTGTCTGTGGGAAAGCACAGACCCCCTGTGCAGTTGTCCAGTGAATAGGGTGCAGGGGGAAGCTGAAGACCAGCAACATCTTTCAGAGGTGGCACATTCTTTGCGGGAGAATGAGCCGGAGGTGTGCATTTTTGGAAAGACGCTCTGCCGAGGATGAGATGACGATGGGATGTTCCGTCTTTGGGAAAGCACAGATCCCCAGTGCTGTTGTGCCTGTGAATAGGCTGCACGGGGTACATGAAGCCCTGCAACATCTTTCACTGCTGCCACGTTCCTTGAGAGAGTAGGAGCCAGAGGTTTACCATTTCGAAAATACGCTCTGCCAAGAACGAGAGCCATGAGATGGTCCGTCTGTGGGAAAGCACAGATCCCCAGGGCTGCTGTGCCTGTGAATAGGCTGCACGGGGTACATGAAGCCCTGCAACATCTTTCACTGCTGCCACGTTCTTTGCGAGAGTAGGAGCCGGACATTTACTATTTTGAAAATAGGCTTCGTCTTGAACAAGTGATATGAGATGTTCCGTTTGTGGGAAAGTGCGGATCCCCAGGGCTGTTGTGCCGGAGAATAGGATGCCAAGTAGAGGTGAAGACCAGCAACATCTTTCAGAGCTGGCACATTCTTTGCGGGAGAAGGAGCCGGATGACTGCATTTTTGGAAAGAGGCCCTGCCGAGTACGAGATGACCATGAGATGGTCTGCCTGTGGGTCAGCACAGATGCCCAGGGCTGTTGTGCCAGTGATGAGGCTGCCAAGAAGAGGTGAAGTTCTGCAACATCTTTCAGCTCTGGCACAGTCCTTCTAGGAGAAGGAGCCGGACATTTGCCTTTGCAGAAAGATGCTCTGCCGAGAAGGAGTGCCATGAGATGTTCCGTCTGTGGGAAAGCACAGATCCCCAGGGCTGTTGTGCCTGTGAATAGGCTGCACGGGGTACATGAAGCCCTGCAACATCTTTCACTGCTGCCACGTTCCTTGCGAGAGTAGGAGCCAGAGGTTTACCATTTCGAAAATAAGCTCTGCCAAGAACAAGTGCCATGAGATGGTCTGTCTGTGGGAAAGCACAGATCCCCTGTGCAGTTGTCCGGTGAATAGGGTGCAGGGGGAAGCTGAAGACCAGCAGCATCTTTCAAAGGTGGCACATTCTTTGCGGGAGAAGGAGCCGGAGGAGTGCATTTTTGGAAAGAGGCTCTGCCGAGGATGAGATATCGATGGGATGTTCCGTCTGTGGGAAAGCACAGATCCCCAGGGCTGTTGTGCCTGTGAATAGGCTGCACGGGGTACATGAAGCCCTGCAACATCTTTCACTGCTGCCACGTTCCTTGCAAGAGTAGGAGCCGGAAGTTTACTATTTTGAAAATAGGCTCCGTCTTGAACAAGTGCCATGAGATGGTCCGTTTGTGGGAAAGTGCAGATCCCCAGGGCTGTTGTGCCAGTGAATAGGGTGCCAAGTAGAGGTGAAGACCAGCAGCATCTTTCAGAGTTGGCACATTCTTTGCGGGAGAAGGAGCCGGAGGAGTGCATTTTTGGAAAGAGGCTCTGCCGAGGATGAGATGTCGATGGGATGTTCCGTCTGTGGCAAAGCACAGATCCCCAGTGCTGTTGTGCCTGTGAATAGGCTGCACGGGGTACATGAAGCCCTTCAACATCGTTCACTGCTGCCACGTTCCTTGAGAGAGTAGGAGCCAGAGGTTTACCATTTCGAAAATACGCTCTGCCAAGAACGAGAGCCATGAGATGGTCCGTCTGTGGGAAAGCACAGATCCCCAGTGCTGCTGTGCCTGTGAATAGGCTGCACGGGGTACATGAAGCCCTGCAACATCTTTCTCTGCTGCTACGTTCCTTGTGAGAGTGGGAGCCAGAGGTTTACCATTTCGAAAATAGGCTCTGCTAAGAACGAGTGCCATGAGATGGTCTGTCTGTGGGAAAGCACAGATCCCCTGTGCAGTTGTCCGGTGAATAGGGTGCAGATGGAAGGTGATGACCAGCAGCATCTTTCAGAGGTGGCACATTCTTTGCGGGAGAAGGAGCCGGAGGAGTGCATTTTTGGAAAGAGGCTCTGCCGAGGATGAGATGACGATGGGATGTTCCGTCTGTGGGAAAGCACAGATCCCCAGGGCTGCTGTGCCTGTGAATAGGCTGCACGGGGTACATGAAGCCCTGCAACATCTTTCTCTGCTGCCACGTTCCTTGTGAGAGTGGGAGCCAGAGGTTTACCATTTCGAAAATAGGCTCTGCTAAGAACGAGTGCCATGAGATGGTCCGTCTGTGGGAAAGTGCAGATCCCCAGGGCTGTTGTGCCGGTGAATAGGGTGCCAAGTAGAGGTGAAGACCAGCAACATCTTTCAGAGCTGGAACTTTCATTGCGGGAGAAGGAGCCGGATGACTGCATTTTTAGAAAGAGGCCCTGCCGAGTACGAGATGACCATGAGATGGTCTGCCTGTGGGTCAGCACAGATGCCCAGGGCTGTTGTGCCAGTGATGAGGCTGCCGAGAGGAGGTGAAGTTCTGCAACATCTTTCAGCTCTGGCACATTCCTTCTAGGAGAAGGAGCCGGACATTTGCCTTTGCAGAAAGATGCTCTGCCAAGAAGGAGTGCCATGAGATGGTCCGTCTGTGGGAAATCACAGATCCCCAGGGCTGTTGTGCCTGTGAATAGGCTGCACGGGGTACATGAAGCCCTGCAACATCTTTCACTGCTGCCATTTTCCTTGCGAGAGTAGGAGCCAGAGGTTTACCATTTCGAAAATACGCTCTGCCAAGAACGAGTGCCATGAAATGGTCTGTCTGTGGGAAAGCACAGATCCCCAGTGCAGTTGTCCTGTGAATACGGTGCAGGGGGAAGGTGATGACCAGCAACATCTTTCAGAGTTGGCACATTCTTTGCGGGAGAAGGAGCCGGAGGAGTGCATTTTTGGAAAGACACTCTGCCGAGGATGAGATGACGATGGGATGTTCCGTCTGTGGGAAAGCACAGATCCCCAGGGCTGTTGTGCCTGTGAATAGGCTGCACGGGGTACATGAAGCCCTGCAACATCTTTCACTGCTGCCACGTTCTTTGCGAGAGTAGGAGCTGGACGTTTACCATTTTGAAAATAGGCTTCGTCTTGAACAACTGCCATGAGATGGTCCGTCTGTGGGAAAGTGCAGATCCCCAGGGCTGTTGTGCCGGTGAATAGGGTGCCAAGTAGAGGTGAAGACCAGCAACATCTTTCAGAGCTGGAACTTTCTTTGCAGGAGAAGGAGCCGGATGACTGCATTTTTAGAAAGAGGCCCTGCCGAGTATGAGATGACCATGAGATGGTCTGCCTGTGGGTCAGCTCAGATGCCCAGGGCTGTTGTGCGAGTGATTAGGCTGCCAAGAGGAGGTGAAGTTCTGCAACATCTTTCAGCTCTGGCACATTCCTTCTAGGAGAAGGAGCCGGACATTTGCCTTTGCAGAAAGATGCTCTGCCAAGAAGGATTGCCATGAGGTGGTCCGTCTGTGGGAAAGCACAGATCCCCAGGGCTGTTGTGCCTGTGAATAGGCTGCACGGGGTACATGAAGCCCTGCAACATCTTTCACTGCTGCCACGTTCCTTGCGAGAGTAGGAGCCGGACGTTTACAATTTCGAAAATACACTCTGCCAAGAACAAGTTCCATGAGATGGTCTGTCTGTGGGAAAGCACAGATCCCCAGTGCAGTTTTCCGGTGAATAGGGTGCAGGGGGAAGGTGATGACCAGCAACAGCTTTCAGAGGTGGCACATTCTTTGCGGGAGAAGGAGCCGGAGGAGTGCATTTTTGGAAAGACGCTCTGCCGAGGATGAGATGGCGATGGGATGTTCCGTCTGTGGGAAAGCACAGATCCCCAGTGCTGTTGTGCCTGTGAATAGGCTGCACGGGGTACATGAAGCCCTGCAACATCGTTCACTGCTGCCACGTTCCTTGCGAGAGTAGGAGCCGGACGTTTAGTATTTTGAATATAGGCTCCGTCTTGAACAAGTGCCATGAGATGGTCCGTTTGTGGGAAAGTGCAGATCCCCAGGGCTGTTGTGCCGGTGAATAGGGTGCCAAGTAGAGGTGAAGACCAGCAACATCTTTCAGAGCTGGACCTTTCTGTGCGGGAGAAGGAGCCGGATGACTGCATTTTTAGAAAGAGGCCCTGCCGAGTATGAGATGACCATGAGATGGTCTGCCTGTGGGTCAGCACAGATCCCCAGGGCTGTTGTGCAAGTGATTAGGCTGCCGAGAGGAGGCGAAGTTCTGCAACATCCTTCAGCTCTGGCACATTCCTTGTAGGAGAAGGAGCCGGACATTTGCCTTTGCAGAAAGATGCTCTGCCAAGAAGGAGTGCCATGAGGTGGTCCGTCTGTGGGAAAGCACAGATCCCCAGGGCTGTTTTGCCTGTGAATAGGCTGCACGGGGTACATGAAGCCCTGCAACATCTTTCTCTGCTGCCACGTTCCTTGCGAGAGTAGGAGCCTGAGGTTTACCATTTCGAAAATACGCTCTGCCAAGAACGAGTGCCATGAAATGGTCTGTCTGTGGGAAAGCACAGATCCCCTGTGCAGTTGTCCTGTGAATAGGGTGCAGGGGGAAGGTGATGACCAGCAACATCTTTCAGAGTTGGCACATTCTTTGCGGGAGAAGGAGCCGGAGGAGTGCATTTTTGGAAAGACACTCTGCCGAGGATGAGATGACGATGGGATGTTCCGTCTGTGGGAAAGCACAGATCCCCAGGGCTGTTGTGCCTGTGAATAGGCTGCACGGGGTACATGAAGCCCTGCAACATCTTTCACTGCTGCCATGTTCTTTGCGAGAGTAGGAGCTGGACGTTTACCATTTTGAAAATAGGCTTCGTCTTGAACAACTGCCATGAGATGGTCCGTCTGTGGGAAAGTGCAGATTCCCAGGGCTGTTGTGCCGGTGAATAGGGTGCCAAGTAGAGGTGAAGACCAGCAACATCTTTCAGAGCTGGAACTTTCTTTGCAGGAGAAGGAGCCGGATGACTGCATTTTTAGAAAGAGGCCCTGCCGAGTACGAGATGACCATGAGATGGTCTGCCTGTGGGTCAGCTCAGATGCCCAGGGCTGTTGTGCGAGTGATTAGGCTGCCAAGAGGAGGTGAAGTTCTGCAACATCTTTCAGCTCTGGCACATTCCTTCTAGGAGAAGGAGCCGGACATTTGCCTTTGCAGAAAGATGCTCTGCCAAGAAGGAGTGCCATGAGGTGGTCCGTCTGTGGGAAACCACAGATCCCCAGTGCTGTTGTGCCTGTGAATAGGCTGCACGGGGTACATGAAGCCCTGCAACATCTTTCTCTGCTGCCACGTTCCTTGCGAGAGTAGGAGCCAGAGGTTTACCATTTCGAAAATACACTCTGCCAAGAACAAGTTCCATGAGATGGTCTGTCTGTGGGAAAGCACAGATCCCCAGTGCAGTTGTCCGGTGAATAGGGTGCAGGGGGAAGGTGATGACCAGCAACAGCTTTCAGAGGTGGCACATTCTTTGCGGGAGAAGGAGCCGGAGGAGTGCATTTTTGGAAAGACGCTCTGCCGAGGATGAGATGGCGATGGGATGTTCCGTCTGTGGGAAAGCACAGATCCCCAGTGCTGTTGTGCCTGTGAATAGGCTGCACGGGGTACATGAAGCCCTGCAACATCGTTCACTGCTGCCACGTTCTTTCGAGAGTAGGAGCCGGACGTTTAGTATATTGAATATAGGCTCCGTCTTGAACAAGTGCCATGAGATGGTCCGTTTGTGGGAAAGTGCAGATCCCCAGGGCTGTTGTGCCGGTGAATAGGGTGCCAAGTAGAGGTGAAGACCAGCAACATCTTTCAGAGCTGGACCTTTCTGTGCGGGAGAAGGAGCCGGATGACTGCATTTTTAGAAAGAGGCCCTGCCGAGTATGAGATGACCATGAGATGGTCTGCCTGTGGGTCAGCACATATCCCCAGGGCTGTTGTGCGAGTGATTAGGCTGCCGAGAGGAGGCGAAGTTCTGCAACATCCTTCAGCTCTGGCACATTCCTTGTAGGAGAAGGAGCCGGACATTTGCCTTTGCAGAAAGATGCTCTGCCAAGAAGGAGTGCCATGAGGTGGTCCGTCTGTGGGAAAGCACAGATCCCCAGGGCTGTTTTGCCTGTGAATAGGCTGCACGGGGTACATGAAGCCCTGCAACATCTTTCTCTGCTGCCACGTTCCTTGCGAGAGTAGGAGCCTGAGGTTTACCATTTCGAAAATACGCTCTGCCAAGAACGAGTGCCATGAAATGGTCTGTCTGTGGGAAAGCACAGATCCCCAGTGCAGTTGTCCTGTGAATACGGTGCAGGGGGAAGGTGATGACCAGCAACATCTTTCAGAGTTGGCACATTCTTTGCGGGAGAAGGAGCCGGAGGAGTGCATTTTTGGAAAGACACTCTGCTGAGGATGAGATGACGATGGGATGTTCCGTCTGTGGGAAAGCACAGATCCCCAGGGCTGTTGTGCCTGTGAATAGGCTGCACGGGGTACATGAAGCCCTGCAACATCTTTCACTGCTGCCACGTTCTTTGCGAGAGTAGGAGCTGGACGTTTACCATTTTGAAAATAGGCTTCGTCTTGAACAACTGCCATGAGATGGTCTGTCTGTGGGAAAGCACAGATCCCCAGTGCAGTTGTCCGGTGAATAGGTGTCGCGTCCCAAAGTTGGAGCGACTCAGGTTCGTGGATTTCCTTTGTCAGAATTAAGGTGAAACGACACCAGGGGAGTTCAAACAACAATCAACATTTATTCAACCTAGCTAACTCTGTCCAAGTACACATGAACTTGTTAATATGAACCTTGCAACATGTCATTAAGCCGCTGTTTGAGAAGAGGAGGAAAGTACAGAAAGAATGAAATGGAAAAAGGAACATGAAATGTATCAGAAGGAGAGCCCTCCCGTTGAGTCACGAGGTTCAGAGCAGACCCCCTTGCTTTCTGGACTCCTTCTCAAAGAGGAGCTCAGGGGCGGCTAGGTCCACTCCTAGTCTCAGACTTGGTCAACGGTTTATGTTTCAAAGGATGAGGTGTAGGGTCTGTGGAAAAGAGAGAAGGAAAAGAGAGAGAGAGAATGAGAGAAAAAAGAAAGAGAGAAGAGAAGGGTTTCACCAGTCCTGGGTCCAGCGTTGGTCCAGCCAGCGTAGAGATCCAGTTCCGGAGGGCGCGCACTGAGGATTCGTTCTCTCCTCTTTTATAGTGTGTTAGTTGATGATCTCAACATGCGCAGTTCCCACACCTGGGGTTCACTGGAATCGGTAGCTTTGGGGGGGGGGTGTTCATTGTGGAGTTGCTTCTCTTTTCCTGCTGGTATGACCACTTAAGATAGAAGCACAGTCCCAACTTCCATGGGGCCTTCTTCCTCCAGGAAGGCATAAATTGTGTTCCTTCTCCTGGTCACTCAAGATAAGGAATTGGGGCCTTGGAGAAGTGCGTTCCCACCCTCCGTGGGGCCCTCTCCTCTGTCCACATTGTCCTGTTCACAAAACTCCAGCATTTTTACAGAGGCCGTTTTGTCCACCAAACCTCTTTTAGCGGATGTTTGAGACATTTGAATTTGTCAGACCGTCACACCACCCCGTGGCTCAAACAGTCGCTGAACTTTGATTCTCGTTCATATCATCTTCATCTGTGGTGATCTTGATATAGCGGACAGTAGGAGAAGAGAGAGAGACAGCTGAGGATAGTAAGCGGCTAATCATACATCTGACTATTGTAAGGCCTGTTATTAAACATACAAATCCAATTAATATCATAAGTCTAATATTTACAAGCCATTTTCCCCATCCCGTCAGTCCCAAGGATCTTAGAATGGAATGTAGCCATGAGTTTGGATTCCAGCCATCAAACCAGTCAGCTGGTTGCATTGCGTGGAAGAGTTCTCTCGTCTGGTCGGCAATCTCCTTCATCTTTGCCCGGGCTTCTTCAATGGAAGTCGTAGCATTATGAATGGTAATACAACATTCAGATTCAGTCAAGTTCAACATACCACACACACCTTGTTCTTTTAACAATAACATATCTAAGGCTAAACGATTCTGTAATGTCATTTTTGATACCTGTTGCACTTGGAGATTTAGTTCCCCAAAGGCATATCGAGTCCAATTACTTAATACATGTACTTGCCAAGTTAGGTTTTCTAGCACCCATTGGTGCCGAACGATATATCCAGATGGTGCAAAGAATGCTTCTAGCTCTAATGATACCTTCTGTCCCCAAGTATAATAATCGGGTTTTAAAATGCTTTGAATCCACTTCTGGGCGCTACTTGGGTCATCAAGTTCTCGTCTCTTCCTGTGAATAGGTGGTGTGGTATATTCAAAGATTCGCCTGGGACACATAGTAGGAATTCCCAAACCACACTGCAATCCAGCCTGTTCGATCACATTCAAATGCGAGTACATTTTCCCATTTGAGCACCCCCAGACAGTCCCCTCAGGGGCAGCATACAAAGCGTTTTGACAAGTAGTTGCGTCTCCCCGAGGTATTTGATTATCCTCCCCCACCTTATGTCTTGGGAAGTGGTTAATGGGAATTCCACATTTTAGCCAGATATTAACATTATTGATGATCTGATTACATTGGTTATCCCGGTTTCGGTATCCAAAATTAGGATATCCCCAACAGGTGCACATATCTCGAATTAAGGTTCTAACTTCCAAACTGATCCATGTTTCGATGGGATTGCCAGCGCCTGTGGTACAGTCTATAATGTGGGTACAGTTTAACAAATGGGCATCATTGGGGTTGGGTGTGCCCACAAATTCTTTTTTTAATAAGTGAAGAGGTTGGTTTTTTAACATGTGTTTCACTGACCATCCCCAAGCAGTGTGGGCGCTATTCATTGAAGGATATTGTCCCTTCCTGTCAGGTATGTGAACACACCAAGCTGAATCCCATTTTACATTATATTGTAATTCAAAAGGGGTAATTTCCAGGGAAGCAGGCCAAAAAGGCACTAGATTACAAGATATATTGTGATAGGAAGGGCAGCCTGTTATTTTCCACCAGGATGGAGAAGGTGGGAATCGTCTGGAATAGGCTTCCTCGAATCCTGGAGGACACGGTGGGCTATGACTAGTACCAATTTCGCGACTGACCTCCAATCTCCATCGCTTACAAGTTTTGTTTATTAAGTCAGGCCACCCCGTGTCCCAAGGGATCTCATAGAAGGCTGCTTCATCTCGCCACCATCTACCAGAGGAGGTATAATCACTTCGATATTGATACTCAAAAGGAGCATCTACTAACCCTATAATGCCATTGGTCATATTATGTTTTCCAATATTGAGCTTCATGGGTATCAAACCGAATGTAATCCCTTGCTCGGTAGAAGTAGGAATCTGAATACAGATCCCCTGATCTGTTTTATTCCAGACATGTATGAATCCTTGTATCACTTCCCAAGCTAAATTGGAGGTCCTTTCTCCTTGTCCAGATGCACCAAAGCTAAGAAAGGCAAGGAGGAAGGAATTCCAAACCATCTTTCCTTGTTATACTATAAGAATATCACAATGAAAATCAAACAAACAATATAGACAATGGCCCACTCATTAAGTGAAAACATAAGTCTTGTCGTGGGCTTCTGATAACCTGCAAAATATATACAAAAATAAACAATCATTAGAGGGATAGGATTGGAGAAGATGTCAAGCAGTGCTGCTAGTGATTGGGATCCATCCGAGAGGCTGAGGTGCACTCTCCGAGGTGCACTCTCCAAGGTGCTCATGCAGCTTCTGTAAAACAACCTCATACAGGCCATGTGTAGGATGTGTTACTTATTATAGATGCATACAAACTAGCCTTAAACTTCAAGCTCTCTTGACTGGAATTGCTCTGATTAGAGCATCTGTAGATCAACAGAATGTGTTCATTGTGTGTAAAAAGGTTAATAAGTTTATAGCGACCTCTTGCTCTCACGTGGCGTAGGGGCTGCTGCAAGAACTCTAACAGGGTCTGTTGTCAAGCTCTCTGTGTCCTCCCCCCAACTCAGGAATTCTGAGAAGTCAACACAGCATCACTAGTCGGAGTAACAAAAACATAAGCAAGCAATCAAGTAGCTATGGTTTTAGTATTATAACAGAGGGTTAGGTTTATATTGTGCATCTTAACTGGTATGCTTGTTAGAATCCAGTTAGTGGGATACAGAAAAAACATATTCTTATTAACCATTTAACATCGGAGCAACTTTAATTCAGAACATGAAGGTCTACTTAGAAGGATGGGACAATCCATCGGGTATTGATACGATGCTCTTTCCCATGAGCATCTGTGGCCACCCAGGAATAGAGGTTAAGGGGTGTCTTTAGGGTTAGGGGCACTTGCCCCACAGTGGGTAGTTCCACTAATACTGGTTGTCCAGCATAGTGGAGCAAGTGTGCGGGGTCTTTGCCACCTTTTGTCCCTGGAACAATAGAAGGAGGTGTGGGACAGAATGCTAGGAGTCAGGGGCAGCCATTTGCCCCCCACCGGCTATTAATTCTGTATACTGCTTCTGGTATTCGCAAGGCCCACCCTGGGTCATGGGGCCTCAGAGCTCGTTTTAGAAGTCCGTTTGTTCTCTCCACAATACCATTAGCTTGAGGGTAGTAAGGGGTGTGGAAAACCCACTGGATTTCCTCACCCTTAGCCCATTCTTGCACCACTCCAGCGGTGAAATGGCTTCCATTATCAGATTGAATTGATTGAGGCTTGGGTAAGTAGCTAAACCATGTTTTAAGACTTTTTACTGTATTTTCTCCTGTTGCTCTGGATACAGCTTTAGCTTGTGTTAGTCCTGATACCACCTCTACTCCTACTAACACATATCGTTTTCCCTCTGATACCCGAAAGGGGCCAATATAGTCAATTTGCCATGTTTGCCATAAACCTTTGTTTGTCCTTAAATGTAGGGGTTGTTCTTTTAAAGGGTTATATTTTTCCAAACGAACTCGACATTGACCACATGCAGAAATAACAGTGTTACATAATTCTCGTGTAACGGCCCATCCTCTGCTAATAGCCTCTCTGTACAGGTCTTTACTCCCTGAATGGCCACGCTTCACGTGCAGCCACTCCAAAAGGTGTTCCCATTTTTCCGCTTCACCATCAATGGCAAGACTGGCTAGACGTGTTAAGGAATCTACCCGGTTATTTAGGAGGTGAGCTGGGTTATCCCCTGCCTGGTGTGCAGCAACCCAGCCTACCAAGAAAGATCTCTGCTTGGCGATATTCAGTATTTCTTCCCATTTGTCTCTTTGCCACACTGGCACTTGGTTTACTTCCCATTGGTTTTGCTCCCAAAATGGCAACCATTCAGTGCATCCTTTAAACACCGCATAGGAGTCAGTATAAATGTATACTGGTTCTGTTGTCTCAGCTTCCTTAACGACTACGCTCCACACAGCAACTAACTCCCCTACTTGGGCACTACCCTCTCCCTCAGTTATCACATGCTCCCCTGAATCAATATGTAATGCTACTGCTCGATACTTCCACGTCTTTCCGTCCCTTTTTGCGGAAGCATCAGTGAACCATACGTTTTTTAAATGGGGTTTGAAATCAGGAGCCACTTTGATGTACGATGGAGGGGGTTCTGTATCTGGGTGATCAGAAGGGGGATCCTGTATTTGGAGCATTTTGGGTGTTCCCTCCTCTATCTGTCTAGTGCGACAGTAGTGGTCTAGCTGGGCATACCACTTCCTTACTGTTTCTCGTTGAGCTACTCCTGCGGGGGGAGGAGTTCCAGCCAATATTGGTTTCAGGATCTTAAAGGGTCCTCGCAAGATGATGGGCTGTTGTCGTATAATTCTCTCAGCTTCCTGTAAGGCTAGGTTAACTACAAAGAGTCCTTTCTCCCAAACTGAATACCGTTTTTCAGCATCCTTAAAGCTACACGAGAAAAATCCTATAGGACGAGTAGGACCTTCAGGTCCACGCTGCCACATATGTATAGACAACCCATGAATTGCAAAACCCCATTCTATGTGGAGTGGGTCTGCTGGATGTATCGGCCCTAGGGCCTGGTAAATCCCTGCTTCAAAAATTAATAATTTCAGAGCCTCTTCATGGACAGGTGTCCAGTCCCAAGCAGTTCTTTTACAGGTTAAATCATATAAAGGGTGAGCTATGATAGAAAAGTCGGGGATGTGTTTTCTCCAGAACACTAGCAAGCCTAGGGCATGCTGTAATTCTTTCTTATTTTCAGGCATTTTCACTTGTTCGAGGGTGGACAAGGTTTCAGGAGGTATACACACAGTCCCTCCTTTCCACCAGATACCTAAAAATTTTACTTCAGGTGATGGGAGTTGCACCTTTTCTGTAGGAATTTGAAGCCCTAAATTCTCTAAGTGATTAATGATTTCTCTCTGGGTTTGTCCCACCACAGTGGTGTCTGGTCCTCCAATTAGCACATCATCAATATATTGATATACTTTTACTCCATCTTTGGGAGTGATCTGATTTAGTTCCTGGGCTAATGCATAGTGAGCAATGGTTGGTGAGTGGCAATAGCCTTGGGGAAGCCGTGTAAATGTATATTGTACACCTTCCCAGGTGAAGGCAAAACGATCCCTATCTGCTTCTTGCAAGGGAACCATAAAGAACATGTCTTTCACATCAATGGTTGCTAAAATCTGGTGACCCTGTTCTTGTATGGTTGCAATTAATTCTGCTATATTGGGGACTGCAGCTGTTAATGGGCCAGTATTGGCGTTCAGGCGCCGATAGTCAACTGTCAATCGCCACTTCCCATTTGGCTTGCGGACTGGCCATACTGGGGAATTATAGGGTGAGTGTGTAGGAATAACTTTCTCCTGTTCCCGTAACTCAGTTATCACTGAAGTGATCCCTTCTCTTGCTCCCAAAGGCAAAGCATAAGGTTTAACATTAACTATCTTTGAAGGGGGAAGAGTTGGTGCAGACTGCAAAAGCCTCACAGAGATTGCGGGACACCCAAATTTCCATTCTCTTCCCTTAGAGTCTACCCACGACCGGCCCTTTAAGAGGTCGAGTCCTAGAATATTGGTGGGTAGAGGACCTAGTATCATAGTAACCTTAACAGGGGATGAATCCCCTGGCAGCCAGCATCTAACTTTAGCTGTCGGCTGTGGTTGGGAGCTTCCGAAAACATCCGTGACCCATATCTGCTTCTTATCTGCAATTATTCCATTGCGGTTAGCAACATCCGTCCGGAGTGCTGACATCTGAGCACCCGTATCAACTAAAAAAGTTACTGGGGTCTTAAAGGGACCAAGAGGAAAAGTAATCAACAGGTCTCCTGTCCTATTTTCAGTGAGCCTCCTTAAATAAACCCACTGGCTGTCCCCCGGCTCACTTACTGGGGACAGCGTGTCTAGTTTCCCGTCCTGCAGACAGTCATACCTTCCTCTGGAGCAGTAGGTGTTTGGGGAGTGGGAGTTGCCAGTGACTGTGGAATCGCCCCCTTATAGTCTCGAATGTTTGACTCAGTATGGGGAGGCTCCTTGTTCTTGTCTTTCCACCCTAGGACCAACTTTTCTAGGACAGAGGTGGGCAAGCCGTCCATCACATCCCGGGGAATTCCCTTTTCTATCCCTTCTGCCCACAACAAGTTCCGCTGACCCCCATATGGCTTTTTGGTGTTTACAGTCTTAGATGGGGGAGGTCGGCCAGGTCCTTCTATTCGGCGGATAGCAGGCTTAGCTCTGCTTTCTTCCCTTGTGAGACCCATTCTCCGGCCGTAGTTAATCAATTCCTGTGCCACTTCTCCCCAGGTCAGGGCCCCTCCTGCATTCCGCCTGCCTCCTCTAGGTGCTATCGCATCACGTAATCTATCCTGTAGCTGGACGGCATATAATTTCAAAGAATCTGGTAAACCTCGGATTAGAGGAGTCATTCTATTGGGATTGGCATTTAACAACATCGGAGAGGGCTGTTGTGGCACTAATCGCCTATCATGCATTAACTGGAGACAAGCAGTTTTCTGTAAGCTCTCGGTTAACTGATTTATAGAAGGGGTGTTTATCCGTGTTGGTTCTCCTCGTTCCATTTGGTCTATTCCCCCTGCCCAGTAAGCTGCCCGCTGCGTCAGAGACCATGGTTCCCTAGGATCATCGGTAGTTAGGAACACTCCAGGCCCCCAATATCCTTGGGCTTCATCTTCTGACAATAAAATCCGGTCACCACCGGTTAATGACACCCTCCACACATATTCTGTTTCGTTCTCCTTTGCTAGTCGGATATACTTTTCCTGAATTTTAGATAATTCAGTGGCAGAATATGGTATCGTCTTAATAGTTACGTGTGGTGCTCCGCCAATTTGGCCATTGTCTATGGTTTCTGTTTTAATTAATGGCCTCATTGCTATCTCTTCATCCTCAGGGTAAAAAACTTTCCTGGTACATTCTAACTCTTGATTTGGGTATGAAGATTTTTGCTGTTTCACTTGAACTACCTCTAGACCTTGCAGGTCTAAGTCCGGGTCAGATCGTTCATCTGCCTCGGCTCGTAAAATTCTTTCCCGATCTAACGCATCAGACAAGGCAGCATGAAGCCGCTGCGTTGTATTACGCTCAGCAGTTAACTGCTCTTGCAGGACTTTAACTAAATCCTGCAGGGACTGAATCTTCTCCTTATCTGCCTGCTCAGCTCTCATTGTTTCCTGCCTGTCTTCCTGAGCTGCTGCGAGTGCGGCCCCTAACACTGCACACACTACAGCCTTCCCTTTTCCCGGGTGAAACCTGCTTTCTTTTGCAAGCTTCTCAATTCTTCCTACAATGGCTTTTGGATCATGCCAGTGGTTTCGTGCCCAGGCTACTCCTTGTGGGGAAGGGTGGGCTTTATATGAAATTAGCTTCTCTAAAACAGGGGAACAGTCAGACATAGATATTTCCCGGGTCACCATGCCTGCCACTGCTCGGATCTCTCCCGACTTATTGTTGAGAGATCCTTCCCAGATCCTCCCCGCCCGCTTTCTGGGTGGAGGTCCGGTATCCCGTTAGAATCTCCCTTCCAACAAGGGAAATCCCGTATAGGCAGTTAGCCTCTCTAAAAACAGGGGAACAGTCAGACACAGATTTTTCCCGGGCCTCTATGTCTGCCACTGCTCAGATCTCTCCCGACTTACTGTTGAGAGATCTTTCCCAGATCCTCCCCGCTCGTTCTCCGAGTGGAGGTCCGGTATCCCATTAGAAACTCCCTTCCAACAAGGGAAATCCTGTCCGTGACGCCAATTAAGATGTCGCGTCCCAAAGTTGGAGCGACTCAGGTTCGTGGATTTCCTTTGTCAGAATTAAGGTGAAACGACACCAGGGGAGTTCAAACAACAATCAACATTTATTCAACCTAGCTAACTCTGTCCAAGTACACATGAACTTGTTAATATGAACCTTGCAACATGTCATTAAGCCGCTGTTTGAGAAGAGGAGGAAAGTACAGAAAGAATGAAATGGAAAAAGGAACATGAAATGTATCAGAAGGAGAGCCCTCCCGTTGAGTCACGAGGTTCAGAGCAGACCCCCTTGCTTTCTGGACTCCTTCTCAAAGAGGAGCTCAGGGGCGGCTAGGTCCACTCCTAGTCTCAGACTTGGTCAACGGTTTATGTTTCAAAGGATGAGGTGTAGGGTCTGTGGAAAAGAGAGAAGGAAAAGAGAGAGAGAGAATGAGAGAAAAAAGAAAGAGAGAAGAGAAGGGTTTCACCAGTCCTGGGTCCAGCGTTGGTCCAGCCAGCGTAGAGATCCAGTTCCGGAGGGCGCGCACTGAGGATTCGTTCTCTCCTCTTTTATAGTGTGTTAGTTGATGATCTCAACATGCGCAGTTCCCACACCTGGGGTTCACTGGAATCGGTAGCTTTGGGGGGGGGGTGTTCATTGTGGAGTTGCTTCTCTTTTCCTGCAGGTATGACCACTTAAGATAGAAGCACAGTCCCAACTTCCATGGGGCCTTCTTCCTCCAGGAAGGCATAAATTGTGTTCCTTCTCCTGGTCACTCAAGATAAGGAATTGGGGCCTTGGAGAAGTGCGTTCCCACCCTCCGTGGGGGCCTCTCCTCTGTCCACATTGTCCTGTTCACAAAACTCCAGCATTTTTACAGAGGCCGTTTTGTCCACCAAACCTCTTTTAGCGGATGTTTGAGACATTTGAATTTGTCAGACCGTCACAATAGGGTGCAGGGGGAAGCTGAAGACCAGCAGCATCTTTCAGAGGTGGCACAATCTTTGCGGGAGAAGGAGCCGGAGGAGTGCATTTTTGGAAAGAGGCTCTGCCGAGGTTGAGATGACGATGGGATGTTCCGTCTGTGGGAAAGCACAGATCCCCAGTGCTGCTGTGCCTGTGAATAGGATGCACGGGGTACATGAAGCCCTGCAACATCTTTCACTGCTGCCACGTTCTTTGCGAGAGTAGGAGCCGGAAGTTTACTATTTTGAAAATAGGCTTCGTCTTGAACAACTGCCATGAGATGGTCCGTTTGTGGGAAAGTGCAGATCCCCAGGGCTGTTGTGCCGGTGAATAGGGTGCCAAGTAGAGGTGAAGACCAGCAACATCTTTCAGAGCTGGAAATTTCTTTGCAGGAGAAGGAGCCGGATGACTGCATTTTTGGAAAGAGGCCCTGCCGAGTACGAGATGACCATGAGATGGTCTGCCTGTGGGTCAGCACAGATGCCCAGGGTTGTTGTGCCAGTGATGAGGCTGCCAAGAGGAGGTGAACCACTGCAACATCTTTCAGCTCTGGCACATTCCTTCTAGGAGAAGGAGCCGGACATTTGCCTTTGCAGAAAGATGCTCTGCCGAGAAGGAGTGCCATGAGATGGTCCGCCTGTGGGAAAGCACAGATCCCCAGGGCTGTTGTGCCTGTGAATACGCTGCACGGGGTACATGATGCCCTGCAACATCTTTCTCTGCTGCCACGTTCCTTGCGAGAGTAGGAGCCGGACGTTTACCTTTTTGAAAATACGCTCTGCCAAGAACAAGTGCCATGAGATGGTCTGTCTGTGGGAAAGCACAGATCCCCAGTGCAGTTGTCCGGTGAATAGGGGGCAGGGGGAAGCTGAAGACCAGCAGCATCTTTCAGAGGTGGCACATTCTTTGCGGGAGAAGGAGCCGGAGGAGTGCATTTTTGGAAAGAGGCTCTGCCGAGGATGAGATGACGATGGGATGTTCCGTCTGTGGGAAAGCACAGATCCCCAGTGCTGCTGTGCCTGTGAATAGGCTGCACGGGGTACATGATGCCCTGCAACATCTTTCACTGCTGCCACGTTCTTTGCGAGAGTAGGAGCCGGAAGTTTACTATTTTGAAAATAGGCTTCGCCTTGAACAAGTGCCATGAGATGGTCCGTTTGTGGGAAAGTGCAGATCCCCAGGGCTGTTGTGCCGGTGAATAGGGTGCAGGGGGAAGGTGAAGACCAGCAACATCTTTCAGAGCTGGAACGTTCTTTGCAGGAGAAGGAGCCAGATGACTGCATTTTTGGAAAGAGGCCCTGCCGAGTATGAGATGACCATGAGATGTTCTGCCTGTGGGTCAGCACAGATCCCCAGGGCTGTTGTGCCAGTGATGAGGCTGCCGAGAGGAGGTGAAGTTCTGCAACATCTTTCAGCTCTGGCACATTCCTTCCAGGAGAAGGAGCCGGACATTTGCCTTTGCAGAAAGATGCTCTGCCGAGAAGGAGTGCCATGAGATGGTCCGCCTGCGGGAAAGCACAGATCCCCAGGGCTGTTGTGCCTGTGAATAGGCTGCACGGGGTACATGATGCCCTGCAACATCTTTCACTGCTGCCACGTTCCTGGCGAGAGTAGGAGCCGGACGTTTACCACTTTGAAAGTACGCTCTGCCGAGAACAAGTGCCATGAGATGGTCTGTCTGTGGGAAAGCACAGATCCCCAGTGCAGTTGTCCTGGTGAATAGGGTGCAGGGGGAAGGTGATGAGCAGCAACAGCTTTCAGAGGTGGCACATTCTTTGCGGGAGAAGGAGCCGGAGGAGTGCATTTTTGGAAAGAGGCTCTGCCGAGGATGAGATGGCGATGGGATGTTCCGTCTGTGGGAAAGCACAGATCCCCATGGCTGTTGTGCCTGTGAATAGGCTGCACGGGGTACATGAAGCCCTGCAACATCTTTCTCTGCTGCCACGTTCCTTGCGAGAGTAGGAGCCAGAGGTTTACCATTTCGAAAATAGGCTTCGTCTTGAACAAGTGCCATGAGATGGTCCGTCTGTGGGAAAGTGCAGATCCCCAGGGCTGTTGTGCCGGTGAATAGGGTGCACGGGGTACATGAAGCCCTGCAACATCTTTCTCTGCTGCCACGTTCCTTGAGAGAGTAGGAGCCGGACGTTTACCTTTTTGAAAATACGCTCTGCCAAGAACAAGTGCCATGAGATGGTCTGTCTGTGGGAAAGCACAGATCCCCTGTGCAGTTGTCCGGTGAATAGGGTGCAGGGGGAAGCTGAAGACCAGCAGCATCTTTCAGAGGTGGCACATTCTTTGCGGGAGAAGGAGCCGGAGGAGTGCATTTTTGGAAAGAGGCTCTGCCGAGGATGAGATGACGATGGGATGTTCCGTCTGTGGGAAAGCACAGATCCCGAGTGCTGTTGTGCCTGTGAATAGGCTGCACGGGGTACATGAAGCCCTGCAACATCTTTCTCTGCTGCCACGTTCCTTGCGAGAGTAGGAGCCAGAGGTTTACCATTTCGAAAATACACTCTGCCAAGAACAAGTTCCATGAGATGGTCCGTCTGTGGGAAAGCACAGATCCCCAGTGCAGGTGTGCCGGTGAATAGGGTGCAGGGGGAAGGTGATGACCAGCAACATCTTTCAGAGGTGGCACATTCTTTGAAGGAGAAGGAGCCGGAGGAGTGCATTTTTGGAAATAGGCTCTGCCGAGGATGAGATATCGATGGGATGTTCCGTCTGTGGGAAAGCACAGATCCCCAGTGCTGTTGTGCCTGTGAATAGGCTGCACGGGGTACATGAAGCCCTGCAACATCTTTCTCTGCTGCCACGTTCCTTGCGAGAGTGGGAGCCAGAGGTTTACCATTTCGAAAATACGCTCTGCCAAGAACGACTGCCATGAGATGGTCCGTTTGTGGGAAAGCACAGATCCCCAGGGCTGTTGTGCCGGTGAATGGGGTGCCAAGTAGAGGTGAAGACCAGCAACATCTTTCAGAACTGGAACTTTCTTTGTGGGAGAAGGAGCCGGATGACTGCATTTTTGGAAAGAGGCCCTGCCGAGTATGAGATGACCATGAGATGGTCTGCCTGTGGGTCAGCACAGATCCCTAGGGCTGTTGTGCCAGTGATTAGGCTGCCGAGAGGAGGTGAAGTTCTGCAACATCTTTCAGCTCTGGCACATTCCTTCTAGGAGAAGGATACGGACAATTGCCTTTGCAGAAAGATGCTCTGACGAGAAGGAGTGCCATGAGATGGTCCGTCTGTGGGAAAGCACAGATCCCCAGTGCATTTGTCCGGTGAATAGGGTGCAGGGGGATGGTGATGAGCAGCAACATCTTTCAGAGGTGGCACATTCTTTGCGGGAGAAGGAGCCGGAGGAGTGCATTTTTGGAAAGAGGCTCTGCCGAGGATGAGATGACGATGGGATGTTCCGTCTGTGGGAAAGCACAGATCCCGAGTGCTGTTGTGCCTGTGAATAGGCTGCACGGGGTACATGATGCCCTGCAACATCTTTCACTGCTGCCACGTTCTTTGCAAGAGTAGGAGCCGGTTGTTTATTATTTTGAAAATAGGCTTCGTCTTGAACAAGTGCCATGAGATGGTCCGTTTGTGGGAAAGTGCAGATCCCCAGGGCTGTTGTGCCGGTGAATAGGGTGCCAAGTAGAGGTGAAGACCAGCAACATCTTTCAGAGCTGGAACTTTCTTTGCGTGAGAAGGAGCAGGAGGAGTGCATTTTTGAAAAGAGGCTCTGCCGAGTATGAGATGACCATGAGATGGTCTGCCTGTGGGTCAGCACAGATGCCCAGGGCTGTTGTGCCTGTGAATAGGCTGCACGGGGTACATGATGCCCTGCAACATCTTTCACTGCTGCCACGTTCCTTGCGAGAGTAGGAGCCGGACGTTTACATTTTGAAAATACGCTCTGCCAAGAAAAAGTGCCATGAGATGGTCTGTCTGTGGGAAAGCACAGATCCCCTGTGCAATTGTCCGGTGAATAGGGTGCAGGGGGAAGGTGATGAGCAGCAGCATCTTTCAGAGGTGGCACATTCTTTGCGGGAGAAGGAGCCGGATGACTGCATTTTTGGAAAGAGGCCCTGCCGAGTACGAGATGACCATGAGATGTTCTGCCTGTGGGTAAGCACAGATCCCCAGGGCTGTTGTGCCAGTGATGAGGCTGCCGAGAAGAGGTGAAGTTCTGCAACATCTTTCAGCTCTGTCACATTCCTTCTAGGAGAAGGAGCCGGACATTTGCCTTTGCAGAAAGATGCTGTGCCAAGAAGGAGTGCCATGAGATGGTCCGCCTGCGGGAAAGCACAGATCCCCAGTGCAGTTGTCCTGTGAATAGGGTGCAGGGGGAAGGTGATGAGCAGCAACATCTTTCAGAGGTGGCACATTCCTTCTAGGAGATGGAGCCGGAGGAGTGCATTTTTGGAAAGACGCTCTGCCGAGGATGAGATGGCGATGGGATGTTCCGTCTGTGGGAAAGCACAGATCCCGAGTGCTGTTGTGCCTGTGAATAGGCTGCACGGGGTACATGAAGCCCTGCAACATCTTTCTCTGCTGCCACGTTCCTTGCGAGAGTAGGAGCCAGAGGTTTACCATTTCGAAAATACGCTCTGCCAAGAACGAGTGCCATGAGATAGTCCATCTGTGGGAAAGCACAGATCCCCAGTGCATTTGTCCGGTGAATAGGGTGCAGGGGGAAGGTGATGAGCAGCAACATCTTTCAGAGGTGGCACATTCTTTGCGGGAGAAGGAGCCGGAGGAGTGCATTTTTGGAAAGAGGCTCTGCCGAGGATGAGATGACGATGGGATGTTCCGTCTGTGGGAAAGCACAGATCCCCAGGGCTGTTGTGCCTGTGAATAGGCTGCACGGGGTACATGAAGCCCTGCAACATCTTTCACTGCTGCCACGTTCTTTGCGAGAGTAGGAGCCGGACGTTTACTATTTTGAATATAGGCTTCGTGTTGAACAAGTGCCATGAGATGGTCCTTTTGTGGGAAAGTGCAGATCCCCAGGGCTGTTGTGCTGGTGAATAGGGTGCCAAGCAGAGGTGAAGACCAGCAACATCTATCAGAGCTGGCACATTCCTTCTAGGAGATGGAGCCGGACATTTGCCTTTGCAGAAAGATGCTCTGCCGAGGATGAGATGTCGATGGGATGTTCCGTCTGTGGGAAAGCACAGATCCCCAGGGCTGTTGTGCCTGTGAATAGGCTGCACGAGGTACATGAAGCCCTGCAACATATTTCTCTGCTGCCACGTTCCTTGCGAGAGTAGGAGCCAGAGGTTTAGCATTTCGAAAATAGGCTCTGCCAAGAACAAGTGCCATGAGATGGTCCGTTTGTGGGAAAGTGCAGATCCCCAGGGCTGTTTTGCCGCTGAATAGGGTGCCAAGTAGAGGTGAAGACCAGCAACATCTTTCAGAGCTGGCACGTTCTTTGCGGGAGAAGGAGCCGGAGGACTGCATTTTTGGAAAGAGGCCCTGCCGAGTATGAGATGACCATGAGATGTTCTGCCTGTGGGTCAGCACAGATGCCCAGGGCTGTTGTGCCAGTGATTAGGCTGCCGAGAGAAGGTGAAGTTCTGCAACATCTTTCATCTCTGGCACATTCCTTCTAGGAGAAGGAGCCGGACATTTGCCTTTGCAGAAAGATGCTCTGCCGAGAAGGATTGCCATGAGATGGTCCGTCTGTGGGAAAGCACAGATCCCCAGGGCTGTTGTGCCTTTGAATAGGCTGCACGGGGTACATGGTGCCCTGCAACATCTTTCTCTGCTGCCACGTTCCTTGCGAGAGTAGGAGACAGAGGTTTACCAATTCGAAAATACTCTCTGCCAAGAATGAGAGCCATGAGATGGTCCGTCTGTGGGAAAGCACAGATCCCCAGTGCAGGTGTGCCGGTGAATAGGGTGCAGGGGGAAGGTGATGACCAGCAACAGCTTTCAGAGGTGGCACATTCTTTGCGGGAGAAGGAGCCGGAGGAGTGCATTTTTGGAAAGAGGCTCTGCCGAGGATGAGATGTCGATGGGATGTTCCGTCTGTGGGAAAGCACAGATCCCCAGGGCTGTTGTGCCTGTGAATAGGCTGCACGGGGTACATGAAGCCCTGCAACATCTTTCACTGCTGCCACGTTCTTTGCGAGAGTAGGAGCCAGAGGTTTACCATTTCGAAAATACTCTCTGCCAAGAACAAGTTCCATGAGATGGTCTGTCTGTGGGAAAGCACAGATCCCCAGTGCAGTTGTCCTGTGAATAGGGTGCAGGGGGAAGCTGAAGACCAGCAGCATCTTTCAGAGGTGGCACATTCTTTGCGGGAGAAGGAGCCGGAGGAGTGCATTTTTGGAAAGACGCTCTGCCGAGGATGAGATGGCGATGGGATGTTCCGTCTGTGGGAAAGCACAGATCCCCAGTGCTGTTGTGCCTGTGAATAGGCTGCACGGGGTACATGATGCCCTGCAACATCTTTCACTGCTGCCACGTTCTTTGCGAGAGTAGGAGCCGGATGTTTACTATTTTGAAAATAGGCTTCGTCTTGAACAAGTGCCATGAGACGGTCCGTTTGTGGGAAAGTGCAGATCCCCAGGGCTGTTGTGCCGGTGAATAGGGTGCCAAGTAGAGGTGAAGACCAGCAACATCTTTCAGAGCTGGAACTTTCTTTGCGGGAGAAAGAGCCAGATGACTGCATTTTTGGAAAGAGGCCCTGCCGAGTATGAGATGACCATGAGATGGTCTGCCTGTGGGTCAGCACAGATCCCCAGGGCTGTTGTGCCAGTGATAAGGCTGCCGAGAGGAGGTGAACCCCTGCAATATCTTTCAGCTCTGGCACATTCCTTCTGGGAGAAGGAGCCAGACATTTGCCTTTTCAGAAAGATGCTCTGCCGAGAAGGAGTGCCATGAGATGGTCCGCCTGCGGGAAAGCACAGATCCCCAGTGCTGTTGTGCCTGTGAATAGGCTGCACGGGGTACATGATGCCCTGCAACATATTTCTCTGCTGCCACGTTCCTTGCGAGAGTAGGAGCCAGAGGTTTACCATTTCGAAAATACGCTCTGCCAAGAACGAGAACCATGAGATGGTCCGTCTGTGGGAAAGCACAGATCCCCAGTGCAGTTGTCCTGTGAATAGGGTGCAGGGGGAAGGTGATGACCAGCAACATCTTTCAGAGGTGGCACATTCTTTGCGGGAGAAGGAGCCGGAGGAGTGCATTTTTGGAAAGACGCTCTGCCGAGGATCAGATGTCGATGGGATGTTCCGTCTGTGGGAAAGCACAGATCCCCAGTGCTGTTGTGCCTGTGAATAGGCTGCATGAGGTACATGAAGCCCTGCAACATCTTTCTCTGCTGCCACGTTCCTTGCGAGAGTAGGAGCCAGAGGTTTACCATTTTGAAAATAGGCTCTGCCAAGAACGAGTGCCATGAGATGGTCCGTTTGTGGGAAAGTGCAGATCCCCAGGGCTGTTGTGCCGCTGAATAGGGTGCCAAGTAGAGGTGAAGACCAGCAACATCTTTCAGAGCTGGCACGTTCTTTGCGGGAGAAGGAGCCGGATGACTGCATTTTCGGAAAGAGGCCCTGCCGAGTACGAGATGACCATGAGATGTTCTGCCTGTGGGTAAGCACAGATCCCCAGGGCTGTTGTGCCAGTGATTAGGCTGCCGAGAAGAGGTGAAGTTCTGCAACATCTTTTAGCTCTGGCACATTCCTTCTAGGAGAAGGAGCCGGACATTTGCCTTTGCAGAAAGATGTTCTGCCGAGAAGGATTGCCATGAGATGGTCCGTCTGTGGGAAAGCACAGATCCCCAGGGCTGTTGTGCCTGTGAATAGGCTGCACGGGGTACATGAAGCCCTGCAACATCTTTCACTGCTGCCACGTTCCTTGCGAGAGTAGGAGCCGGACGTTTACCATTTCGAAAATAGGCTCTGCCAAGAACGAGAGCCATGAGATGGTCTGTCTGTGGGAAAGCACAGATTCCCTGTGCAGTTGTCCTGTGAATAAGGTGCAGGGGGAAGTTGATGACCAGCAACATCTTTCAGAGCTGGCACATTCTTTGCGGGAGAAGGAGCCGGAGGAGTGCAATTTGGAAAGACGCTCTGCCGAGGATGAGATGTCGATGGGATGTTCCGTCTGTGGGAAAGCACAGATCCCCAGTGCTATTGTGCCTGTGAATAGGCTGCACGGGGTACATGAAGCCCTGCAACAGCTTTCACTGCTGCCACATTCCTTGCGAGAGTAGGAGGCGGACCTTTACCATTTCGAAAATACGCTCTGCCAAGAACGAGTGCCATGAGATGGTCTGTCTGTGGGAAAGCACAGGTCCCCTGTGCAGTTGTCCGGTGAATAGGGTGCAGGGGGAAGTTGATGACCAGCAGCATCTTTCAGAGGTGGAACATTCTTTGCGGGAGAAGGAGCCGGAGGAGTGCATTTTTGGAAAGAGGCTCTGCCGAGGATGAGATGACGATGGGATGTTCCGTCTGTGGGAAAGCACAGATCCCCAGTGCTGTTGTGCCTGTGCATAGGCTGCACGGGGTACATGATGCCCTGCAACATCTTTCACTGCTGCCACGTTCTTTGCGAGAGTAGGAGCCGGATGTTTACTATTTTGAAAATAGGCTTCGTCTTGAAAAAGTGATATGAGATGGTCCGTTTGTGGGAAAGTGCAGATCCCCAGGGCTGTTGTGCCGGTGAATAGGGTGCCAAGTAGAGGTGAAGACCAGCAACATCTTTCAGAGCTGGAATTTCTTTGCGGGAGAAGGAGCCGGAGGACTGCATTTTTGGAAAGACGCTCTGCCGAGGATGAGATGTCGATGGGATGTTCCGTCTGTGGGAAAGCACAGATCCCCAGTGCTGTTGTGCCTGTGAATAGGCTGCACGGGGTACATGAAGCCCTGCAACATCGTTCGCTGCTGCCACGTTCCTTGCGAGAGTAGGAGCCAGAGGTTTACCATTTCGAAAATACTCTCTGCCAAGAACGAGAGCCATGAGATGGTCTGTCTGTGGGAAAGCACAGATCCCCAGTGCAGTTGTCCTGTGAATAGGGTGCAGGGGGAAGGTGATGACCAGCAACATCTTTCAGAGGTGGCACATTCTTTGCGGGAGAAGGAGCCGGAGGAGTGCATTTTTGGAAAGACGCTCTGCAGAGGATGAGATGTCGATGGGATGTTCCGTCTGTGGGAAAGCACAGATCCCCAGGGCTGTTGTGCCTGTGAATAGGCTGCACGGGGTACATGATGCCCTGCAACATCTTTCACTGCTGCCACGTTCTTTGCGAGAGTAGGAGCCGGATGTTTACTATTTTGAAAATAGGCTTCGTCTTGAACAAGTGCCATGAGACGGTCCGTTTGTGGGAAAGTGCAGATCCCCAGGGCTGTTGTGCCGGTGAATAGGGTGCCAAGTAGAGGTGAAGACCAGCAACATCTTTCAGAGCTGGAACTTTCTTTGCGGGAGAAAGAGCCAGATGACTGCATTTTTGGAAAGAGGCCCTGCCGAGTATGAGATGACCATGAGATGGTCTGCCTGTGGGTCAGCACAGATCCCCAGGGCTGTTGTGCCAGTGATAAGGCTGCCGAGAGGAGGTGAACCCCTGCAATATCTTTCAGCTCTGGCACATTCCTTCTGGGAGAAGGAGCCAGACATTTTCCTTTTCAGAAAGATGCTCTGCCGAGAAGGAGTGCCATGAGATGGTCCGCCTGCGGGAAAGCACAGATCCCCAGTGCTGTTGTGCCTGTGAATAGGCTGCACGGGGTACATGATGCCCTGCAACATCTTTCTCTGCTGCCACGTTCCTTGCGAGAGTAGGAGGCGGACCTTTACCATTTCGAAAATACGCTCTGCTAAGAACAAGTGCCATGAGATGGTCTGTCTGTGGGAAAGCACAGATCCCCTGTGCAGTTGTCCGGTGAATAGGGTGCAGGGGGAAGGTGATGAGCAGCAGCATCTTTCAGAGGTGGCACATTCTTTGCGGGAGAAGGAGCCGGATGACTGCATTTTTGGAAAGAGGCCCTGCCGAGTATGAGATGACCATGAGATGGTCTGCCTGTGGGTAAGCACAGATGCCCAGGGCTGTTGTGCCAGTGATTAGGCTGCCGAGAGGAGGTGAAGTTCTGCAACATCTTTCAGCTCTGGCACATTCCTTCTAGGAGAATGAGCCGGACATTTGCCTTTGCAGAAAGATGCTCTGCCGCGAAGGAGTGCCATGAGATAGTCCGTCTGTGGGAAAGCACAGATCCCCAGTGCTGTTGTGCCTGTGAATAGGCTGCACGGGGTACATGATGCCCTGCAACATCTTTCTCTGCTGTCATGTGCCTTGCGAGAGTAGGAGCCAGAGGTTTACCATTTTGAAAATACGCTCTGCCAAGAATGAGTGCCATGAGATGGTCCATTTGTGGGAAAGCACAGATCCCCATTGCAGTTGTCCTGTGAATAGGGTGCAGGGGGAAGGTGATGACCAGCAGCATCTTTCAGAGGTGGCACATTCTTTGCGGGAGAAGGAGCCGGAGGAGTGCATTTTTGGAAAGATGCTCTGCCAAGGAGATGATTATGGGATGTTCCGTCTGTGCGAAAGCACAGATCCCCAGTGCTGTTGTGCCTGTGAATAGGCTGCACTGGGTACATGAAGCCCTGCAACATCTTTCTCTGCTGCCACCTTCCTTGCCAGAGTGGGAGCCGGACGTTTACCATTTTGAAAATAGGCTCCATCTTGAACAAGTGCCATGAGATGGTCCGTTTGTGGGAAAGTGCAGATCCCCAGGGCTGTTGTGCCGGTGAATAGGGTGCAGGGGAAGATGAAGACCAGCAACCTCTTTCCGAGCTGGAACGTTCTTTGCGGGAGAAGGAGCCGGATGACTGCATTTTTGGAAAGAGGCCCTGCTGAGTATGAGATGACCATGAGATGTTCTGCCTGTGGGTAAGCACAGATGCCCAGGGCTGTTGTGCCAGTGATTAGGCTGCCAAGTGGAGGTGAAGTTCTGCAACATCTTTCAGCTCTGGCACATTCCTTCTAGGAGAAGGAGCCAGATGTTTACCGTTTAGAAAATATGCTCTGCCAAGAACGAGTGCCATGAGATATTCAGTTTGTGCGGAAAGCACAGATGCCCAGTGCTGTTGTGGGTGAATAGGCTGCACGGGGTACATGAAGCCCTGCAACATCTTTCACTGCTGCCACATTCCTTGTGAGAGTAGGAGCCGGATGTTTACCATTTTGAAAATACGCTCTGCCAAGAACGAGTGCCATGAGATGGTCTGTCTGTGGGAAAGCACAGATCCCCTGTGCAGTTGTCTGGTGAATAGGGTGCAGGGGGAAGATGAAGACCACAAACATCTTTAACAGATGGCACATTCTTTGCGGGAGACGGAGCCGGATGAGTGCATTTTTGGAAAGAGGCTCTGACGAGGATGAGATGACCATGAGATGTTCTGTGTGTGGGTAAGCACAGATCCCCAGTGCTGTTTTGCCGGTGAATAGGCTGCACGGGGTACATGAAGCTCTCCAGCAATTTTCACGGCTGCCACCTTCCTTGTGAGAGTAGGAGCCGGACGTTTACCATTTCGAAAATACGCTCTGCCAAGAACGAGTGCCATGAGATGGTCTGTCTGTGGGAAAGCACAGATCCTCTGTGCCGTTGTCCGGTGAATAGGGTGCAGGGGGAAGATGAAGACCAGCAACAACTTTCACGGCTGCCACCTTCCTTGCGAGACCTGGAGCCGGAGGAGTGCATTTGTGGAAAGAGGCTCTGCCGAGGATGAGATGACGATGGGATGTTCCGTCTGTGGGAAAGCACAGATCCCCAGGGCTGTTGTGCCAGTGATGAGGCTGCACGGGGTACATGATGCCCTGCAACATCTTTCTCTGCTGCCACGTGCCTTGCGAGAGTAGGAGCCAGAGGTTTACCGTTTAGAAAATATGCTCTGCCAAGAACGAGTGCCATGAGATATTCAGTTTGTGCGGAAAGCACAGATGCCCAGTGCTGTTGTGGGTGAATAGGCTGCACGGGGTACATGAAGCCCTGCAACATCTTTCACTGCTGCCACGTTCCTTGCGAGAGTAGGAGCCAGAGGTTTACCATTTCGAAAATACGCTCTGCCAAGAACGAGTGCCATGAAATGGTCTGTCTGTGGGAAAGCACAGATCCCCTGTGCAGTTGTCCGGTGAATAGGGTGCGGGGGGAAGATGAAGACCACAAACATCTTTAACAGATGGCACATTCTTTGCGGGAGACGGAGCCGGATGAGTGCATTTTTGGAAAGAGGCTCTGACGAGGATGAGATGACCGTGAGATGTTCCGTCTGTGGGAAAGCACAGATCCCCACTGCTGTTGTCCAGTGAATAGGGTGCAGGGGGAAGCTGAAGACCAGCAACAACTTTCACGGCTGCCACCTTCCTTGCGAGACCTGGAGCCGGAGGAGTGCATTTGTGGAAAGAGGCTCTGCCGAGGATGAGATGACGATGGGATGTTCCGTCTGTGGCAAAGCACAGATCCCCAGTGCTGTTGTGCCTGTGAATAGGCTGCACAGGGTACATGAAGCTCTGCAACATCTTTCGCTGCTGCCACCTTCCTTGCGAGAGTAGGAGCCTGTCCTTGGTTCAGTTGGGATAGAGTTAATTTTTACAGGAACCTGGGAGGTGGGGGGCACAGCCGGGGCAGCTGACCTGAACGAGCCAAGGAGCTATTCCATACCATGTGACATCATGCTCAGTATATATATGGGGAGCGGGTCGGGGGGTGGTCTCGACTTTCGGTGTGGGAAGTGGCGGAGTGTCGGGTCCCAGGTGGTGAGCAGTTGCACTGTGCATCACTCTTTTTGTATACTCTTTCATTAGTACCGTTGTTGTTGCAATTTCTTTTTTGTTCCAGTAAACTGCCTTTATCTCAACCCTCGAGGTTTCAGTTTTGTTTTTTTTTCTCTCCTCCGTCTTCCCCCCTATGCCACCGGAGGGGGGCTGGAGGAGTGAGCGAGCGGCCGCGTGGTCCTTTGTTACCGGCTGGGCTGAAACCACGACAGTCCTTTTTGGCGCCCAATGTGGGGCACGAAGGGTTGAGATAATGACAGATCTGGCCAGAGCGTGTTGAAACAAATTTGTCACACGCATTTCTTATACTAGATAAATAGATGTTAGTCACAATGTTGATTCAGTTGTTTACATGGCGTTTTGTAAGCTCTTATATGCTCTATGTATTGCCTGTAGTTGCGTATCTCATCTCTGGGAGAGTGATTGGGATTATCATTTTGCTGTACTGGGCAATGTCGACTTGTGAAATGATTACATCACTGGTCATGAGGTTAAGCTGGTATCTGCATGAGGCAGTGATATCATTTCCATACTTTGGGCACCTTCTGTCGGATTTTATTGGTAATTACACCCAATCCATGGGGAAGTTAGGGGGGGATACTTCCCCCCGTCCATTCGCCTCCCTTTTCTCCTTCCGACTAATTACAACAGCTTTCAAGAATTTTGAATATCCTTGGGATGCGCAAGCCAGTGTGCTGTTAGTGCTATGCCTCCTGACTATGTTTCAGGTCTTGTTTAGGGCTACAAAAAGGCTCTTTAAGAGTACCACCCAGAGATCTGTCCCAAAGCTGGATATTCATGGGTGGCACGACATGTGGGAGGATGTGGGCAGGTATCTAGAGAACTTCTCACCTCCAGTGACTTGGAAGTTCACTCCCAAACAACTACAGAACCCTCATGAAGTGATAGAATTTTTGAAAGGAAAATGCTGTGGCTATCCCAGAGACACACAACTCACTACACTGTGCTGGGCCCTGGCCGGTATCTACCAAACCCTGCTTGATATTATGCAGCACCTCCAGGTGGAAAAGGGGGAAAAGATGGAAAACAGGGCAACAGGCACCGTGGCTACCCAAACCCTGACAGCAGACACCGTGGCTACCCCAACCCTGACAACATGCACCGTGGCTACCCCTATCCTGGTGACAGATACTGCAGCTAAACCAGAAAACCAACCTGTGCCAGTATCAGTCGCCCCTGTACAGAAAAAGAAACACACAAAGAAATCAATTCGCTTAGTGAGAGATGAAGATGAACCAGGGTCATCGCGAGAACAGGAGGAAGAGGCAGAACCTGAAATAATTACCCGATCTCTATCCCTGAGTGAGTTGCGTGACATGCGAAAAGATTTTAGCCGCCACCCAGGTGAGCACATTGTTACCTGGCTGCTCCAGTGCTGGGATAATGGGGCTAGTAGTGTGGAATTAGAGGGTAAGGAAGCCAAGCAGTTGGGATCTCTGTCTAGGGAAGGGGGCATCGACAAGGCGATTGGGAGAAAAACACAAGTCCTCAGCCTCTGGAGGCGACTTCTGTTTGGTGTAAAGGAAAGATACCCCTTCAGGGATGAAGTTACATGTCACCAAGGCAAGTGGACCACCATGGAGAGAGGTATCCAGTACCTGAGGGAATTAGCCATGCTGGAGGTGATTTATAATGATCCAGAAAATGTGCAGTCACCCACAGATCCAGATGAAGTCCAATGCACACAACCGATGTGGCGGAAGTTTCTACGAAGTGCACCACCAACCTAT
Source organism: Haliaeetus albicilla (assembly GCF_947461875.1). Classification (NCBI taxonomy): domain Eukaryota; kingdom Metazoa; phylum Chordata; class Aves; order Accipitriformes; family Accipitridae; genus Haliaeetus; species Haliaeetus albicilla. The sequence continues at coordinate 21,763,375 of NC_091490.1, read as the reverse complement.
GCCAACTCATTGGCAGTAATGTCCTGTAAGGAAGGCTATGGACAAACGGTGGATGAATTGGCTGTCCAACTCCGGCAATATGAAGGAAGTCTCTCTTCCTCCCTATGGGCCTGTGTCTCAGCTGTAGAGGAATTGTCCCGAGAGTTCCAGCAATTCAAAGTGGATATGTCCTCCTCCTCACCTGTACAGGCCCGCATCGCAGTTATTGGGAGTAAGCGTTCCTCTGCCCAAAAGAGAGAAGAGAGAAAGTACACACGACGGGCTAACCTGTGGTTTTACCTGCGTGACCATGGGGAGGACATGAGGAAGTGGGATGGAAAACCTACCTCAGTCTTGGATGCACGGGTACGGGAGTTGTGAGAAAAAGCAACCAGAAAAGAGGATTCTTCTTGGAAAACTGCTGCTCCAGTTTCCCGTGAGCAGTCCCCCGGGCGCCGCAGATGGGCCGATCTCATTTCTGATCCTCTTGAAGGGACTTCTGATTCATGTGTGCAAAAAGTGAGTAACGGATATTCTAACCAGGATTAGAGGGGCCCTGCCTCCAGCCAAGCGGAGGAGAGGGACAACCGAGTCTACTGGACAGTGTGGATTCGATGGCCTGGCATGTCAGACCCACAGGAATATAAGGCTCTAGTAGACACTGGTGCACAATGTACCCTAATGCCATCACGTTAAAAAGGGGCAGAACCCATCTGTATTTCTGGTGTGACAGGGGGATCCCAAGAGCTAACCGTGAATACGATGCACAGGGAAGATGAAGCCCTGCAACATCTTTCAGGGGTGCCACCTTCCTTGCGGTAGAAGGAGCCGGATGTTTACCATTTCGAAAATAGGCTCTGCCTCGAACAAGTGCCATGAGATGTTCAGTCTGTGGGAAAGCACAGATCCCCAACGCTTTTGTCCGGTGAATAGGGTGCTGGGGGAAGATGAAGACCAGCAACATCTTTCAGAGCTGGCACGTTCCTTGCGGGAGAAGGAGCCGGATGATTGCATTTTTGGAAAGAGGCTCTGCCGAGGATGAGATGACGATGAGATGTTCCATCTGTGGGAAAGCACAGATCCCCAGTGCTGTTGTGCCTGTGAATAGGCTGCACGGGGTACATGAAGCCCTGCAACATCTTTCTCTGCTGCCACCTTCCTTGCGAGACCTGGAGCCGGACGTTTAACATTTCGAAAATATGCTCTGCCAAGAACGAGTGCCATGAGATGGTCCGTCTGTGGGAAAGCACAGATCCCCAGTGCTGGTGTCCGGTGAATAGGGTGCAGGGGGAAGATGAAGACCAGCAACATCTTTTAGCACTGGCACATTCCTTGTGGGAGAAGGAGACGGGTGTTTGCCTTTTCGGAAAGAGCCTCTGCCAATAATGAGTGCCATGATATGTTCCGTCTGTGGCAAAGCAGAGATCTCCAGTGCTCTTGTGCCGGTGAATATGGTGCAGGGAGAAGATGAAGCCCTGCAACATCTCTCACGGATGGTATGTTCTTCGTGGGAGAAGGAGCCGGCCGTTTGCAGTTCTGGAGAGAGCCTCTGCCGAGAACGAGTGTCATGAGAAAGAAAAACCCAAAAGGGTATTTGTGAAGGCAATTTCAGGACTGCTACCAAGTTTTTAAATGTGGCTCTTTTGTTTTCCCTGCTTAATAGGGAAACTCACCCTACTCTAATTACTAGGTTTACACTGCCACATCTCCACTACACTATGCATTTTTACAGGTTTTGATACGTTTCTAAGTTTATGAAAAAGGACTTTTAAATTTGTCAAGGCAAAAATCATTAGGAAACCAAACTAGCATACAGCCTCCTGATTCCAAATCCTGAAGTACTTATTTTGACCATTTTGTGACTGTAGCTAAAACAGATGTCAACAGTCTAAATAAAGGACTTGATCCACTACACAGCAAATAAAGTTCCCTAAGTACTGTTAAATCACTTAATAATTAGAACAGTATCATTTCATTGGCCTTCAATTCAATATGAAAAAAATGACTCTTACAAAGATACTGAATGAATATAGTAGGTCCCTTGATGAAGTTTAATCCTGAAAGCAGAGCAGACTGCTCTAATCTTTTGTCCATCAACATCACCTCTTATGCTGGCACATCCCTTACGGACTTTCGGCCTGTGTTAATTTAGCAGACGTAAATTAAGCAAAATTTCTGTATATGGGAAGCACAGCAGCAAAATATCAATGCACAAGTGTTACCATTTAACATTGCTGATATTGTGTAGGACACAGAAAACAGCAATTATGCATGGCATTTGCTACAGTGGCATCTAAATGGTGGATTTCACAGTGCCATTTTATCTTGTTTGCAGTTTCTGTGTGTGTGGTATGACATATCACAGCAGGAAAAGATCAGTAGTTGCTTCAAAATAGGATTGGATACCATATCAATGTCATTATCAGGAAATAATTTTCCAGCTTTTTCAAGTATATTAATACCAGAATTCTTCAGTCCTTTTATATACACCTTCTTAGTACTCCCTCCCTTCATTCTGTTTTGCAACACAGTATTACAGAACACTTATTCTAGCAGTTACCTCAATACACTTTGGGGAGCCTGTTCACTAGGTGTCAGATCACACTCACGTCATATTGCTTATGCCTATTTTAAAGGTTGTGAATATAAAGTGAGGGAACTTAGAGTACTTATATGACTAGTCCTTTTTTTTAATAACAGAACAATAGCTTCCAATAACAACAGTAAAAGCCAACTACCACAGAGAGAACTTAACTGAACATCTAACTAAAATTAAAAGCAGATTCCTTTGCTTGCATGCAGGAGATATGAGACTTCATAAAATAAAAATCACTTCATAAAAAGTGATAGCACAGTTTTTCTCAATGTCCCACACTCATGACCTGTAAATTCATGAATTAACAATGTTCAAACAACAGGAAGCTTCAGAGGTGTCGAATCTTCTGTCTAGCTGTTTTCTTCAAATGGGGAGATCTCATCCAGAAATGCAACCCTGATTTTTAAGGAAAGCTCCTTTTCTTTAAAACTGTATTTCTGCAATTTGAATCGACTGCAATCTTTGCTGTGCTATGCAGCAGCTGAAAGCAAGTGCTGTTCTTAAGCACATTATGTGCCCAGGAGGAATTTACATGCGGCCTTGGACATTAGAATCTAGTATTGAGAGAAAATATTGGTCAGAACATTGAATTAATCACCTGTAGCCTATTTTTTAAAAATCCCTTCTAAGTAGCTAAACAGATTGCAATAGCCTAATAGGCAGTGAATAAATAGTAGGCTTGAATAAAAATGTCTATGTAAGTAACAAATCAAATGAGATGGAGAGGCTAGGACACTAGCCTACACAGTTTGTTGTTACTGAACATGTAAATCCCCTTTCCTCTAGTTACTTGGTAGTGTTGGTTTGACCTTTCAAAGATGAACCTGGTGTCATCATGAATTTTTTGGATTGCTGAAACATTTTTGTTTGTTTTTAATCCCAGCTTGGCCATTCTTTTACTGTGTGGCCTCAAACAATCAATGCTTTCTGCTTTCACTTCTGTATAAAGCTAGACTGCTATTAATTTTTAATAGAAAATTGTAAATTTCAATGCATTTATCTTTAAAGAGGTCCAAATAAAATTTTTACTACAGCAACTATTTGTTTTAAAAGATAATTTTCATCTCTTCCTCATCTTCATGCCTTGGAGCAAATTCCTGATTTCTCATTGCCAAATCACTTTCATTTACAGGACTCTTTTCAACCAGTTTTTGCATTCTACCACCAAGTTAAATATGAGCAGGAAGAGCAAGGAAGATGATGCAAAAGTGGTTTGCACTAGAATGCTACAAAGCTAAAATTCAGACTTACAAATCTTTTCCTGTATAGCAATCAGTGCACCTAATTAAACATTTACAGTTGAACCATCACCAAATGCTTCTACTAGAAATTCAAGTCCTTATTTAGTGTTTGTCGTATTGATATTGTCAGATCTTTTGGTTAGCCATGACTTTGAGCTTAGGATTGCTGATCAGAAGTAGCTTGCCCATAGCTGGGCAGCAGCTCCTATGTGAACTCACAGGAGCTAGGAATTATTGTTGTACGTTGGGACAAACTGCTGCTGCTGCCCAGCTTTTTAGAGTATCTTACCTCTGTGCAAACCACTGGGTCTCCATTCCAGCTGGATTCTTGTTGGTGGAGCAATCACTGTCTCATACAGTAGCACAGTATTGATATTCTGGCTCCAAGTATGTCAGTGACATATTCGTTAGGCCACTAAGGTGCTGTGCAGCGGGTTCCCTCAAAGTTTGGAACTTGCTTGGATGTACCAGCTTGCACAGAGACTATGTACTAGCCTGGCTCTGCGGGAGGCAGCTTTCCATAACGTCTCTGGACTGGGTCACTTTACACCTCATTCGATATTCCCCTATGCTCATCAAGTGAGGATTGCTGCTTACAGGACTTGAAAGCTGGTATGAAACAATCTTCTCTCTCTTATTCACCTACAACTCTCCTATGTTGGATATGCCTTTTACCAGCTCTGTTGTAGTCTGACCAGTTTATGAGCTTTTGAAAGTCTCTGCAAGCAAAGTAAGAGCTAAAAATCCCAGCAAGCATTCCTACGAGCATACCCAAACCTCACCACATGGTTCCCCCACAGGGGTATTGAACATGTACTAACTAGCATGTTGCTACACCTAACAGCACAGAATGATTGCTTGTGCTTAACTCAGAGCAACTACAAAACCCACAGACATACCAGGTCTGAACAAAAAATGCATTTATAAGCCATAAAGAAGACAAATTGAGAGCTGCTGAGAAAAAGGTGAAAAACTGTAAATGGGTTGTCTGTGAAAGGACCTCTAAGATGAAATGAAAGAGTGGGAAAATTAGTTCCTAGTCCTAGTGAAAGGAAAGAGGAAAAAAGCTGTGGGGCAGAGCTGGAATTGAGATTGGCTGGCAAAGAAACTGATTAACCTGTTTCAATTAATCTTGTAGTTTCACATTACAAATTGTGTTATCAGGTCTAAAGTGCCCTAAACTGAAGCACTTACAGGTCAATGCTTTTGCCAGCAAGCTCTTTGCTCCCTGTGAAATGGTATAATAGGATCTCATTACATCTCGCTGATATAATAAAATTAATAATTTTAAAAAGCACCACAGAAATGGCGAAAAATATAGAAAACTCAGTGAAGTTAATAAGTTAGTACTTTTAGCAGATAAAACTTCAATAGTGTGCATCAGATAAAGCAATGGCCCACATCCCTTGAAGTGGCTAAAATGATTTTACTGCAGTCCTTCATCCATTGATTTAATTGTGCTGTGCACTGAATTAAGTGGACACTTTCTTAGAAAAGTGGCAGGTTGTCACTGTGTTATAGCACCTATACAGACCTGGCTCAAATTGGTATCAGGGAACCAAACTTAATTCTTTCATTTCAGACAAGCAAGGAAGTATTTTTTTGGAAAAATTCTTTTCAAGTCGATACACATTTTGGTAGAAAGCTATTGTGAGCATACTTCAGCTGTTGATGTGTCAGGATAGAGATACAAAAAGAAAGGTTTCTGTGTAGTCGAGTGGAAAACCTTATTTTACTTAGTGGCTAATGCCGCCAGGTGGCTAGTTAGTGTAATTGACTGAAAGCTGTAAAATGCATTTTTCTTTTACCTCTAGGTAAACAAGTATTTTCGTATAAATACGTTTCCATGTGTGAATTTTTATGTGTGACATAAAAAAATTAAAAAATAGTGAGAGTAGACAGGGCTGATTAGTAGAGAGGAATAAAGACCAAAGAGAAGCATACATAAAAAGGATATTTCTGGAGGTCAGTGGAATACATTTATCTAGTTTGTAGGTTAAAAGTAAGTCAGTTGGTAAAACAGACAAGTGTGAAACAGTGCCAAAGCTCAAGGGAAAAGAATTAATTATGGAGGAAAATATTTCATGCTACATTGTGAGTTTTAACATCATTTACTTCCTTTTAGATGGTCAGGATTATTTCAATGACTCAACATTCCCCTCTCTGGGGAAAAAAAAGCATATGCAAATTGCTTTGGTAGGAAAAATTCTTCCTATCTAAGATAATATTATTATTATTTCCCTAGTACATATTTTTCTAAGATGATAACGCTGAAAAGCTTGTAAAATGCTGAAGTCTAGTCTTGTAAGTGTAGGATACACAAGAGGGAGGTAAATAAATACAGGTGTCAAGACTGTTATCTTCATAGGAAGACCAGTATTCTGCATGTATTTGGCCAAATCTAAATGCACTTTTTCAAACACATGTCACTATATCAAAATGGAAACCAGTAGTAACAAAAATTTCTTAGATCCAAGTTATCCATCATCAAAACAATCTGATAGGGATGCAGCCTTTTTGCACATCACTTGATCTGAACTCAAGCAATGTTTTACCGTGATAATCTTGCCAGTAACATAGAGAAACCATTTGCCTAGTGCACACATATATGAAACTTGAGCAAGGGCTGACCTTCTGAAATACCACAGTTTTGCTGTATAGTTAGCTTAGTACCTAAGAGGAAAATTGATTACAAGGAACCACATAATAACACAGGTTCTCTTCAGATCTAGCTTCAGTGGCTTATTGTTTTCCATATTATTTTGGGCTATCAGTATATGCCTTGGACTGTACAATATTTAATTTCCAAAATTTTATGTATTTTACAGTTTCCTCAGTTCTTAAGCAACAGAAGTTCCCCTTTGTATACTCAGCATGAAGTCTCCTTTATGAAATAGCTGTTGCTTTCAAAATTACAAACTTTCACTTATTTCCTTGAGGTCCTGTAACAAACTATGTAAAAAAAAATGTCATCAGCTTCTTTTCATGTTAGATGTTATGTTGTTCATTTGTGACTGTCATTCTCTGACATAGTTCAATAGTAGATTACATGACTCTCTCTTCAGGCTTGCAGGGAGACTCAAAACCAACCCCCAGCCCTCTATGTCTCTAAATGATCATTTGGTTAAGCTAGAAACTCCTGCTTTGCAATAAATACAGAATTATTATGAACACACTAACAGAACTATAATTGCAGTACACTTTACAAAGAAGCTGCATCTGTGGACTTTTTATAGTTCATATATACTAATGCATTTTATTTCCTTGATACATATTGGATATTGACACTTAACAAATTAGCATGCAGTACTCTTTCACAGAAATATTTTCATGAACTCTGTAGAACTGTTGATTATTAATTATATTTTTAAGGAGACTAGTATGTTTGCAAAGAGTCCTTCCAGACAGATTGATAACTGCCTATGCAGAATGAGTATGGCTACTTGCATTCAGTAGTTAGAGTAATTGTTTTTTCCTGGTTCTCTTGGTGTTTTCCTGGTTTTCTTGCTTTATAGCTCTTTGGCAATAACTAACACCTTCTGAAATAAGAGAAGCTATAACATGAGAAGCAAAACAGTATTCCCTCCCTTAGCAACTTTACCTTTCACAGATAAATTATTTTTTTTCTTAAACTCTGATTACAGTTTCCAACAGGATTGTAGCTTGCATTTTCATCCCTCCTTGAGGGTCTTAATGAGGAATTTACTTCCATATATTCTTATATTTATAATGATGTTTCAAAAGTATACACCCCATTCTGTCAATGATCCAAGACCCTAAAATAAGATCTTAAAAATATTTGGATATTAAATCCACTATAATCTGTGTAAGATATGAACCTAAATATTGTCAAGAATATTGGTCACTGTGGTCACCAGAGTTTTCATACTGTAAAGATATTTACATTAGAATTTGTCATCCTAATAATGTATTTGCAAGGAAGGCTGGTTTTAATCAGCATAAATTAATTAGAAACACACAAGCACTTAATAAAGGATGTATCTATTTGGGCTGACAATTTTTTCAAACTTTTTTGTATTTGGGGGACTTTATGAATGGCTGTTGTAAACTGAATTCCCCCCCCCCCCCCCCCCCCCCGGTAGGGGAAACACCCATATTTAATTTTAAGCTTTTGATTATGTGTTACATTTCTTCAGTTGCTGTACATTTCGTGAGATCTCAGCTTCCCAGTGACTTCCATAAGCAAGATAATACAAATGTAACAGTTAAATGTAACAGTTGTCTGATTAGGCAAAGTAGTTCATTATTGGTTTTCACATTAAATAGATCTTATAATATGATATTACAGAGTACATCTAAGGTTAATGTTGCTTTTATAGAAACTCAGGAAACAGAACACTAACAGAGCATTTGCAAGTCTACTATATTTTAGCGGATAGTACTTTTTAAGAAAATATGACTAAATTAATAGTACTGAGATCACTAGAACTGCTCAGACCTGCTAATAAGCAAGTGATTTACTAGAGCCCTCCAGTCAAGGTGTTTGTTAACAGAAACACAGTATTTCTATTCTGTGGGAGGGCAAAGTTCCCTTTGGATTTTTATTAAATAATTGTCTCTTTTTGCCACTTTGATTTGTGAGCAATTGAGGACTTGGAATGAAATGAAGAAAAACAGAACAGGGAGGAGCCTGTGTAAGCAACTGCAGTTTTCTGCTAGCAAAACCCCAGTTACAGCAGTACCTATTTGCTTTCTTGATAAGAAAACCCTGTTTTACAAGCCTCTATATGCGAATACCTTCGGGCACACGAATAGCACATGAGCTCTGCAAGCTTTTACAAGGACAATCCCTCAGTAAAGCCCATGGGGCAAGACTGCAGTTGCACAACCAGGACGTTCATCAACACCTCTAATGTTTGGAGACTCAAACTACCCGCACTTTACAAGTCCCACGGGACCCGGGTCCTCCTGGGGAGTCAGGCTGGGCAGCAACTTCCGCCTTTCTCACGCGCCCTTTCGCGTGTCCCCGGGCGCGGGCGCGCCGGCTAGGCGGCCCGTCCCCGGCCGACTGCTGCCTGCTGCTCTCCGCCCTCCGCCGCGTAGAGAGCGGCCCGAGCAGAGGAAGGGGAGGGGGTGGGCTGGCTGGCTCGCCTGCTGCTTTCCCGCTGCCCTTTTCTGCGGGAGCGGTGCTGGGGAGTTGAGAAGAGCGTGGGGCTGCCAGGAGCGAGGGGCCCGTCTTCGCTGAGACGCTGTTGTAGCTCCAGGGCGCTTTGGTTAAGCTGACGCCAGTGAGTGCTCACAGTGCAGATACTGCAAGCTTTTTGAAAACTATATATGCTTCATAGAAAATCTGCAGCAGCTATGAAGCAAATTAAAACCTGGTGAAGGTTTTAAAGCACCTCGTAGCTGCTGCCTTTCATGCAAGCACTTCTGAATTGCTTTAGAGAAAACTCTTAAGCCTGCTTGCCTTAATGAGTAAAGGTAAGCTATGGCTTATTTTATCTGGAAGCCACACCAACCGTGTTCCTCTTGCATCTTTGCTTCTTAATGTTACATGAATATTACTTTCTTCTTTTGTTTCTTCATTAATGTGCATAGGAGATGGTTGTATGGTAACTGTTATAGTAAACGTGCTGATCCTGTGCTTGAATTTGCTTGTTGGGTAACAAACTATATCGGTTTTAGGTCAGCCTGCAACTTTGGATTCTTCATATAGATAAGAGTTGGCAAGGTTGGCGCCTTAAAGATAATATGCAGAGCAGCTTGCCCAACAGAAAGTTAAATAATCAAAATAAACAATTGAAAGGGGCAAAATCCTTGGCTCTTGTTCACTCTTGGTGGGATATATGGAAAAAAAAGACAAACTTAGCTTATTCCATTGTAAGAGTGCTTATCCCTCTTCTAAAAGAAAGTGTCTCTTCGATAGGGAGTAAATGCATAACAAACTTTAAAATCATGCTGCAAATTTGTCCTAACCTGCCCTTTGAGGAGAAGGTGTTAAAAGTTGGGGTTGGTTTGTTGTTGTTGGGTTTGTTTTTTTTTTTTCTTTAACTGCACCAGAAGATAACTAAAATAATTACTTAATACAAAACTCTCTGAGGTCTGTGGAGTACATGTCTGACAAAGCAAAGGAAGCTGCAGGGTCAGTGCTTCATTACAACTTAATGCATTTCAGCTGAAGTGTAGGAGTCTTAGGGCCTTAGCTTGGGAAGCAGTATAAAATATGTGCCTGAAGTAAAGAACGCTCTTACAAATGTTTCCTTTTTTATGTGTGTACTGTTTCTTCTTTCAGACAAACTTCCTCTGATCCTGGATATGATAAAGGTTAATACAGTTAGATGCAAGTCAAATAGGAGAGGTTACAAGTAATATAAGTTGTCTTACTATAAGTAGAAAGCCAATGGCAATCTTACTCAGACTTGGTCGCTGTAACAGAAGGCCTGGCTGTAAGGTAAGTATCTACACTTAAAATATTATAAAAATTCTTTTTGAAACACACTAGGCTTGAAGTTCTCTTTGAATGTTTCCTGAGTAGAAAAACCAAGAGGTTGAGGTGTGTATGTTTTGTCATCTTGGGGGGGGGGGGGGGAGGGTGCATGCGTGCGTGTGTGTTTGTATTTTAAAAGTAATGAGTTGTTCTGAATGTGAACACTGCTTGTTTTCTGCCCTTGGTCAATCCAGCTATTGTGATATGACCACATTTAAATGAGCAGGAGAAGTTATAACTCAAGCTCTTTTATTAAACTCAGAGGGAAGGTGACTCCTGGACAGTAAGGCTGTCTGCTTCTGCTTTGTAAGAGTATATTTCTAAAGAGACAAGGCAGAAACACCTTTTGTTAATACATCTTATTCACCTTTAGATGGCTTTTTCCTTTTCTGCTTGCTGCCTTATCTGATGGTGCTCAGGAGAAAAGTTCTGGCTATGATAGTTTTTGTACCTTTGAATTGGCAGTATGTTTGCCTTGCCCCTCCTCTCATCTCCTCTTCCTCTCTGAAACTAGTTTTAGATTTTGTACTCTGCAGCTAACAAAGTTCTGTGAAACAGCTGAAAGAAGATAACCTCTGTGAAGACATCCTGAGTTTGTGTGTGAACATTGTGTCCTCAAGGAATTAGTCTACTAGGGCTTTTGTAGCTGTTGACGCCTGCTGGGACTGTAGGAGTTTTTTCAACACAGGAGGGAGTAACTTCTCTCCATTTATCCAAATCCAGTTACTGTAAAATCATGAGATGCAATCAGGAGAATAGATTCCCATGTATACTAGAAATCGCAAAAAGATTCCCACTAAATTTTGGTATGGTTGGTTCAGGCTTTTAAAAATTCTATTCCTAAAATTGTTACATTCCCAAATTGTAACACACTTTTTTTTTTTCCCCCCAACCATTTCTTATTCTTCTTTTCTTCTCCACCCTTAGGATGAGAAGGAGATCACTCCTGAATGAATGGGATGATAAAGTCTAAATGTTCAGACAAATGCAGTTGTATTGCATTGAAACTTTACAAAACGTGGTAGCTATTACTATAAGCAAACCCATATTTCTCTTTGCAGTCTGCCTTGCCATGTTAAGCCACGCCATAGATCATCACTTTGGCCTTTAATCATTAATGTTTGAATTATCACAAAGGCGTTCTTGTTTTGTCATGGTCCATCATAAGTATGAAAGAATGCTAGCTGCTTTGTCTCCATTCATACTAACTGAAATGCTTGTCTGTAGTTCACTTGTTCAGAAATATCTGTTGTAGGCTCTCAGTGAGCTGGTTTTGGCTGCCTCTTATTTAAAATAACTGTTCTGCATCCCACTACTGTTAGAATAACTGGCCACATATATGGAGTACCTTTGGGACCCCTGTTCTTATTTTTCTACATAACTTTCCTCCAAACTTCTGGTGGGTTGTATGTAATAAGTCCTAAAAAAGGGTGCTCTAACAAAAAGCTCTATTTCTGTCTTGAGTTCTGACCTGCCTAGCAAACATATAAAATAAATTGGTAGTGTGGCTCAAGAAATGCTTGACTGAAATTTCAGATTACATTAAAAGTCAGCTGTTAGTATTGAGTAATCTCTGGATGAAATAGAATTTTACCGTTATAATCAAGTTCTATATGAAATAAATATTAATGGATGTTCTGATTACTCAGCTTCCTTGGAAAAGCTTAACTTCCTTCTAAGGGATTTTGCCCAGATTAGGCAAGGGTGATGACTGTCACTCTGTATTTTTTGGCTTTCAGTTAATTGGAAGGCTGTATTATAAATGGCTTCAAGTACACAATTCTCTCCCTCTCTCCCTCCGCCATAAGAGTGCCATGATATTTGAAACACTGTTAGAATTTCAGGTGATGATGACGTTTCTTTGAACAAACTTGTTCTGAAGCTTTCTTTTCTGCCAGGGGGTGTGAGTTATGTATTATAGTGAAGATTTAAGTAGGGAGGGAAGAACAAATTTACAGTCATGCTCCAAACTAATGAGTATTGAAACGTTTTTTCCATTCTAAGTAAAGGTATGAAATGTAGTGGTTTGAATAACTGTCTATGCTGTAATGGTGTGGTATGCACTGGTATCTATATCTGTAGAGAAAGGATTCCTGATCTTATGCTATCTTTGGTTGTATATAACATATTGAAAAGTCTGTGTATAGTACAAGACTAAGTAAAATCAACAGTCAATACTACGTGATTGTGTTCTAACTATGGAGCTAATATGCTCTGTAGCACATCCTTGTAACTTTGACCGGGGCATTTACTTATGCATGCTACCACATGGTGTGCAGCTGGCATACAGGCAGGATAGAGGAAGGAGATTATAGGTACTCTCAGGCCCTTGGTTAACACAGGCGTTTCAGTGTAATGCATTTATCCTGGAAAACAAATCACTGGATAGTGCAGAAACGCTTAAACTCCCTGTTGTTTTTCCAGGCCTTTCAAACAATAGTAAGTTAACAAAAATACTGAAGAATTGCCAGTAGAAAAACGCTGCAGGAATTAGCTTTTATGTTTTTTAATATCATTATGCTTCAGTCCTGAAGTCAATTATTCCTGTTCTTTAGTACAGGGAGCTTGACTGTCTGCTAGTTCGTAGGCTGTCACCAATGGGTTGTATTTCAAAGGGTTATAAATAAGCCACTATGGCCAAAGCTTCTTAATACAACTTGCAAGCAAAATATATCAAGAAGGACAAATCTACAGTTTATAATAAGTGATAGCAGAAACTGAGAGTATTTTCAAATGCTATAGGCAATAGCAGGCTATTCCACAGCTTACCTCAAAACTTAACATACATTCTCATTTTGAATATAGCTTTAGTGGTAATACTTGGTGATTTAAGGTTTTGATGCAGTTTGTTATATTCTTATTTAGAAAAGATGATCTGGCAGAGATCTCCTGATTAATCTTTATTAGAATGCAAATTAACTGTGTTTCTTTAATTTAGCCATGTTTCTGGGAGAAGAATGATAGAGTAACAGTTCTGTAGGATGTGATAGCTTTGGTCAGTCTCTCAGGTCCTTCTTGGTACAGATGGAGAACTGTTTTTATTTCTACTTTATTCTTTAAAAAGCATTTATTCTTCTGTGGTGAGGTTAAGCACGATTCACATATCACACTTCAGCGTTCCTGAACCTAACCTCTCTGTAACAAATCCTTTCCATGCCATTAATCATAATGCCTTTTTTGGGGGCTTGTATATAGTTGTGAGGTTTAGTTGTCTTCCTCTGTTTTTCCTGCAAAGGGGAATATCAGAAAAAAGTCACGTATTCTACAGTTTACTGTTTGTTCAGTTATTACAGAGCAGGATTCCTTTACCTCTGTGTTTGATCAGTTAAAATTTTAAAGCTAGTTGCTCCTCTAATTCTAAGTAACTGTTCTGCACTATGGTATATATGACATGCTAAATGTCTAAAAATGCAGTCATTCCTGACAACATCACTTGGAGGGAAATAATGCTATTGTGGCTCTAGAACTCTGATCAGAGAAAAGAGGAAACCATGTAATCTTACAGAAGAAGAGGTGAGTTTTATATAGGAGTGACTTTTCTTGCCCATGGCTGTCTGGGGTTTGTTTGTTTGTTTGTTTAGCAAAGCAGATGATCTCTTGTGCAAATACTTGACTGAGGATCTGAGGATGGATATAATTGCTTATCCATCTTCAGCCTTAGTACAAACATACTTTTTCTTGTCCCTTCTCAGAACTGCTTATTGCTGGTTCATTAGTTTAACTACGTATCTTCCTTAGGTGTTTTTTTAATATTGTTCATTTTTGAACTCTCAATCATAGGTGCTCAGCTTTCCAGACTAACTCACTTTTTCCTTCTCTTGGCCAGACTGTCGTATTCACAAGGGCATGACATACTGTTTCATGTTCTTGTAACAGGTACTTTTTTTAGAGCTAAAGGAGACATCTTAACCTGCTTATATGAGGAAGTTCTGGGTGTCTCTTGGATTTCCCCTCTTCCTTCCTGTATATTCAGATTTTGTGTCGTTGTCTTTCTTGCTTGTTATGATTGGTATGCGGGTTGTTTTGAACAGGTCTTGGCTGAAGGCCGAGGGGGTGTGTGTGTGTTGCAGAAGGGGATAGGAAGGTGCAGTGAGATCCTAGCTGAATTATGGACAGCAGATGAGTGATTGTAAACTTCTATTTTTGGCTATTCCAAACTACAGTTTTAAATATGAAGTTCTACTGTGTTATAAAAAGGGGTTTACTGTGGTATTTGAGTTAAAGTCCAGAGTTCTTTAATCTGAAGATTAGGAATAATTTCTTAAAGCTTGACTTCTCTAGAACATTGTCGTGGTTTAACCCCAGCCAGCAACTAAGCACCACGCAGCCGCTCACTCCCCCCGCCATCCAGTGGGATGGGGGAGAAAATCAGGAAAAAGAAGTAAAACTCGTGGGTTGAGATGAGAAGGGTTTAATAGAACAGAAAAGAAGAAACTAATAATGATAATGATAACACTAATAAAATGACAACAGTAGTAATAAAAGGATTGGAATGTACAAATGATGTGCAGGGCAATTGCTCACCACCTGCCGACCGACACCCAGCCAGTCCCCTGAGAGGCGATTCCCTGCCCCCACTTCCCAGTTCCTATACTAGATGGGACATGCCATGGTATGGAATACACTGTTGGCCACTTTGGGTCAGGTGCCCTGGCTGTGTCCTGTGCCAACTTCTTGTGCCCCTCCAGCTTTCTCACTGGCTAGGCATGAGAAGCTGAAAAATCCTTGACTTTAGACTAAACACTACTTAGCAACAACTGAAAACATCAGTGTTATCAACATTCTTCTCATACTAAACTCAAAACATAGCACCGTACCAGCTACTAGGAAGACAACTCTATCCCAGCTGAAACCAAGACAAATGTTGACCTATTGTACTGTTTTGCCTACAATAACACTTTAGGAGGCATTTTCCTAAAAATACAAAATTAATCTTTAACCACAGAATGATTGGTCTTATAACAGTGCTTCCCATCTTCCTTCAGCCTCTTTTGCTGTGGAAGTGGAGAATGTAGAGTGCCATAATGTAATTCCAGATAAAGGAGGAAAGGGACTTCTCAAGGCAACTGAGTAAGTGTTGTTTGAGGAAGGCTAAATTTTAATATGGAACTTACTGCTCTTTATAGGATCTAGTCCTCATCGTTGAACGTGCATAGGGGAGATTGCTTTTCTGCAGCCAATCCTGTTTAAAAAAAATAAGGTTTTAAAAAAATTGCTCTTTGGTACAGTACTTCTTTCAGATTTTGGCCTTTTTCATTCTTTTCATCTCTGCTTCTTCCTCTTTCTCCTCTGCCAGCTTTTGAGTCAGTTGAATCTGCCAAAGGCTGTTTCTTGTTTCATTTTAAATCCCTAACACATCCTCTGCTACTTAAACTAGAATACTAACCTACTATTTTTCTTGTCGCTGTGGTATGCAGCCTTATCTCTTCTGGCAGCAACTTGTTTTGAAGATTTCACTGGTACGTATAAAAGCTGCTTTAATGCCACTATTGTACTGAACCTTAGTTTTTTAGCTTCCTGTAGGCTTCCTTAACTTAAGAATAAAATCATCTTGATGGAGATTTGTGACAGTTTGGAGAATTCCTGGAACTAGAAGGAAAGGCTTACTTGATCTAGAAGTTAAAGATATTATCATAATGTTATCTTGAATATTTCGGAGGAGTTGAGTGTTAGTTGATTTTTTTTTTTTCCTGGTTCCTGAAATGTAACTGTTCAACCCCATCTCCCCTCTAATTTTCTTCTATTTACTAGTGTAAAGTTGCCAAGAAGCCCCTATGTTGAAGTACAAATGTAGCAATGCCCTGGATATTGTGGATTTTTAGCATTGAATGTATGAGAACTTTGGAAGAGTTAATATTGATGACTCTTAAAGAGTGTGTAAGACTAATGACATGCCTTGTCTTCATTTGACTGCTTTTTAGGTATCAGAGTTCAGTCTGAAATGGCCCTGTGCCTTTCTTATCTTCATATACATGTGTACTGTCTGGGAACTTTATAACCTGATACTTTTTATCACTTGGTGCAAAAAGGGGCATGGCTCTTCCAGAAGGCAGACCTACTTGCCTGGTACATGTTCCACTAGACCTGATAAGCCACTTCTTGTGCCTAAAGACTGAAAGGAAGTTTATCTCTGTTCTCCCAGCCTTTTAGACATGCAAATGCTTTTTCTTGGTGGTTAAGGCATTCTGTAAACAACAATACAACTCTAAACCCTGCATGCTGCTGAGTAACAAAACAGTTACCACAGCTTTTTTGAAAACAGTAGTGTGGCAGAGCAAAACATTATGTGATGGATACTGGGATTAGGGGTTCATACAACTGTTTTAGGCTCTTTGGTCCTACTACCCCACATGTTTTTCATGCACAGTGTTCCCTTAATGAGAGTGTGACAAGCAATGATGTTGTTTGACTAATTGTCTGGAGATCCAGTATCCATAAAGAAGAGTTCAAAGGAAAAGTCTTGTGCTTGTCTGCAACAAGCATACGTCTTAGTCTAAATCTTTATACCAAATTCCCACTCTTTTGGGGAATATATAAAATCTATTTTTGACATTTGGCAACTTTAGTTTCTTGCAGAAAGAAGAATTTGTTATCTGGGTATTATTTGTCATATATGAAGAAGTAGACATGAGTTGTGGAAAGAAAAGGCAGTCTGTAATGATGCACAGTTTGGAGCTATGATTAACAAAAGAGTGGGCTTGATACTAGCTGTGTAGTTCCTCAGTACTGTGACCTTTATACATCAATGAAATGTGTTTTAAGATCCATCTGTCCTGTGCAGATGTTTAAGGGACTTGGAGATGGGGGGGGTGGGGGGGGGGAGAGAGAGAGGGAAAGAGGGAACAGGAGAGGCGTAAGCAAAAGAAATTTAAAAAGTGATGTCAAAATGCACTGAGAGGAATAATCCACCCAGATCCATCCACTGCTGTCTGTACTCTTGATGGCCTGGAACATGATATCTGTGAACATTCTTGCAAAGTCTGGCAGTTATCAGAAGCACACATTACTTTTAGCTTTTGCAGTTGGGAATGGTGTCTTCTCATACATGCTTTTGTTTTAAACATGTTTTTAAATTTTAGTATTCAACTGCTTCTTCGAAAGATGAGTGGTGACCTGTGATGTAAATGCTTATTGTATTTAACTGCCTGTAACTCTTCCTTTATATAGATGGAGCTGCCTGGCCTTGCTTTTGCTGTTTGGATGTTTATTTGCTTCTATGCATCTGTGGATAGCTATCCAAGTGGAAAATTAAGAGAAGCCTGCATTAGCATGATACCCTGTCATGGTAGCTCTCCACAACTGTCACCTGTGCACACCATTACAGTGAATGGGACTGAATTTAAACCAGGGGACAACATAGAAGGTATTGTGTCAATTATAGCTGAAGAGTTTAATTTACTGTTTCTTTGTGTTGTAGCATGTCTTTACTGGGTTAGCTATACTAGATCTATCTAAGCAGCTGAATCTTGTTCAGGTGATCCATTTAGCAGTCATTCAGTACTTGTAAAATGAGCTTCTGGTGGTCATTGCTGAAATATTTCATTCTTCCTCTGGAGAATATTTCAACATCCTTTTATTTTTCTTCTTGCTTCAGTTCATCTGTCTGGACCAGATTTTGAAGGGTTTTTCATACAAGCCCGGGATGCAGAACACCTGGATAGCCCTGCAGTTGGTTCTTTCATGGTAGTTGACCGGAAACTTTCTCAGCTTCTGACGTGTGGCCGTATCAAGGTATAGTCTAGTGTCTTAAAATGGGACATCAAGCACTGAGGTGTTTGTACTAGACTATGTCTGTAACAGGATGGAGCTAAACTATGTAATCTTTGAGCTCAATAAGTCTCCCAGGAAATTGGTCCAACTTGCAGTATAGAGGCATGGCTCACTGCAACTCTGTCAGACTGCTGCAGGAAGATGCAGCATTCATAATGTAATTTTTACTTGTGCACAAGGAATGTGGTGTATTCCTGGTTATTGTACTTAATATTAAGAAGAGGAGTGCATGCTCTATTTGCTTTCAAGAGGAGTTATCAATCATTTTCCATACTTGTTAAGGACAGAGAACATGTCTTACAGCAAGGAACGTTTAGGGCAGTTATTTTGGTAAACAAGCACTAGAATAGGCCATTATCTTTAGTGTTACTCTGTCAGTTACTGTTAATGGAACCTTCTTAGTAACAGGTTAGATCAGTCTTCAATATCCATTTTAGATAAGTTGATTCTGCCTCATGTGCAAGAGATGTGAGCTCTGACTAGTATTTCAGCAACCCACCTGAACTTCATGAACATCATGTACATTATCATCTGAGCTGGTGCGGGCAAAGTTCTCGATCTGCCTAGATGTATCTTTTTTTTTTTCTCTCCTCTGCTACCATCTGCCTCCCAGTGGCATCTGATTAATGCATTCATCAGTGCAGTAAAGTCATGGAGATGTCTGGGTTGTGCCCTCTGTGCTCAGAGGACTTAGTTCAGTGCTGTGTCTAATCTGTTTACCTTGTGCAAATAACTGTCTGACCCCAAGACTATTTTTGGGGTTTTTGTCCTCTGGAATACTAGTTCTGTTCTCTCTCTATACAGTCTTGCCCTGTCCCTTCATGCTCTTGCTATCAAAAAATGGAGCATTACCTTACTATCAAAAAAACTGGAGTGTTATCACACCATTTCTGCATAAACACTTCAGGGACCTCTGTGTCATCACTGGAGTCTTCTGGATTGAAAGACCTCTGGTTGTTCCTTTTAGCCTTAAGGTTTGTTAGTATGTATGAGTTTCAGTGGTAGACTTCATCTGAGTTGATCGTGGCTGACTGGGGAAGAGCCAGCTGTGCTGGGTCTGTGCAGTGTAACAGTTTGGTGTCTGTTTAGGATTTAGCTGCAGCCTGTGACGACTGTTAGCTGAAATCTCCTTAGTGTGTATCCACTGTGTAACTCTTGATATATGTGTGTTTTCAGAATTCAGCTGTCAGTCACACAAGTAAAGCAAAAAAGAAATACATAAAAGTTTATTGGATTGCTCCTGGAGATGCACCAAAACGTGTACAGTTTCTGTAAGTAAATCTAATATTAGTTCTAGTTTATTAAAATGCAGATAAGGTAAACCTGTGTCATTGGCTGTGTCCAATATTGGCCAGCAACTGGAAAGTATCCTTGGACTAATGGCCTGAAAAGTTGACACCTCTTGCTCACTGCAGAGTCTACGCTAATGCAGACACTTGTTTTTTAGGGAAAGCTTGGAGATGATTATTTTGATTTTTGCAGAGAAAGTAGAAGGGTATTCAGAGATGGGTTTCATTAGTATTTCTAGTTAACTGCTCACATCTCATACCTGTAATATGCAGTGTTAAGAATCTTTTTCTGTGCTTGTACCTTACAAAATGTTATGTATACCCTCCTGTTATACTACTAGCTTTTTGGAAACTAATGGATAAAAGCTATGCAACTCTTCTCTGAGGTTGTAATCTGTGCCACAGGCGTGAGTGTTTCTTATATTCAGTAGAGCATGCAGTAGTATGTTTTAAAATTATTTTTCCACTGATATTTCAGATATTTTCCTACTTTAATCCCTAAAATGGTAGAGGTCTGCATAAAGATGGGAGTTTTACAAATAAGTTGTACAAACTGTAGAAGCTTTTCCTTTTTCCTTTTTTTTAAAGTAAGAATCAGCTTTTGATGTATACAGTAATGACTGTGTGCATGTTGTATTTTTTAAGAGCCACAGTTGTGAAGAAATACAAGACTTTCTGGGTGAAGATTCCTGGTCCCATTGTTTCTCAGCCTAATGCACTGTCCCCAACAACACCCTTGCATGCAACATCAGAGGCTATATCAACTTCACACTCGGTTTCCTACTTATCAAAGCCAGTAAGTAATTATAAACCTAACTAATGCTGTCTTTAATGCTTGTGATCGATGGAATTTAATGAAATCATATTGATACAGCCTATTGACAGAAAGGGAGAGATGACGGATGAGTAACTTAAATATCAGAGACTAAGAACATAGACAGCTACCCTCTTGTGTTAGTTGAGTTGCCTGAACTGGTCTGGATTAAATGTTGTTACACCATACACAGGTCAGAAGGTTGATAGAACATGTAGAACTTAATGGTCAGAAAATATTATGCATACCTGAGAAGAGAAATGGGAAAAGACTTGCTCTGCTCTTGACTAATAGCTTCCTATTTAGTAACTGCAGGCTCAGAAACTTCCTTCAATGAGTTCATCTGTTACTGACTTCCATTACTGATTCTTGAATGGACTGAGCAAGCATCACTATTTGATCTGGATTTGATCTGGAATCCATGTATTTTCTCATTGTGTATCAGTGGAGTTTGTACTTTAAAAAGGAAATGAAAAGCTGGTCTTCCCTTCTTTTCTCCCTCATTCCACAGCTGATGTTACCTCTCTAAAAATTAAACCAAGGGAAGTTTCTCTAAAGTTTTTACTTTCTTTTCAAAGTAATTCTATTATCCTGTCTTTTAAAGTGAAAAATTCAACTTGAGTAAAAGTACAGCTTGGAACTTGCCATGATTTTACCTACTAATCCTGGGGTAATTGTAGGGATGGGTTAAGAGATCAGTGTGTAGACATAGATAGCATTTCTTTGATGTTCCTTGCATACTTTCTTCTAGAAAGGGGTAGAAAGAGAGAAAGAAGAGGGAAACTTATTGTTTATGACTTATTTGTTTGCTTAATTGTCTAGTTTAATGCATCAGGTTGTGGAAGTATGAAGTTCTGCATTAGGAACCCTTCAAACTGTGATCCTGAAAATGCTTCCTGTTTTTTTCTATCCTTCCAAGAAGAGAAGAGTTCAGTATTTATTGAAATGAGTGGTCCAAGTGAAGGATATTTAGCATTTGCATTGTCCCATGACCAGTGGATGGTGAGTGTCCTATTCTACTTCTTTAGTTGCTTTTGTGATCTTAGGAAATTTTGAATGGTACTCTAGCAAAACATGCATGTGGAAAACTGAAATGCTACTAGACGTCGCACAAAGTAACTTCTCTCCCATAGCGCTGAAGCACAGGTTGCCTTTTATAGATGGATGTTCAGTTTTAGCTTGGGACTGACTATTCGCAATAGAATTTGCCTGTGGATATCAGTCTTAGCAGAATCCGACCTGATTGCACAGCAGCTGACTGAAATTCCTGGTTAGATCAATCTTTCTTTGTTACCTAGCCAAAAACCCTCACCTGTCAGAAGCTGAATTGCTATGCCTTCTGAAAACCATTTGCATTTCGTCGTTGTACAGGATTGACTCAGTTTAATCTTAAAAAGTGTTTAGAGCTCCTTTTTTCTAACTGGTGTTAAAGTGAAGGGACGATGCTGTTGACAACTGCATAATCCATAAACTAACTGTTGCACAAAGGAGATGCTGTTTATATTCATGTCCCAAGTACAAGAACACTTGGTTCTTAACAATACTTTGTCTTTACAGCTATGAGGAAAACCAATTTTTAACTAAAAAGGGTTTTTAAATAACATCAACATCTGTGTCTGTCTTGTCTCATTAATTTAGTAAATTCTAAGTAACTAAAGAAACTTCTGATAATAGGCTTGTTACCCTGAGAGGGGAGGGAATGTAACTCATGATGTGCCTTACTGTGTGTCATCTGTTTGACTTAATGTGATTCCTCTGTAATACTGAAGTGTTTGAAAGCTGGGAAATAATAGCTTGACATCTAGAGAAATCTGTCTTGTGTCTTGTTGCATATATTAAATCAAAGAGGTTTTGGTGACTGCCAGTAGTCGTTTTTAATGGGCTATAAATACCTTTTTCTTTTAAACTCTGCAGGGTGGTGATGACGCGTATCTGTGTGTTAAGGAGGACCACCATGTTCATGTAAGCACTGCCTATCTGAAGGGGCGAAGTCCTCCTGTTTTGGATTCAGAGGTACATTTGGAAACAACTAAGACGCTTCCACAAATGTAGGTTTGAAGTAATGAATGCTGCTGCTTTGTGCTTTTATTTTGCATAGCAGCTGTAAATACATAGGTGGATACATAATTCTTTGAGGTGAGATTGATTGGGCTCTTACTTCCTAGTAAATGTTACCTTTGGGAGTCTAAACTTACTTTTAAAAATTAAGTCACGTGGTGGGAGCTTATTGTATTGAGGAACTTTGTGCCCATTATTACTCTGTCCCTTTGCTAGGGCTGCAGCCGCAATCAATATATCTTGGGTTAAATGTTGGAAGAGAGGGGAAGATTGTTGTTATGAGCTGGAAAAATTGGTGGTAATAGGTCCAACCCTTATGTTGCTGTGTTGACTTACTGACATGCCTTCTAAGTTGGTATGCAAGAGATTTTTATCCCTCTTCCCCAATCATTGCTGTTCATTCTTTGTGCACCAGTGACACTCTTGTCTTCTGCAGGGTTACTTTTAAGCCAATTACTGTGCCAGTCTGAAAAGACTGGGTATTAAATGTCTCCTGTTTCACAGAATGTGCTTGAAGATGTGTCATGGAGGCTTGTGGATGGTATTCTTCAATGTTCCTTCGGAAGGAGTATTAGTCTTCCTGCTTACAAAGGGAGGTTTAATCTGAATGCCAGTTACTACATCTTTCTGGCAGATGGGGAAGCTAGTGAAGGTAAACTTGACTTACATATGGTTGCTTTTCTTTGAACAGCTCTAAATGAGTTAGTAAATCTTATGTAAGACATGGCTTAGCCGAGAATTACTATCTGAACTACAGTTTCCAAGTTTGAGGACTTAGTCCAGTCATCTTTACTGCCTCTCTGGATCATGGGCTTGCTTTTGGAAGTTACAGTAAACTTACTCATATATGTGTGTTGTATGCCCACTTGATGCTAGGAACTAGTAGCTTCTTGAGAGCTGGCCACATCTTTTTAAAATGGAGACTAGTATCAAAGGGAATTATTCTTCACGCCTTGTGCATGTAGTGGAGAAAGCTATTTTCTGTAGAGGGGCGAGCTGGTTCTTGTACATTAAGTATGTGAGACGGCTTAGATGACATCTTAGGTTCTTATCATATTGTGTGTCAGAAATTTAGTTTGTATGATTATGCTCAGTACTCACAACAGGGCTTGCATTCATAAATAAGAATTGGGCACACTTACAAGTGCAGTGGCTTTCATCAGCCATAAATAAACCACTTTGTCACTGCTTAGGTGGACTAATATACAAACATCGTCATCAGCCTCTGATCACCAATGGAATATACAACGTCACAGGCCTTCCTCAGGATATTGGAGGTTCCAGGTCCCCGCAACTTATCAAGGCTCATGGTAAGCTGCAACTTCTAGTTTTGTCTTCCAGTGCTAGACGTGCTGAGACTGGAGAATTAAGTTTTCCTCATTATTGCAGAGTAAGTATTTCCTCTTGTCTCTCTGGCAGTCATGTTATATATACTGTTGGCTAGCAAGATCTGAGACTGTGAAGACAGAGTAAAGTTATTAATAACTTTTCATTTCAAGAACAACATTATAAGATTCTTGTTGCCCAGGAAAATGGACCTGCATTTTCCTTTTTCTCTTAAATTTATAACTGGGACTTGTTTCTGTTTACCTCTTTGTCTCTGGTTTAATTTGTTCTAGTTACATTATTGGTTTAATTCTACTTGAAATGAGAAACTCCTTAACTGACAGCCCAGAACCATTGAAGTTAATGAGAATTTTTTCTCGTACAGTACTGGACACTAAAGCAGGCCTGTGAGAGAACTATCACTCATTCTTTGTCAGACAAATTGCAGGAAATGTCACCTTTCATTCTCTGACATCTAAATTGGTGACAGAACAGCATCTCTCACCAGTATGTACTGACTGTATTGGCGCATATGAAGTACGCAGTAGCCAGAGGTGCTCTGTTATGCTGTTTGGGCGCAGTATGATTATCTCTTATATGCATGTTTTTGCCCTTTAACAAGATAAATGCTATAAAGTTGTATCCTTAACCAGGTGATTAAAAACTTACCACTGGTAAATTCTGACCATATGTGTACGAACTAAACTATTACACAGTCTTTGAAGCTGTATTCGTATGCAGCTAAATTACTCATGTTTACCTTGTATTTTTTTCAATTTTCAGGAGCGCTAATGTTTGTTGCTTGGATTACCACAGTTAGTATTGGTGTTATTGTTGCACGATTCTTCAAACCTGTCTGGTCTCATTCATTCCTGTTTGGAAAGGAGATGTGGTTTCAGGTGGGCAAAATCTCCCCATATCTCCACCTGTATTTTCTATCTTTGTTGTAAGCAGAATTATAAACCTACTAGATCCAAGAAATAGGAGACTAAATGTGGTGTGATTTTTATCTTTCTTTAATCTTATAAAATGGAACAATTACAAATCAGAAGTTCACCCTCTTTACTAGTAAAAGCAGTGTCTAAAAGGAAGCTAAGAACATCTTTAACTATAGACCTGTTGAATGTATTTTAATGGTGTATTAAGAAAGCTGTAGAGTTTCTAAAAGCAATTAACTTTTCTAGGTGCATCGTATGCTCATGTTGACCACAGTCATGCTTACAAGCATTTCTTTTGTGTTGCCTTTTATATACCGAGGAGGCTGGAGCCAAGTAAGTGTGTGCTTTTGTTTTGTTTAACTCAAATATAAAAGGTTGGACCAAATCAACGAGAAGGTCTAGTGATGACTAAGATGTTACAATTATTGTCAAGGAAAGTGCTGTGAAAGCTGTCCTTAAGTAGGCTGATTTCAAATCCTAGCAGCACAGAAGAGCAATGTTGCCTCCTTTAACTACAGCTGAAAAAATTCAGTACTTCCCTTCCTTCCTCTTCCTCCAAAATAAAGTCCTTGCTCACAGTTTCTTTATGTACTTAATTTGTCGTCTTCCCATTTCCTTAGAGAACTTGAATTTGAGAAGTGAGTGAGGATGGGATGGCTGACTTAATGTGGTAAACCTGCTGGGAATAAGTGTTGTTATGAACTTGGACTTGAGTAACTGTATGCAGTGATTAAGCTTAGTCTTGAACATTAGGTAGATAGAGGTTGTATATGTGTTGCTGTCACCTGTATAATATTTGGTACAAGGTAATATCAGAAATTGGAAAGTCTAGAGAGTATCTGAATTAAAGGTGGGAGAATGTGGTCACAGGTACGAACTAGGAGCTAGGGAAATTGAATAGAATATTTTAGGCTTAAGATTAAAACAGATAGGGTGAGAGGGGAGACAAGTGCTGGGAGGAGTTATAACATAAGACTCTCCTGAAGACAAAGGATTGAGGATGAAGAGCTTGGAGCATAGCTTCTACAGTCATATTGCTCTCTCAGCTGGTAGAATTTCTCAATACAGCAAAAAGGTGGGACAAACCCTGGGCAGACTTAGCAGTGTCTCATGCGGCCAAGGAGGACAATCTCCATCCAGCTGCAGGGCAGCTTACTGTGTCCTGTTGCCCCTCCAGTCTAAACACAGTGCTGCTCCACCGTTGTAACTTACTAATACAAACATAAATAAAATTATCAAATTTGGTATTTTTTCTATATCTTCATATAGATATGATATTAAAGAAAAATGTCCTGTGTTTAGCAAGCAGGTTTTCATCCCTATCTCGGCTGTACCATGATGGCTCTGACAATCTTTCAACCACTTATGGCAGGTTTCAGACCATCTCGTCATGCACCAAGGTACTCGCAACTAACTCATTAAGTTACAGCCACAGGAATTAAATATGCTTGTTTCTTTAAAAAAAATCTTTTTACATTGAGAAGATATCTTTTAAAGTAGGTAACAATGTTCTTTGATTTCCTGCACCCTGCCCTGTAATCAATAAAATGCTTTTCATTTTTTTGTAGGAGGCAATTGTTTAACTGGTTTCACTGGAGTACTGGTACAACAGCTAGAATACTAGCCGGTGAGTAGGAGTAATAGCTGTAACTCCCTTTTAAGTGATTTAAAGGAACTTTGTTCATTGTCTGGGCTATTGCTCATCTAAAACATCTATGGACATCCAGTCCAGGCATATCTGAAGATTCTTTTTCTTGCTGGACATCTTCTATGTGAGTTTTAAGTGGCCATCAGGTACAGCTTTAGGGCCAAAAAGTGACAATGTAAAACCACAGAGATTACAGACAAATCTGAAAGATTTGTGTAATGAGGACCTGTTCTTATCATGAGTAATTTATTTTTGTGTTGGAAGACTTGAGGATAGTGTTCTTGAGTAACATAGTTCGATGTTATTTAAAGGGAGAGGGAAAACTCACTCACAGAAGCAGAAGCTGGGCTTAATTCTATTAATAGTGACAGGTTTCCACAGCTAGCTTAAGCACAAATGTTGTGGTGACTGTGGTCTTGTTGGCGGAGTCACAAATGCTAGTGGGATGTGATAGGGCACTGAACAGGATGAAAACTATCTTGGCCTTCTCCTTTTGTCCCTGCTTTCCCCCTCACACTGCCAAAAAAAACCACCCCAACTTTTCAGCTGCATGGATTTGTTTAACCTCATTCCCCAAGCAGTTGTAGACAGTTCATGGGAAATCTATTACCAAAGGTGTTGAGAGCATTTTTTAATCACCCTGACACAGCACTCTTAGTGTCTTTTTATCTTGTTTTTACTGACTAGTGGTGACTATGTTCTTGGGAATGGATCTACCAGCACTTGACCTGCCAGACCCATGGGACACATATACAATGATTGGTTTTGTAGCTTGGCATGTCGGTATTGAGATTCTTCTGGAAATACACAGCTACTGTCTCATACGTAAAGGTACAAACCCAAGAAAACTCCTATTGTTACCTTGCTTGCTGATGATTGTGCAAAAAGAATGTTAACTGAGTGGATTGAATTTCAGGAGGTGTTCTTTGGCCTCTAACTTGGAAGCTGAAAGGGAATAACTCTTGATTAACAGTGTCATATCTTCTGTACAAACTAATATGGGAGTAAACCAGCTTTCAAGACCAAAGTGTTCTAGAAATACTGGTTTTTTTCCATTTTAAATAGTAGCTTCTTATTTCTCAAACGACTGTTCATAGGGGCAGACTGAAATGCGTATTTTCCAAGTATCTATCACTGTTTGTCATGATTTTGATCCTACGTAGGTAGGTAAAGTCCAGGTTAAGACATGCAGATTTAGTCTGCATGTTATTGTGACAAATTGCTGATATGAATGGCTATTATTGCATGAGCAAAATGATCAGAAACTTGAGCACAAATGCTTGCAATTTTGACTGAACAGGGGGATGAAGGTGAAATCCTGACTCCAATATGTCTAGAGAAGGGACTGGTAGTAACTTCACTGGAAATTCTTAGTTTTCACTGGCTGGTGTCACTGAGAGGAGATGACTGTGCACATGTGAACAAGCTATATGTAAGACAGAGACGAGATGTCTGCAGGATTGAAGAAGCATGATTAGTTAAAAGGCTGTTTAAGGTGGCACATGAAGGAGTGATTATAAAAGATGTGAGTTTAAATTTAACTTGCAGTAATTACTTCCTCAAAGTAGAGAAATGAACCTGAAATATTTGAACAATTAATGTTTTCATGTTGGCTAACGGAAGATACTTCTTAATGGAATCTACTTATCTTAAAATGAAAAGTAAAAGGTTTTAGATCAGACAAATATTTTGTTCAGCTCAAAACTCAGTGTTTTCATGATTCACTCTAGCAAAAGAGACAAAATGTTTTCCCACTTCAATGTCCAGAAGTTACTTTTTGTAGGTCAGATCCAGAATAGTTTTTTCACTTGTGCTGTTGTGAGCATGATGGTACAGGCCATGAAATGTCAAATGAGACTTCCAAGCGCTTTTCAAATTTGATGCTGTGTAAGACTTAGTTTCTTAGTCACAGGATCAAGACTTCTGTAGTATAAAAATGAAAAACCTCCTTCCTCTTAAGAGCAGACTTAACTTTTTTTTTCCTTCCCACTAACAGTTGAAGTGATAGAGGATGACAGAGTACAGATACTGCAGTCACTCACATCTGCAGAAGCAGAGGTAAGTCACAATTTTGTAAATAACTGCTGTGAGATGGGATGATTCTTTGTTCAAACCAATAAAAAGACTGACACTTCTATGGCTTTTCTTCCCTTTCTCTTCCAGGGTCGTCTGTTCAAACAGGTTGTGTTAACCATCTATGTCTGTGGAAATATAGTATTCCTCATTGCCTTCCTGGCAGCAATCAACCACATATGAAATAAGTCATTGAGAACTTTGTGATGAAATATTGTGCAGTTGAAAGACCTGCAAGGAATGCTTTCTATTACAACTTTTCTGTCAACACCTCCCTGAAGATGTAACTGAAGAGTAATAGCACATGTGCATCATGCTTGGTGTTAGGGAGAACTTGAATTCAAATCAATAGAAGGATGCTGCAGTTCTGCAAAAGCTGCCTTCTGATGGGACTTTTAATGAGAGTCTTTGCCTGAATAAGGAATGAAGTCTCTATTTTTTAAGTGCAGTAATTAACTTGATTGAAGCTTACAGGTTAAGAAGACTGAGAAGATGTGCTGAAAATGCTGTTTTGATAGTCAGTTCCCTAAACCTTTTGTGAATATTATTGGGAAAACTGGAAAGATTGATCCGGAATCCATCATATCTGTTCACTTTACTGTGTTCTAATGGCATGTGATGTGACAACTTCCTGCTCATGACAGTTTTGTGCATTAAAAAAACCAGGAGTGAGAAACTGTTCCAAATGCAGGTTGATGCATGAGCCAAATGCAGTTGTCTGTCTTTGCAGTTAAATGCAAAAAATATTCTCTATGCTCTAAGAGCAGTACACTTACAGAAGCATATGAGTTTGGGAACTTCACTCCTTTAGTAAAACCACCATTTGCCTCACCTAAAATTCTGTTCTGTCCCATCCCCCTCAGTGCTTCTAAACCGTTAAGAGAAAACGTTTGCAATGTAAGTGCATTAAAACCAGTTGTACTTAGGTTCTTCCTGTTTGAGTTTTGGCTATCTCTGTGTGTGGATTTCTGTGTTTTTCTGTCTTTGGTTGCTTGTGGCTTCTGAATTACTTTTCTGTGTGAATAAGATGGATTTATGCCACTTAATGCTTAAATGGAAATGAAAATATTTGCTCAAGAATGTTGCAGTTGTATTTGCACTATTGAACGAACTGTAGATTAGGAGCTGATTTGACTTCAGGAAAAGCAGCTTCTGTTTAATATTAAGTGAGGGTCCTTTGAGCTGGCATATCTAGGAGATAGAACTGTTCATAAGAATATGTGAGGGTGTTTTTTTTAGTCAGAAGATTTATCTAAATATATGAACTAGGTACAGGGAATGGAAAGAGACTATATTGTTTAACTTTTGGTTCATGATTTGTCTAAATATGGAAGGACACTCTTGAAATGGGATCTCAGAAATGAACCCTTAATATGCCATGCAGTAGAGTGCTTTGCATTTGGGTTTTTTTCAGCTCTGAAAGTTTGCTTCCATAGTTCTTCATTTTTGATACTGGGAATTACTGATTTTTAGTTGTAATGCTTCAAAATATATCTTCAGCCTAGGGCTACTAAGCTAGCTGGAAATAAAGGTGTTGGAGTATTGGATAGAATAGTAAATAGTGACGCCTGGCTTGGTGTAGACTACTACAGCAACATCTCTCTAGTACCTGATGG
Organism: Haliaeetus albicilla; assembly: GCF_947461875.1. Lineage (NCBI taxonomy): Eukaryota > Metazoa > Chordata > Aves > Accipitriformes > Accipitridae > Haliaeetus > Haliaeetus albicilla. The sequence continues at coordinate 21,733,579 of NC_091490.1, read as the reverse complement.
CCAGCTCTAAAATACTTGTATGTGTGGGTCAGGTAGTGGTTCTTTCTATTTACTAAAGCTGTCTATTTCTGTCTCTTCCTCTATCTCCCCAAATCCACAGTGCAGCCTGTTGCAGGGACGAGTCCTATTCAGAAAGCTACAAGTTTGTGTCTGTAGTCAGTGTTATTCTTTTTGGCCACTCAAGTAACTGGTTTAGGCATAAGCAGTGGGATTAATCCCTTTGTCATCATCAGCAGACTGCAAGTGAGTGTAAGCTGAATCGTCCCCCTTCTTCCTGGAAGCTGGAAAAGTCATGTGCAGATTAGGAAAGGGGGACTATGAAGAAATATAGCAAAACACAAGCTGAAGTGTAAGAGGCATATAGCTAATTGTGTGGGTTTGTCTCTTTTGTTTGTTTGTTTTTTGAGAACTCTGATCTCAAGAGCCTGGGAATCACAGGCCCACCTAGTACTGAAGTTTTGGGGGACTCTTTTGTATACCGTGAGTTTATAGAAGAAAATCTCTCGACCTAGGCACAGTTGATGGCTTTTTAAATTAAGGTCAATGCTGGATTCTTTCTGTAATACAGTAACTGTACAGTGTGTTGTTTCATTTGCATGGACAATGAATACAAGGTTTTTAAAACATGAATGTAAATGTCTTAATAAAAGGTTTTGTCCCTTTTAGTAAGATGAAAACACCGTAAATTAGAAACTAGAAAAGAATAGTCTTGCCTAGCAGCAAAATGGATTGTCTGTTTTCTTTGTAGATGTTGTTTTATAAATTAAAGCTATCTAAATGCTTCCTAGAGCAACTCTTATTGAAATTGAATGTTAAAATAGTTGTCATTCCCTAATGCAGTTTCTTTTCCTCAAGAAGAAAAAAATTCCTTGTTCCACATCTAATATAGCTTTAAAGTTGGCAAAATTGTCAGTTGCTCTGGATAACTTGTTCCTTCCCAGTGCTAGCAGTATTGTATAGTTTCTTATGTGAGGCGTTATGTGCAGTATTTTAACTTATTTGATTGAAAGACCTGCTGATTTTGTGTAATGTCTGTTCACACCCCCCCCGCTCTCTTCCTGCATGACTAGTAAGAGGAAGCAATGTGTCATTGTATTCTAGTGACTTCCAAAATTTCTGGTATGCTCCTTTGAAAAAAAGAAGGACGTCTAGGGAAGTGTTTCATATCAGCAGGAAAATACGTGACAGGCAGTTTGGTTCTGGAGACACTGCACTGGTGGCTGCTGTATATTTTTTTTGTTTTTGAATGATAAAATATTGTATAGAAGAAAATTCTCATTGCTTTGCTTCATAAAGGAGTCCCACTGCAGTCAAGAAAACTTCTTCACAAGAAGAGATTGAGAAGGTTTCAGTGTTCACTTTTACTCTGGGATTAAACTTGTGATGACAAATCAACACTAACATATTTCCGTTTGGGTTCTAGACAGGCAAACACTCCCAGTCAAGTAGAAACTTGTGATCGGTCTCACAACAAGTAGTTTACTGGTTTGTTTGAGTTGTTAGGTGCAGCCTCCAAATACTGGTCATCTGCTCTTGACTTAACTACAAATCATATTTCTTGCACATGTTTTGAATGAAAACTAACTGATGCAAATAGCTCAAATGCAATGGATTCACTGCTACTTTGCTTTACTTGAAATAATTTTTTTGCTAGCTGACATGCAGGCTGCAGAATGAACTAAGAAAAAGTGTGCTTTGTTTCTCCTGCCTACACTGAACGCTGTTTCCTGTTTTGTTCCTACACTGTTTCCTGTTTTGTCAAAAATCACAAGATGGGGAGACTTCATATTCAGTATAATGCCCATGTTTTTCCTTTACCCGGGTTTGGGAAGGCTAGAGAGAGATTGCCTGCCTTTTGTTTTCCATCACAGTTTGTAACGCTATGTGGCGCTCTTGTTCAAATAACAGCATTTTTATTTTGCTTGCTTTCTTTAATCTGTCAGTGAGAGGTTGAGACATGTAAAGGATGTCCAAAACAGGAAGTGTTCCTAGATGAACTAAGCAGAAAAATTCTCAAGCTTTATTAAGAAATTCGGTCTTTAAATGCAAGCCAGTTCATACAGATAGACATTATGAAATGGGTGTTTTGGTATCTGTGCATGAGCTTTTGTTTAAACACTTATGGCCTGTTTTCTTTTTTCATGTGTGTAAACTGTGCTCTACGTGGGTACATCCCTTTTCCAAACAACTTAAGATGAATGGCAATCACTGAGGAAAAATTGCTATCTTTTGCATTTCAATGCAGAAGTTAGTGTCTCAGCGATTTTTAGACCTTCTGTGCACGCTGAAGTAAGAAAGACTCCAAGTGAATAGAAGGATGGTTAACAGGGATGATCTGCTAGTAATTCTGAGAAATTCTTTGCTCACATCAGTCTGATCACAGATTCTCAAAGGGGTATGCGTGAAGAGGGGAGCTGTTGCATTCACTTACCTGAGGGAGTGGCACAGGACAAGGGCTTCAGAACACACTTGGTGCCAGCTGAGCTCATACATGAGCTACTTCAACCCCTGTATAGCTTCTGCTGGTCTTCCTTGTGCTGTGCAAAAGTGACTTTACATATTGTAAACCACAAAAGCTGAACATCTGTGTCACTGAACCAGGCATCTATGATAGTCATCCTGGACAAATGATGCTGGACTAAGAAGGACTCCAGCTTTGGCTTTCAGAGAGACTTTTGTCCTACTGGGCCTTAGGAATCATTCGGCTTTAATGATGAATTGGAATTTTGCATGGCATCCATACTGATGTGTGAAAAAGATTATTTGCCTTGTCGTAATTCTGTTCTTGTGATATGGGATGTGGGATGGCTCTGGGGCTGTAGGGCTCAGATGGTGAGCATCCCTGCCTCCCAGAAACACACAACTCTTGAATGGTCTGTTTTGTGTCTCTGTTCCTCCAAATTAATGATCTGATATCCATGCTGCTACATAGCTAGTGTATTAGTGTGGAACAGTTCAGATTCATCTGCCACAAACTGACTAGTTTTAATATATGTGACATCAGAATTGCCACGTGGCAAAGCAGAGATCTACTGAGCCCGGTATTGTCTCCAGAAGTGGTAGTAATGAGTACTTAGAGCAAGAGATGTAACAAGACTGCAGTGATATTTTCTCTTCTCAGCAAGATCTCCTTGCTACTTGCCAGAATCTGTGCAAGGATGTCCTAAGCTAGAAACTGCAGCTGGACCAGGAACTCTTGTAGTGATTGGATTTTACTTAAGAAGCATGCAATGAATTATTAAAACAAAAAAAAATCTATTAATGCTTTTGCTCTCCCATTTAATTAGTCACTGTGAGAAAGTGCTTGTTTCTGTTTTAAGCCTCCTTCTTGATGTCATTGTTTGATGATCTGTATCTTTTTTTACATTCCTGCCTTTATCACAGTTCTCTAGGCCTCGTATGTCTGTGCCTTACTTTTTCCCTGTATGACTGCTGCTGCATTTAGCCATTTCGCACTTCTGATAATCTTCATTACTCTTCTCTATTTGTCTCTTCAGAGATGGGGTGACCAAACTCTACCTAAGTTGTAAATATGAAGTGGTATGACAGAGTTGTATTTTGATCTGTTTTCCATGCCTTCCCTAATGAGTCCTAAAGCTCTCTTCATTTTCATGGCTTCTGAGCACGGAGTTGATATTTTCAGAGGACTATCGAAAATAATGCCAAGGTATTTTACTTCCTAGCCAAGAGGTTTGTAACAATGACTTAACAGCCACTTCTTGTCCTGTGTATGGTTAGAGTTATTTCTATTTTTTTCATGTTACTTTTCATCTATTTGTAGTGAATTTCATCTGTAGATTTACTACACATTCACTATGGTGACGTCTCTCTTCACTCTCTGTTCTTTCAAACTACTTTGAATAATATTATGTTGGCAGCAGCATTTTTGCCCCCTTTTCCAGATCATTTAAGTTTAATAGCACAGAGTATTGGGGAATGCAGGGGATGAGTGCTGCTGTTAGAAAAACTGTTCATGACTACTACATATCAATCCTACTCTCTCATTTTTTGGTGTATCCTGTTAAGAACCTTTTGAGAAGGTGTAAAAATAAATAATAATAAAAAAAAGTTGAGGGTAACTCCCTCTGCTTTCAGAACCAACAAATAACAGAAGAAACCTAAGACACACACCCCCACACTATAAAACAAACAAACCAGGATAGACATAGAGAAAGTGTAATATAGTGAAATTTATTTGTTCTTATCTACTATTCCACTCTCCAGGTAACCATCTCTGACAAGTCCTAAAATTTGAGATTATTACCCACTTCAGACTGGGAGCCACCTAGTGTTTAGAGGCTACAAGTCAGCTGATTACTAGCATTGTGCCTCAGTATGAGGTAGTAGCTTCAGTTTCCTGCTTTGAAACGAGGATGACCGGCAAAAAAGTTATGGTTCTTTTTTGCTGGTGCATAATTTGAGTCAGCTATATTAAAATAACACAACCTAAGCTTTATCTGTCTAGTGATTCAAACTGGGCTAAGACCTAGCAAAATAAAGCTATCATCCTGATTTGAATGTAAGGATGTAGTGCTATGAGGCACTTTTTCCCCCCCAAGAACTACGTACTTGAAAAATCTGACTTGCATGTGATTTTTCTAGGTATAATTGTACCTTATGGCTGCTTTAAGGGCCCTTAGCTCCTCCCTTATGTGGAAAGAATTAACCTGTTCCTTAGTGGGAGCCTTGGACCTTGCTGGAGAGCTGTGCCCAGCAGCAGCTGCACCTGTAACAGACCTGTTGCAGCTGCAGGACAAGCCATTGGCAACTCAGTATTTCTGATGGGAGGCTTGCACTGATTTTAGCTCCCTGGCCAGCTGAAACCTGTATACTAAGCAGTTTTGGTTTGTGTTATGGTTTTGGGTTTTTTTGGTTGGGTTTTTTTTGATGGACAGGCACTGCCTGTCTGGCAACCACTTTCCTGGAAAAGCAGGGCTTTCTGAGCAAGCTAGGAGGTAAAACCATGCTTGGGAGGTCAGGCTGTTCATAGTGATATGCACAGGATCAATCTGTGAGGTTGTGGGTGGACAGCATGTATGTGGCATGGAGAAGGGAGCAGGGTCTGAGGATTGCTATACTCTCATACCTAAAATAGAAGGGTGGGTGCGCTGTGGAGGTCCAGAAGGTGGCTAAATATTTAAATGCTGACTTTACTATTTTTTGTTTGTTTTGCTGTCACTTAAAAAGGAATGCTTTAAATTTTGGATCAAGGTAGTATGCTTCAAAACTCAACTTCTATATTTACATTTCTTCCTGTTCCTGTCACTCATGTCTGTTTCCTTATTAACCAATGCTTTTACCAGAAAAATGCTGGGATGGCTTTTTCTATCAAAACTGGGTAGATTGGCACATTTTGAAGTGAAACAATGGCCTGTGAAGTTCTGTGGTGACGGGTGTTTATCCATTCTGCGTATATAGCAACAACGTATTCCTGATTGTGGGAACAGGTATGCACATGTCTTCAGACTTGCATATACACTGCATTTATGGTCTTAGGTAACTTTCCACTACTTTCAGCAAAATCTAGGATATGATTTGTGTGTATGTGGCAGTTATGTCCATTGGATTATGCAGAGGGCAAAATAACCCAGATGCATAAAACAGAGGAGCAAAACAAGCATTATGATCCAAAAAAGGTGTGTTGAAGAAACTCTTCTTAGCTTTATTCTGCTTTGAATAGTAAATTTTACTTCCATGTCATTACAACTGTTAAATCACCTTTTTCCCCAGCTTTGCCATTCTCATCCTCAGAGCTGAAAAAAGAACACAAAGCCATTATATTTTAAGATGTAACTTTCTATTTCTGATCCTAAATCTCTTTATTTAGAAAAATGAAGAATACATGTACCTCCAGTGGTTAATCCGGCAGAATAAGCATTGGTTTAGTGTTATAGAAAGAAATCAGTAGAAGGTATTAGTTCTGGTAATTTTGCAATAAAGCGAGTATATTAAGAAATTACTCCATTATCACTATTCGAAAATTAGCACAGCTCTTTTCTAACTGTTTTGTTTCTATTACCTTCACTAACGTGTTGCAGACAGATAGTATTGTCCTTGACTAGATGCTGACAGATTAAAAGGATGAATGAATATTAAACAAACTCTTTGTTTAAACTAAACTCAGTGGGAGCTGTAACTGTTTGGAAGCCTTTTTCTTTTGTGTTGATGTTCACAGAAAACTTTCCTCTCTTCTTGGTGTAGTGAGTCAGAGTGGGAGTTAGTCATACTCCTGATTTAAGTCTGATGGAGTAACTTAGTATCTGTATAAACATCAGTATGGCTATTCTCTGTAACTGGGTATAACGTGGGTTAGTTTGAAAGTGACAGTGCAGGGCAGATGATTAAATGTTAATGTTATTTTTAGAACAGCAATATAATGTTGCTGTATGATATATAAGAGCCTCCCCCCACAATGCAGTTGATCTGAGAATGCAGTGGGAATAATCTCCAGCTCTGTGACCTGTGAGTTTGAAGAGTTACCCAAAATAGCATGTCTCATTCCTTCATCCCGCATATGTCTCTGTACTGAGAGACAGGGAGTCAAAGCAGCTGTTTACTTGATTTATGGATGTCAGCAAATGTCCAGCTCAAGTTATGTTTTGAATGCTGAAGTTGTTGCAAATCAGAGAAGCATCTGAGTGTAACTTTATAACATAGGGCCACTGATGTTATGCTTTGCTCTTAAAAGACCCTGCATACTGTTTGCAGACCAAGGAATTATGAAGGATTCAAGTCCTGGTTGTGGTTTGAGAGAACAATGTCTGATGCTTCACCTATAGCCAATAGTCTGTTTTTGCCTTGCTTTATGCATTACAGAAACAGATGGCAAGCATGAATTTTTCTCTGTTAAAAAGGATTTTTTTTATGTTACGTTCTTCAGTGCAAATGGAGCTAAGTCTCCATTGTGTTTTTTGAAGGTTGCACAGCTTCCAGTGGTAAGGAAAAATTAGCTCATTTAGACTAGCTACCTGCCAATAGCCTTGGACCTTCACATCCCATGAGAACCTCTTCCACACTGTGAGTAGGTTTTACTGCCTATTCAGCTTCAGTTTTTCCTTTCCTTATTCATTCCACTATGTCTAGCCTTTGTTCCCCCCCCCAAGGACTTTTAATTTCCCTAATGAGTATTGAATCTTCAAAACATCTGCACACTAATTCATTTAAGTGAAATTTAAAGAGAAAATAAGCTCTAAGAATGCAAAACACTGGTGTCCTAACTATAGCATTGTCATCCTTCTCTCTGTATGGTTTTTCTGAGGGCACATACTTTGAGATATTGGTCCCCCACCAAGCTCATGGGGAAAGGAAAATTGCTCCCATATGAAAAGAGATATGTTCTACATTTCTGTCAGTTTGGAGGCATGCTGAAAGCTCCTAATTTGATCTGATATTTCTCTATATAGACTGGCACATGGAACAATTCCTCTGCCTCCTACTTGTCCTTGGCCATCACTAACTTTTTCAGTAACTTGCTCTGAAGGTTCATTTCTTTCCCAAAGCAGGGTTGTTATATAAGGGACTGTCTCCCTGGTCTGTCCTGTGTGCTTCCTTGCTTTCCATTCTCTTTCAGAGAGTCCTAAGTGCTTCTTTAATATTCAGATGCTGCAATTGCCTCCCAAAACTTTCATTTCAGAGAGGATTATTTTTTCTGTTGTACAGTTTGTTGGTTTAGTAATGAATGATGAGGTACCAAAATAATTTTGACTGCCCTCTTTTCACTGGTGGTGTTTAGTGTGAACCTGCTAGGCTAGGCTGCTTTGAAAACAATTTATTTCCCTAAGAAAAAGCTTTGTGTAATAGATTGTTGTAGATTTAAGAGGCTTTCCTGCTTTTGTTTCCTTTTTAGAAGTCACAGTAGGATTACAGGACTGCTTGGGAAAAATCGAGTCACTTCCTGGCTTTTTCCACTGATCAAAATGTCCCAGGGAGTGGCAATAAATAGGTGGAAGGGTAAAGAGGCTCAGTTCCAAATTTGGCTTAGTTCCAAATTCTACTGGGCATTTAAGACACTCACTTGGAGGCAGTTGCCAAACTGCTTTTAATTTAACTGGGACCAATTTTTTCCTAATTGGCTATTTTCTCTTTGGTAGAATACTTGTAAGTAAATGGGTAAGACCAAATACAGATTAACAAAACAGATTCTCAAAATGTCTTTGCCAGATTTGCACTTATCCCCCTTCCCTGAAAGTCAGTGTTTGTTTTCCACTAACCTCAAAAGAGAAAGAACCCAGATTGTTCAGAGGGTGTCTGTGAGTGGCAGGGGAAAATGAAGTTTCAGATTCTTCTTTCAGGAGACAAAAATAGGCCAAGATTGTTACAGATAGAGGTGCTCAGCTAATGTCTCATGGCCTGTGTATGGCCCCCCCCCAAATAGTAGTGCTAGCTATTAGTTACTTCTTGGAAACCTCTTTCCCAGGATCTGTTCAGGAGCACCCACGCAGTGGGGTGTAGGATGAATTAATTGTTTCGGTAGCAACCAGCTGGTGGGTGGGTGAGTGTCGCTTCTCTGTTACATGCCTATACATATGTGATGGGGGAATTAAGGGACTATCACCCAAATGTAATGGGCTGGAGCAGTTACTGGTTTATTTTGCCTGTGCCAGCTACTTCTGCTTTCAGTTGCTGGCATAAGAGTTGCTGGCAGCAGCCGTTGGTCCTGGAGGACCCAGAGAAGTGTGCAGATGGCAAGACTGGTGCTTGAGAGAAGCAAAGGTCCTCTCAAGTGATAGAAAAGTGCAGTGGTCTCATTGATCAGAAAGGCTGGGCAGCACTGCTGGAATATTTTAGGCTGTTGTGTGCATGACTGCACAAGTTTGATACTCCTATAAACGGAGAGCCTTACTTAACTGAACAGCTCTTCACAACCCGTACGTACTGATGCAAAAATACTTGAAACTCCTTATGTGATCCAATGACTACCCTCTCTCCTGGCTTTACATGTATTGTAAAGAAATGCTGGGCTGCCAATGCAGCTTTAGGCAGGGCCCAAACTTACAATTTTGCGGCCAAATTGCAAAATTATTCAGAATATAGTCTGGAAGAGGAGCAGGGAGAGAATGTGGGATCAGGACCCCTGATCTTCCTATAATTCAAGCACAGTATTCTTTCCTTGCAGTGGAATGTGACTGCTGTCTGAAATCTGCTCTGTAAATACTTAAATACAGTTTAATTGTATGCATTAAAGTGCAACATAATGATAAAGAGCTCTCCATGTTTCTGAAAGATCTTGCTATTGTTCTTTCAACCTTTTATTCTAAAACTTTATATTAAGAAATAGACAACTTGAGTATTAATAGAATACAAAAAGTGTTAAAAAAATAACACTATTGACTAACTACATGTACTGATGAAAACTGTTTCATTGCCTTTCAGAGGCTATAAAAATATCTAACTCAGGTTAACAAAAAAATGTTAAAACTTGCATAAACATTGTCAAGGCAAGGTTGGCAATGCTGATTCCAGAAAAATGCAAAGTAAAACTGGTTATTAAACAGTCTTTCTGATTTAAGGAGCAATTTGGATTATCTAGGAAGTAGTTAGAATGCAGATAGGCACAAAAACATTTCAGTGAGGAGACAGTGTTAAGAAGCAATGCTGTTAGTTACCTGGTAGAAATGAAAACTAATTCTGCTAATTGAAGTACTATTAATGGAACTTTTAATTGTCACTTGAAAGATAACCACTTTTAATCTTTGAAGGTTACAGAAATGGCTTTTCTGAGATAGTTTATTTTCCAAATTTTGATACGGTAACTAGTGCATTGCTAAAGATGAAATAATTCAACAGTACCAAAATGCAGATTGGCATTTGTTAACAAGCAAAGAGCAAAGAAATTATTAATAATTGAATATTAGTCCATGAAACAATCCCAATAATAAAGTGAAACAGTTGCTAGCAGATAATAGTATCAGTTTGCTATATAAGTGAACAGCAGTGACAGTCTTTTCTGTTACCTGTTAGTGAGGGATCTTCTGTACCATCGCCAGATACCTGGCTGTGAAGATGAGCATGGTGTGTTGGTGAGCTTAAGCGTTCCTCTTGTTCTCGCAAGGAGATGGAATTTTTGTGGGGTACCTTGTTCAGGCTTGCACCCAGACTGGTCACAGGGTTCATCTGTGGGACTTCTGTGACTTTCCTGCTCAGTGGCTGATAAACCTGACTATAGTGGCCTACGGGATGATATGCTGGTTTCTCAGATTTGCTGTCATCATCATCGTCATCAATGATGACTAATTCTGCACGGATAACCCCATCGTATTGTGACAATTTTTGGTCTGCTTCTGCATCGTCATCATCAATGCGCTGATAACCCATGAAAATCATTGTTACTGGTTCAGAATCATCCACGTAACATGGTACAGCTTGGACAATGCTGTATTGAACATCTTCCTCATCTTGAGGTGCAGGGGATATTTCATTAAGATGGCAGGGGCTTAACCTTGTCTCATTATGTCTTTCACTTGTATTCTGGTAAGGTTTTAATTCCTCATACGCAGCTTTTCTTTCTTCATTATGTGCCATCCTGTTCTCAGGATTAGTGTACACTGTCTTCTCTGAATGGGGAAGTACTGGAGAGGGAGACTTTGGCTGCGTTAGCTTTGGAAGATCAAGCCCATTCTCTTTATGTTGCTGCATAAAGGGCTCTGTTTTGGAGGAGAATTCTGTCTGATGATTGCTAAATCCATTAATCTCTCTTCTGTGAGTGTCTTCCAGTTTTGGTCTAGAGACAAATTTGTCTTTCTGAGGAGTAACTGGCCTGCAAAATTTGTTTGCAAACACAGGCTCATGATACTCTGTGGGAGACTGGGAATTTTTTTCAGTTGCCTGCCATAGCAGGTCCTCCACCTCAACAGGAGCAAGTTCATCCATGCCATTTTGTGTTGTACTGCCATTTGAGGACACTGCATAGACTGACTTCCTGCCATCATCATACACTTTAATCCCTGTCTCTTTAAACTCCTTTGAGGGAAGAGGTATTGTTGATAACACTGTGTTTTCTCCTGTCTTCATGTCTTTTTCAACTTTAATTTCCATGGCAAACAATGCTGTTGAAAGAAACAAGTGCTTAAACTGATGATGCAGCAGCTGCAAGAAATATTATAGAAGAGTTCTGACAGTGATAGAGAATGTCTGTCAGAATTAATTATCAAATATGTGAAATTATCACATACATAACCACTATATTGGATTCTTATTTCGAATGATCCCTTCCATCCTGTCAAAACTTGAAGTGGAAAAAAATATTTTTGATTGGATCTAATTCTGTGAGGAAAGAGGAGCCAGTTTTCATTACATGATTGACTGACTGAGAAAGCCAGATTTAACCTTGGCCCCTGGTGTTGTGTTGGGCAATAGCAGTTGAAAGAGCTCAACGTGCTACAAGAGTAAAGAGTCTTAAGCCCTCAGAAGGGTTAGGAGGCTTTGTAGTAGTTGGGAAATAACCAGACTACTGCTGGTTGCCCAGTAGGTATAAGCATGTATAGTATGAAGGGAGGAACTACTTAAGGTTATGCCAGGTAGAGGAACAAAGTGCTGGAAAGAAGTGTCAATGTTGAAAACACTTGATCCTTATTCTCAATGGCACATACTTTACACCAGTGTCTCACCTCTCAGTTTTGATGACCTCATTGATAACACAACACGGCTTAAATGAGAACAACATTGTCCCGTATCTGTAATGTTTATCCTTCCCTTAAAGTGTATTAGATTCAATTTATAGGAAGTCTTTGCACATATTGACACCCTGTGGAGTTACTAATAAGCAGTACCTTTTCTCTTTTCTTCATCATCAGTGGCAGCATGTGCAGTACTTCTCAGTGCGGAAGGCCTGAAATACTTGGGAAGGTCAGGTATGCTGGTGTATATGTAGTCTGCTGCCTCTGAATAAAGATGATCCACAAAGCATTTAGTATGTTTTCACTGACTTCTACACAAACCTTTTTAAAAATATTTTTTTGACTAAACATACCTTTTGCAACTCCTGCTTTTTCAGTCTTCGCAGACTAGGAAAGAGAACCATTAACAATAAATGTTATTAGTCAGTTTTAAGATGTTAACTAGGCAGTGCTTTGCTTTACCTGATAGTTTTAACTTTTTGTGTGCACAGCTTCATACTGAGAAGGGGCTTAAAGTGCAACATGCTCAGTTGGAGCATGGCAGGGGAGAAAGTGAAATTTTTCTGGTCTTTTTTGCCAATATGATTCCAACTCACACAGGGAAGGACAGGACATTACAAAGTGTTAGTCAGTGACACAGCCTCACACTGTGGCCTGAACTGATTGGCTTCAAAGATTTTCAAAGGCTCTACTGTGGCTTTCTAGTTGTGCTTATCTCCCTACATATCTTTAGAGAGAGTGTGTAAGAACATCTGGAGAATTGGAGTTTCATCACTATATTTTTCTGAGATGGTTTAAGATTATTTTCAAATATCAAAATGACCTTTTGACAAAGACTAATGACAGATAATATTAAGTCATGTTTCACTAGAACCTCTCTCAGGGACTTGAGGGAAAGCATGATGCGGTTTAGCTGGGCACATCACCTGACAGAGTATGAATACATCAGCCTCTACCCACTCTGTACCTGTTATGTCTGTCTCTGGCTGAGGTGCAAAGTTGCTGGTTAGTGCCAGTGTCAGCACTAATTTTTTTGAGATGTTCTATAGATGAATAATGATAGGAGTTGCTCCTCCACTCCCATAAACAAGCAAATGGAGACATTTGGCCACTTGAACAGTCTAACATCTTGACCCCTCTTGTATCTGAACTACTGTCACTTTAGACAAAAGCTCATGACCACTCAGGATCCAGCTAGTTCCCCTTTTGCTGTTTTTTTATGGTGAACAAGTAATGAATTCTACTTCTGGAGTAATTTGGCACTAACCTTTATTATGTCTTCTGTTGTTTTCTCAACAGACTTAAGTTTCTTTAAAATTGCTTCTTCCTTAGCTGAGACTTCCATTTCCTCTCTTTCCAGAGCCTCAATTTCCTTCTCCAGTCTGCAATCACAATTCCCTTTGATTTAATACCAGGCAGAGAAAAACATTGCCGATTCAATACATTGTGAATGTGAACATTAGTGGGGATGGTTCTACTTACACGGACAAATTTTGGTCTAATATGAGATCAGCATATAATTTCACGTGCATTAGGAAACACTGTGAAATAGTATTCTCATTTTTTTTAAAAAAATCTACCTGCTGTAGATTCCTTCTGAGCCTACTTAGAAAACAGTGCCTGAAATTAACTTATTTTTCAGGAGCGAATAGATAGGAAATATAGGCCCCCACAGCATTTCCTCACCTCTAAGCAAATTTTCTCTCCTACATTTTTCTCAAGAAATGTGATTACTCTGTTGTAATTAAGGTGTAGGAATCTAGTATACAAATGCCAGGGTTATGACTTTGTTTCTTAATTTTGTATGTGTACACATGATGAAAAGAAGCAAAGTCTTTTGTTGTAAGAAAGAAGAATGTTCTTGTACGTGGTGGTACTGCAAGGGCGAAAGTACATCACCTCATATGCTATATTTTATTAAATGTAGCCAAACTGTATTCAGGAGGGTCCCCCATGGAGGAAAATTCTAGTCAATCTATATCTAGAAGCTACAATTCCAGAAGAACCACCTCAATCAATGGAAATCAAATTGTATTTGTGTTTCTGAGGGGTAGAACTTTTTTGATAAAATAGTGATGGCATTTGCAAGTACTTTCTGTAGGTAAAACAGCTCTTAGCTATTTTTTTAATAGGAAAATTAATATAGCTAGAAATCATTATAATGATGTGCTTTGCAGGCTACTTTTATGAAGTAGTAACTTCAAAATTGTGTGGATTTTGAAAACTAAGCAGCCTGCATAGTGGCTGGATGCTCAAGAGACTAAAGTCTGAAGCTTTTTTGTTTTCCAGTCCATCTGAGATTGAGAATGAAGAATTTACAAACACCCAGGATGATGAAGGGGGTTTCTGAGGCAGGGGTGTGTGTGTTCAGCTCCAAGATGCCAAGACAGTTCTCCAAGGTTTTGAATGTGTGAATATGGGTTCTGGGATTTCAAAATTCTTTGCTTTGGTAAAACAGGTGTAACAGTGCTTGACTGACAGCTTGAAGCTTGATTCTTTAGGAAAAAAAATCTTGATTAAAAATGCAATATATTACTGTTGTGGGGTGGGTGTTATTGTAGCGTTCCTGATAGACTAGACCAGAGCTTGTGTAGTTACAGACTTAAATATAGTAGTAAATTTTAAGAGCTCCTCTTTGGGGCTGTGTACTAGGGCTTTTACAGACATACAGGCATCCTTCTGAGTCACTCATCAGCATTTTGTGTACTTAATTCTCTGTGAAAAGTACTGAAATCTTGTTTCTGGAAACCATTCCTTTTCAGCAAAACAGCAGTCACGCAAGACACACTGGTTCAATGCACCTAGGACAAGCAGCTGGGAAGGTTAATGTTTGCAGTGTTTGCTCAAGTAATATCTTCACAAGTATTACCAATGAATTTGCAAGAGAAAACTGGGTAGTTCACATAGCTGTGATAGAGGTTGCATCAGGTATTAATAGCAATCACTTTCTAGGATTGCAATTAGGTGAGATTTCCAACACTAAGAAACAATTTTTAAGGGTCTGTTTATTGGTGGAGGAGCCTTAATTGTACCCAGGTCTAGTCAGTGAGAGCTTTGTTTTACAAACACTACAAGCCTACCTCTTATGAATACCAAATATACTAACTTTGGATAGTCTCTATGACATCAGGATATTCAGCAATTGACTTATCTCTGTCAGATTTTAGCAGTGCAAACCATAAGTATCTTGCCAGTTAAGACTTGGCTTGGCAGTCAAAATTTCTTTTGGGCTATTGACTCCTGCTGTAGGTTTGTACATTATTTAAAAGGGGTCACAGCTCCCTTTCCCTCCCCCTTTTGTTACATGTTAAATCTGTTACATGGTTTCTTCTATGCTAAAGCTGAGTACAATGTTTAAGGCATCTTTTTCCTAATTAGAAGGTTATTTTCTTAGCACTAAAATGTTTGATGAAATACTTCTAGACAGAAAGGTCCAGGATAAAATATCTAATCTCTATGTATGTGAGAGAGGGAGAAAGCTATGCCCAGTTAAAGCACGCCTCTAAGTTAAAGTATCTCAGGCAAATTCTTTTCTCTGGTGACTAAAGCAGTGACTTAAGCAGGTGTCCCGTATCCTATTTATTTCCTCTTTCTAGTCAAGACTGTTGCTTTCTGCATAAGTGCATACTTGTTGGGTTTTAGATAGAAATTTGCCTTATTAGCCTAGTAGTTGGGAAGTCACTTTTCCATGAAGATCCAGAATCAAGTCCAGATTTAACTCCGAACTGGGACTTGAACTGGATCTCTGATGCTGTAAGTGAGTGCCATATAGCTTCAGTCTCCTGGTTCATCTACCTTTTCTTTTTGGGATTGTTGCAAATATTTTGATAAAAGAAATTAAAATCTAATTATAAAGGAGTTTGGTTCGATTAAAAAGTAGAAATTATGAAGCATAGGTATGGGAGTGTTAAGTTTGAAATGTAGCCATAGGAACTTAGGAACTTAGAAAATGTGTAATGTGTAACCATAAAAATTCAAGTATTGTTTAAAATCATCTAACCACAGAAGCTTTGACAAAGATTGGTAGTCTTGTAGTGTTTGTTTTAGAAACTGAGGAAACCGTTATGGACACCAGTTTGCTGCTTGGAAACACCTGAGAGGTCAAAAAGCGGACGAGTGAGGAAGACTATGAAAGACCACCAGAGGACTCCTGAAGACCACCAGAGACCTTCACTGTGCCTGCGTAAAGGACATTTACATATGCTAATGATTTCCCGGAAACCTAATGAATATGTATAACCTTTCCTGGAAACCTAATGAATATGCATGAATAAGTTTTGATATAAGGTGTATTGTTTTGGTGTTCAGGTGTGCGTGGTTCGTGAGAGGACTCACCCGCGCACCCGGCCATCAATAAAGAAGTGTCTGCTTATCTACACTAAATCGGTGTTGATAAGTTCTTTATTCCAAGTTTTTCGGCAACATGATTGTTTTTGGAAGAACTTCTTTTAACTTAAAAGAAAAAACAAATGTAAATTTCAAAACTTTCCATATTTGAGTGAAATATGTCTTCCGTTGTTTTTGAATCCACGTCAGAAATTGATGACTGTAGACTTAAGGCAACTGCAACTGGTATCACTAGTTGCTCAGATCAGTCAGAAGAGAGTTACAACCAGATGATCTGAGACAAAGTTACATATAGAGTAATGATGACCTATAACCCTCATAGAAAAAATTGTTTTATATTTTGACTTATTCTTTAGTATGTGCTAGGATCCATGATTATTACACCAAAGTCAACATTAATAATAGAAATCTGTCATCCCTTTAAAGTAAGCAGACCAGAAAAGTTGAGTGTAGGCTGGCAAAGAAGCATTATTTATCTCCTTCTGTGTGACTGCTTGAGGAGTCTGAATTAACACTGTGGCTCTTGCCCTATTTAAACTCAGATTTGTAGAGATACTATGTGGACTTTTATCTGTTAGTGAGAATATCCTCTTTTGTGAAACACAAAGGTATCACAGACCTCAGAACTGAGATGTGAGGAAAAATGCATTCAGGATGAAAGTAAAAGCTGAAAAAAATATTTAGAAGTAGATAACACTTTGGACCTGAGCTCTGCAAGATGCCCTTAGGACCCTGCTCAAAGGTACTGATTATAGTTCTAAAATTTAAAAAATTTGTAATGAGGGGGATGAATATTCTTGGAGGGCTATGAAAGAAAGTAATGCAATGACCATGTGCCATATTTCTGCACTTCTTACAGAATAGTATTTGTTTAATATATCAAAATGTTGTACTTTTACATGAGACTTGATTGTAATATTATCATAAAGCAAAAGTTAATCATTAAAAGATCACAGAAGCATAATGAATGGAAGAATCATTAACTTCTACTATGGGTTTATTTCAGTTTGGACTCTAAATGCTCATAGACACACAGGTGGACGAGAAGAAAAAATCCTGGAAAGGTATTAAAAAAAAAAAAGTGGGGGTGGGGAGAGAGAAAGAGAAAACACAACCCCAAATAAATCAAAGATGATAAACCCCGTATAGTTATCTGGGAGATCAAGAAAAGTATTATTTAAATTTATGTATGCTGTCACACCCATACCAACACCCACTTCATATGGTAATTAAGAGGACTGATTAGGTGGGGTTAGGGAAAAATTCTCATACTGATGTAATGGATGTTGCATCTAGACCTTAAGTATCTCTTTTGCACTCATACTTACATATAGAGATAGATTTTTGTGCTTCATTTTCAGAGGATGTTGTGAGTGTGCATGCTGGAATTTGTTGAAAGGAAACTTTTAAAAGATGCAATTTGTATGGTTTGAAGAAATCTAAGTCCTTTTGACCTCGTGCAGTTGAAAAGTTAGGCCAGGATCTTTCTGGTGTGTTTAAATCTTTAGAAACTTCTAAATCAATGACATTTTTATGAAGTTACATCACAGTTTGTATTTGTCTTGAAAGGGTTTAGGAGCTACACTAGCAATTATAAGAAACTATTTTTCGATGGTGCTGCTGTGTTTTGTAGAGAAATGGAAGTATAACATAGCTACTGTATTAAATTAATCCTTTGGATATTTGTCCTTCTCTCCTTGAGTAGAGGTCATTATCTGAGAGGGTAAAATAAGCAGTATGGAGGTATGGATGAAAGAAGGAGCCTTAGAAGCCAAGATACTAAATTGGAAGTTTCTCTGCCAAAGTAGTAGCTGAATTAAGAAATTCTACAGAGTATACGTGACTGCTGCTGGCCACCAGCTGATCTGCTGGGCTTGGCACCACTGTCATCCCAGGAGAAAAATAAATGGCTTAAGAATGAAAAGCAGATAGGAGGGTACCACCCTGGAAAATACCAGACTGAGAGGAAAAGGCAGTTTAGCAAGTCCTCACATGTTTTGAGGTGAGTCAAATGCTTCAGCAGCTCTGGAGTCCATCTAGCCTTAGCCTGCTTTCATGTATCACATTACAAAACATTGAATAGACCTTAGTTAACATGATGTTGTTTGTGCATTTTTAAGTATGTTGTTTAGCAACTAATTCCATCAAGAATGAGTGCTTAGCTGAAGATTAAATGAGAAAACCTGACTCATAATTCTTCATTCAGCTTGTACCCTGATCAAGGACATGCTCACTTTGCTCACTGTAACTTCTAACATGTAAAGAGGGTGAATAGGACAGATAATGTAAATGCTAGTTTTCGTCCGTAACCACAGCATTCAGCTATTTGTCTGGAAGGTGGTTCAGGCCACTTGCTATTCACTGTTTTGTTGCTGATACAAAGAATGGAACTCTCCCTTTTATCAAAAAATGCTCAAATTCAAGCATACACTAGCAGACATACACTAGCTCTATTCAACACCCAAGTAAAGAATGTTTCAAAACAGAGGTCCCATTTAGGAGGGTGATGGAAAGGCCCATGCCACTACTGTAAATATTCTGCCTACAACTGTGATTGTCCTCTCAGCAGAAAGAAACAAAGACTGGTCTGAGTGTATTCAAAAAGTCTTTAAAGTGATGTAGATTTTTTAACTGAAGATAAAACCCATGTAGAATAATCATCAAAGTGAACAGAATCTATCTGAATCAAGTGAAGTTTAATAATCAGATGCCCAGAAGAAAGAATTCTACAGAGCTTCTGAAGAATAGATCTTACTGCTACTGCATGACATGTGTCTACATGATCAGTTTAGCAATCTTTGATTTACAGGGCAGGGCAAAAATATGACTTCACATAAATGTAGTCAAGCAAGCTTTTGTTAGCTTGGGTGATATCTATGGCATAGCAAAAGCACTGTGCAAGTACTGTATGGTGCGTAGTTTGTGCTTTTTAGTAGACTTTGTTCATACTGAACTCTGTATTACTAGGTTTCTGTATTGCTGCTGCCTGGTTTGAAACTGCGCTGGGTATGTCTAAACAAAATATAATGATATCCGGAAGGCAGCGTGGATGTTTTTCTAGAGGCCTTTGCTAGACAGCTATTGAGGAGTGGTAGGAAGTATAATTTAAAGCAAAAGATGCTTGATGTGAATAAACCTGCTTAAATTCCTAGTTTGGAAGGAAGTTCCCACATGACTCCAGGTATGTTCTTCTGCCTTCATTCTCCCTGTATAAAATCAAATGTCCTTGTCTGAGTCCTCTGTGTATTGTGAAGATAAAAGCTGCCAAAGACTCTAAGGTATGTAGATTGTTTGGTTATGAGAGTAAGTATATCAGTAATGAAAATATTTCTTTTGATATCAAGGCCTTACAAACCTCTAAACTGTCTTTAGAACTTCAGCAATGGTGAATTAAGTCCTCTTAATTCAGTGTGGATCAGGAATGTAATTAGGAGCATTTCTGTATCGATTTTCATTTCTAGGATGCATTATACCTGTGAAGTTGTTAATGTAAGAGTGAAGATAGTGTGTCATTTTGTGTTATACTTTTTGTCAGTTATTCTTTTCATTTTATGCTGATGTAATTTGTCTGATTCATTTCACTACAAATAAATCTGAAGTATTCCAGATGTATGTCAAGAAGTAGGAATCATTTTAAGGAGGAAGCAATTTGGTGGAGATTCCCAGGAGAAGGTCACAGAGAGGAAACATTAGTTGGTAACACTGGTATTGACAACAAATGGCTGTGGAAATACTCAGTTTGCTAAGAAAAAATGAATTGCCATGAAAGAGCACCATATCTAAAAATATAAGAGGAACCATTCCCAGCTTCTATTAAGCAGGTGTAGTAAAACAAATAGCCTTATATTCTTGGAAAAAGAATAATATTTTTAGTAAGAGGAGGAAGACCAGCAACTACAATCAAACATTTATTGCAGTTTTTTCCACTGTAGTGCTTACAGTTGCAAGTGAACTTATTTAATTTAATTTTCATCAGCATTTAAATTGCTGGTTTATGGTCGGAATATCAGCTATCTAGATAGACAAACAATACTTGTGCTTGTAATTAACTGAATCTGGAACTATGTAGGAAAAGAATTCATACCTAATACATTTCTCCTAAATGCAGGCATATAAATAGAAAGCATTAAAACAAAACAAACCAACAAAAGAACAAACCACAAACCAAAACAACACAACAAAACAAACCTGTCATCCCTGCATCCCACCTACATGGGAAAGGAATTCTAACATGTTTTTTTTCTTTGTGCATGCTGAATGTTAACCAAGTCTCTGGCAAAGATTTCAGTGGGAAGGTAACAGGCATATTTCTATACTTAGGCTGTTACAGGCTCAGGCATACATCAAGTGTATGAGTTGAGGAATCTCTGCCTTGTTTGGTATAATGTGTGTGCTCTTGGTCATGTGATGTAGTACTAAATGTGCAGTCTCCCCATTCACAGTGTATCTGCATCTAGTCCTTGTAATTATCAAAAAATAGAGATGGGCTGAGACGTTACTCCAGGATTCATGCTGTGATTTAAGAAAGCAATCAGGGACAAATAGGAGGTTTGGCACTTTCATTTCTCCTTCCTTAAAGCACAAATGAATTTAGAAATCTTCCTTTAAATGCCTATGGGCATCTTTTAACAGACCTGGAAGCTTCTAATTCAGATAAACTTTAAAATTTATAACCTCTTGTCAAATTTGGATCCAATCTAGAATTAAAGCAGAGGGAATATTCCTTTGTGATGCTAATTTACCGGCATGAATTAAAGGAGTTTTTCAGGTTTGAAGCACCAGTTGGATTACTGTTTTACTATTTGTAATAGTGATAAATTCTAGTCATGCTAAAAAAAAAAGTTTATATGGCTGTATTCAGAGAAGTAAAGCTCACTCTGTGTGTTCAGTTTTGGTCTCTGAGAAAATAAAAATTAAGGTCACTGAGCTGATGACAAATTCAGGACAATAATTATAAAAACAGTCTCAAAAGACTCTACAACTGTAGTTACAAAAGCAGGATTCTCTAAGACATGGAAATGACATTACGTATGTGAATAATCAACCCTATTTGCTGAAATCTCTGAACTAGTATTGTAGGAAGGTTTTTAAGTCCTAATCCTGCATTCCAAGTCTTCCCAGGCATAGGACAGAAGGGACCCACTGCCAGCGCTGCTGTGAGATAGCTTGATGATAGTGACTCAGGTGCAGAGAACCCTAAAAGTATGTTGTGAGGTGACAGACTAGATTTAGATGCTGGAGATACAGTACACTTCCTACTAAAATGTTTCACTATTTTTTAAGTCAATCAGTATGTCAGGAGTTCAGTACCTTTCCTTTTTGGTGGCATAGACATTTACAGACCTCCACTATAATGGCATTGCTTGTTCTTTACTTGAGTGTTGTCAAACAAATTGGCAACAGTATAGGTTATGTCAGGAGAATAAAAGCATCATTCCCACAACATAGTCACACACCAAATCCAGTTCTTGACTTGGTTCTGAGACTTAAAAAAACCCAACAGTCGTTTTAAAGATCGCCCATCACCAAAGTTCTTAGGGCATAAAGGAGATCTTGAGTAAACCTCCAGCTCTTACTCAAAGTCAACAGGACTTTGAAAATCTAGTCTATACTCCCAGTGCTTGGAGAAGGGCTGAACTTCCAGTGGGCTGGTGGGGAGTTACTTGCTCAGTGCAACTTCCCTGTTGCTCCTGAGCCAGTTCTTCCCCACAGGGCTCGCTCTTCTGGTGATGACACTGTGGCAGGGACCCCTCTTACATGTCTTCATAATCACAACCTGCTGGGATGTTTTTAGAGCACGCTGTCTACCTCCTACCACTACAATAAAGAGTTCTACAAGGGTGTGTGAAGAGCTGTTCTGTTGAGAAAAGTGCTTTCGAGCAAGAAGTCAGCGTAATTATAGGACAAACTAACACTAGGCTGCTGCCTGTCAGCCAAGAGAATTATTGTTTGTGTCTGAGGGATGGAGTAAGAAGGGAAGTGGGTGGGAGATAACTGGAGGAGGTAATCTTGGTGACAACTTTGCCAAGAGTGTGTGTAGGAGGACAGTGGAAGAAGAGAAGAATATGGAGGAAGATGCTATTGAACTGAAATAGAGGAATAAGCCTCAAAAAAGGATGATGAAACTTTCCAGAATCTAAAGAAACAAGAACACTTCATCTTTCTGTGGGTGCTAATGGGTAGTACCAGTCAGTATGCGTGGACCCAGGGAAGGAGCTGATTGTGTACAGAGCCCTGTGGTATTTGGGAAAGGCTAACTGCAACTAATAAGTACCTAGAATCATGTCCATAGTAAATAAAGAAGTCGTATGTGAGACTGTCTATGCAGATTGATGTTAGCCCTATGTGATAGGGACACACTAAGCAGTGAGATTGTAGAAACATGTGTAATAAAAGGTAGAAAAAGGCCTTTGCTCTAACAGGCGTCTGGGAATAAATTGAGGACAAAACAGCATGGAAATTAAGTGAAAATAAGGCAAGTGATACTAATGGTGCTAGGCAGCTTGTATTGTTCTGAAGTGCTGTGTTATGGTAGAAGTCAGGTATTAAAGGCTGTGCAGGACCTAGTGAAACTGAAGAACTTCTAAAACTATTTACTGTTATTTTGAAACTCTGATTCAACAATTGCTATCTCAGGACAAAACCCATGTACTGTGGCTTACATCTATTGACTATAGCATGAAATAGATATCTGGAATTAGAGGAACAAATATTCTGCAAGATATTTGTTGTGTAGTTTGATAAAATTCAAAGTATGGAAGCTTGCATTGTGTATTCTCTAATTCTAGCTGACTAGAAAATATAACAAAGATTGCTTTACTCTGCGTGTAAAACTGTGTATGTTTAGCCCTTGCTGACATATTAATCTTTTACAAAATAAGGTAGGACTTTTAAGAAGGGACCATTTAAACCCGGACAGAAGGGCAGGGGTACTACCCTACCTGAAAATGTCTTGTTCCAGCTCATCAGTCCGTTGTTGGTCCTCCCGATTCTGCATTTGCATTTCCTCTTGCTCTTTTGGAGTGAGAGAACTAAGGCCATCCAAGAGCCATTTTTCTCGCAAGGCCTTTTTCTGATGGGGAAGAATACAGACAAGAAAGCATACTTTAAAAGTTAGGCTAATCAATCATTTACTGTATTTGTCTTGATGCCATAGGCATGATCCACATTCTTATCCTGTATCTAGCATAAGGCAACCTGACAGCGGTGAGTGCCACTGAAAGAGAAATACTAAAAAACATTTGTGTTTTGAGATTGACTTAAAACCAAACTCATTAAGAGCAATGTCCCATTTTATTAGTCCACCCAACGAATACATAGAGGATGTCAGTTGGTACCTGTAACAGATTAATATTTATAAGTGGATCCAGTGGTGTGTTTGTCCTCAATAAATCAAAACAGTTGTATCAAAGCATACATATTACAGACTTGTGCGAAAGGCACCATTCAGAAGAGCTATAGTTTTATTTCAATAGCCCTGATTTCTGGGGTCATGGCATTGTATAAATTCTGGGATGGCGTATAAAAGGTGGAAAGTTTCTGTAGATAAGATTGTATAGGGGGAAGAGATCTCTAGGGAGTTAGTGGTGGAATGCTATCTGTAGAGTTTACAAGGAACTTGGGTAATTATGGTAGTGAACTTGCATTTCATCTGGTGAGGATGTGTGGGGTAAGAGTGGGACTAGAAAGGTGGAGCATGGGTTGCTGATTTCTGGTTAGTGTTTCAGCAAGCCTGCTATGTATTTAGAACTGCTGTTGTATGGGAAATCCAGGGCTTGTGTATTTAGGTCTTAACCTGTTTAGTACCTGTGGAGTTCTTTCTGTACAGCAGTGGCTTATAAATGGGTGTATTGCATGTGTACAGGTAAGTGGATCTCTCAGCTGTGTTTTCAAATTTTGAAAAATATGGCTGTATGCACTGATTGCTTCCTACAGCTGCTTTACAATATGAAAGGTGGCATCTGAAAGTTGTCAGAGCTCTCTAAAATATTCCTGGTGTAAAAAAAAAAATAAATTAATGGAGATAAGTTCATATTTGCAGGCCAGAGGTTGTAAACCATGCAAACTTTCATGCACTCTTTTTACTCCATTCAATCTAACTTGGGAATATTAATCTAGTTCCTGCCTTGGGGAAAAAGTGGGAGGCATGGCTCCCTAGAAAAACTCTTTCAATAGGGGGGAAAAAAAGCACTCGTACAAGGTTTTTAATTAACCATGAATTTTCCATTTGTAACTTAGATTCCTTGAGCTGCCTGATTTCCCTGTTAGGATTTTGGGGTTTTTTCCCTATATAGTTTCACTAATTGTAGTAAGTGGATGAAGATTAAATTGGGTTTTGACTATTGCTGCTTTGAGGCAGAGCTGTGCCCAGCGCTGGTGAGAAGGCTGCATTAACCTCAGTGCTGCTTGCAGCAGCTGTTGGAATCTCTGCCTGCATCCTGTGTGTTGAGTCACTTAAACTGTTGCTTCCTACGCTTCTCTGTTTACTGTATACTTTACGTGAGGTTATTACTGAGGCCCAAGTGATGGAGGAGGATGCATGTAGGACTTGAAAATTGCATTAAAATGCAGTCAACTTGCTTGATGTGTGACATACATGATGTGACAGAAACTGTAGCTAAATCAGGTTCGTTGGGAATTCTGTGGTACTCCATGGTACTATTTTTTTCCTTCTCCCCCCCCAACCCCAGACCATAGGAGCAAAGGAGCAATGTTTACAGTTGCCTCAGCCCCTGCGGGCTCTCTCTCAACACTGGATCCTAGGAAATCAGTGGGAAACAAGGGCTGCTCAAGACTGATGTCCTGAGCCTTGACTCTGGCTGTAGGATCACTTGGCAGGACTTACTGGCAGTTGTGTCTTAGGCTCAAATGAAATAAATGCAGATTTTAGTAGAATGGTTTTATCTGATCTGGTAGATGCATGTAATCTTGTATTGGCACAACTCTTACTGAACACAAAATACTGTTTTCTCAAGTTAGAGGGAACACAGTTATTAATTCCCTTTCAATCAAGCTGTTTAGATTTTAGCGATAAGCAGGGCTCCTAGAAGAAAGATTTTAATCCTGGCTGGAACTGAATTAGTGTAGCGTTGCTGTCTCCAAAAATAAATCTATAATTCCTTGTGAGAGTTACAGCAAGGCTGGCACTGTAGACCTCAGAAAATGATAACACCCATTGAAATCAACAAAAGCTTCATGTATGCATAGGGTTGGGCCCAAGAAAACAAACTCCCTAAATACAGGCATAACACAATAGTGTTGTTTTTGCCTTTTCTTAGAATAGTTTGCTGCTGCTCCCAACTAAATACCATGTAATCATTTTAATTAGCCACTTTTGAAAGAATGATACATGGTGTATTTTGGAAACAGCCTTTGAACATCAGACAGTTTCAAGGCTGCTCCACTGAAGTGCGGGCACAAACCAATGCAGGAGCAGCTGCTTTGGGGCTGTCGGGTTCTTTCCACTGTCTAGCATTTCCTTCTGCTTAAAGCATCTCTAGCTCAGTACTAGGTTGTTCATGTGTTACAGCACTTATATGAAAGCACTTTCACTTTGCATTAGACTAGGTATGTTAAGGGAAAGGTATACTTGTACCTTGTGCTGTGATAAGACCCTGGGAATGGCCAGTGTTGGAAAGCAATCACTATCTTTTGTAGTTCATGATCATATCAGGAGTACTGTGACAATATTCTTCAAATTTTGTGAATAGCATCCTATGCATGCTCCAGGTATAACTGCACTGTAATTCTTAGCAAGGCTGGACTAACACTGAAAGATTCATCCTGTGCTGGAAGGCACAGGTGTTTTTGAGTTTGTGAGTCTTGCTCTCCCAGTGGGTATGGCAGTTCACCTTATGGCACATTGGGGGAGGCATAAATAATTTTCACAGTTTTCACAGAGGATGTAGTTCAACACTGTTAACTCCTGGAACAGGAAGATACGTGACCAGCACCTACAAGGTAGCACTAACGGAGTTCAGGCATGTCAGAAGCCAAAAACTTAATAAGCTAAACTAGAAAAGCTCTTGTAAAGTACATGCAAATCAGTGCTGACATGCTTTCAAGCAACTGTCTGGTCCTTTCCCTTGTTGCTTCAGTGAGAAGGATTCTAGATAGGGGGAAGAATTACTTGCTGGTGCAGCTAGAATTACTCTGGAATAAAATTTCCTTTGTATCCTCACTAGCAGCCCCCATTACCCCTTGCAGTTCCCTGAAGCCCTTGCCACACAGGTGTGTGTTTTCTTGCATGTCCTCTGCCTGAGGTGGTAGAAGCACATATGTAGGGAATAAATATTCCTTCTCCAGTGCTGTTCTACTGGATAACTAAGACCTGCTATGACACCTCATCTGTCTCTTTCTAGTAAGAAGTTAGTTTGCGGACAGCAAACAAAGTCACTGGGAAGCTGGAGCAGAGATTCCTATTTACAAAAAGGAAGTTTAACAAACAAAAAACAACCAAAAAAAACCCCAAAACAGAACAACCTTTTAATAAACCTGTTGCTAAGGGTTATAAATATGAGTGAAGGACAAAATGAGGAACAGGATAGTGATATCCAGCTAACAGGAACATCTCTATGACAGTGAGATTACTAACCTGCAGTAGTTTCCTAAGGGACAGGTGTGAGTTATGTTGAATAGGTCATGAAGCTCTAGATTTCACCATGTACAACTGATAGGAGTATAAATGAGTGGAATCAACCTGACTCGCTAGGGAAATGAGCTCTCAATAAAATTTACTGAAGTGCCTAAACACTTTAGAAGTCTAAATCTCTTTTAAAGCGATTTCTGCACTAGATTCTTTTGTTGTTTGACTCCATTGAAATACCTGAATTAGTCTGAAGCATAAATGTTCGTTAAAGGACAAGGCTTCTGGGGCATCAAGCAGAGGATGTTCATATAGTAATGTTGCATCTGATATTAAGTGACAGTCTTAGTACTCAGCTGGAAAAAGTAGTCTCCATTTTGGGCGCTCGAATGGCTAACAATATGTATGTATTTATACACCATATATATAGATTTAAATGTATGCTTTATCTCTCTTTGCCAAGTGAATTTCTTCTACAGATCCTTGATTTGCCTCATACACAATATGACTGATTTTAATTTTAAAACTTTTCTGTATGATATCTGTATGACTTCTCACAGAACAGGCAAACAAATCACATCCTCTGTCCTCTTCCAAAGGAAGAGCATTTCAATAGTATTTTTCCAGGAGTGTTTTAGCTTCTGTAAAATTCCATAAAACATCTTCAGAATAAGTGTAGGCTGGGTTTTTGTTTTGTTAACTTCTAACTCCATTGTACCTATTGAAGTTAGCTGAAGACACATGCTAAATCTGTAAGGAAACTGCCCTCGGACTCTGTCTGCACACCGCAGTAGTGAAGATTAGCTGGTTATCTAGAACAGATCAGTTTATCCTTCTTAAAAGAAGGGCAAAGGAGTCATTCTGAATCTATATGCATGGAAACCTGAAAATAAAATTGCAGTACTCCATGTAACTCCATGTAACCACGTACTAAGATGGAGGAAGGCAGTCACATTTGCTGCTCATTAGTTACAGGACTTGGAAAAGATACTCACCTCTCTTTTAGGCAAGACATTACACAATTTGTCAAGCCTGTTCTTATGGTCACTACCTTCCAATAAAACCTAAGCCTGGGTCACTTTTGTGTTGGCTTGCCTGGCCCAGTGAACTGGTTTATCATAACTTCTCATTATTTTGGCTTGACACAGAAGAAGAGAGTGGATGAAACCCAGGATCACATGTTTATCTTGGAGAAATCTGTTTTAAATATGTTTCTCCCACATTTGCTCAAGGAGACACACCACACTCTGGTATTGGATTCAACATTCCATTCTTGAAACTGTTTATCCACTCACATGATTAAAAGGGTATGTAAAATACTAAGTTTTGCATATTTCTAGAAGCATAGATTTTTGTCTTATCTCCCTAAATGACATATAATGCCAAATTGCAACAAATATTTAAAGAATGGTGGTGTTGGGTAGAAATTGTTGCAATTTCAAGTGTCTACAGAGGTGGATCTTTTAGTTTCTTAGTAATTTGGACTTTGTAATCCTGAGTTTACCAGGCCATATTTCAGGACAATATTTGCAGCATTTATGGTTTTGGTTTTTTTTTTTTTAAATACAAAGAAACAGCATTATTTTACCAAAGAGTCATTAAGCAAGCTGACAAAAGGCTATAGCCAAATAAAAATAGGCTGCTTTTTTTTTCTCCATAAAAGTGCAATTAGACCTCATGATTGTGCTACACCCTGTACCAAGTGAGGTTGCTGTAGTGGAATTAAAGAGTGAACACACCCAGTCTGAAATGTGAGGCTTAATTTTCAGCTGTGAGTTATTCCTGGTTATGATCTCATTTTATGCCATGAAAAGTGATCAAATAACATTAGCTCCTGAGTGTAATTTTTTTTCAAAGGGTGATGCTTATTAAAGTCAAATGGAGTCCTGGCAAAACTCCGAAAAGCTGTGGAAATTTGACAGTAAAAGCATGACTTAAATGCACAAAGATTTACATTCCAAAATCCAAAACCTTTATTCATGCTGAACGACTTGAGGCTATCATTAGTTACATAAATCCAACACTTTACTTACCTTTAAATGTTGATGTTTCATTTTTTCCTCTTCCACTTTTAGACGTTTCTGTGTAATTTCTTCTTGCAGTTTTCTTTTGTCCTACAAGTTAAGAGAACAATAAAACTTTGTTTAGAGAAATTACTTGTTGCTAAAAAAATTAAGTTGTTCAGTAGGGTGAAATTAATCCATGCAAATAAAGCCTTATTTTAAAGCTTATATGGTGCTCAGGCAGTGCATAATTCTTAGCAGCAACAGCTCATGTGTTCTATGCAGGTATGGTTTCTATTACTCCTTCTTTGAAGTACATTTAAACATGTTAATGGCCACAAAGCAGAGATAATCCAAATTAAAAATAATTTACCGCTGGGAAGGGTAGGGAAAGAAAATAGGAAGAAATAACATTTGAGCACAATCGTACATGCAAAATGAGGTCAGAAATGGGTCCTGCCCAAAATTCCTAAGGCAGCCCACACATCGTTTAGGAGAGGAAAGAGTCTGCATGGTCTACACTGTGCATGCAGCTGTGATACATCACTAAATGAAATGGGCTGTTGGTGAATCCAGCACTGAGTTTATGTATCTTGTGGCTAATAGCTGAAATAAATAGGAGTAAACAAAGACTTAGAAATTTATTTCATTAGTCGAATAGTGGTAAAGATCAACACAGAGAAATGTAGTATGCTTCATATATGTTGTTGTTACCTCTCAATTTAAAAAAAAATATGTCTGTGCAAAGGCTGGTTTTGTGGCTGCTGAACTTTAGAAGGAAAAACCTCAAGTAGCACTGATCTATCATAGTGCCACCTTCATCCATTTTGCTACAGATTATAGAAAAAAGGAAATGGGTGAACAGTTTCTGAATGCTGGCAACACATGTGTCTTTGGATAGCTGCTGTCACGTGGAGTATCCTTGTGGCTCCTCTGTATGAGGCCAAACGCTGATTTAGTACTTTGTGTCCTCAGCAGCCAGTGGGAAAGAAATCATGCCAAAGGAAACTAACCCTTACTCTTACAAGCTGTATTAATAGGCTATTCTCCTGGTCAGCCTTAATGCTATAAAATCCTGTTATTGCACATGGCAACTTTTGCACTTGTTTCTTGGTATGTTTTAGGGAAGTAAATTAAATCATCTGTTGTCTCATGCAGAAGTGCTTGACTGGGGGCTAATCCCCCTTTCCTTTCAATTAGAACAGATTACTGATAGTTTTTTTTAACAGAGTCTGTTTTCAGACAAGTATGGTTTAGGAGGCAGTTAAATTCTTCACAAACATAGGAGGAGACTTGCCCTTTCAGCCCACCTGAGGAACCAGCTGTGTGTAAGGAGTGTAGAAAGTCAGTAAGGAAGTGCTGGGCATAAGGCTGGGAGTTGTTCCCTGCTGTTTCTCTAGGATCTGGGATCTGGAAACAGGAAGAGCTGTAGTGTGCTTGGCTGAATCACTTCACTGTTACTGGAAATGAGCAGTGGGGCCACAGGCTACAGGGATGCTTTGTTGAAGCATAACAAGTAGGAGAAAACACCTGGCTTTGTGGAGATCAAGGGCAGGACTACAGGCTGGCCAAGCATGACTGAGGGTATGCTGGGGTTTAGTAGGGTGGATGAGTGTCAGTGATCTCTTCTTTCTTGCAGTCTGTAATGTGCAGTAGCCACCTATAAATGCTATCTGTACTTTACAGTTTTTCCTTGATGGTGTTAGTCTGCCTCTTTAATACACCAAAAAGAGCGGGTAGGGATCTTGCCTCAAGATACATGCTACCTTCATCTCTGTAGTGATTTTGAGTTTTGCCAATGCTTTTTAACACAGTTAACAAAGCTACTGATTTAGGATCATTACAACATGTAATTTTTCTGCAATGCTCCTTTTTAGAGACTTTAAGAGCTTCTATGCTGGATTTTACTCAGCTAGTCCTGATTTTTGGAGACATAGCATCTGGTCTTTGAACTCTACATCTTTCCTTAATTAGGAAATATTCCTGATCTCACTGTATAAATGGCCTTTCAATAACCCATCATTAGATAGCAAAGTGTGATAACAGCTTGTGTTTATAGATTGTTACCGTTCTTAGGAGAACTGCTTTTTCTCTTTACTAAAGTTCTGGAGAAGATTCTTAGCCAGAGAATGAACTTTTACTTGGCTTATACTATTAAAAAATATTCTAAGTCAATTTAAATATTCTCTTTGTACCAGTGGAGATGTGTACTAAGACTTTGAGCAGTCTGAAATGACAAGTGGTACACAAAAATACTGTGCAGAAAGAAATTGGAATGTAAAGGCACAAATAAATACATTTTAAATTAACTGTGTAATAAGGAATCTATTCAGTAATGAAACTTGCCTGTTTCTTTTGTTAGAGATCTACGTTTCTTCTGCATCTGATATTTTTTGCTCTTGAAATTTTCTACTTGTATTTTTTGGTGTTCTAGCATGTTTTAATTTCACTGGTTGGTAATAAACATCCATTATACAGTTATCCAGATTAAATAGGTTGAAATAGATTGTCTTTTATGTATCTAGTCAAAGAAAGCTGAAGGTCCAATGCCAGGAGCTAAATTTAAGGAACCTTTTTGAACCTTGCGTTGCCAGAATAATTTTTAAAACCTGTTAGGACACTTCCTACAGTGTATTCTGTTATGCTTTGTCTGTAAATCATGTCTTGCTGTACAAAGCTTTGACTATACATCTGGTGGAATAAATGTTTATTCTTTGATAGCTAAGGGATCCATACTACTAAACTTCATACTCTGCCCCTGTAGATAATCAGGTTGCTGGCAGAAGTCCTCTAATCCTCTCTTACTATGCTCTTGTTAATGTGGGCAAGATTTCTTTTTTATGAAAGAGCACCTTCATCCCTTCATCTCTGTTGTGCATCAATGCAAGGTGAGACTTGAGCCTTGGTCCTAATTTTTATTCTTACTGAAACGTGTAGGAAACTTACCTGACTTTTGAGCACAGAAAAGAATTGTGTTCTAAACTGGGTCTGTCTGAAAGGAAGGGAAACACATCTATGGAGCAGTGTGTTCCTAGGAATCTTGTGTGCCCAGTCCATTAGTTTGTGTCAGTGTTCCACAGTGGTGCCAATGTTGGTCTGCTTGGTCCCATGGCAGATGCCATGTACTGTCAAAGCCAATGTAGCAGCTAATGTTTTCATATAATTTTCCAGAGGTAATGCGTGGTTATTGAGGCGTCTTATCTGGAGGTATGGACACTTTAGTCCGATGGCATGAGACTGCAGAAATGTCATAATTCAAATCTTTAATCACAATTCAAATCTATCATTTTTGTTTTCCTATAGAATGGAGGATTTGATGAAAAAGGATTAAGCCTGAGGTTCCTCTTTGACTGTTTTGCTTTTGTATTTTAAGATACGACAGTCTCTCTAGCAAAATGGATGCATTTGATTTTTTTTTTAGGTGCTGTGAAGGAGCTAGGCATTTAACAACAGAAACCAATCAGGTTTTAGCACAAGTGTAGTTGTTTACTGCCCTGAGTGCCCCTTGCTATCCTCTGTTAGATCCTTTACAACCTACATCTTGTAGGCAGCACTTGAAATTCCCCAGTATGTTGCTTGGGACAAACCTTCCCAGGGCCACTGATTAACTTGCGATTGTAATTATAATGTGTTGTTTTCTTGGACAACTCATACTGCAGATTCTTAAACCTGATAATAACTTCACCTTATTTAGGGTCCTTCATTTCTGCAGTGCATTGTAACAAATACGCTGAGTGTTTCAATTAAATGCTCTCAACTATGAAAGTAGAAGCAAATAGTTCCTTTATGTAGCAAGAGTAATAAAAGAAGGCATGGCCAGAATCTACATATGATTTTCTATTTCCTGTAATGCAAGACACTAGAAACTGTCACAGTTTCCTAAAAAAATACTTCTCCAGTATTCGTCTGGAGGCAAAGATGCAGCCAGAGGATGCTAACCCTAGTTACGTTTGCAGGAGTCTTTATCAGGCAGGTGTGCTGCCCCATTCCCCTGCTAGATACCAGGAAGTATAAAAACGTTGCAAGGCCTGGACTTCGCTGGAGTGCCAAAACATTTCTTATCTTTTGAGCTCATACACTAGAGACAAAGTCCAGTTATGAGTCTGGTTCAAACACCATTGCAGTTAAACAAACAAACATTCTAACCCCCCTAAAATATTTCAAATTACCTTATCGTGGGCTTGAGTCAGGTCTCAAGTATATACGATAAATGCACCTGTTGGCTTTTATCATGTGTCATAATTAAAACCCAACCTGTTCAACTCCTCGAGATTTCCAGTTATGCCTTCTCACATTTATTTTGGCTCCAATAAGGTATTTTTTAACTCTGCCCACCATTTATTCAGCCAGTAGTGTTTGTTTCACAACTAATCTATCATGCTAAGAGTGTGAAAAATATCTTTGTTCCCATTATTTGTTTTTAAAGATTGTCTGTGACAGTGAATGATTCTTGTGTAGTTTTCCTTTCATCCCAAAGGGTCAAATTTTGTTTCAGTATAATTCTTTTATAACTGAATAAGTTTCAGTGGAGACCAAATCAGAGGAGAATTTGGATTCAGCCATTTTTGTTACATTAGGTTATATTCCTTTAAAAAATAGCTCAGTAGTTCCTCTAAAACATAATAAATCTTTTGAATCAGATTTCCCTTTAGAAGAGAAACTGAAAATGTTTTCTAATGTCTTCAGCATAAACTATACCGAGTCTGTGTCCCCTGTCGTGTCCCCCCCCAAAAAGAAAAAATCTGACAAGTAGGAATTTGCTTAATCCAAGCTTGTCCTTTTTTACTTTTCAGACAGCAATATTTATGATAGAACATCAATAATTCAGAAATTGTATTTAATTCCACAATGCAAACCAAAAAATCTTTCATCTCTCAGTCTTGTTGTGAAATGGGAAAATTGATTTGTTCTGGAATTTTCTAGCTGCCTTTTGACCTGCTGTCCTTCAGGCAAACATTCAGTTGTGATGGTAGTAATATGTATTTTGGACTGTCTAGTTGTAATTTGCACACATACTTTCACTGCTTTAAATTTAATTTGAAAGTGCAATACAACCCGTAATAAAGTCAGTACATGCAACTTTGCTGTCTTAAAGCAATAGCTTATAAACCAGAATTAAAAAGTTAACAATTTCAAGCTGACACAAGTCTCTTTCCTTTTTTGTCCTGGGATAAATCATTCTTCAGAAAACACGCAGTAGCTCATTAACACAATACTACTTCTAAGTCTTTTTTTTTTTTTTTTTTTTTTTAAACAGCGAGTTATAACTATAAGCACTTACTGTTATGGCCTGGAATCTTTCTTTCAGCAATTCGGCTTCCTCCATTCTAGAAATCAAAAACAGACAAGTAGTGAAGGAAAACAGAATAAGACCATAAGCAAAAAGCCTCCTGGTGAGGCTACAAAAAAAGCTGAAGTGATTTGATCCAATTCCAGAGTAGAGAGAAGGCAGAATTTTTGACTTGTCAGGAGAGTCCCTGAACAGATGAGTAGATCAGTCCAGACAGACACATGTAATGAGGGTGTGTAGAAGAGGCAGACGTGGAGAGTGCTGGCATGAGTTGACTGACAAGTTGGAACAGTGGAGCACAAGCCCTTTTCCTTCAGAAGCTGCCAACTCTTTGCTTTAATGTGCTCAGTTAGTGTGCCATTGCTTCTTTAACTGTTAAGTGCCCAAACCCGAATCTTCCAGGACCATGGTAGAAGTAAACCTTTATTATGTTCCTGTTTCTTTTTCTTCCCTTTGTGTATGCTTCTGGTGATAAACAGGTATTTTAAAATTATTAAGTATTCCTGTTCCTTATGAAACTTATTTCACCTGTGTGTTTTAACCTGTTGTAATGTTAGCACTGTAGATGGCATGGAGTTTTTTTGAGACAGCAGTTTTAATTTAGTTTCCTAGATGAAATTTTTAGAGAAGCTGTATTCATAGCTGGAAGAATGTTTTAGAATGGCTAACTTAAAGTAAAATAAACTTTAAGCAATCAGGTCTGTCATTGAATGCAAGTGTTAATCTGTGCAATTACTGGTCAGCTATCTAGGACTCAGGGGAAGCTTTGTCTAAGTAAGGATTTCAGGATCATCATTTCAGTGTTACCAAGATGAGTCTAAAATGCCAGTGGCTCTTACACTGGATTTCCATTCAGCTGACTTGAAGGGTTTTTTGCTGTGGACTTCTGCTGAAAACAGCATTATGCTCCTTAAGGGATGGCATACATTTTGACTTTTCCAATTATATGAGTAGGAGTCAGCCTTCCAAAATCAATTTAGGAAACTTGCAAAACAAGTGGAACTGCCTCTAGTAAAATCCAGTTGTGGAAAAAATTCTAAATGAGATAAAGCTGAATTCAAACAGCATAAAGATGTAATGTGAATCTGGAATCCCTTTGTTACTCGCAGTATCATGTAACTTAATTCTTTGTAAGGACGCCAACAGGAGAATCAGTCAGCATGTTTGGGTTTTTTCCTGCTAATTCATTGAGATGACTAAACTCAGCAGGATTTGGTGAGGGGTTTTATTTTACATGTCAGTACAGTGATCTGAATCTTGGTGGCAAATCAGGCTCATTACTAGCAAATTCTAAGATGTTACAGAGTTGAACACTTGATGATGAAGTTGCATATTTATAATTCAATATGAATCAATATTTAATTTCAATTTCCACCTTTCTAGTATGTCATCACTCATCCATGTACACAAGCAGACTACCCATCTCCACACTGGGATTAAGGATGCATTAATGTTTTGTTTACACTGTGATCCACCCTGAGGTTTTGTTCAAACTTGCAAAGACCCCATGTTTTATTCTCCAGTGAATATTATTTTTTAAAAATATTAATATATGCCTCATTTGGTCAGCACCTGAAATTAAAAATGTTACCACATAAAAGCAAATGTGAAGTTCAAAGGCAAGTGTACTGAGGTATATCAAGAGAAAGAGTACATGGGAATTTAAATGCTTTCAGTTTATGGATTTGAGAATAAGTTCAACCACCCCACTGAATTAAATATATTCTTGCTGCAGAAGCCAATAGAGAGACAGTGTTTCTGTTTAATCTTTCATAAGTTAGTATAGCCTGCCTTATTATATTTTGAAAAAAAACTCACAAACTTATTTCATCTTTGTCTTCTGCTAAGTTCATGTTAAAATTTAAGTGCATATGTGGACTTCAAAATGTTTACAAATATTTAAAGAAGCAAATGATTACATCAGACATAAGGAAGTCTGTTTGGGGCCAGAATCTGTACTCCGATATAAATGGGATTCCATTCTCAATGTATGAAGAAATGAGATCAGTATTTCAAGTACAAATTAGAATCAATGGAATTGCATTGCTTTGAATTTTTATGATTTAAAATATTTTCCTAACTTTATGCTCCAAAATTATTTAAATGCTTTTAAAAACCTTACTTGTGGATGCTATATATTTACAGACCAAAGAAGTATTTAACATGTCTTTCCCTAATCTAAACTCCCAGTAAATTGAAGTAACCTGAAGATAGTTTCTAAAATGTTGCTTCCCTTTTTAAGTAACCATTATTAAGAGAGTATTTAAAGCCCACTTTAAACATTTTAAATTGTTTAAATCATATATATCCCCTTGCTAGGTAGGATTTGTTGTTCAGTCAATAGGTTGTTTTCCAGTTATCTTAATCCTATTTTAAATGGGATTTATGTGCAAGAGAAGAAATGGACCAGCTGTCACTTTGTCTGCCCTTTAAGCCTGCTTCACCAACAGGAGTATCCTCAGTGTTATAGGTTAGATCGAACAGCTGTGTTTTCAGTCCGCAGGATTCTTGGAACAAGGTTTTTCCAGAGGAAACTATCTACCTATTCTGGAAGTTTAAGAAAAAAACAGAACAAAACAAACAAAAAAAAACCCAACCAAAAAACCCACAGAACTCTTGGAAGAATAATGTGTTAGCCTGCGTTTCTGTAACTGGCAACTGTATATTTTTCTTTTGGTAGAACAGATTCTCTGAGTTATGCAGAAAATGTTTATTGTTTCACATGATGAGTCATACATGTCAGACTTTTTGGCTTCACTTCTTCCTTTGTTTATTTTCATTTTGCACTGGGTACCTAATTTAGGAGTAATAATGAGAATCTAAAGCACAAGGTGAAAGAGTTGCATTATGAAGTCTTACAGAAAAGTGGGTGGGAATTCGGAAGAATGCAATATCCTGAACCAAAATCTAAAAGTAGGACCACAGAAGTACTTTCACAGCTGGAAATGCAAGTTCAATTGTCCATTTCTGGAGCAAAATCTGAGTAAATCCTGTCATTCCACAACTGTAGCAGCTGTCCCTGGCCATACTCTACAAACATAATCATTCTCAATTTTACTGTTACTCATTGCACTGAGATTTCTTTTGAAACAAATCATTAACCTAAGGTAATACATGTATGGTGAGTTATAGATTATTGTAGTAGCAAAAAATTGCTTCTAAGAAGAAACATCTCATTAAAGGTAAGGAGCAAGAAGCTTTCACTTTGAAAAAGTGAGTTTGAAGTGAATGGATTTGATCAGATTGTTATCGGTGGAAAATATAGCCTATACTTTCTGGAAAGAGTGGTTACTGTGTTTATGAATACCATTTTGTGCATCTTAACTAGTCTGATTATTTTACTTCATGATGAGCTGCCTTCTGTAGCTGTGTTTGAAACAGGAAAAGGGCATTTGGGACTTGGTATCAAAGTGAATTTTATATTCTTACAGTGAGCAAATGTACTGCCACTGTATATCTGTCTGCATATAGCCTTGAATCTCTGACAGCAGAGGAATGGAGAGGAGAGAAATTTTATTGAAGGTCCCTCATTGAAAATGTCTACTGCAGCGTCTTGCCAATTGACCCAAAGGTCCAGTGTCTGGGATGCCTCAGCTGACTGAGAAATGGCCTCTTCTCCAGCTAGAACCAAGATTTTGTATTTTAAAGATGAAAAATAAGCCAACAAGAAATAGAAATTTGAAGATTAAAATAAAATAAAAAAAAAACCTTTAAAAAAAGGTTAAAAATAAAATTAAAATAAACCTTTTGTTTATTCCAGATGAAATGCATACAAATAGACAACAAAAGCCTTTAGGTAGTTGTTGCCAAAACTTTTTTTTTTTTTTTTTTAGAGAGACTTTCTCTTTAGCTGTATGTTATTTCCCAAAAGAAACAAGGTGCATTTGTCTCACTCGAGGGTTGGTTCTGAAGGCCGTTTCTATCATTAGTCTGCAAAGTACTTCCAGCTGTTCCAGTCAACAGTGCATTAATGTTGCACAATAAGCAGCAACAGTTTTTGTCTAGGATATATCCAACTAAAGAACTCTTCTGGGATTCATCATGGTGCTTTTTTTTTTTTTTTTTTTTTGTCTAAAAAGCTTAAGACAGTTACACTTCTCACCGATGGAAAACTTAGCCCTCAGTAAATAAAAGGCTTGAAGTCCAGGGAAAGAAAACTAGCAAGAAGCAGCACCTATTGCATTATATTTTTTTACTTTAACCTGATTTCTTTCATATTATAAAGAACATATTTTCATGTATCCATCAAGTCATAAATTCCAATATAAACTGGAAGATGTTTCATGAGAAGTGTATGTGTTAATAATGGGGAAAAAGCTTTAAAGTGAGGATAACCTAGAGAGACAAAGTTAAAAACTATCCCCATAATATAATTTTATATGCATGAATTTGTGTATATATGCAAACATATATTTTATATATATATATATAATAACTAGTAGTAATTAGTAAAGATACTAGGTATTTTTATGGGTACTTGTACATGTTTAAATATTGCATCTAGGGGTACATATAACTACAAGACTAGTTGTGTGTAGCATGTCTATGGGGAGACTTTCTCACTGTTTGTTTTCCTCTGTGGCTCATACATCTATAGCTTTCTAGCATTTCAGTTTCTGTTGGTCACTAAATCTTTAATCTAATGACCTGTTTAGCGTGTGGGATTGCCTGACGCTTATCAGGTGAATAAAATTTAAGATGCTTTCTTTTAACTTTAGTCAGAGTGCAGATTGTATTAGCCAGTAAGCTTAAAGATATGTGATAAATTGGGGGGGGGGATAAAGCCTCATGTCCCTCCATCAAATTATACAACATTAGAAATTATTAAAAAATGTGTACATTTTTAGGATCTTAGAGGAAGTTCATACCAAAACCTCTGCCAGCATTCAGGAGGGATTAAATTTTGCCTTGAAGGCCAATTTTGGAGAAGTAATTCCCTACTAGACAGGTCTTTTAACGTAATGAATTTCTTGGGTCCTCTCACTGAAGCAAAACAGTATCTGAGTATCTCAGTTTTATACAGTTTTATGAAGCTAAATTCTACCTTCTTTACTTGTTTGAGTAGACACACACCCTGAATCTCTGGGAGGAAAAGCCTTGAACTATTATGTTTCTGTTGGTACAGCTCCCTTCCTGTTGCTATTCATAACTATGAATGTATTAAGTCTTTAAAATCAAACTAAAGAAACAGCTGTTGGTCATTGCCTTCAATTGTTTTTAAAAAATTGATTATTTCAATCATATTTTATACTAAATCTGCTTGTCAGATATCTTTCAATATTATAGAGAAGTTTTAGAATGCAGCACAGGCTCCGCTGTCTCTTCCATGGTAGGTGTGTGTATTATATGCACAGTGGAGCCTAGCTATATATGCTATTGTGGTAAATATAGATCATCTTGCCCCTGTTTTCTAAAATTACACAGTAAACTTTGTCAAAGTCTCTTGATTATTTTTTTAATCAGTTAAATATGTTTTTTGTAGCCTTTTTCATGTTCCCAGATACTTGTCAATTCTTGGCCTCATGTATTTTGGAAATGTTTTATGAAACTCTGAACATAGGAGGCTTTCCAAAGGAGCTTTAACAAACTCTGTTGTCTCTCATTTAAAAATCACACTTCAGTGAATAGTTTAAGTGTAATTAATGTGGTGATATTAAACATGAGAGTCTTAACAGAATGTGTTCAGGTGCCCAGATAAGTGATAGGATTGTGGGTTTGTTTTTTGTTTTTTTTTAATTCTAAACTGAAATAAATAAAACCACAAAGAGGCTGAAATACTCAGGATCAGAGCCTTAAACATGTTGTGGAATGCATTGCTTGCAACCCAGCATTTTCCAGCTGCTGCAGATACGCACTTCTAAGAATAGTGCAGAGTTTTAAATCCTACCCAGCCAACTGTGTGGGGAATTTTTAGCAGAGCGCTGAGAACCAGCTTTAGTTGTTGTGTAGTTTGTTTGTGTTTCATTAAGCGAAACCAAATACCCCATAAGCAGGGCCAAAACCTGGGGAAAGTAACAAAACCCACACAGGTACTGTGCTGTCCATAGTAAGGTAAACTGCATGAC
The DNA here is from genome assembly GCF_947461875.1 of Haliaeetus albicilla. NCBI lineage: Eukaryota > Metazoa > Chordata > Aves > Accipitriformes > Accipitridae > Haliaeetus > Haliaeetus albicilla. Next base: position 21,693,674 of record NC_091490.1, on the reverse strand, counting down.
ATATTCATCTGATTCTTGTTTTCTGATACTCTCGGAGAACACAGAGAGAACTGTAGTGGTGTTTGGGTCTAATAGGCCTCAGTAGGATTGCAGAGCAAAATTAGGGCTTTGCAGACATATTTTTGTGAACACTTAGCGCCAGATGTGGTTTCTCCAAGGACTAGTGCTGCTGGTGGAAGCCTTGAAAGTATAGATGATTTGGTCTAGAAGACAGAGCTGAAGTAGGAAGTGCTTAGGAGAATACTTTTCTTCCACAGCTGGAGCTGGGGGGGGCAGTGCAGAAGAGGCAGGGACAGGACTGGAGGTGGTGAAGCCATTCAGCATGTTGAAGAATAGGAGCTGTGTAGGTTACATCAGTTGATTCCCATCTCCTGAGGCATGGGCAGAGTGCTCACCCTGCTCCCCTGGGAAGCTGCCTATCCAGCCTGTGCCTGTAGCAAGGTCTACCTTGAGCACTGGAGCTCAGGTGTTCTGCAAGATGGGATGAACCTTATCTGATAGCTCTCAGCAGAGCAAAGAGGAATTACTGCTTTCTCCACCCACACTTCTAGCCACATTTTCCAGCCACTTTCCTTCCTCTGACTATTCTGTGAACCAATTGAATTTGCTAATCTGTCAGGAAAGCAATTAAAAAAAACAACAAACCAAAACCCCTAAATCCATGAGTGTCCACTATGCAGTAGCATTAGGGAGCAAGAAGAAATGGGATTCTGGCTGCAAGATGAGCAGCGAGAGGAGAAAGATGGAGGAAATGTGACTCTTCCGACAGCAGTGAGTTGCTAGATGAACTCAGCCATCTTGGAGGCCTCAGGCTTACCTTACCACAGTGGTCCAGGGACCATGAGACACCTTATACTGACATGTATAATAGGCACGTATGCTTAGCTGTTTATCTGAAACTTGAAACTGCTGTGAAGACATGATGACTTCAGACTCTGGCAATCCTTCCTGTGCTTCCAGATATTCAGTATCCTGCGCTGTGGGTGAGCAAAAAATATCCCACATAAAATTTGTTTTGCGTAAGCCTCTCTAAGTATTAATGGAAAAAAATACATGATAAGATTATGCAAAACTTTGTTGTTAGCAGAGCTGATCAGATCACTTATGGCAGACAACACTTGTTGCAAATACAGGCCTATTTTCTTAGTGAGGACGACCTATTTTTTTGCTGAGGAGTTCGTTATTTGGAAGAAGCGGCTGAGAAAAACTCTCAACTTGTCAGTCATTCAAACTGTTAATTTCAGCTGTCCCCTGTTCGTTTGCAGTGCTGGCTAGGTCATCTGAATAACACAGGGACTCTGAACGGCTGACGCCTGCTGTGTGGAGTGCCAAGCGATGCAGCACAAGCAGCTGAAGCTGAATAGTCATCCGGATGCCTGTGAGAGTGTGTCACCAACTTGTATTTTTCAACAGATTCAAATATTTCACTTCTGTTTCTCATAGCACCATATATTTACTTAACCCCTCACCTTAGAGTGGTGATTATTAACTACAAGCAAAAAAACTTCGTATAGTATGGTTTCTTTTATTTTTCTTGTAAGATTTATTTTGATTGTCAGGATTTCAGACCTGTTTCATAGCTACATTTTCTTACTAGAAAGGTGATATTATCTTCCTTCTTTTCAGCTGAATCTGAAGTCAATCCTCTGAGTGATATTATACTGTCTACTTGGTATTCACTTAGTGTGAAATTACATGAGAATTTTGAACTGATGTTAACAGCTGTGTGGTTCTGAGAAGAGGCACCCTGCTTCCCTCCCTCTCAGTCCTGGACGTGTATTCCCACAGCTTATTTGCCTGTCTGCTCACTGAATGCGCTCGCTAAACTGGCAGGGAATTAACTAAGCAAAAAGGTGGCTATTGCTGAGCTGATGAGTCAAATCATTGCCCAGAGAAGTCTGATCAGTGCCAAAACATGGTAAAGGAAGAGGGCACAGGGTGGAACTATGGCAACTGGAAAATGCAAAGGAGGGGGAAAGAGCAGGGGATGAGGAGGGAGGAGTAGGAAGTAAGGGAAGTGGTGGTAACCTGTTAGATAAACTAAGTTGTTAAATGTAAATTTACCTTTACAGACTATTTAACACAATGTGGGGAAACTTTTTTTCTTCCCCCTGAAGGCTGAGTAGGCTTTTTAAATATTGTTGGCAGATCAAAGGTTGATATTTTATTACCATCCACGAATAATGCAAAAAATAATCTGGCTGCAAATTGTATGAAAGAATATTTTGGGGAATGTAAAAAGCTTTTTTCTTGTCATATCTTCTCAGATGCGAACAAGTTCTTTACCCAGTGGCATTAGGAAAGCCAAACTAATCTGCAAGTCATGGTACTGCTTAATTAATTAAGACATAATTTCTGAAGAGTGTCTTTGCAAATTTGTCTTCAGCCTAGCAAGCAGGATCTTTGGTTGGTTGGGAGATCCATTATGGTTGGGAGATCCATTATGGTCTTTATAGATTTCTCACTGTCTAAATGCACCTGGAGACTGATGGCCTGAAAAGGCTGGAGTTGGATCCTATTTTAATAATCTATTTTAGTGAAACATTTTAAAATTTGAAAATATTACCATTGCATTTAGCCTGTAGGTGAAATGACTTTTTGAAAAGGGTTCTGATGCATAGTGTTAATCTGGAAAAGGGGCTTGTCAGGTAATTTCTCATTTCACAAAGTATTATAATAGCTTGCTGTAAAGGGGATCTAGCTATATTGTCAGACTTACAGCCGATGCAGTTAGAAGACTTCAAGAAGTTGATTCTTGGGGTTTGGATTAGAAACTTAATCCGCATTTTTTGCTTATAATCATCACTTGATTGGATACAATTAATTTTGGTGTTTGAAGGAAAGATCAGAAATGCTCCAGCAGTTCTAGTTAACTGCTGTCATCCTTTAATTTAGTTGGTCTGTTCTCTTATTTTGGCTAATGCAGCTCAGGATTGTAATCAAAAGTTGTCATTATCTCATGGCCGCTCAGTGGTTGTATGAGAAGTTTTATATTCTCAGTTTCCAGTGGACTGTCAGCAATGAGAGAAGAACCAAGGAATGAGTAGCATGCACAGTAATCTGTCCTTCCACTGAAGGAACACCACATGTCGGTGTAAGTATCAGCATCTTTTCACAAAGTCTACACTTCAAACACCAGTAGAAGTTAATAATGGATTTATTTATACATGTATAATTTTTTTCTGTTGAGATTCAAGAGCATTCTTTATGAAAATACCCTTTCTTCAATTTTATGAAGTATGTCATAATATAGGTACGTTCATATTAATATTTGATTCTCTTAGGAGACAGCCCCTTATATTAGTATTGCTTGGGATTTATACCATAAATCTCAATAACTGTTGCACTGATTTATTGTTGAGTTGTTCAATGTTGTAGCTCAGAAATGGAAGAGCTGAAGTTAGATAGATCGAACAACTTCAGTAACATCAATTTAGACCTCCACCTATCCACCTGGCAGAGGAAGGCACTTTTGGGGACCAAATGATCTGTCTGAAGGAAATGGGGACTTAAACACAGCTGAGGGATCTTAGCTCTCTTTAGTCCTAAGAAATGTCCTACATCAAGGTCATATTATTCTGAAGTGACTCTTTTTACCAGTTTGAGTGTATGGAATTTATTTCATGGTTGAGACAGTTTCATTTCATATGTGTTGGTCATATCTAGAGAACTTCATGCCTTTTAATCATATAGCCTTATTTCTTATATCATCTCCTACCCTCTCATTGATTTCATAATTCTGTAAATATCTCAATAAAATTCTGACAGGCCATTATTTCAGATTCCTATTTTGAATACTGGCTGTAGCATAATAAGTTAAAAAAAAAAATTAATTTGCTTTTTTTAAGAGCATACCACCACCACCACAAATTGAGCAACTTCTGCAATTAAGAGATGTCTTGAGGGATACCTGGTTTTGACAGAGGCAGAAAATGGCTTTTATAGTAATCATTTGGTTTCAGAGAACTTCAGAAACAAGTTTCCCTTGTTGGGAGAGCTGATTGCTGGCTTTCTGAAGCTAATTAAACCAATTTTTTAAGGTATACACATGAATGCTCAAGAAGTGCAATATAGATCAGAAAAGGAGCAATTTCTACACATTATGACCACAACTCTCAGCTATGTTTAGCTTAGTTTGGCTATGTTCAGATAGTGACATGGGGACCTGTCCTGAAAAATAGATGTGTTGGGGATTTTCAGAGCTGTGTGAGTGTCCCATGCTTGCACTAACTGTGTTGTCCAAAGCTGATCTAACACTGGTAGCTGTGAGCTACCATATGCAAATTAGCAATTAGAATTGATGATGCTGGTAGTGGAATGGGTCTGTTCAGTGGCTTCTGCTAGGGGGTTAAAAGCAACTTTTCTTCCAAGTCCTCATTCCTTTGACTGCAGACTTTTGTCTTAATTGCCTTACCATTATGACAGCTTCAGCAAAAGTGACAGCAACTCCTGAGCCCTTGGCTGGTACTTTCTCTGAACTGATAGCATCTGCTTTCCAAAAAACCTTCTGTGAGCCTCAGCCTCTTCCACCTGCTCCTCCCACTTCTGCTAGACATTATGCTAATCCTCAGTCTTTCTCCTATCCTATATTAATCCTATAAACCCCAAGCAAATCTACCTCTGTCAGTGTTTGTTGAGGGAGGTCCAGGGTGACAGCTCTCGGTGTGCACAGCCTGCACTGACAGGGAGTCAAAACTGACCACAGTTTGAATCCCCCATTTTAATTGTCCCCAACCTAAGCAATTATGAAACCCTCACAACAGCTTTAAGCACTCCTAGGACATTCTGAAAATACTCCTTACATACCGGTCCCTTAGGTTGTGTTGTGTATAATGCTTGTGGTGTAGGACTGTTTTGCAGTGAGTGAAATTTAAATGCCAATTTCGAAAACAACACTAATAATAGAAGAATAGATATATAGGACAGACTTTGAAAGATCATGAGCATGGCTGAAGCAATTGGTATTTTATTCTGGTTAAACAGGGCTTTCAAAGAGGAATGTGAATCAGCAAAACATCTTGACTCTTGATTCTTCTTGTTTCTCTTCTAGAAAATTACTTTAAATTCTCTAATTAACCTTTCCTTGGAAGTACTGATTCACTTGTCATTTTCTAATTCCTGTAGGTAAAAGCTATCTGTAGTACAGCTTGTCAAAAACATTTGGTATAAAAGGCAAACTTACTAGAGATTGCCACAAATCCTCCTGTACCGAAACATTTTCAGATCTACTTACTGTTGTTTCCCCCCCACACCCCATGTACTGCTATCTGCATCCTGTGAATGAATACTACAGTTATTACAACCTACAATCTATTATCCTAGATTAACCTCTTAGCTGTATTTTTTATCTAGTTTTACCTTCAATTTACTTACTTGAACTTTTCTGTGATTAGCCAACAAACTTTTGTCTGATTTACAGGGACACTCCTCACTAGCAAAAACAATGACTAATTTCTCTAATTTACAGTTACCTCTCTTATCTAGATACCCTCAGTTTCAGACGTGAAAGTAGGATAAGAATTATTTTAATTCTTTGGTTTGTACATCTTTGATTATTCAATTATTTTGTCACTTAATCATTCTAAATAATTGGATCCTCCCGGATAATGAGAAGGCTTACAACAGTTCATGAACAAGGTACCGTCTCTTTCCTCATAGATGGGGGATGATTAATAAACAGTTTGAGATCTGTCATGCATTCTTGTTCATCTGTATGCTAAATTAGTAGTCTGCCTGGGTTAATCTCAGCACTTCAGAAGTTTACAGAGAGTGTCTGATGGTATCTGCCTCCAATCTGCTTAATTACAAAACAGATTTGTCTAAGCAGGCTTTTGGTTTTTTTTCCTTTCAAACTCTGGTTTGCAAGGCTCGTATCAATAACAAAGCATTATGTAGGAATAGCTGAATATCTCTATTTCCCTTTGGACTTCTGCATATCGTAAGGATTCTTCATTAGTACTGTTTCATATTTTTTCTCTGGCAACAATGCCTACATGTGGCAAATAGACCTTTGCAGGGGCCCTCTGCAATTCAGAAATGACAAACTGCTCCATATGTGTTTTGTAGTTCCAAAAAAGTGAATCTTATTTTTTCCTTAAGGCTCACAGGTATAAGAGACATAATGTAAATGACAGTACTAGTTTACAATTATTATAATTCAAAACCAGTACTGCTTAGAGCTAAACCAACAGTACCATATTCACGGTGGTTGAGATTTTGATGTGCCATTGTGCAGTAGGAAGGCTATGCTTGTTAAATCAAACTGTAAGTGGCCTTTTGTTCTCTTCAGTGTTTTGATCTGTGGCACTTTTAAAAAACAGAAACTGATTGAGAGCAACTGAATCTAAAACCATCTCATTCAACTGATAATGTCTTCCTGTTGGGTATCTTGATCAGACAATTCTTGCTTGAGGATTAACATATTGGCTGGGAAAATAATGTAATCATTGCAAATTCTTTGTTGTTCCTTTAAATAAGAATAAAAAAATGCTAGCAACTTACGACTTATCTTCATTGCTATATAAAAAATCTTTGCAAGAGAATCTTGTGCTATAGAAGTAGAGAATAAATTAACAACATTTTGAAGAAGAATTGAGTGAATACCAAAATTAGGTTTTTGTGGTTTTTCTCACCCCTCAACACCATGAGGGATCAGAATTAGTTTTCATAGTCCTGCTTTAAGTGAAAAACAAGTAATGCTACACAGTCAAGAAACAGTTTATACATCTACCACATCATATTAAAGTTTGACAGAGTTTCTACTGACTTCTAACAAATGGTGTTACTTTCTAACTGAACTGCTGTGATAGTTGAAGACACTAATAGCTGCTTTCACAAAACCTTAAAGCCCTGGCTGCAGTTTCTCTCCTTTGCAGATGTCATTTTCTCTGGAATGGAGATGAATAATTTTTTCTTAACCATTCTTTAGCACAATAAGTAGAAGTGTGGTCTTAATAAAAGTTATTGATTTAATCTGTAACATATACCACAGTTTAAAATTCCTGAGAGAGATGTGCATTGCTATTAAAAGTGTTAGATAGTATGACCCAGATTAATTTTTGGCTTCTCAGTCTAACATAATCAGTTCCAGGCAAAGTGTTGGTTAGGCTGGTACGAGATCTAATAATGCATTAAAGGAAAGTGATATAGTGAGTACAAATACATGGGAAATAAATTCTGTCACACTATTTTGATGTTACTTCTAGAAAAGGTAATAGAATAGATACATTATTTTTATTTATACTTTCATTAGGAACCAAATTTACATAAAGCCAACTCAAGAACACAGAGGTTGTGAGAGCTAAGAAGTAAAGCTGACAGTTCACTGGCATGGGGTGATCTGGAACACTAGCAGATTATATGATCATAACCAACATCCATTTCAATACTGTCAAAAGCAGGGTTGTGTGTTTAGGAAGGATGAAATTTTGCAGATTAAGGCACTGCCCTGAAACTTCGTGATGCTGAGATGATCTTGGGAGTCATGCTGGATAATCAGATGAATATTAACACTGATAGCAAACCTGTAGCTAAAATGGCTAATGTTCTAAAGAGATTTAAAGTTCCTCTGTATTTGGGAATGAATGCAACTGTTGTGGGGAATAGATTGTCCAATTTTGCTGGCAATGTTTCAAGAGGGATGGTAAAAACCGACTGGAATGTTATGAGAAGAATGATAGGAGGATTTAATAGAAACTATATTCTGCAAAAGGAGCTTAATTTATTAAATAGAAAGTGGTTCTTCAGGAACACTCTATAAGAAATAGAAATTTGACAATAAAAGGCCTCTTACTTTAGCAAAATGATAATGAAGTTCAGCGATTGGATGTTGAAGGTTGAAATTTCTGCATACTAGAAGAGATTTTTAATAGGGATATTAAGCAGTTAATGCAACAAGGTCTGAGTGCGGTCTCCATTGCTGTAGACTTAAAAAAGCTGATTCCTTTGGACTTGTAATCAATGCACAATAATTCTGGGACAATGGCAAAAGCAAAATGATGAAACCTCTGACAAAAACCTGATAAATTTCTTAACATGCTTAGGAAAGTGACAAATTAGATGATACAAAAATGGCTTAATCAATGGTCAGCTGAACTTGTTAGTACTGTTTTAGGCATTTACAGAAATAAGGGTATTAAAAATCCCTGACATAGGGCTGGTGTTCCCTTGTCCCCAGCCATCAGAAACACTCTTTGCTCTTTCACAGTTTCCCTACAACTGTTTTCAGGTTGTGAGAACACCTAAGTTTTTCTTACAATCTCAGACAGCACTTTCTAGTTTTAATGAAACATTTCTGTGTTTTTCTCTGAAGATAAAGTTTCCTAGTGGTTGACAGACACAAGTAAGAGTGCAGGTGGGAGTGAGACTCTTCCCTTAAACTAAATTTAGTTTAAGATTTATACCTAAACAATATACTTAAATTCAACTCTTCATCTATCACTTTTTTGTAAATAGTATTAGATGAATGAAGACAAGCAAAATTATTCAAGTTATTTAGAAACAAATGTCTTGCTGAATTATTGAAAACACTTACAGGACAATTTAAAAAGATTTCTTATTGATTTTTTTTTCAATTTTCTTCTGACTTTTCACATTACCTGAAGAAATTTTTTAAAAATCTAACACATCAGAATTTGCTGTTTGTCACAGATGGCTGGTGTTTCTTGCAGTTAGCTGTCAGTATTATAATAGCATCTACAGTCCTACTGTACCAGTTAGAGAACATATAGAACATGTTTGTTGTGACAGTTGCTGAATCCACTTGCTTGTGACCTTCCTTTTGGAACTTTCTGAAAAGCTGTCTTTCATAATCCAGAACCAGTGATTTTCAAATGGGGACTGGATTTGCTGGGTTTTTTGGTAGTCTGAATAATGAAATGTAAGTATAAGCACTGTGTCTCTTCACTGTCTTATCACAAACCTAGACAAAGTGTGAATGAGTTTGTGTAAATCAGGAAAATCAGCCCTGCTCCACTGTGTATTTCCTGCTTTCCAGCTGACAGATGGGAAGAATGGTACTTTCCTAGCTCACGGGGAAGAAGTGCCATTGTTGAACATGGACTACTCCTTGCACAGCCATTTAGATGAGATTTGAATTCAGAATCTACCTAAAATGATGGTTCGTCATTTGGTAAAATAAATGCTGGAAAAAAATAACTTCAAACAGCCTTTTTGATTTATAGATGTCCATGCAAGATAACAATTGCAACCAACCATAGCAATAATGGAATATTGCCAAAACTGTGCTACCAAAATGCAGGCCATCCCAGCCCAGAAGAGAACTGAAACAGCTGCTTGATTCCTGTTGAAAACCCTGGAAGTCATGAACAAGCGCTCACTGTGAAGTATGAGCTGCCTATGTTTTAAAGGGTGTCTCTGTTCTATTTTATTTCTGTTGCAATTGACTGCTGTGCCTTACTGGTCTCCATAACTTTATCTTTTAACAAATTGTTTTGGATGGTGCAGACCCAGCAGCTAATATACTATAGTCATCATTAACAAATGTGATTTGCCCTTGAACAGTCTCCTATGCTAATCATTTTATGCTATTACCATCCTTTTTCAGGAGTAGCTGCACTTGCTAAAAGCAACCTGCCCCTGTCAATTTGCTAAGAGAAGGTCCTGTCATATGATTTAGTACCTCTCAAAAAATGTCTCTGTGTGGCTTGGCTGCCTTCTCAATTCTTTACATGCTGAGACTGAATACAGAAGACTGACTATCTTCACAGAGGACTATAGTTCAGATCTCATTTTAGTGTCCTCTCTAAATCAGCAACCAGACTGATGTCATGCATTAGCAGATGACAGCCATTGGTTTGGTGATGAGGAGTCACATTTTTCACACTGGGAGACTGGAGGCTGAGCCAGGGGACTGACATTGAATTTTTCCTCAGTCATAGCTTGTGCAGGAGTCCCTGGCTGTTTTGATACCCAGCGGAAAATGCAACCAGTAAGCAGAGCTTCTGGTAAATATTGTATCCCCTTGCATTCAGAGTTTCCTTAGGGTTCAGCCTGTTGGTGTGAAGATTTTCTGAAGATGTGGGACAGTGAGCTCTGAAGAGGGAAGAGCTGTAGAAACTTTGTTGCTGTCAGCAGTGTGGGACTTCTGTTTCTGTGTGCAGCAAACACTTCTTTGTGCAAGGAGCAACCACAAGTTCTCTTGTTTTCAGATGGGCTTTTTATTGGCTTTTGAAAGGAAAAATGTGACTTGTCAATCACTGAGCTTCTAATTGACATTGAATTCCTTCTGCCTTGATAAGTGGTAGTTGTTGGTGATAGATTATTTTATAGTATATATACAGCACAAGCCACAATCTTGGGCAGAAGAGATAACAACACCTCTCTCTAGCTGCCTGCACATATTAGCAAAGTATGTATCTATGAATGTAAAATCCACAAATCCAGATATTCCTCTTATGCACCTATCTCTATAAATAACCCCTTCTTCATTCAGAGAACTGACCACTGACAGAACAGTCTGTGCAGTCTTTTACAACCAATGAAGCACGTTTTGCTCCAGTCATACTAGGTGTTTCACAAACACTTGGGCAGGAGATGGTGCCAGTGGTGAGCTTATAAACTAAGAAAATAAGAGGCCTTCATAAAAGGCTTGGCTTTGAATCTGTGATGCTTCGTATATGCTACCTTTTCTGATAATGTTAGAGACCTTATCCATACTGGCCAAAGTGTGCTGTTAGAAAACACATATTTGATGTACTTTAAATAACATAACATAATTCAATTCTTACTGTGACCAAAGATCATGTAAAACTAGCTGGACTTAGCTTTCCACTCCCTTAAGTTTAGCTGTAGGTAGATAACTAATTTTTTAACTCAGCTGCCTGTATTAATTCTAGACAATAGCCTGTTTTATGGTATTTTTAGTATTGTTTTTTCTAACAATACCTTCCAGTTTTGGAAAAATACAGAACATTTCACTGCCTGAAAGGTTACAAAATTTAATGGGAAGGGTGGGGCATAGTGGGTCATGGTCCTGAACACATAAAATATGAAAGTAAACTGATGTTTCTAATGAGCAGTCATAGGGGATTGGCAGAAAAACACATCTGGTAGTGGGAGATTTCTCTGGGCTGTAATACTGACAATGAGTGAGATGAGGGCAAAATTAACCCTAGAAAGGATATTTAAGGCCATTAAAAAATTTTTAGAAAAACATACAGGAAGCCTACTACTTGCTTTTGATTAGTTTGATTTCATTTTACTTTTGGTACTATTTCATGTCAATGACTAACTTACAGATGTGCCTTAGCACCTCTGGAAACATTCAAATAGTTCATGCTTGAACTTCTGGAAGAGTTGTTATTACAAACGTAACCTCAAGAACACATAAAACAGGGAAGAGATCATGAGGATCAGATGTCATGATGAACACTAAGAAAAAGTTAACTGATACATGAGAAAGTAAGTTGCTGAAGAAGCAGTATTCATGATCTATGGTTTGGTCTTTTGTCTAGCCATCAGCAGGTACATAATAACAAAGCTTGAAAGCTCTTTGATCAGCAGTTCAGCTTCCACGCTGGGAATAAGGCAGGACTTGCTCAGCCGATACCTCATTCTGACAAATCGAGTTACAGGATGGACACAGAACAGGATTCGTGTGGCATCAGTAAGAACAGTATAATAGAGTAAACCTCTACCAACCACTGTTTGTAGGAGAAGTAAGAGCATGGAATGGTTAACGAACAGCACATCTAGTATTACTTGTTCAGCTGGAGTAAAGGAAGCACTTTCAAAAAATAAAGCACAGAAACTGGCCTTGCTCCAGGGATGAACCTGCTAGGGCTTGTAGATCTCAGCTGTCTGTAGTGGGTGGGTAGATTCTATACATGTTTCGTCAGATCCTGGCAGGGTCTGCACTGCCTATGAAGAGGGCTATGTTGTGTTCTGACAGGTAAATATGGGATGACACAGTAGCTTAAGTGTGGAAACAACACAGTGCCATAGTCATCAGACTGCATTTAAACTCGGTGAGAGCAGAAAGACACTGCTTGAGCTGGGATTTTAATGTAAGGGAGACTTCTCCCCTCTTCTGAAGTTCTGACCCAATAATGGTTCTTTCTGAGGGTACCAGCAATTCCCTTCGCATGTTTTTGTACTGGATGAAACTAATGTTGCCAAGGAAATGTCCATAGGTGCTTGTATACCATGGCTCTGAGAGCCATGTGAGTACTAGCGCACGCTTCATAGTTACTGTGATCCTTCCAGCCTGCAGCGTATGGAAATTAGTATTAACAACTCAATGTGGCTAGGACTTAATTATATGGAACCTGATCCTCAATTTATAGAGCCTGATCCTCTGTGTCTGTTCACCAGTTCAGATCTAGCCTAAGTTCCCCAAATCTGATGTGTAACCTCGACAGAGTTGCTTCAGGTTTCTGTCAGCAGTGCACAGAGTCAGGCCTGCTATTTGTGAGTAGCTCAGGGCACTGTTGACCAACATGAGGTTCCAAAGAGCTTTTAGTCCCCTGAGTTACAGCACAAAGTTTGCTCCTGGGGATGGTGGGGCGGGGGGGAGTAGCTTTAATTATTTGTAGAGATCAAATTTATTAAAGAAGGTTCTGGTTGTGCAATGTAATTTCTTTATAGCATCCACTGCAATATTGCAAGCTTGGACTGAAGGAGGGGCCAGCCAAACAGCTTAGCATCTCATCTGAACTGAGGGAGCCAGCCAAAAGAACATTACTCTTGTAATGCTCAAAAGTGACTGGAAAGCTAGAAGTAATTTTCAGTGGCATGCATAAGGTAGGTTTTGCCTCATTCATAGACTCCTGGGGGTAGTTTTCTAAAATAACATTTCTTGTGCATATCTTTCTAAAGACACACGTACAATCTTTATCCCCCTAGCATCGACTTTGTAAGATTGAGTATCATTGTCTGTTATTTTGATAGATATTGTAGAGTTATGCTAGGAATAATAAACAACCTGGATCTATCCTCTACCTGGGACCACTTGAAAAGCTCCGTGTAGATGGGAAATATCACTTCTTACTGCAGTTCAATTCTCACCTCAAAGAAGGTAGTTTCTGTGTACTCCGTGAACCTCTTGGAAAGGAATTGTTTATTTTAAAACAAAAATTCTTGAACTTCAACCAAAAATCCCACTTAGGGGATGGACTGCATCCATCTTTATGCTCAGTTTTGCATGGATCACGGTGCATATCCCAAAACAGCAGCCATGTGTTATTAGTTTAAGCATCCCTATAATTCTTAAGTAAAGTAATAAGTTGGTAGATAGATACAGTTTAGGTTTTTGTTTCACCCTGTAGAAGAACATCTTGAAATATAAGAATTGATTAGAAAAATTTCTCATTTCATTATAAGGAATTTTTCTTATGGAATTTGCTGACTCTTTTTGGATTCTACTAAGCAATCCCAGGGCATGGTGATCTCTAATTGCAGGAGCTGAGGAGGCAAAGAGCACCTAGAAATGAAGTATTTGTAGTTCAAAACATATAATTACAAGCTTTGTCTAGGCAGATTCAAGGTCAAGCTTGTTGCCTCGAGACAGAGAATCTTGATGGGAAATGGCAGCTAAGGATTAAGTCTGTAGAGGAATATATTTGCCCCATTCCCAAATACTAGACAAACTGCATTAATGTGCTTCAGTACATTTAATTTCTCTGCAGTGCAACTAGGAGTATCTGCCAAGAAGTTTTTTTGAGAAGATAAATCTAATATCTAGCAGCAGCATGTGGACAAATGACAGTCAAGACACACATCATCCTGGCTATTCTGCAGTCAGCTGGGAGCTCTGCACTTGCTGCATTAGGGGAAAAGGAAATAAAATTACCCTGGCGTTTCCTGAGTCTTTTAGCTTTCACTTTTGACTAGTCAGCCATTACCACAACAAGCAGGGCCAAATTCATTCTTTGAGGATCTCTGAAGTCAGAGGAGTTATAGTCATACTAAGTCCCAAGCTTCTTAGTATAAAGGCTGTGCCGAATCTTGCAGGAGAATCCCCCTTTGACAGCTCTTTTCTAATGGAATGCGGTGTTTAGCATGGCTTTTCATTATTCATCATGAGTCATCCTGCTGCCTGTTCAAAAGCTGCATTTGCAAAGAAGTGTTTTTGCCTTTTCTCAGTTTTCAGTGAAACTTGAAAAACATCTCATGAAAACAAGTAAGAATTGTGCTTAGGCCCATCAGTATGTTGTGGATTAATGAGGAGATGGGTCAGCTAGGCTAAAGGTCATTTCAGTGGCAATGTTTTGTTTCTGTTACTGCATTTAAAGGTCTCCTGATGTCCAAAAGATGTCATAGGGTTCCTTTTGCTATTACAGTGCTGTCTCTTTACCTCATCCTCTCTGCTGTGTGTAAAAAGTCACAATAGGCTTGGTGTCTTTGCAGTCTTTGACCTAGGTTACAGCCAGGGTCACTAGCAGCGAAAAACATCTGTTCTCCTTTCCTTTGACTCTTAATGTAGGCACTGATTTTATCTACCTCTGAAGCTGATACAAAAAGTAGTAGAAGTTGCTTGCACAAATGTTTGCATGATCCCACTAGAATAAGCATAACCCATGTTCAGATTTTTTCCACTGGCTGCTTCATATTCCTTCTGATGGCTTTTTCCTTGGAGAATCAAACTGGTTTTTCTGCACCTGATAATTCCTATGGTAGATTTTCCCCAATACTCTGACTTTAGCATCACTTTATGATGATTTCAACAGGATTGACTCACATCACTTGCAACCTCGCGCAAGTTGCAAATACTTGGCATTCCAGTCTATGTAGCAGACAAATACTTACCTTCAAGTACTTGCTTTTGGGAGGCCATCACAATGAAACTCTAACTGATGGACAAACCCAGACTTGGAGACAAACGTTTGTTAGTTTTCCCACTTTATTCTCTTTCATGTAACAGCTGCTATATTTTCCAGCTTACTGTTTCCTCAGCTAGCATTGCCAACATTAGCTGTTTCCAGACCAACGGAAACTTTCTTCTGAATGAAGTAAGTTGTACTTCCATCTATTTGAAAATGGAGAACATTTGTAATCTTTACATATGAAGAAATAGGATCTTGCCGTAAATATAGAAGCAAAGCACTGTTTGTGCCCAGATCTCAAATACATCTTTGAAATAGCTGTGAGCTGGAAAAATGTTTGGGAATGTGAAGGAAGATGAGTGCTCTAAACATCTCATGATGAAATGCAAAAAGTTGTTCTTTTATTTTGCTTCCTGAGTTCTTTATTCCCACAGGAGATGGCCTTTTGAAAAAGGAAATGTGGCAGACAGGAAAAGAAAGCATTTAAGGAAGAAGCACAACTGTAGCCTGAATTGTTGGCTTGGCTTTATCACATTCTAGATAGAGGAATGGAAGATTAATGGATTCACACCCAAATTCCACTGCAGTCATCAGCAGAAACTTTAGAACTGGGCTCAGGGGCCACATGTCCATTTCCATGTGCAGCTGCTGAAGTGCAAGGATCTCTGAGCCTGTGTCCTGACGTACTTTTAGTTGGTTGATCCTGTTCTATAAATGGGAGTGGTCAGGTATTATGGGTGTAACCACAGTGACAGAGATGTCTGTAACCTACCTAAGAGAGGTCTTGTGTAATTTTTGCAGCAGGGATTCATGATCCTACAAATCTGGTCTTTTTTGTTCTCTAGTCAGCATTTTTAGGCATCTCAAAAGAGCACAACTGCTGTCTTCATTCTTTTTCTGCAATCTGCAGCTGGAAAGTTGCATGGTATTTTGTTCCAGATATAAAATGCTGATCTTTTGAGTCGCTTCTCAGATTTATCTAATATATGGAATAACTTTATAGTTAAGGCAGTTTTGCACACTCAGAAATGCCTCAATTAGAAAATAGAACTGCAGAAATGAAGCTACAAGTAAATGGACACGTACAAATATTCCAACTTTCTGTAACAAGATTTAGACAGACCAGATTTCACAGTTCAGATATTATCACCCTGTCTTAAAACCAAATTACAAAATGGAAATGGATTATCAACTGAATGAATTGATTGTCATTCTGTTTATGTGTATATATATATATCACAACGTGAGACATGCTTTTCTGTAACTTTCATGTGGCAACTGCGAGAAAAGAACAAGTAAAGAAACCAGCAAAAAGTACTGGTTTATATAACTTTATTATATAGACTATGTAAATGCTAGAAATGGTTGCTTTGTAGGAATAGTGTGTGACAAGTCATTCATCACTTGATATGTGGTCCCTCAGCAGACATTTTGAGAAGTTAAGGAGCTCTGCAGTGGCTTCTGTGTGTTTGTTTTCATAAGAACATTTCACTGGCAGGCCTGTCAAGTGCTTGCTGCATCAATGTTCTCTCCAAAGTCTTTCTTATATTAGTTAATTGCCTGCAAATTGCTCTGGTATGCTCATTTCAGGGATTTTATTATGGGCCAAAGGTAAGTACAGTGTTATAAAGTAAACAAGGAAAAAAAATCACCTCTTCTCCCATGATTTAACTTGTCCAGAGGTCTATGTTGACTTTTTCATTCAATGCATGGCTTGTCCAAAGTAGAAAATGATATATGCATTTGAGAATTAAACTATCAGCGTAGCACCGCTGAGTTTTAGTTCATTTATACCACAGTGAATTCATAATCAAATATTTTTGAACCTGTTCACACTGCTCAACAGTCTTTAAATGTTAGACTAATATTATTACCATCTATTACGCATAAGACCTTCCTATGCTGGGAATATTCCTTATCAGATCTGTGTAATCTTCCTATAGAAATACTTCTCAGTCAACAGATGGAGTGGGAATCTCCCTAGCTAATGGCTAACAGATAAGTGCTGCTCATTAGAGGTTTCCCTTTCATACTTACCACTCGCCATCTAGCTTTGGGAAACTTGATTCTTGTAATCTCTTTAGTAATCAGTACGGACAAAGGTACTTCAAGGTGTGCAGGAATTAAATATAATAAGAGAAGTATGTTGGCTCTAGCATAAGCAAAGGAAACCTTTCCAAAATGATAAGTAGTGAAGGTTTGGTGCTATAGGTAGAAAAAAAACCCTATAACTACACCTTCATAGTGTTTGCTAGGAATGATGTAGTCCGCTGGCATGTATGGAAATATACAGTAGTGGAGAATCTGACACTATTTCCACAGCGGATTGTGAATTCCCTCTGGAATTCCAAAACTTGAGGTGTCTTTAAACAAACAGAAGCAGCTCTCTTGAGTCTTAAGTCATGAGCATGTTCTGGGAGTACCAGGTTACTCTGATTCAAATGCCTCCGTAAAGTTACTCTGTTTTGTTACAGAAAATACCACCTGGAAACAGCTGGATAGGTGTTATGATTACTACCAGTGAGTCCTGCTAAGTAGCACTGCTGGAAATTGGATGCACCGATAGACCGTAGTCAAACAGATTATTATTGCTGTCAATCTGAGTCAGTCCAGACTTCCCCTCAGCACCCAGCCTTCGTACCCACCCCTAAACCCTTCTACCTTCAGACTTTCATGACATGACCTATTATGCCTTTTCTTTGCTGCTTCCAAGTACTTCAATTAGTGAAATCACACAGGCTCCTGTTGCTCTGTGTGCAGATAAACTTTGCTATCAGTTGCATAGCTGGTTGCGACTGATTTATACAAGTCCCAGCCTGAAGGTGATATGGACAATGCCAGGCAATTACAGCACTGCCGTTCGCTATCTGTCTGCCTTTTGCTCTATATAGCCACGTTCTGTGCACTTGTGACACAGTCCCACCAGGAATTATTTAAAAAAACCTTTTTTCTGATGCAAATTGAAAGAGGAATGACATTAGAGCACTGCTGAAAAACTGGAAAACCTTTATGTTCATCTAGGTCCAGGATTTCCAAGAGGAATTTACTATGACACTTCAGCCAACAGGACCACGCAAACACTGGGACAACTTTATATGTCCTTTTTTCAGGAAAAAGGCTATAGAAATCAATGGCCGTTTGTTGGACTGAAGCTGCCAGAATTTCATTTAAGCCTTCTCTGTGTCTGAGGTTGGATTTATTTTCATTTTTAAAATGAGTGATATTTTTAAAACCGAAGTCAGTGAAAATCTTCAGTATGTATTAACCTGCATCTGCTTAATACCTCTCACAGGAAGTTAGCACAGCAGTTCTTTGTTGAGATAGACATCCGGAGAGTAAACTAATTACACACCAATATTGTTTAGAAGTTTGCGTGAAAGTGTCATTCGACTAATTCCATGTACAAGTTTCACTATAAATGTAGCGTAGATTTTAGATTCCCTCCACAGTCAGTGGAGATGGGCATCTCCAGAGGGCACTTTGGCCATTCCTAAAATAGATGAGTTGCTTTCTGGAAGTGGCTGACTCCCTCTGCTGACTACAGAGCCTCTTTCTGCTGTGCTAGTTTTCCTAGTGCTAGTTGACAAAACAATGCTCTTGATTCTTTGTATTAAAAAAAATAAATAATGCAGGTTAGAACAAGTCTAATGTGTGGGCAAATGAAAGTCCACAGACTCTGAAAATATATTAAATCAACATTTTAACATGAACAGAAGCATTTATGTTGCATTTTCATGTTAATGTATATTCTTTATCCCCCCTCATATAACCATTCAGGAGCGTTAGCCCTATTGGACTATTGACTACTGTCAAATCTAGGAAAAGAGAAACACCATCCTGGAAGGGAACCAACCTGGGTCTATGTCCATTATCCTTTTGCTAACGCTGCACAGCCTAGTACTGATACTTCTGACAAAGGCCTACCAGCTGCAGAGTAGGCAGATGAGGAATAATCTGCCCTTCATTGTCATGGGCATTATGTGATTTCTAGCAATTAAAGATTGGCCTGAATTTGGAAACATTAAATATTTTTTCTACAAAGCTGATATCCTAGTTATACTTGAAAATTCTGGGAATAACTACTTAATCCCTTTCTTAATATTGAATCATAGGTTTCAACAGCCTCCTGTTGAACCTGTGGCAGCAGGTTCCACAGTTTGATTACACTGTGAGTGTAAAAGTATTATTTTGATTTTCTACCTTTTATGAAAAGCCTCCTTTTTTTTGACCAGAGGTGCACAGAGATTAGGAGTTTTTTATCTTCCTTACTTTGACTGATCCTTTCTGCATTGTTTCTAAAATAAGTGATTTTAATATTCTCTGTTTTTCAGGGAATAAGGTCTTTTTTTTTTTTACCCTTCCCCAATTCTGTTCTAATTCTCCAAAAACCTTTCCATAGATGCAGAGATCAGAGTGCATATAATCTAGACAAATTTGTGCTAATGATTTCTATAAATATATTCTAACATTGTTATTCACTGTTTCAGCCTTTATATATGTTCTTTGCATTTTTGGCTACAGCTGTGTACACAGTTACATCTTCACTTAACTAAGATAATGCTGATGTCCATTTCTTGACCAAATACTGCCATGTAAACATACCTACAGCTAATTCAGAGTTCAGCAAAGTGTCCTGGTAATTCACATCACGTTTATCAGCTTTGATTTTCCTTTCTAATCTTTGTGTCCATTCACCTAGTGTGCTTGGATCCCTTTGTGTAATAATTTCAATTTTTATTGTGATGTGCATGGTGTGTTGATTGATAGTGGAAAAAAGATTCTACATTCCTAGGTAGAAATAATAAGCAATGGTAATCTGGATGGGAACACTTTAACTGAATTTGTAACTAAGCATATTAAAGAAATTAAACCCCTATATATTATGTTATGTATATGATTTAAGTGAAATAATGAACACTAACAGCTACATTTAACTGAATTAGAAAGAAAAAAGCATGGGAGAAACTTGGTAATTTCTAAACCAGTTCCTAATTTGTCTGCTTATTTCTCTAAAACAGACAGATGTCTCTACCAAAACAAATCCAAAACTATGGATGTCCAGGGTTATAATGTACCACAAAGCAGGCAAAAATAACTGTGTTTATTTTCTTCTCTGAGATTTCAATCTGAAATTAATATTCTGAGCATCACTATTAAAGCAGGATGCGAGAGTAAGGTAAACAGCCGGGGGAGACTTCTCCATCATGCAAAAGGAAAGCCCCTTGCATTTAAGAGAAGCTCCATCTGTGCAGGCAAATTCTATAGACAAGGTGGGGGCTAGGGAGGGGAGGGGCAAAATGCAACAAAGAAAATTGGAAGAAGAGAGATTGAAATAAAAGAGCAATCTGAGGATATAATTTAGAGAGGCAAGAGAGAGAAGATTGAAATTATCTGGTTTCAGCAACTTAAAGAGAATATTAAGGTGCCAGAGTGTTTGAAAGGTGAAATAACCAATTCTGAGAGTGAGAGAAGCTTAGCAGGATTTATAATTTATGGAGGTTAGGGACTGGGAAGTTGGGTCAAACGTGCACTTCATGAGAATGCGACATCTGATAATGGAATCATCACACAAGACAGTAGAAAACTCAGTGTGGGGGATGTTTAAGGCAATCCATTGCTGGATATAGTGCTGATGTCCAAAGAAAACGCACAAAGCAAAGCAAAAGTCATCTTTGTTTATACTTGCTTCTCAGTGATGGCTCTCCTCAGAATGCTTCTTGATCCCTTTCCTGATCATACAGGATCAGGAAATGATCTAATGGCTAAACTGGCTAATTAAACTCTCATATTAAAATAAATAGTTCTAGTTCTGACAATGAAAAGTTGTGCTTTAAATTAAAGCCAAACCACACGATCTGTGTATTTATGTAAGCTGTGACTAGTGCTAAGCATGGTTGCTTTGCTGATGGCCAAATCAGCACAGTGACCACAGTGTTTCTTCTGTATTCAAAATCATTCTCTAATACCGTTTAATGTCACAGAAGCAGGTTTAGAACTGTTGGATTAAATTCAACTACATTTCAATATCCCTTTCTCCTTTCTGCTTCACCTGTCTTTCTGTCCTCTCTCTCCCTGTTTCCCGCCTGTCTCCCAAGAACAGCTATAGTCACAGTCACATGGATATTTTAAGATTTGTGTAGTTCTAACTTTGAAATAGATGCTCATCTATTGTGAACACAAATGCATTGAAGATATGCTGGATTAATAGAAATAGTTCTCTGTTCAGTCCTCCCACATCTGGAAGCACAAGAACACATAATCCAGATCCACATCACAATTGTGAATATATAAACTAGAAATTTTTTTTTAGTAAGAAAGAAAAGCAGAATGAAGAACAGGATCAAAATACTATGGAAAGACAGATTTTGATAGTCACATTTCTTAAGACCAGTATGCAGCCTAAATAGATTTTAAGAAATTGGGATCTTACCTTTTTTGTCTTTGATGTTCAGAAACCAGAGTGTCAGACTGCATTTTGATGTCAGATTTGTCACTACCACTTTGCAAATGACGACAAGGTAGAGGACTGAAAGAAGTGCAGTCTGAAATGATGAATCCTTTTGATGCTGTGTTATTGTGCTTTATTCATGCACATATCCATCCAGGTGAAGTTTGACTTTCTTTTGTGGGATTAAGAAAAACAGATGGAAAAAGATATTTTAAAAATGTCCATGGTGAGCCTAAGAAACACTTGCTAAAGACTTTTCCTTTGATAAAGCAGTTATCATCTAAGGGACCTACATGCGTTGTTTGCCAGTTATAATCTAGTAAATATTTAACTTGCTAAATAAGAGACTTGGAACTGTGTGATTTATAAGCGGGTATAGCCCTTACTTTGGCATTTATTGTGGCCCTTTGTTCTGGATATAGCCTGACTAAATTAGTGGGTGAGGTAAAGATTGTAGTGATTTACTGTAATTTCTGGACAGATAAAAAAGCTAGGCAAGTGCTAAAGGTTGCTTTTAACAAAAATGATAAACTTTCACATCATAAACTATTTTAAATGAAATAAGTGTTTGACAGTCTTCAGGAAAAAACACAGCAAATACATTCTAAAATTGAACTTCTGTGATCAGGAATGCTAAATTTTCTTAGAGATACAATGAGCATACTATATGGAATCAATACATGTTTTGTTTCATGCAAACTTGCTTTGAAAGCAATAATTTCATGGCACCTGTCAATTTTCCCATGTTAAGTTTCATGACACCTTGATTTATCGGTCTAGTGGTGTGTGAAGAATGAAAGGAAACGTGGCTCTGTATTTGACAGGTTGCCATACTTGCTCTCTGAGCCCTATCTCAAGACTGTGCAGGATTCGACATACATCTCCATAGCAAAGAATTTCTGCATCAAATCTGCAAAGGATTTCGCCAGAAGAATATACAGTCTCAAATATTCAAGTTGTATATTAGACAAATTGAAAAATCTGGAAAAGCCACTTCTTTAAACAGATACATCAGGGACAAAGAGTTAAGGAAGTGGGGAGATTGGGAACAGGTCAGAAATGTGAGGAGCCATTGCCACTTGCAGTGAAGTTTCAGGGGTTGGGGAATCTGGCATGTAAATCTCTGAACTATCACAGAAAGACACAGTCTTTTTAGTTCTTTCCATTTTGGTGATGTGGGATCTCTCCAAGACGTGGAAATACTCAAAGGCCAGCTGGGGTATTGTTCTGTGTTTTGTAATGTTAAGTAAAGGCAAGTTGGCACAGGCATTGCTTAGCACAGGAACACCAGCTGTGTGGCAATCTGGGTCCAAGTCTATGATACTTGTGCTGGCTGATACAAGCTTTTTTCTGCAAGCAGCGTACCCCATTTCCCAGAGGTGACTGACTCCTGCTGCGCAAGATTACCAGCTCTGAATAAGGTCTGCTCTTTGCCGATGGGGAGATCTGCTGACTTAAGAGACCCACTAGTCCCAGAGCTTTGACCTCCTACTGGCAGAGCTGGAGGCTGGTGAGCTGTGTCATGGTACCACCTCCTGGCCTTCCTTCTTGACTTCTTCCCATCTTCTTCTTCTTCCCACCTTTTGGGTACGTAAACATCAAAGAACTGGAAAATATAATTTTGTAGGTGTCTTTTCTATGCTTGGGCAGGTGAAACTCCTAAAAATCCCTTGCTTCTTGTGTCTATATTGCCCTAGTTATTTGTCTTCAGGAAAAGATAAGAAAAATACGTTAGATACTTTTAAAGGAGATTTAAAAACTAGTCTTTAACTACACTGACTTGAGTATCAACTCCTTTATTCAAGATTTGCCTCTTTAGATTGCACAGGAACCCAAACGTTGTAATTTTAAAAATATTTCCTTTAAAAAGAATGCTTTACACTTAAATCTTTCCGGAATGTCCGTGGTGTATCCGGCCGTAGCGTGGCCTAGGTCTCGCTGAAAGAGCTTCCGAGAATTGTATTTTAAGTCCCTCGCTCACACGGTCCGGTGCGGCGAAGCCTCCCCCTGACGGGCCCTATCGGGTATTGCAGGGACGCGCGCCGAGCCCCGCAGCCTCGCGGGGCGGGGCCGCGGGGCGGGGCCGCGGGGCGGGCTGGGGGCTAGGCAGAGCGGCGGGGCGGCAGGGCTGTGAGCCTGCGCAGTTGTCCTCCGGTGCCGGTGGGCTGGCTTGCGGGAAGTCAGCGAGCAAAGGTGGCCAGCGCCGCTTCGGTATCAGTCAAGAAAGAAACCCAGGGGCAATCCCGAATCCCGAGTGCTGCGCGTTTTCTCGACACCTCAGAAAGGCAGCTACCAGCAGAGGCAGAGCGCGGAATCTCAAGCTTCCTGATGCACTGTTTAATGTCTCAGGACGCAGTTATTTTTAGAGCAACACGAGAGTCCTAATTCATCAAAAAGTTTGCGCTGCTTACTTGGACAGAAACAATATAGCTTATTTTTTAATATTTCTCTTTTGTATTGGTTTTTATGATCTCTAAAAACATACACGTGGAATTACTATTTGCTGTAGGCCTGCCAGCCTTTTAAAAAGGGGTCACAAGAGTAATTATGGTACTAGACTTATATAATTTGTGTGCATCCCCTATATATATTTAATACAGACTTACTGTGTGCCACGTTCGAGCATTACTCACACTGGTTTAATTCTGGTCTACTGTGAATGTTTTGGTCAAATTCAGGCAAAACAATACCTGAACAGTAACACTAAAAGTGGGATGGGAATGTAACGAACATACACAAATATTCAGAAAAGACTGGACAAAACAGAGAAGTACCTGCCAGACTGTGACTGCTAAGAAAATCTCCCTTCCTTCATAATATAAAAATTTTCTTGTTTATTCATGAAAGCATTGTCTGGGTCTATGTGATGCAAAAGACAGGAACATGCAGTTCGTGCTCTACAGGTTTTATTTTGGACTGTCAAAAATATGCAGACATGTACATTAAGGACCACAGACCACGTTAGCTTTACTTTATATTGAGACTTCCATCTTCATATAGTAGTGTCTGTAGCTTGAAATTATCTTAATATTATTTATTGTACTACAGGAACGTTGCTTGTCTGAAGAGATAATTTTATTCCCACAACTGCTACAAAGTATTATGGATGTGATGATACTTGATGACTTTCTTTTGAGTCTTGCTCCTATTGAATTTTAACCCAAAGCAGATTTAAAGCAAAAGAATGCCTTTTCCTCCTCTGTTAAGATACCATCTTTTTTACTGTTGCTCAGTTTAACCAGAACAGCGAAGCAGTAGCGTGGTGGGTTGGCAACTGAACAGCTCAGGGCAGCTGGTAGATTTATGCTTCATTATTTTTTGTTCAGCTGGTCAGATATGAGAGGCAGTAGCAAAGTATGTGAAATCTCAGCTTTTCTACATAGTTCTCATGAAGTGCCACCTAAATCAGTCAAGACCTGTACATACTTAGACTTCCTTAAAACTGGGGTATTTTTTGGACGTGTTGAAATGCAAATTTACAGCTTGACTTGAAGTGTCTACAGATTTGCAAATATCACCAATGATCATTAAGAGCCGATCTACTGCA
This sequence comes from Haliaeetus albicilla, assembly GCF_947461875.1. NCBI lineage: Eukaryota > Metazoa > Chordata > Aves > Accipitriformes > Accipitridae > Haliaeetus > Haliaeetus albicilla. The sequence continues at coordinate 21,668,896 of NC_091490.1, read as the reverse complement.
ATGGATAAAAATTGCATTTCGTTTGGCACAGGATCACCTTTCAGATAAATATTCTTGAAATTAATTTAAATTATATGTTTAATAATATATTGTTCAATTTTGTGTTATATGAAAGTGACCCACCCTCACCGTGTCATTTCCTTTGCGTCATTTTCCTACATGAAGTACTGCCAAACTTTCATCTGAAACACTGAAGTGCCACTCTGAATTTGATTCCTGGCAGTAGAAATCTGGGTGCCTGCTTCTTAAGTGTGTTGTAAATGTTTCAAAACAAGTATATACAATTGTTAATGTCTTCCAGCCTCTCACAGACTGCTGAAAATAGATTGCTTTGAAGTTTTGTTACTATATTTAATTTCTGTCTGAATAAAAATAATTTTACTTCTATTTAGGCATGTCAAAATACCTTTGGTTAATTTTGTGTGACAAAGCCTAAATACAGAAAAGCTGAGAGTATCAAAGGTCTTAAGCCTGTAAAAAAATCCTGATCTTTTTTCTGTCACTTGAATGTCACTGGAGAAAGATCCAAGACACTGGAGGAGACACTCCTCTTGGTGCTTAGCTCTGTGGCTCATGCTGCATAGCTGCTCTCATTCGATTAAAATGTAAAAGCAAATTTTACTCTTAGAGGGAGTAATTTTACTTTAAATGCCTCATTCCATTATCTCTAATTAAAAAAAATTGCCTGCCCATCTCTTTGTCTTTCATATAGAATCACCTCACTTTGGAAGATGCATCCTGATTCCACTTTCCAGGGTTGCATCTCTGGACATAGCACAGGATCTATTTTATTCCTCTGCATATTCTGCTGTTAGGGTCTCATACAGAAGAATTTATAGTGTGACTAGATTAGTGGTTTAGTTCAGATCAGGAATGTGCTTCTGCAGCCAGTCTGCTTGTTATGGAGCAGTCTTGGGGTGCTTTATTGAATCTCTTTCAGATGAAACTGAAGAGCACGATCTGTTCTGAGAGCACATTCAATGCTCACCAACTGCATTTCAGTCTCTAATGGTACTTGATTAGTTCTTGTTTGAGGTAAACGCCCATGAAATATGCATAGGTCATCAGCACCTACTGTTTCGTTCCACAGCTCTGTTTCTAGTGAAGCCCAGTCCTTGCTGATGTGTACATGGCCTCTGTCTTGTTAGTATGATTCCTTTTAGCAGAGGCCCTTTGGCCTTGGAAGTCCTTGTGGAAATGTCTCTCAACAATTACGTTTCTGTGAGACAACACACCCAATTGCACTTTCTCTATATTAGGAGGGAAGGAGGAAGAAAATCAGTTCTTTGCCAGAGCCCAGTCTGAGGTTTTACTGAATACATGGCAGATTGCTCAGTGCTGGGGTTCTGCTTTGCCTAAACTGGAAAAGCTGGAACCAACTGTGTTTGGGTTCAGATATCCCCAGAATCCAGAGAGTATTCCCCAGGTACTCTCTGGAGCTTATCTTCAGGCTTGCCCCTTCTACAAAAGTAGGGGAGTGGAGAGAGACACAAAGGGAGGTTTGCCAGCTAGCAACAGGGAAGTGACAAAATGGAGCGTTCTCTCCTTATGCCATATAAATAACTGTTTCTGGAGTCTTCTGGGACACATTTTCATTTCCATTTTCTTTCTTGCCTTCCCAGAATCCTCCTTCCAAAAAGAAGTGATAGAGGCTGACCGTCAGATGTCATGTTTCTTCATGTGGTATCTTTTGAAAAAGGTTGACTCCAATGAGACTAAAAGAAAAATAAATTTCATTAATGATGAACTAATGCAGTCCTAATGGAATGCTCCTAGACTGACTGGGATTTAATGGCATGGCAGCATAGCAGATTTCTGGATTTTAATGAGATAAGCAAAATAACTGCCCTTTACATCATACCATTAGTAGGCTGAAATTGATTAAACTAGAACAGAAACAGTTTGCCGACTGAGGCAGGTATACTGTGGACATCAGTGACACAGCAAAGATTTTTAGGTATAAATCACAGCCACAGAAACCTAAAAAAAAGATAAATTTAGAAAGCTGCACACAGTAGCAGATTGAATTGTTGATGCTTCTTCAAGTTCTGGGTGGTTGGGTTGGGTTGGCTTTTTTTTTTTTTGAGGGTTTTTTTTGAGGGGTTTGGGGTTTTTTTGTGTGTGGTTTTTGGTTTTGGGGGGTGTTCCCCCCCCCCCTTTCTTTTTTTGGGTCTGTAAAAGTTCAGAGTTCTCTATAGGTTGCAATGAACTCTGGAAGAGGAAGTGCATAAATGTCAAATCTGAATAGTTTGAGATCAAATATCCTCAGTAAAATGGGAATATTTGGTGCCTATTAGACAGTTCAGAGCAATTTTGAGGTGATCGAGGTTTTCTGATTTTTACCATGATTTGGCACTTGTAATTCTGTACTATGATTCAAGCTAGTATTCATTGATATATCTGAGGTTGATGTGTCTCTAGCACCTAAGAAAAGGAAGTGATCTTCCTTAAGATTTTGGGCAATTGTTCTGTGGAATTTAGGTAATCTATGGTAAAAGTATCCTACAGTTAGAAGTTCAGGCCAAGCAAATGGCTTGAGTTGAACTCACAAAAATACTTGATGTGCTTTTCAGATATGAAACATGCTAGTCACTTTTTTCCTCACTGGAACTCTTAGGCAGGAAATAAGCTTCAAAGAGATGTTAGTGTAGCAGTGTGTTAGTAACTCCTCTTTGCAGTTGGATGAAGCCTTGAAGAATTTGGGATAAAACTGAGCTGTCTTAATGAAACAGCATTTTTTAAATTTTATTATATATCAAGCTAATAGCTGCTTCAAAATTTTGCTTCATTAACTGGGAAGCATTAAAAGCTCAAAACCACTGTGAAGGATGTGTTAATAAAAAATATTAATGAAATGTGCTGACCTCCAGATATACGTTCTCATGCACAAAAATAAGGGCTCTGTAATTGAGACACATTAAGTATTGTGGCTACACTGGCTGAGTTAGCAGCCTCAGGTGCTGGCTGGCATTCAATATTGCCAGTTTTTTGCTCTGTTAGCTATATAAAGGTGGGGGGGGGGGAGAGCCTTCTTAACAGCAATCCAGTCTTTACTAATGGGAAGGTGCTTAAGATGCAAATGAAAAGCTCTGCTATCCCCTCTTTCAATATATATAGTAAGTATATTCAGTCTGTCCTCACTTTCCTCCTGTTAAAAGAAATTTATTATTTGAGACTGAGCTGTGCAGATTTCTGTGCTGCTCAGTAGTTGTGCTACAATACAAAGATCATAGGTCTCATTCCCATGTAGGACACCTCATTCTTTCTGTAGCAGAAACTCATTAATTTTAATACACACCAGTGAAGCAGCTGAGTGGGCTTTGAGGTCTCCTTCATAGCAGCGTGTTGTGTAGCTTCTGCACCACTGAGTTCATTATTCTTTTATTAAGAAAGCGAGGAGGAATATAGTGTGTACAGTCCTAATGCTATCTTGCTCAGATATCACAGGGCATCAGCACTCTCCAGAAACATAGAGAGCCTGCTTGAAAAATGTAATGAAGCATTCTTTGTTTTGTTTAATCCATGAGTGAGGAACATGTGGCACATATTTCTACATGACTTGTTTCTTCTTGATTTCCTTCTTACTCTAAAGTTATGTAGGTCAAGGCTAGCAAAATTGACTGTGTAAGAAATAAATGCCAGCGATGCTATAGAGGGCCTATGAAGGACTTGTCTACATTTCCTCTGCATACAACTGCATGTAGGGTATTTCCTCAAGCCTCCAATATTTAACTGTGCTGACCTGAGTGTTTTTACAGAGGTACACATTTGTTTTCTGTGTTGCTTCTTTAGGATTAAACCTTCTTTCAAGCCTTGGGAGCCCAGTTCCATTTCTGCCAGTTCCTAAATGGGTCTGAAAATCTCAGCCCAGTTCTGCCAGGATGCACGAGGGAGGCATTCATCTAGCATTCAGGTCAGTGAAGCTTTTTAGGGGAGGCACACAGTGGTGCTCAAGACCTGCATGTATTGATTCAGGTCCAATTCAGATTTGAGTTCAGAATGGAGATTTTATTCAGCTGCCACACCCTCCAACCTCTTTGTCCCACCTCTGTTCTGTCAATACAAAAATGAATAACAAATAGAGAATCTGTTAATGTCAGCACACTGTCATTTGAAGTTAGTACTCAGGCAGAATACATGGTCATTTCTGCATATCCAATATTAGCCATGTTTTTACTTTGTTCGTTAAAGAAGTCTTTATTTAATTTCAGTTTTGATTCTGCAGAATTTTTCAGGACTCAGCTGTGGGAATTAAATCCTAGCAGCTGTTCTTAAAGCTTCTAAGACCAAGTCTCTCTTCTTTTCTCTTTTTAGGTTTGTTTCTCCTTACAGTCCCTATGTAAATATGCCCTTTTTTAATTGTTTTGCCCCAAGACGTGTTAATTTGAATTTATAGGCCTGAAATTCTCCTTCATATGTGGTAATTCCCATACTGTAAAAAATGTGCAACCCAAGCTCCAGCAGAGCCTTATCCAACCTACCTCTCCTGGGCAAAGGTTCAGGAAAATGAAGGAAGGAAAGCATATTGGAATGTCTCCCAGTAACCCCATGCTGTTGTCTCCCTGTGGTGATTGATTAGTATCCTGTCAAGAACTGCACACATTGATTGATGTACTGTGTGATAGAGGGTATCATCTGCTGTGTTTGTTTGTTTGCAGTTCACGTACAACAGAAATGTTCTATGTAGTGTCTTTCAGTTCTGCACTGGGAACTGGGGTGTGGCTGGACAGTGGAGAGGCAGGCAGCCTTGCTTTCTTGTCCTTGTTACCTACATAACAGGTTAGGTGAATTCTTTGGCAGGAAGACAAAGCAGATGAGCATGTTTTGCTAAGTAGACTTTTGTCTGACATGTGCAGAGACTAGAAGGCTCCTGTGAAGAACAGAGAGTAGACAAAAAGCTAAGCATTAGAAATGCTAAAAGAAAAAAGACTTTCCTGAAGACCCAAAGTGGTGTGCTGCAATCTAAAGATGAAGCAAAGTTTATTCTATGTATTGTTGTCCTCATGTCTGCATTAGTGTCAGTGCTTTCATGGTTCCCTGAGAGTTTATCAGCCATCAGAAATCCAACTTTTAGCCAGATCAGTGTTTCTGAATCTTTACACCACCCTCTGGTTGCTAGTCGAATGGGAAGGAGGTGAAAGTTGTGATCTCTTGGAAGCAGTGTGGCCTTGGATCAGTGTAAGCTGATTGGAAAGATTCTCTCACCTTTTATCATTGCCCTGTCAGGCAGAAAATAATATTTGCCTCAGAGTAAGTAAACAACCTGTTTATATTTAAGTTAATCACTGGAAGAGTTGATAACACCCATTTACTGTAGGAAGAAAGGTGTTTTCCGCGACCAGATGTCTGCATGTCCTAAGTTAGGAGGACAGAGGGCTCTGGTGGCTGGCATGCTAAAAGTATCTGGCTTGCTATCAGGAAATCTCTGGTGGATGACTGAGGAGAGTTAGAATCAGAATAATAGGTTGGAGTATGAAAAGACACATAAATCAACATCCTTTCTCTATCTTGAGATCTCAGTTAGGCAAAAGGAGCCTGGCCAAGAGGCTGGGTAAATATTCTGGGAGTGTGTTAGCTGGAGAGAGAGGGTGGCTGCTTGGACAAAGGCAAATCCTTACTCTGAAATATCTTCACGAAAAGCATTGAAGCTTCCTGCCCAGAGGAAAACTCAGGCCTGGAGATAATGGAGATTTAGAAAATGTCAGGTTTTATGAAAAGAGCCAGATGATGGCAGCATAGAATGCAACAGAAGACTGAGAAAACTCCTGGGTTAAGTAGCAAGAGAACTGCCCTTGAAAACTGAGAAAGAGTTCAAGCTTTCTGTCTCATCCTCCACTTCAGCAGTAGCTTTTGAAATATAGGTTTATGGTTCTGGGAAGAAGAAAAGAAAACAATGATTTTGTTCTGTGTACACATGTTGATCTTTCATAAGCTGTGCAATAAATCAGCCTGGAAATCTTTTCTGCTTGACATCAGAGATAAACAATTCTGCTTCATCCTTTCAAGACCCAGAAATCTTGTATTTTTTTCATCAGCTGTATAAATTCTTCTAGCAAGTCCTACCTTCTACAAATAAAATCTCCCTAATTCTTGTCATCAAAACCTAATCCGTAACTACTGTAGCCTTCAAGACAGAATTCAGAATATAGCTCTGGATATAATGGGAAATACAAGCTATGTGCGTGTTAGATTTTCAGTAGAAAAGCTTAACACCCGATGTCTGAATCAAAGATGATTGGCTTGAGCACCTAAGAAACTAATGTCTTTTTTTGTTGTGTAACAGAAAAATGCTGTCTGTGGGAAAATACCAGCCTGCGCCTTCCTGGAGCGCTGTTTACTGGTATTGGCAAAGGACAAGATGATCACTGTGCAGGGTCTCTTTTCTCTACATCTACTGGTTTGTATTGGTCACAAAAGCAGGGAGTTGAGTTTTAACACAACCCTTCAGAATTGATTCTGCAGAGGTAGCCTTGCAGTCCCGGGGGAAACAAGCATGCGGCAGAGCACTTTCAGGACACATACTGTTATGAGATAGGAAGGGAAGACAGTGAAGCAACACAAGGTCACAGCACATTTGCAGCTGCTGTGGATATGCCTTACCTCTATGCTGATACCATCTGGAAGTGGGATTGCACCTCTGGGTGATGGTAATTCTCAACTTTGGGAGAGGTTCCACAAGCCAAGCTGCTCCAATGGTTTTATTTTAGTGTTTATTTCCAATGTTCCCCTCACAAGCTTATAGAAATAGTTTCCTGGATAAGCAAAAGATAAATGGCTGTGATGCACTTGAACATTGAATGCTCTTCTGCCAACAGAGACTACTGAATTAATGCTTGTTACATCTACAGACTCCTCAATCTCCTTGGGGTTTAATCTGAAGTTTCAAGGACAAAGGTACTTTAAACTATGGAACACTTGCAGAAAGAAGAGGTGCTGCAAGGGGGAACTGGGCTGTACCAGCTTCTGATTTTCTGGGTGGGATGGGAGTGCAATACATTTTAAGTTCAACTGTTTTCTGGAATGGCAGACTCTCATTTCTGCTGTGACAGGCTCTAGCTCTACAAATCTCAGTTATTGTACAGTTGGCCCTAGTTTGTAAAGCAGAACCAACTCTTTTGCCTGCACTTCCTGCCACCTGAAAAGGAGGTGGTCTCCTATAAACAGCAGCCTGTTGTCAACCCTGCTTTACTGGGCTGCTTTGAAAAAATGAAGGACAATAATGTTTATCCTTGTATTTGTGTAAGCACCATTCCTGGGACTGCGCTCATTGTGAGTTTCTACCCCAGCACCTGCAAAATATGAGATTCTGGCTTATTCTGGTTCTATTAGTTGTAATAGTAAATAAGGGCATTGGAATGAGAAAAAGGGGATATTTCCTTGATAAGCCTGCCCAGGGCAGCTCAGTGTTCTGGCAAGAGAGCAGCTTCAGAAGAAAGTTGACTCTCCTTTCCATTCCTGAGAGGTCTTAAAAATAATAGATGTTTGATGGGTTCCTCTGGCTGGTAAAAGCAAATTGAAACCATTCAGTAGCACCAGTAAGGGATGTCTGGAATTCCCATGAACAGAGAAGCGAAGCCCTCATCTACCATATGTGCAATAAAACAGGAAGGGGAACATACCTTAATGGAGGGTGGGGGGGGGGGGGGGGGGAAGAAAAGAAAAGATACCTGTTGCTACTTACTGTCCAATGCAAACTAAAATCCTTGCCAAGAGGGAGAAATTGCTTAATACCCATACAGCACCTGGAAGATCTAAAGTACGGTAAGTGCTATTATTATTATTTTTACTACAGAAGCTAATATTGCTCTTCTAAATAAACATATTGGAGTTTTATCTTTAAAACATTGTATTAAAAGAGGCCTGTGTGATTTTTTTTTTTAAAAGGAATGAATGCTATGGTACATTTATCAACACAGTAGTAAAGCATTCACAATTAGACCCTCCACTTTGTACAGGCTTGGAGGAAAGGAATTTCTGAGTCAGCATGTGGTGCCATTAAACATATTTAAAGGTAGTTTAATAACAGTCTTTTCACAAACTTTTAGTGCATATGACTCTTACTTTGAAAATAAAAAAACAAAAATTGCTACTGGGGGTTGAGTGCACTGTATTCTTGCTATTCTGCACCTCTGGTTGTAAGTACTGCTATCAGGAAGGTGAATAAAACATGACCATGAAAATGGCTATCATAATTGAGGAGTGATACTGCTAGTGCACATTTTCCAGGAATGCTAATTAGGTGAATGTCAGGGGTAAGCACACAGAACGTCACTACATGGCTGTGCTGCTCCTCCTCAGAGATCTGTGTTTCTATTAATGAAATCTTTGGTGTCTTTTCTAACCCATAATTTTCAAGACGGCCACGAATTGGTGTGTCTGCTGTACAGTCTCTGCTGTTATTCCTTTGGAATATCCTGACACTGTATCTTGTCAATTTTAAGGGTTTGAACAGCTCCAAGAAAACACTTTGCTCCTAAGTCGCAGCTAGTTTAATACCCAAAAGTTTTACAGCTGTCGCATGGCTATGCTGAAAATGTTGCACTAGCAGTGCAAAAGGTTGCAATGATGGAATGAGGACAAGACCTGCTGGTCATTTACTATAGAAACAGTAACTTTGTCTTTACATCTTTTCTGGGATAGGAAGGACCACTGTGGCTAGGTTATGAAGATAAATGTGATACTGAGACTGCTGTGACTGTGTGACCCAGCCTGGGTTACTCTGGGTGAATAGCAATTCTTAGAAACAGAAAATCAAAAGGTAGGAGCTGGCAGCTGAACTTTCTGGGTTCTTTGAAAACCCTTGTCTCAAAAATCTCTTTAAATAAAACTACATTTCCAGTTTGATTTTAAGTGCAGTGAATGATTTTGTAGTAAGTTCTTCTGGGAGCTCTATAAATACACAGCATAAATTAAATTATGTTGTATGTCTACTTAATGTTCATTTTATTTGCTAAGCAGCATTTAGAATTGCCTTCTCACAGAACATAAATATAGTATGAATATATCTACACATTAGACAGATTCTGGTCTGAAACAAAGTGTCAGTCTGGAAGTAGTAGAATGGTAACAAAAGAAGATAGCATTTTCAAATAATAGACCTCACTAAAGGACTTCTATGTTGTTTCATTTGAAAATTAAAATACTGTTTTCTTTGCTGACACTGATGCATATGGCACTCTATCACATATTCTTTCTCCTACTGTTCATTTGTCCCAAGATAGATAGAAAGAAAATTTTATTGTATTTGAAACAACTGCTTTTTCTTGATTATTCTAACTTACGTAGTGATATGCATGACAGTATCAGAGCCTCCCAAACTACCTCCTAATAGCAAATATAAAAAATAGTACAGCTTTTCTTGGCCACATTACCTTCTGGGACATTGAGATTAAGATGATACATATACATTTAAGTGCATATGTACAGTAAATGTCTGCAAAACTAATATGAAGTTATCCACTTAGTCTTGTGTTCTATTTTCAATGTCTATATTTGCAGATAATTTTAACAGTTTCATTTATCAACAGGAAGAAGCTAGTTTTCATAAATTAGTGCTTCACATATAGAGTGAAACTGTGTAGATTGCAACTGATTTGTAACTATAATTTGTCTGCCTATGTTCCTCTCATGATTTCAGTTTGCTATGACTTTATTCACAACTAGTTACAAGTTGTTTCATAGCATTACTGTGTGCTATTATGTATTTGCCAAGTTTTACCTCAAAGGTATTTGCACTTCAGTTCTGAGTGAAATTCTTCCTGTACAGTAGGTGATTTGCAAGGTGCTTTGTGATATTCAGTGATAAAAGGTGCTATGTAAGTTATCTTTACTACCATATGGCCTCTTCATGTTCCCAATTCAAATCTACTGGGAGAAATCTCTCAGAAACATCAACAGAAGCACATCTGGTCCACACAGAGCCTATGACAGAGTATTCTCTTGGCTTGATTAGTCCTATGGAAGTTCAAAAGTATTAGGCATAAGAAGAAGAAACAAAGTGTTAAAGAAATTTCTTCACAGTTCAAACCCTAGGTTTCCTGTAGCAGAGTCTCAGGCATTGAATCTTATTTAAAAAAATGATAAAATTATTCAAATGGTACACCTGGGGAAAAAACAGCTTGAGCTGGGTTCCTCTGCAGAGAGACCCTGAACAAAGAAATCCCTGAGCAATTATGCACTTACAATCTGTGCAATCGTGCATTCTTCACACTTCTTTCATGTGCCTTTTGGTCCAATGGTGATTCTGGTCTGAGGTATTCTAACACCTTATTGGATTCCTTCACTGTCTCCAGGCAGGCCATCGTCTTGTTGAGTTGCAGCTTCTGCTGATGGTTGTACCCTCCTTATCTTCCAGTTTGTGCTGGCTCTGGAGGGCCTCTTTTGCTCAAGTAGGTAAAAGTTCAGCATATTTAGGTGAAAGTACACAGCTTGCAGCCTAAGGCTTCAGCAAATCTAGCTACTTATGCTAAGTAAGTATCGCTAAACAAACAGTATACCAAATCACAAAATATTATGCTATGATCCCTGTGTCCTAATGCTGTGATTGGCTCCAAGTGATTTATTCTATTTAAAACTCACTTATTTAAGCTAAACAAGTAGCATTTCTTAACAAAAGCTTCTCAAAAATGAAAACCACTCTACAATGTATTTGAGATACGCCAAAAGTTGTTCTCAGTAGACACAAGCATAACAGATTTTAAATTGGCTTAGTCAGAGTGAAAATGGCTTGTAAGGGCACTGCTTACAAACCATCTGGACTTTCAGGTCAGTAGTTTGCTGCAGAAATGCTCCAGACCCTGCATATTCAAGCACAGCATGTTAGATTTTACTAAGCTCTCCTTTTCCCTTGTTGCTGACCACTGGTGCACTGATAGGAAAGTAAATGATGACTGTTGGTGCAGCTATGTTCTGTGTTGCTTTCAGATGAGGCAAACAAGTACTCTTACCTGTGGAATATGCTGATTGTCATGCCTGCAATGCAGGCAGAGTTTCCTTCTACTGCTTACAGTAAAGCATGTCAAATTTGTGTTAGTGATTCTTTCCATCGCAGCCTTTTGCAATCTGAAAACATTTTCAAAAAAAAAAAAGACAATGCCGGTGAGAATGAACTTTGACAGCAGTATAATGAAATGTGTGGGAGGGAGAACTCAATCTGCAGACTTTGAAAGAAAACTTAATTCCACCTCCAGTCCTGCAAGATGTGGTATTGGACCAAGGACTTTCAGTACAAGTAGCAACAGTGTACATTCTAATTCATGCGTGGTGGGAATAATCCCTTCTGGTGCATGCAATGTTAATACTCAAGGGTTTTCTCCATCTGTTGTCATGTATACTTAATGTGTAACCTCTCTGAGGCAGGAATTCACTTTAATGTTTCATGCATTTACTGTGCCTAGCACAGTCAGACACTGTTAGGGGGATATAATCACTACTGTAATACAAATAACTTTTTTTTTTTTTTCTCTTGGAGAAGTCACAGGAACAAAGGAATAATAATATCATTCCTAGGCGTGTAAACTACTTCCTAAAAATAGATGTATTTTTTTATAACTGAATACAGGTATAAAAGTTACCTCATTACTTTACTTTAATGAAGGTCCAGATTCTCATGTAATATAACTCATGGAAATCTACTGATGAATGAACCAAACAGCAGCAGCAGAAGAGACTTTCTGTACTGGTGGGTAGATAAAAACAATAATCATGGTACCTGTGGTGAACGTAGGAAAAGGAAACTGGGCTCCCTGATGACTCTCGGCCCTGAGGGCACATGCCATCAGCATGATTTCTAAAGCACGCTCTCTTGAAACTGTCACCTCTGCCAAGGCAGAAGCATCCACTTCTTTGTCCCCGAGCACTAAGCAGCTTTTCTTTTTCCCCGAGCATTTCTACAGCTATGTTAGGAGGAGGATTCCAATTTGTAATTCTGCTGCAGTAAAGAAGGCAACTCACGTGATTATATCAGTGTGGGTCTGTAGTGTTTCAAGTGAAATTCTTGTAAGTCAGACGTATTAATGACTGGAAGGAAGAAGGAAAGGGGTGATGGACTTTCCATTGTTTCAACTAAAAGACAGATGATTGTTGGTTTTGAAAAAATTCTGTGGGCTTCTAAATGTAAGATTAGAGGATTTAATGACCCTGTGTAGACCTTATGTGTTAATCATATTAAAAATTTAGCAAAGATTAAGAAGTAGGTGCACAAAAGGAAGATTTTGTCTCTATATAGCAACTTCTAGAAGAAAATTTGATCTGAGGCTGCCTTTTTTTTTCCCCTTGATGTACTGAGTGTCCTCAACAACTAATTCCCAGCTGTTATTTTTCAGCATATTAATAGGTCATAGATAAGAAATAGATTAGACTCATGTTTGCATATTTACTTATCCTTTATTGTCCTGCTAACAACCTGCACTTTCTGAAGTAAGCAGTGAGCACTTTTCCAGCAGTGTGTGCTGGAAAAGCAAAGGGCAGAGGCAGCCATCTTGTTTGCTGCTCTGTTGAAGTACATTTTTCTTTGGCTGATCCAAGGGGGAGAATTACATTATTTGTTGGGAGAAGCTAAGATGTGTCTTTGCATCTTTTGGGTGATGAACATCTTTTAATCTCTTTCAAACGTGTTTCATAAAATATTCCCTACTGGAAGAGCTTTGGTAAAAGTGCTTTGCAAAGAGAGACTGCTCAAAGGAATTGGGAAGGCAGTTGGGAAATGGTATTTTCCTCCAGGAAAACATTCAAGTGATTTTTTTCTTTGAAGACTTTTTTTCATCCTGAATTAAGATAAAAAGCCAACAGTTCAAAGAAAAACCTATGTTTTAGGAGAACCAGGCTGGAAATTTCAGTTCACCTTTAGCTGATAACAGGTAATACAGCTGCCTCTTGGGAATGGCTGTATTTCTCAAATCCATTCAGTTCTTTCATGCAAGCGCATTTTAGCCGATGGTATATTTCTTTCATTGTAATTTTGACCAGCTCAAATAGTTAGCCATGCATGGATGTGATTATGGGTGTGAGTGGAGGATTGTGGTGACTCCTTTCACTAAGGAGAATTCAATTTCAACTTGCTTGGACCGTAAGGGATCACACAAACTTCAGAAAATTGCAAAAAAGAAGTCCCTTCTGTGAGTGGGGAAAAACAGCACTCTTCATCAAGGACCACCAGCAAACTATCGTCCTTCTGAGAGTAGTATCAGTTTCACTTCACTGGAGCCCTCCCAGAAAACGCCCTTTGTCCTGAATTTTCCCTTTGCCGGGTTCCCCTGTGCGGGGTGTCTGTAGCGAGGTGCTGGCAGCAGGGGGCGCGGCAGGACGGTCCCTGTGAGGGGAGGTCGGGTCGGCCCCGTGTTGGGCACAGCCGGTTCCAGCCGGTTCCACCAGCCCCGCTGCAGAGCGCAGCTGAGCCCCTCAGCCGGACTGGTAGCACCTCTGTGAAAGCGTATTTAAGAAAGGGCAAAATGCCACAAAGGTGGTGAGGACTGGGGGGGGGAAGTGTGAGAAACAGCCATGCAATCCCCAAGGTTGGAGGGGGAGAATGAGGCGCTCCAGGTGCCAGAGCGGAGATCCATGATGTGAATTGGGCGAGAGCTCCCTAACGCATGTCATCGGGTTACCTCACGTCTCTCTGATGAAGTCAGGCAAATGGCTTTCTGGCATTTGCTGGTGACAAGCCATGGCAAAAAATACCTCAGGTAGGGGAGAGTGCATATCCTTCTGAGGGAAATAACAATGTATATTTTTGCTTAATCTTTTCGTGTGTTTGTATTTTAGATCTTCTGAAACAAGAACAGAAAGAAGAGTGGTTGCTTAGGAGACAGAAGATAAGATACACAAGTATTAATATTTAAATCTCTAACTGGGTCACTCACCTTTTTGGTCGTAATGCTGAAAACACTTGACTGGAGTCTGAAGAGATGGAAAACCTGACCATCCTCACTAGGCATTGCAACAAAATCTCAGCAGGGAGTTTTCCCAGAAGGTGAATTACAGTGCCACTCAGGCTGCAGAGACCAAGAGCCCAGCCACAGACCAGAGCCTGCAATGGAAAGGCAAATCAGTGGCCTGTGCTAGAAGCGAGGTAGGTTCCTTAGTTACAGTTTCTGGTCACTGGGCTGAGTATAGATAGCCCTCTCAGTCTCCTCGTATTCTGTTTTCTTTTCCAAAGGCAGTGCGATGTTTAATTAGCTACAGTTTATTTCTTTTTATAGTGAAAATAAATATTTGCAATATACTTTGTGCAGTATAACATGTTATGTCTGATGTAGCCTGATGTACAGAATGTGAGCTCAAATGGTTTTTTAAAATTTGCACAACTGGAATTTGTTTTTTCTGTTATTTGTCCGGACAACTGGTACTCTCTTGCACACACACAGATACACACACGGAGGCATATTGATGGTTTCTGCTATACTTAATACTGCTGAGAAATGCAGATTTTTTTTTTTTTTTTTTTTTGTATTTGTGACATGTACTTTGCTGCTTTCCTTTAGGCATCTTAAAATCTTGTCAGGGAGGTCAGGTAACTTATGCTGGCTGCATCCTGGGCAAAAAGAGCAAGTCCTCTAATGGTATCACAGTGGGGTGACTGGGACTGCCAAGCAGCACATCTTTCTGGAGAATATGCTCAGACACTTAATGGTTATATGGAAGCCGTTAGTGATTACATAGAAGTAATCTCTTCTATAGAATTCCTCACACTGCTTACAAATCACTGAAATATCTTCCTACTTTGGGTTCACTCCCTTCTTCCCCCATTATGGCTTGAGGGAAAGAGTTTGTAAACCTATGGAAACTGTCCTGCATGATGTTAGTGAAAGGGAACAGTTAGAAGATTTGCAAGGAATTTGTTGCACACTGCTTAGATTAGGGAGGACCATCAGTGGTCCACAGCAAAAACTGGCCAGAGCCAAGACACATGTACCAACCACTCCTATCTGTTAAGGGAATCACCTCTGTTTTCTAATGCCAGAGGTTTTCTTTTATTCAGATGACTTTAAGTGCTCGGTGAATATACAAGATGGATAGGCAAATGTGATACTTTATATTAGACAGACCAGTTGGTTGGGAAAAAAAAAAGGTCTTGGGCAGAGAAAAGCCATTAAAGACCATGTGTCTTGAAAACTTGTCTCTTTTTTCCAGCTGTATCTTTTGGTTTGATGAAAGAAGTCAGCTCTCCTGGTCAGCAACTCCAAGATGTGAAGCTGCATGCCTAGGAGCTATGCCCAAAGTCTTTGCCTCCTCCTTCACCACCTCCTTCGGTTGGCTCCAACTCTGTGTTTGGGCTTTGGGGCAAACAGCAGGTAAAGGGAGATGTGTTATACAAAGAGGTCTTGAAAGCCCTAGAGCTTGCTAGATGGGAATTTCTTCCATTTTGCAGCTCCTGCAGAGCTTAACACCGAGGCTGGTCCCTAAAAGGTCCTTTCTGTGGCCTAGAGGTGGGGCAGACCTGTGCTATCTCTAGATTGCTTCAGGGAGATTGCTCTGACTCACAGGCCATTAGTGAGTAGGCAGGGTTTGGCTATCTGCCTCTTCCCTGAGCATGTCAAGAAAACTGCTTATGGGCTGGATGGCCTAACCAAATAATTTTAAGCATGATAGTGTTTTATAATCCAAAGTTCCACAAAATGTAAGATAATTTCTCACCTTGGAAAGCTTCCTACTTATTTATTTACTTATTTCCTGTGTGCAGTTAGAATAGTAAAATCAATGTTGTTATTCACCTGAGTATATCCTATTTGACACAAAGAGGGATTGCAGAATCAGGTCCTCATCTGAATTATTTAGAATATAAATTTGTATAAATCAGTGACTAAATCAATTACAGTCACTGGAGATGAACCAGAATCCCTTTTGTGTTTCAATGTAAAAAGAATGAGAGTTCTTTTTTTTTAATTAGACTTTATAGCACCTACTTGTACCCTTGACAATTTAACTGAGCTTAACCAAACTGAGATCTCATCAGGTTTTAATTGTGTGGTGAGAGCATTATTAATATAAGCCATCAAACAGCTCTGAAAACAATCCTATGATGTACCCCAGTACCTGGGGTTCATAAAGACATATAATCCCTGAGCGCAAATTAGTCTGGTTTGGGTAGAGAAAAGGTTGTCCTGTGGTAATACAGTCGTAAGAAATTGTTCTCTAAACATTCTGGTTTTAGTCTGCAGCTGGCAGTTCATCTTCATCTGCAACCTACCCTTTCTTACTAGGTTTTTGATCAGTCAGGAACATTACGTAATTCTGTGTCACGTAGCCTGGGGCATTTTCATATGCCTCTGCAGGGTAGGCCAGTCTGATTGCAACTTGTAAATTCACAACTTAGGCAAATTGTTATGTAACTGCAAAAAGATGTCTATTCTCCCTTTGCCCAAAGCTGTCACACATGGCTGGATTCTTGGTGAGTGCAGAGCAGTTAAGTTGAAGGCAGTGGAATTTATGCTGCTCTATACCAGCTGAGAATCCAGGCCACAATGTGTATGGAAACCATAAAGCCTCTGCTCTAGTTTCTGATATTTTCTGGTATTTTAGTGTTTTGTTCTTACATATGCCTCTACAGTTACTTCTGATCTTTATTGTCTGGGTGAGAACAGGATTGAGCTTTTTTGTCAGCTTGCATATTTGTACACACATTAAAAAGTAACTCTTCTGCAATAGGAAACCACGGAAAGGTGTAAAGATCCATTTGTTTTGTGGATGCATGATGAAGGCAAATGCACCTGAAGAAGTCGGGGTGGACAGGGCTCTGGCTGCTGCTGAGACTGTTCTGGTTTATCAAGAGGCCTGTGGTGGTTCCTGGAGCATGGGGAGGTGAGTGCACTCCAATGCCACACCCTGGTCTTGCTATTTTTGTTGCGATAGTGAGCCCTTGCAAACATTGTTGCCTATGGTGTGTTCAGAGACTGCAGTGCTGGTGTTTTCACTGTCAAACCTCCAGTGAACTGAGTGGGGCTGAATGATTTCTCCCACCTCCACTACAGCTCTAGTATAGACAAGAGCAGAATGTGCTGCCTGCAGCCATTAGAGTCTACAGCACCCGGAGTTCAGGGCAAGGGAAAGCTGAAGTGCCAGTGGGTGACCTGGCTGCCTGAGGGAGTTCGTGAGTATACGGAAGTGTTTTGAGCTGAAATGGGATGAAGGAATTGAGGTTGCAATACAGATGTGTTAAAAATAATCTAAACATGGCTGAATGGGCTGAAGAGGTTAAGATCGGCATTTACCTGTGCTGATAGTACCTTATTTTGTAAGTCTTAGAGGAAATCATTCAGTGAGAGCAGAATTACAGCAGTTAAATGGATGATAAGTGTTAACACTTTTAAGGCCTTTGATTCTGCTTTTGTCCTTCCTACCTGTTAGCTCTAAAGTACCTTTCAACTATCAACTGCTGTAACCCACAGCAGGTCTGTACTGTCATCTTTGTTGATCCTTCTAGAAATAAAAGAATGAAATCTATGTAATCTGTAAATAAACAAACTTTCTCTCATGCTATAGATGATACTATATCCTGAGCTCCTACTAAAACACCATTGAATAATGAACATTGTATGTTTATATATATATTTACTATCCATTCTCGTTTAATGGTGACTGTTAAGTGTCTATCTGGAATAGAAAGGATATTTATTGCAACACTGTGAAAATTCTGCAGGTGCTTTGTTAATTTTTAGATAAAACACACAGCCTTTTATTAAATAATAATAATAATATATTTCCCTTAATATTTCATTAAATACACATTCTTTTTCACAAATAGCTATATAAGAAATGCAGTGTAATTTAGGGTTGTATTGTACAAATGTGCCTTTGTGAAACCGACAGACCTGCGGCCTGCGTTCCCACCAGGGGGCAGGACAAGATAAAAATTAAGGAGCATTAAGGGGGACAAACCCAACAGCCCTGCTTCAATTTCTGCAAAAGCACAATCTCTGCAGCTGTATGACTGAGTGAAAGCAAGTCTTCTGTTTTTTTGGAGGGGAGTTATGTAAACAATGCTTGGCTTCTGCTTCAGTGAATATATCCATATTGTTGCTTCTGAGATACTGTATGTCCACATGAACAGAAGTCCTATGGTCTATTTACAGAAACATTTAAAAACTATATAAAGCTGTATAAGAAATCTGTATGTTTCCCATCTTGTAAAACACAGTGGTGTTTTAAATCACCTCTGCAGCATTTTAGCTATTATTTTTCTTAAACACAGTTTGAAGACAATCCTAGACAGTACAATTCAAGACTGTAGCATTATATTGTCCTTTGTAAAAACAATGTAGTAGGAGCCTGAGGCTTATACCATGCCCAATTATAGTAGAACTCTGACATCTTAAGTGTTTCTTGTGTCTAGGAACAGTGCAGAAGGCAGCCTACTTTCTAAGAGATTGCATGATCCAGTTGCACTATGATGGAAGGGGACCACTGTCTGAAGCCTGTTTAGCCCAACCATAAGTCAAGTAGCTGTGAGGAGCAAAAACTATTGCAAAAACTAGGTTTGTTCGTAAAAGCGGATATATGCTTGTAAGGAATGCTGTTCATAGTTAATTACAGCCTAATCCCAGATGATTTGAATACTCATCTCTGAGCAAGAAGATTGTGAAAGACTTTAGTAATTACAGCACAGAATTTAATATCCGTAAAAAGTGATGAGTCATCTGAGAATAGAAATGTCTCAGCTAGTTCTCAGGCCACTCCGAATCTACAGCTGAGGTGTAAAGCTTGTAGCTGTTACCTGCGGGTTGCTCACAGCTATGATTTTACTTGTTTGCTACCAGAGATACAAATCACCAGGCACCAGAAACCGTGGTAGAGAGTATAGGAACACTCAGGCAGTGAAAAAGCAGCTTGAAATTGACAGTACACTTAGCTTTGCTGAAAGATCTCCCAGTCTTAAGGAGTGTGTTTCAACAGTTACCAGCAAAGCAAGGCCCTCCTTGCTTAAGAGAAAGAGGTTCTCTTTATGATCTGTAATTAAAAACCCCACTAACTTGAGTATCTTTGGAGCTTTTATTTTTCATTTAAACTTTATGAGTTTAAGCTCATTTGGCTTGAGAGATAAGTTATTCAGGTAGGTCAACTATGTCAAACAGGTAGTTAGAATAAATACAAACAGATGCAGAAGGTCTGAATGCTCAGATGTGTAAATAACTGCATGGAGGCCTGGCATATACTGCTTCTTACCCACCACTTCTGAATTGAAACTATGAATCTCAGCATGGTCCTCTGCACTGTCAAAGCTTAAACCACCGCTTTTGAGTGATGATGGGTTGTACTGAAGAATGCATTTACAGGTAGTGACCACAGCGCAGGAGTCAAGTAGCACTCTGTCGCAATGACGTGGTTGTGATCGTCTGCTAGTTCTCTTCCAAAGCTGCCAGAGACTTTGAGTATGTTTCTTCTATATTCTTGAGATTTCTTTCTCATTTCAAAAATCAAAATTATAGGGGAAAAATATTTAAACATCCAGAGTCTGGAATGCTTCAGAATCTATACGTGTAAGAAATTATACTTTTGGCTTTTACGCAGACATGTCATAGACTCACAGACTCATGCAGGTTGGATGGGACCCAGGATCCAGTCCAACCCACTTCTCAGAGCAGGGTCTCTACTGAGTTCAAAGTAGGTTTCTCAGGGTTTTGAAAACCTCCAAGTGTGCAGACTTCTTGGGCTACCTGGGCTGCCTGCTCCACTGCTTCATGTCCTGTCACTGTCAAAAACTGTTTTCCTAATGTCAAGTCAGAACCTCCCATTTTAGTTCATGTCTATTGTCTCTAATCTTCCAGCCAGGCATCTCTGCAAAAATCTTTATCTTCCCAAGAACCTTGTTGCAAGTATTGAAAGGCTCTATTAAGTCATCCTAAACCTTCTATATCAGTGCTGTGGAGGTGAATGTTTGTGTTCCTATATTTTCACTGTGACTATGACACTTCTGTAACTGTGATACTATCTTCAGTTATTTTCTATACGTTCAGATGGAACCTAAAATACTCTTAAAGTTTATGGATCGGATTATGGTAACTTCCCCTTAACTAGACACGTATAGATGTGATATTTTAATATAAATATACAGTGTATCTATATGTGTAACACAGGCATGTATTACTTTAATATATAAAGATTCTATATATTTTAAGCAAGACATAAACATAATTTATGTATCTATAAATTATATATAATTTTATTTCTAGCATCTGTCAAGTGCTTTAAGCAATTTTTGTACTACTATGCTAAAACTCCTTCAGAAATCTCATGTATTTAAGTGCAGAAAAGTAGTAACTTTTATCAAACAGCTCTGGTCTGGTAGGACTAGAATTGAAAATTTTCTCATCCTGTAAATAGAGAGAAAATGAAATATTTTACTATTATTACTGGCCTTATTCATTCTAACATCATGAGTCAGCCCCCCCCCAAGAGAATAAAAGTATTAAGATTCTTTATATGTCCCTTCATTTTTGTTTATAGTTCTGTTTGTCTCATGGTTTAAGCTTTCCCCACTGGCTACTGGAGTTAAAAACTTAACTATTTTCCGCTACTGCAGCAACTTACAG
This sequence comes from Haliaeetus albicilla, assembly GCF_947461875.1. Classification (NCBI taxonomy): domain Eukaryota; kingdom Metazoa; phylum Chordata; class Aves; order Accipitriformes; family Accipitridae; genus Haliaeetus; species Haliaeetus albicilla. The sequence goes on along the minus strand of NC_091490.1, from coordinate 21,648,371 downwards.
GGGCCAAAATGAAGGGGCGGTGGGGGAATCTCTGAGTACTTTATTTCAAAGGGAATGAGTTAGCAAGAACAGATGATGGTCTGTGTACAGCAAACTGAAAAAAGTACCAAAGGGAAAAATTTCCTCAGGCATATTAGTCTGCACTAACTTCCAGAGGTATAAATATCCACAAAAAGTGGAAGCCAGAAACAATGCTTTTATTATTTTTTACCTCAGTAGAACAATTCAGAAAGTGGCTTCGTCTGTGGGAGTTTTCACAGTTGGCTGAAACACAAAGTGAGAAAGTTTTCAGCTAAAAACATTTGGCAGAAAACTGAAGGTTTTTTAAAGCAGCTGCAGAGACAGTAGCTTATGTCTCATTTTCCTCCCTTGGCTTGTTCGAGGCTGGACTCCATGGTGCTCTTGCAGTGATAGCATGGGGTTCACAGTGGTGCTGCTCAGGAAGCTCTGTATGTATATGGTGGAAGCCACCGGTATATCTAATTGGTCTGTATTCCACATCAGATGATAAGTTAAAACAAGTAGTATAGGAACTCATAAGTACTTGCATACAGGGCAAATATAGTTCTGTTTTGTGACAGTGAAATATATTAATATGCCTAAAACATGCTTAAATAATAAAAGTAAGTCCAAACTCTGAATTATAAAGTTAAAATCAGATTCAGGTTAGTGAAATAAAACTATGGGGTTACCCTGGATATAACAGAGGTTAGAACCTGCCTCAGGTTCAGTGGTAAATAAAAATCAAGAGAATACTGAAAGCATGCACACTGTTGTCATAATTGCATGTATTTCTTGAAGGTGTGTATTTCAGTGACCAAACCTGCATGTTATCCTTCTGGAAACTTTTTTTTTAAAGGTAATATCTTGTTTTTAAGTTAATGCCAGAATATTAAGCTATTAAAGGCTATTAGCTAATAATAATCAGGTATTCAGAAAGTTAAAACAAGATCACCTATTTTTAATAAGCCTGTAATCTCTGATGAATCGAATGTCATGATCTTAAATTCTGAATGTGATTCTCAAAATTATTTATCTTACTGTACTTTATAAGATTTCTTATTAGATAATTGTTACAGGCACTAAATGGATGTCTCTCAGGAACATTCAGTTAATAAATTTAAGTAGATCACTGTCTTTCCACTGAAAACTGCCAGAAGGAAACCAGCACACATTTGAAACACACAATACAGTAGAGTTGAATGTCTTCTTTTTTTCTTTTTTTAACTGTTTCTTAATCCACATATTCTTGACTTTTTTTTTTTAATTGTTTAGACCATATTTTATAAACTTATTTGTTACCCTGTTGTTGTTAATTCCAGATGATTGACAGGAGAAACTAGGGGCTGAATGTCAAAGTACATAACTACGGTAGCAGGAAGATCAGGGTAGATTTAATATATGTTGTTGTGAGTTGCTGTTCCCAGTGAACAGGTTCTGATGAGGTATCTGGTTGATGTGAGGAGTTAAGGAACAATCATGCTGCTATGGATCTTTTTTGGTCTAATGTGGCTACTTCCAGGAATGAAAGAGGTGAAAGGTGCTGAGTCCATCTCTTTGCACAGGGGTGATTGCAAAAACATGATCTAACCTCACCTATGTTGCCTAGATACAATTGATTAATGTGTGATGGATGCAATTTACATTTTTTTCTAAAGCAAGGTATAATATGGAATTTTGAATCAGTTAAGATACTTTGCAGCAAATGGCAACTTGTAGGAAAAAATAAAATGGTGAGCTGAAGAAAAGAGAATCTGAGAATAACAATATAAAATTTCTCCTTGATTTAATTATGATTATGACAGTGAATTCAAAGTTTCTTCAAAGCCCTTCTTCTATGTACTGGCTTTTCATTTGAGAATCTCAGGAGTTCTAGAAACAATTAATTAACCTTCTTAATAATTCTGTGAAAGAAGATCGGTAATTATTATAAGAATCATTTTAGAGTGGCAAGGCACAGAGAAGTTAAATAGTATACATAATGTTAAATACTTCGGTAGTGTCTGAAGTAGTTACAGTGTGAATTGTGAAAGGTAGAGTTGGGATCTGAGAACAATCTAAAAAAAATAGCCACCTTTAGGATATCTTAGATTGAGAACAAGAAGTAATTTTCTAATCTTGATACTCTTGTTCTTTTAACTATTGGACCTAAAAGCTGTCAAACATTAGTTGAACAGCAATCTGGATTTCAGTAGCTATAGGAACAGATGTAAATACAAATATCTCTTATGATGAATTAGCTTCTATTTGATATTTTTCTAAACTTCTTTGGATCAAAAAATTCCAAGAAAGTCTTGGCTTCTGAAGTATTTTTCTAACATTCATAATACAGACAGACTCCTTACAAGATGAGTAGAGCTAATGGCTTATGTACTAGTAGGCAATCTTTTCTTAAAGAAGTCTGCTTTAGAGCAATGGCTTGAGGAAGCAGAAGTCATTATTTTTAATGCTAATGTTGATACTACTATGAACTGTATGAATTCTTCCTGACGTGCGAGCAATATTTTGGATCATAAAAATAGAGATTAAAATACAGACAAAAATGTAAAAGATGACGTGGAATCTGATGTGTTTTAATGAAGAAAAACCTCATGGTCAGCACTCAAAGCTTATGTGAGGATAAACTAGATCCTACAGGAGGAGTACAGAGGGGAAAAGGAGCTCCAAAAAATTCCTATAATGCAGCTAAGAGTAGTTATTTAAATTTATTGTTATGTTCAGTGACAACTATTGTAATACTGAAAAGAAAAAAACAGAGCAGTGATTACAGTTATTTCTCCTTAGGTGCTTGTGTTTGAGTTTTGATATGATCCTTTGACTCGCTTCCTTTGTCCCCTAAGCTACAGGCAGGTTGTACAAGCCCAGCCAAAGGAGAGAAAAGGCAATCTCTGTTTCTCCCCATATCTGTAGACTGATCTCGGAGTAAGGAAACTCTTACAATTTGGGACGAGTCATCTGCAGCTTCAGTGGACAATGAAAACAATACCAGCTGTACAGTTTGCAGGGAGGGCCTAAAGCCATGGTATTCCCGTGGCCAGGAGGAGAAAGAGGGAGTACTGTACACCTCCAATATACATGGACTCTCGTTATCTGGGGGATTATGAGGGAACAGGGTTTGGTAGATTTCCAATTATCTTTACTACATCCACACATTGAGCATTATCTTTCCATTGCTGAAAGAGAAGTAGCTAGGAAGTTAGCTGATTTTCACTGTGTGATAAATTGACATCCAGGACTGAAGAGCTGCAGATTTACACTTGGCTAGGCTGCAGTGCATTCCATTGTGTTCATTTCCTCCCTGCGTGGTCTGATAAGGCTGTTTCAGAGCCCTTCAGCTTTGATTTCACATGAATCTACTTTTCTTCTCAGCCTCATCAAGGTGTGAATTAGAACACTCTTCATTAAATACATTAATTAGAGGATTAGCTCCAGCCTGATGACTAAGGGACAATTCTTCCTTGGGTGAAAGAAGTGCAGTGTAGATGCAATGTACTCTTTCCTCCAGGCAAATGGGAATGCAGGATGTGAAGATAATCTATAGATAGATACATACATATTGTGGAGTAGGAAACGCCTTCAGTTTTTTTCCCCTGTATCTTTCATTTCTTTTGTAACTTTAGTTGTGTGTGTAACGTATTTTATAAAATAATTGTATTTAATGTTGGTTTAACTGAGAAAATGGAGAGGAAAAAATAAGAGACATAAATCTAACAGAAAGCCTATAGATATCTTCTTGGCTTGCAGATATCTTCTTCAGCGCTGTTTCCATGGAAATTATTTATAGTGCCTGGAGGGAGTGAAGTGCAGGTCACAGCTCTGCAGAGCTACAGTAGGCTCTCAGCCCAGTTAGGCAGAATCTGACAACAACAAATGGGCATGTCTTTGAATGGAGCTCTTCTCTTTCAGAGGAAAATGTAATCTCTTATAAAAATGTGGCTTTGAAAGAAAAATATTAATCTCTATGGCAGTTCGGGGTGAAATTGGAACCAAGACCTGTCGGTTTTCATAATGAAAACAGCTTCAAACTCGCTTCCCTCCATTCCCCCTCCCCTTACTGCTTGAAGTCGTTAAGGGTTTCGTCACATCTATTAGAGCAGAATTCTAAGTACCATTTTGGATAATCACCATGTATTCCAGTTTGGCTAATTATTTTACCGCTTGAATCTACCCGGGATATGCTGAAACAGAGCACAAAAGACAAATCTGGCAAATGCTGTGGGTATTGTCAATCATCCAGAAGCATATTCTGCATTTTATTTACATAAAAATATATCTTATATAAAATATGGAAGCATATATAGAATGTTTTTATATATTATATTTACATCTTTATGTATATTACATATATGTGTATTTTTTCTTCTCCCAAAGTTACAAAAATACATTATATAACAATTTGTGTGACAGCCTTTTGTGGAAAGGCATGCTTCCTATAAAGAACTTGTAAAGAGCAGTGATATATGGACTGCAGTTTGAATTAGAGTATCAATCTTCCATTTTGTCACAAATTGCTAGGTGGTATTAATGCAATATTAAGGAGTTTCTTACCCCTTTCTGTCAAGAAAAAATCCTTAAGAGCATTTGATTCATACGGTGTATAGCCCAGCCCACAATGAAGACAAAGATACAGATCCCCTCTTGTTGCCCTGGAACAGACCGAGATGGTGACTGGGGTGTTGAGGCCTGCATTGATTTGCAGTCAGAACCGTGTAAAATGGGATGCAGCTGGGTGTGGTATGTTGGTCATTAGTTCTCAAATACACTGCAGAAAGATGAGTTTGAAGCAAGGAAATTGTATGACCAAGGCAGAGGTCCTTCCAAAAGCATTTGTGTTTCAGCTGTTTGTAGTTGGCTTTCTGTAGGCAAGGTCTAGTGACTGTATCTTCTGTCTGTGGTTACCACAGCGTGAATCTATTATTGGTCTATTAGCAAAAAAAGTGAAAATGTTTTAAATTTTTCTCTTCAAGAATATTGAAACCAAAAGAAATTTGTTATTTTCATCATTAACTTTTTTTTTTTTAAGAAAGAGTAATTTCTTAGTCTCTTTCTTCCTAGTTTATTAGAAAATAATGAATACTCCCTATACTCTTCCAAGTTTAGGATATGCCATGGAGTTACCTTTGGCCTATGCAGGCCCTCTGTGAATCTGCTGTGGAAATAGCTAGAGTGTAATAGTGTGTGACCAGACATTGTTTTTTCCATTTTGTTGGAGAAATGTAGTGTGTTCAATATGACAGTAAGTCACGTCAGAATGACTTCATGTACATTCCAGGAAAAGATAAATGCAAGAAGAAAATAGTGAAATGGAATGTCCCAATAATAATTATTTTTGTTGGATGGTAAATATTTACACTAAGAATGATAATATTTGTCATTTGATTTTGCTCTCATTCATCTTTGAATTGTTGTAGATACTGTTATAATGTACTTTTCCAGTAGTTACTTCAAAATGTAAATGACAGTGAATAATAGTAATCACTCTGAAGTGTTTAACCAGCAACTCTACTCATATAAATCCAATTTAAATTGTTTTAGCCACAAACCCTGACTTTAAGTCTTGCTTACAACTATTTTTCAGATTGAGTTTAGTGTCTGAAAGGTTCTGCCTATTGTAAAGTGATAGACTTTCCTGTGACTTCTTAGCCAAATGAACTGTGAAAATTGGAGATGTTGAAAAGATATTGAAGACATGCCATGTCTGCTGGTCATATCAAGCAAGTAACTTTTATGATGGCTTAAGTACAGTGACAAGATTCATTATTGCTGTTGAACTTCTTTTGTTTTGGGTTTTTTTTTTAATGGAAAGGGAAGTTTTTACCATTCTAAAATTGTCTAGAAATGAAGGGGAAAACAATGTGTATCTTACTGATCCTTTTCTTTTTCTTCATTTGACTGACATGGTATAATATGAATTCATGTAGTCTGTGTGTCTGTCCTCATAATAGCTTCTCAGAGGGGAAAAAAGTATTGAATTTCCAATTCCATACCAGTGTTGTGACAAGGTCTCTCTACCTGCGCCCCCCCCCCCCCCCCCAATATCTATTAATTTTTTTTTTTTTTTTTTCATTTGGAAGATAGCCTTCAAATTAGCACTGTGTTTCCAAGTTCAATTGGGTGGGCCTCTTTACCACTCAGGTGTAAATATCTTAGAACCTTAGAGGTGTCTGCTGGCTGGAGGTTACATATTAACTGCAACCTAGAAATTTAGCGCTCACATCATTAATCCATTTGAAACCATCTGTCATAAAAAGATGCAATGTGCCACATCACTTTTTTTTCCCCTTTGGCATCTGCCAATTGATTTTTTATCTCTGAGAAATGTGTTGTTAAATTCAGTAATTTTGTGGACGTGCTTTTGTCAGTTTGGATACCTTGGATGATATTTATTAAGATTGCTTTCATTAAAAGAGGCTCCATTTGAAATCTTTTCTATATGGCAGTAAACAATTCTTCCTTTGGTGTCATCTTTTCTTGAGATGGACTGTTCTGAACAGCAGTATGCACAAAGCTGTTCTCCCTAGGAGATGCTCTTGGGAAAAAATGAGCAAAACAAAACCATCCCATATGCTTCCTTCTTGTGCAAAATGCGTTCAGATTTCCACAGTGGTATGGAGTGAATTATCTTAAATATGCTGGGATCTGCCCATGCATGTTGTGCTCCATCGCTATAGGCATGGACTAAATACAGGGAGTAGTAAGAGTTGTGAGCCTTTCCCAAAAGATATGGTGAATGGAAATTGAGTACTTAAGTGCATTCTGTAGTATTAAAGAGAGTAAATCTGTATGCGTTTCTAGGACATCATGCTGTGACAGACTGAATGCCAGGCTGTCTCTCTAACTGTGGTAAGAGATTCAACAGATGATAATTTGATCTGTTGTTACCCATGGTGGTGTTATGAAGATGTATACTAGTTAGCTCTCAAAAACTTAGTTTTAGGTTGATAAGAAACAGCCCTTTTGCACCATTATGGCTGCCTGAACAAGGAACACTTAGGTATTTCAATATTCCTTCTTGACATTCAGTAGCATACTTGGATCCATGCTGATCCTTTTGCATAGATACTGAAAAGAAACCTTATTTTTCTCATAACAAGCGAGATGGACTACTTCACTTTTCGAGACATATTCATTTATTACTTTTTCTCATTGTGCTTTGAAGCTGTTTCTTAGTAAGAGAAGGCTTATGTCAATGACAGTCTTCTGAAAAATAAATTTTTAGCAGAGTATTAATCAGCAATATTGTTTTTGCTGCAGGTCTTTTATACAAGCTTGTCCAGCACGGTAGAAAACCCTTTTTTGCTTTTGCAGATGGAAATAAAAAGATACTGTTTCTGACTATATTTTGCCCTCAAATTCTCATGCATATAATTGCAGTGGTAATTTGCTAATTGCTTGCTTCTTTTTTTGATCTACAAAAATCCTGAATATAAGCAGTCAGAACCCAGAATATGTATTCCAAGAGAAGCTCTAAAATATGATTTCATAACAATGAAACAGTATTTTAACCCTATCAGATCCTTCTATTCCAATGGTATCCCTATTCTTTCAATTGGATAGCATCTAGATTTGTGTTTCATTATAATATTATAGTAAAGCTGGGTGGTTTCAACTCTGTTGTCATGATAATGTTTTGACATAATACAGCTTCTCATTTATATTATAAGTTGCTAAGAGGTGGTTTTTAATTGATAATTAGTTAGCAGACTGGTGTTTTAGTTTGGTAGCCATTGTCTGCTGTATGCAGGGGCCGAAAGGAATTGCCTGCTAGAAATTAGTACACTGGTTAACTTTACAGTTATGTGAGAAGAGAAGGGCAAGCCTCCCCTGATGAATGCCTTGCAATGAATTCTTTTTCCTGAGGTGCTAATTGAAGTTTAACAATGAAAAAAAGATCAGATTGGCAGTGATTAGTGCCACCTCTCACAAGACCTGTACCCACTTCTGAAAATTTTACTGGCCTAAATGGCTTCTTGGCTTTGGTTTTCCATTGTACCAGATTAATCTTATTTTATTTCACTGAAGTGAAATAAGTAACAATAAATGTAGGGTAAATGGGTTCTTTTCAACTGATGGGTAGCCATGTGCTTATCAGCCAAGCAGAAGAGTACTACTCCTTAATGTGAATAATGCTTCTATACTGAGTTTTGCACAGTACTGTTTGAGGTTACTTTATAAGTGAATTTAACACAATTGTCCCAAATTTGTGAAGAACTCTGAGATGGACATTCCTGGTGAAATATTCAGGAGAGATTTGGTTGTTCTGTGCAGTTATCTACTAACCATTACTGTGTGCTAGCTCTACAGAGACATAAAATATACAATACCTGAGATTTTCCAATAGTACTTCAGGTTCATGACTCTTTCTCTAGAGCTTATTTCACAGCAGCGTGTGCAGAACCATTATGAATAAACATCTACTCCTGTGTTTGCGTAGCCAATCCATACAAGCATGAATGAGAAGAAATGATAATTCTGCAGTTTAGTCACTTACGAGGGGTACTTGTTTCTATAGTCATTACTTTATCTTTTTCTCTGTCTAGGATTTTAAAGTATCAGTGCAGTAGCTTATACACATGAGCAAGATGATACAAAATGCACAATGAAGAATTCTAGGCAAATAAATAATCAGCTGTCTTTGGCAGGATGGTGTATTTGAGAGGAAAAGCACTTAGTGTAAGCTGAAGTGACCACAGGTAATGTAGTTCCATGGATGCGTCAGTTGCCTGTTCTCCTGTTGGCACTTAAAGCTTACGTTTTCTATTACAGTTCCAGGATAATTATGCAGCTCCCTGACATGAATGGACTTGGTTAGTCCCTAAACAGAGTATGTTTGCAGTTGAAATCAAATGCAGTCAATGCTTTTGGATTCTGTTAATTAGGGCTGGCACTGAAGGCATGGGAGAGAAATGTGCAGATAAATTGTGTAACTGCTTTCAGCTCAGGTCTGTAATAGTAATTACATATGGAAATGCATGATGCAGAATGATTAATTTTTCTTATGACTCACACCTCACTCTGGGCTTGTGCTAAGGACTGTTTTGTATGAACTATCTGCAAATGGGTATCTGATCACTCGGGCTGAGAAGGCAAAAGTAACCAGATCTGATGCTAAATGAAACCATTCCTTTGGGTGAAGTTGGCTATACAAGCTGATGTGTCTTAGCTGTACTAATCTAGTGATCTAGCTAAGATCAGGAGGATATTTGGCCTTTTGAATTAGAATAGAATGGAGTATTTCAGTTGGAAGGGACCTACAACAATCATCCAGTCCAACTGCCTGACCAATTCAGGGCTGACCAGAGATTAAAGCATGTTATTAAGGGCATTGTCCAAATGTCTCTTAGACACTGACAGGCTTGTGACATCGACCATATCTCCAGGAAGCCTGTTCCAGAGTTTGACCTCTCTCTCAGTAAAGAAATGTTTCCTAATGTCCAGTCTAAACCTCCCCAGTGCAGCTTTGAATCATTCCCATGTGTCCTATCATTGGATACCAGGGAGAAGAGATCAGCACCTCCCTCTCCACCTCCCGTCCTCAGGAAGCTGTAGAGAGCAATGAGGTCAACCCTCAGCCTCCTCTTCTCCAAACCAGACAGACCCAGAGTCGTTAGCTGCTCCTCATAGGACATTCCTTCCAGTCTTTTCACCAGCTTTGTTGTCCTCTGGATGCATTCAAGTACCTTCACATCCTTCTTAAATTGTGGGGCCCTGAACTGCACAGAGTGTTCAAGGTGAGGCTGTACCAATGCTAAATACAGTGGGATAATCACCTCTTTTGACCGGCTGAATTATGTATGGAAAAGAAAACTTTGATATGATCTTTATACCTGCAAAGGAAGGACCTTGGCATCATAGCATTTTATTGCGAAGATTAGGATTATAGAAATATCTAGTTTAACCTCAAAGCATGGTTAGCCGTCAGCTCAGACTACGTTGCTCAGGGCTTTGTTCAGTCTTGAAAACCTCCAAGCAGGGAGATGGCACAGACTCCTTGGGGGACTACCTGACTGCTTCACAGTGGAAAAGTCCCTCATTACAACCAGCCTGAGCCTCTCTTGTTTCAGATTACCCCCACTGCCTCTCACTCTCCTGCCATGCACCAGTGTGCAGGGTTTGGCTCTGTCTCCTCCATAATCTCCTTGCAGGCACTGGCACGTTGCCAGTGAACTGGAAGATATGTTCAAGAGCTGGAACATATGTTTGTAGCACTGTTTATTTCACCTGTATTTCTGTGTTCCTTTTGAATGTTGCAGAATAGTATGTGAAACAGCATGTAGGTCCAACAAGATGTATTGAAGCATCCCGGAGTATTTTTGCTTTTTAAGTCTCGAGCTTTCATAAATTCAGATTTTATGGGAGGAGTAAGTATGCAGTGTTTTTTCTTTCTTCCAAACCTGACTTTTAAAGCTCCTGGGGGTGGGGAGAAGAAATGAAAAAGAAACAAACAAACAAACCCCAAAAGAAAACAGGTAAGTTTTGATTTTCCTTGGATTTGTAATTCCATTCACACTAACATTCAGTCTGGCTGTGACGTGTGCATGAGTGTTGGTGAAACTCCGCTTGTAACAGAGGTATTGATGTGTTCACAGTCAATGAAATCTTAATGCTTCCCTTTCACATTAGGTGCACCTGAATATAAGGCTGACTGTTTTTAATTCGGATCTCAAGTATGGCAAAGTAATGATTGTTTTGTATTTTTTTACATTTTAACTCTGTAGATCTGTTTGTTCCTCAGTAAAAAATGTACAGTGAAATAGGAAATAACACTTATTCCAGGGCTGAAATTTTTTTATCTTTGATGATAAAGAATGGTATTGAAATCAGTATGGGACAAATTAAGTTCTGTCACACAGCAGTGGTTGACTTTCTAAATCTATTATTAGTGAACTGCGACTGTTCAAATCAGCACTGGGTATGGTAACATGAATTTTTGAATTTATTTAATAAGGGTAATCAATATCTGTTGGAAGGCAGTTCTAATAAAGCCTCTTAGAAGAAGATGAAAAACGAAGGTAATTCTTGGAGTTCTTGTTCAGCTAGCATCAGTGGGGACCTTGTTTAAATGAAGAGGGAATTTGGTTCAAAGATCAAACACAGAGGTCTATCATTTTTCTTGAGTATGTTTGTATTTAGAGGTTGGCTGTAAGATAGCCACAGTAGGCACAATGGGATTGCATGGATGTATGACATAGGAATACTATATTTTTATGTGAGCAGTAAGAATGCTTTCTTGTAATTCTATTCAAGTTGTTTGCTTTAAGGAAAAAATAAGGAAACAATGTTATGGTTATCTAGTCCACTGGATATAGACACACCTATTGCTGCACTGTACCAGTGCTGTTTGTAACCATGACAAAAAAGGGAGAAATTGACTCTCAGGACTGTAGCAAATAATACCAACGTACTGAAGTGGAGGAGTACAACATCAGCTGTACTACCTGGACTCTGCCCCATTTGAGATGCATTGGTAGGAAATGAGTGGCTGAGAGTTGGATTTAATTTAAATGCTCCTACATTTACATTTCAGATAATTGATTCTTGGGTTTGTGAGGTTTTCTGACTCCCTGTTCTGGTTGATTGCTCTTTCATTTTTAACTTTTGTGTTCTCATAAGTTCCTGTGATGTCTAATAAACCTGGCGATGAGAGAACATTACTGTTAGGAGCACAAGTTTCTTCACACTAAGTGTTGAATCTGTTCCTCTAGCTAAGTAATAACAACCTCGATACATATAATACCAAATGTTAGCTCTTTTTTTTTTCTTTATTCACCAGTAACAGAACAGTTTTTCAGCACAGCACTTGTACTTTGAACCTCTTCTTATTCCTCTAAAATTTTGGTAACTTTCTCAGCAGGAGTCAGAGACCAAGTGACAGCTATACTCAGTTCAATAAAGTGCTGTGAGGGGTTATTGACTGCAGTGGCTTTGGCTTTCTGCACACTTTTCTGAGATTTTTCCTTTATTTTCCTTAAAGCACATTTCACTTTCATTTTTGTGGCTCCTAGTTAAAGCTGATGATCTCCTTTAACATTGCTTTGTCAGACTGTTAGTTAAGCAGTGCCATAATACACTAGAGTCTTTGTTTTGAAATCCAGTAGCTAAATTTACTTAACAAATGTAGCCTCTACAAAAGTTAATGGAATTAAACCAGAGCTCTGACTTGACTCTTACATCTTAGCACTGAAAATAATTTGTCCATTTACTTGTTCTAGCTCACAGCTTAGCACTGTTCAGCCTTTGACCTGGAGAACTCTGAGCCACAGGACAAATAATTTGTGTGAGAAGTTCAGTAGAGTTGGTCATGGAGACTTTACACAGAGAATGTTTGTTTTGAGGGTATTTTTACCTTCCTGCTAAAAAATGGAGTAATACGTTACTTAAAATCCCTCCTATGTTACAGATAAAGATCCCTTTGTTGTCTGTACTATAATGACCAGCACTATCTGACAGTATGCGGTTGCCCAGGAATTTCTATTCTTTGCTTCTTTCTGACCACCTGCAATGCCTTGCAAACAAAATCCTACCTGCTATATTCATTTATTGACTCTCCCCTCTAGTTTTAGCACTATTTCCATTCTTCCTCTTAATGGTCATATTTACGTTTCTATATTTTTGGGGTTCCTTAAACAATATCTTAGACAACAAAAACAGCTGGTTTCCTGTTAGTCTTACAATATGAACAGAGTACTTTGTTCTCGTATCTTAAAAAGGGAGATTCTCTTGTTACTACTGTCACTAACCATTAGACATTAATTTTCTAATGATTTAACACATTTTGTCTTAACAGAGGTTTTAAAGTTTCTTCACTATCAGCTGAATTCTTTCACTTGTTGCAAAAATATTACCTAGAATGAAAAAAGCAACTTAATTGCATGAATTTGATATACAGTGATACATTAACTGCACAAAGTTATGTAACAGTGGGAAAGTAAAATGGTGACATATGTAAGACCCACGCCAATATATTTTAATGTGGATTTGAGTCTTAAACTTTAAGCTTACTCTGCAGCAGAATATGGCTGATTTGCTGACATGCTTCCCCCAGAAGAAGGAAGTGTTTGTATCAAATCTGAGTAGGCAAAGCGATAAGTGCATTGTGACCAGGTTTACTTATGAATGCCTCAGTCCATGCAGTAAATACCATAGTCTTTGAACATTTGTGAGTTCAGTGGAAAAACCCCAAAGAGTCATCATACAAAAAAGATGAACAAATTGTTTTCACACAGGAATTGGGTATCACATTTTCAAGGGCGCAGCAGGAATCTCACTGTCCCCACCTACTAATTCCAGTGTTCATGCATGTCACTCTGCACACACAGCACATGTTGGCCCATCTTTGATTATTTGCTTTGTACACGTGAGCTCAGTCATTGTATATACACATCAAAACACTGGAGCAATGCAAATAAGGAAGACTTGTAACAAACAGCCCCCACCCTCTTAATCATTTCAGTGGAAGTAAAAATTGGCAGTAGAAGATGTGCTCACTTCTTAGCATGCGGGCTTAGACCTGGATGCTGGTAGTTTAGATGTTCTTGAATGGAGGTTTTCCTTCCAGTCTTCAGCTGGCTGCAATTATATTTCTGTCATCTGTGCTGATTTTTTTTTTTTTTTAAATCTTACTAAATATGAAAGCAGAAGCAAGGATAAACATCTGCTGTAGAAAATATTCTGAATTGCAGTTTAGAGAGCTTATGAATACTGTAGGCTTATGACTTGTACAAAACTGTGTGGGTGGCACACTGTCAAGTGCAGACAGCATGGTGGGACATCCCAGTATGGAAATCTTTTTTTAATGGTAGTGAAAAGATTAAAAAAATATATATTTGGAGGGAAAAGGCTTGATTTGGAGGGTGAGAATGGCATGCTGGACACAAATTAAATTACTGTGTGGATTTAGACAGATATCACGTGATTAAAAATCCATGTGCTTAATCCACCGAGTCTTCATAGAGCTCATTGTCATCATGTGGGAAAATTCCAGCTGAGAACTTTGAGCTGATTTACATGAATAAGTATTAATTTGTGGATCTCAGGGACTTAGCCTTGTATTTCTAAAATCTCAGTTTCTCATGCTATTCTATGAACCAGGTAGGATTTGAAAAATCAGCTGTGCTTTTTCACTAGTAAAACTGTGTTTTCTGATTCTGTTGTCGTTTTCAGCTCTTTTGTTAGTGCTTCTACCTGGCTTTAATGTTGCTATGTCTGCCAGCTGGGTGTCTAGCTAACTCTCAGGAAATATTAACAGAAAGTGTTTGAGAAATGGATGATTGAGCTGTACAAAATAAATATTGTGGGCTCTGACAGAATGTAAAAGATTGTACTTGTTACCAGAACACTCTTCTGATTTCCGATATAAATGCCAGCTAATAAATGTGTTCCAAAGACATGCCTGCCTAATATGTTGGATTTGGAAAAGAAATTTTCCTGGTAATTCCTGTATGCTTAGCCTGCCTGTCATTATCCCCCTCAGCTTTTTTTTTTCAATGATTGTGCATTTTACACAAGTGCAAAAGAGAAGCAATTTAAAAGGCTTTTTGTGTGTAAGATACTCTACAGGCAACTCACCTGCTGGAAATGAAACAATTCTGCATTTGTGATAATTTTCTCCCCTGCATGTAACATTTATTCCACAAAAGGCGTGATTGTGGAGATGCGGTTCTTATTTGCTGATGCGTTAGTTAAAGTGAATAAAAACATGATTTTGTATTATGGTTTAAACCAAACTGGGCAATTTTTAATAAAAGCAATTTCTCTACAGCAGGACAGGAAATTGTTTTCCCATCCTATAAATATTCACTATTTAAATACCTTCTTTATCGTAATGAATTTTGGACCCTTGAAAATATTAATGAACTTATATTATGCAAAAAATGCAGTGAGGAAAATTGAAACATTTAATTAAATTGATTTTGGAATATTTAATTTATTTTTATCCTTATTTTATATTATAAATTCATATGTTCAGATATAAGAGGAAATTCTAACAAAAAATAGTATTTTCTGTGTTTTGAAAAACCAGCATAAGCTATTTGGATATCCATAGAGATTTTTCCATTTCTCTTAAGCAAGAAATCTGTTAAAGTTTCTTTTCCACAAAATGTTTTAGCTCTGACAATGCCATGTTTTTAATTGAAAATATTTAGTCAAATAATTCTAATCTACCTCCAGTACAGACTTTACCCTTCTGATACAGCCAATACTAGATTTGCTTACTTCAGTTTAATTAAAAAGACAATATAGGACATTTATCATATTTTAAATGACTTCAGTAAACTGAGCAGACCCAGTGTTTTATTGATCTTTGCAGCAGTATAGTCACCAAAATATTATAATGAAAACTTCTGTAAGAGCTTTCACATTGGCACTGTGCTGAATTATCTTGGACAGACTATGCTGATCCTGATAGTAGCCCTTATGCTGAATACAAAAATGCTAGTGCTTGACATATGCAAAGTAATTTAGGGGTCAGAATATAATCCTATCTACAACAGAGAGCAGGGGTCCCCTTGCACTCCATGAGTTTGTTCATGTGAGTAAATGTCCTCACAAATAACTACATAGGCACTTAAAATTTTAATGGCAGATGTATCTCCAGATGGGCAACTTCCGTGGCCAATGTGCCTTCTCAGACACACCAGCAAACAGTCAGTATTACTGAGCAGCAAGGGGATGCACGCCATACTCAGCGTTGGCCACCTAATGTAACTGCTCACTGAGCTGTTAGATCTCCACAGGCTCCTGGTATCGTTTACAGAGAGAGGTCAGATCTCCCAGGTAGCACATTTGAGGCAGGACCCCAGGGGCTCAGAATTCCCTGCTGTACAAACCTGCATTTTTCCACTGACTGTAGAAAGTTCAGGATGATCTGGTACAGTTAGGAGCCTAAAGGTGAGGGAATAAATATACCTATATGGATTACTCAGTATCCTGCTGCAGAATACCCTGACAGACTGAGAGCCTTGGGGGCTTTGTCAGTAGGTCACAGGAGAGCAGGGCCATGTGGCAGTCCCGTGCACATGTAATGCATGCAATGCAATCCCATTGCACTTAGTAAGCAATTTATGCAGTACAGGAGCAGTTTCTCTGGGCATTCACTGTAGTTATTTTCTAGACGAGCTACTGCTGCACCTACTACGAGAGACATGGGCTGGGTCCCGGAGGCCTTTGACAACCCTTTTTCTCATGATATTGTCTGCAGCTTAGCTGTGGTTTTATGTTCTTCCAGGTAACTATTGGAACTGCTAGTTTAGTTGTCAGATCCTTGCTAGTGGAAACAAAAGAGCCAGAATTATAGTTGTATTCTTTGTGTGTATTGTGTAGCTATATACAGTGGTCTGCAACCCACCTACATACAGAAGACCACCCACAAACTAGCTCTAAAGTCTCTGTTGTTCTGCTACAGCAGATATTTCTGCTAATTCAATTCATTAAGTCCATCAGCTGTCATAATTTTTTCCTCACTTGTTTTTAAATTATGGTATTTCTAAGAAAAGTGAAATTTCAGGCTGTTGCTTAAGCATTCATGTAAGAAGCATCACTTAACCATTTTTTAAGGGATTGGTTGTGTGAAGTAGGACAAGAAAGTGTCAAAAATACCAAATGTGTTCTGCTTCAGAAATTTATTATGTTACTGAGCACCAGTGCTTGGTTTGTGTGGCAATGCTGTGTTCTGGCTGTCTCCTCTAGACTCACTTCTTATGGCTCCCTTACGCACTATGCCATGCTAATGGCATGCTGGTTGTCGCAAGGGGATGACTTCTTCAAGGAGTGTTTTAGTGTCTTTGTGGAAGAACAGAAGTTACTGTAGGTCAGCACTTTGTTAGGCTCCATGGGCTATAGTTTCAGTAGGTTCTCTTCAAAATATACTTGACTGGTATGGACCTTAAATTAAAGGTTTCCAGACAGATTGATGTCAAATTGTCTGCCAAAGAATGATACTTAATGAAAGTTTTGCTGTTTCACACCATAACATCGTTAGTGTTTTGTAGGTGTGACAAATCTTGATCTTCAAATGGATTAAATTTGTTTCATGGATACCATGGGTCATAATTTGTTCCTCTTGGCTTAGAATTAAAATATTAGGGAGAGGATTTCATGTTAATCCTTACTTAAGGGTGTTAAAGATTAAAGTGAGTTCTGATTAGCATAAATCTTTCAGACTCTGCTCCCTGGCCCCTCACCGCTGCCCATAGGTACCATCTTTTAAGAAACAGCACAGAGAGATTTTACTAGTTCATCAGAGCTTGTTGGGACAGCCCACTGTGAAAAGCAAATCCATCATGACTTCAGGCTATATGGTTCCCCAAGTAGGGAATCATAATCATTGTACATTTGCCAAGAGCCTGGAAAAGTCCTGTAATGACTAAATCTTAGTAAAATAATTCTAATCTTTCCTTCTTTGTCTGATCCTTCCCAATTCAGATAATCCTTTCTAGTTTTTCTTAAGTTGAAGTTCATTATTTTTGAAGTTAATGCAAATTCAGGTATCTAAATAAATAACCTAAATGTCATCCAATGCTTTCATAAAATTCAATAGAAGGTGCAAGCATCCAGTGCTTTTGAAAATGGAATGGTAGCTAAAATGTAATTGCCTTTAGTTGAACGATGAATCCAATCTGGATATTTAAATGTGTGTTATAATAGAGCCTGGACACCTGCTGCCTGTGTGCCATTAGTGCTTTAAAATTTTGGCCTCATAGCCCACTTTCAAAAACCCAGGTCTGAAAATGTGGAAAGTTTTTTCTCAACTGGGAGAACAACCTACTAATTAAATATCTAAAAGGGGGCTTCCATGTTAGTATTCTTCAGATTTCAGAGCTTTGGTACAAAGTTTTATCAGTATTAAAACAATATTAATGGTACTGAAATGTTACGAATATTCTTTTCATACCACACAGTCAGGTGCAGTATAGTCATGGAGATCTTATGGCAAGGTACTGCAATGAAACATAAATGCTATTGTTACAATCCCATTTATGGCTGGTTTAAAATGAGCATTTATTCCTAACTCTGAAGACACCAAGGGTACATGCACACACGTGCACACATATACACACACAAAAAGCAATTGCTAGCATTTGTAAAAGCCTCAAAGATTTTTTTAATTATAGACTAAAATATAGTAATTTTTTTCCTTTTAATCTGATCAAAATCAGCATCTCCATATTATACTAATTTTTCATTTTGGTGCTTATATATGCTAATATGTATATGTTATGTGTATATTTTATATATATATTTTCGAGGGAAAAAAGTAAGACTTCAGGACTTATAGCTGGCCTAAATCATGTTCCTAATGCTGTGGTTTTTGATCTCTCTGGTGTATCTAAAATTCCCCCTCCACTTTTCACTTACATTATATAGAACATTCTTTACACATATTGTTAGTGAAGCCGTGATAAGAGGTAGCAGTGGTAAGTGACATAATTGATAGATTGTTGGCTTTTTTGGGGCAGGTTTTTTTCTAGGGAACTGAGATTAAAAACTCTTGGCTGTAAAATTGTCTGAAGTACTCTCCTCTTCACCTTTGCTCCCCAAGATGAGCTTATATTTACTATTAGTGTTAATGCTTCTTCTTCTAAAAAGGAATCTTACAAAAATCATAATCGGTGTTTGTATCCCCTTCACAGAGAGAATTTTGGAGTAGTTCCATCCACTGTCTTAAAGGAGCATTATACATCCCAAACAATTAAAATTTAGGATCAGGTACTTCAATCTGTTGACAACTCAGAGTGAAGACAACACTCCTCATTAGCTACAGCGTTTGTCTTAGATTATTGGGGTGATCCTGTGCCCTTTGACCAGTGCCAGGAGGCTTACTCTTACCTCTTTTATGGAGAAATGATCAAGGATAAAACCACTGTTTCTTTGTATTAATACTGAACAATTTGGCTGTTAAATTACATTAACTTTCCGCAGTGACTTTGACAGAAATAATCAAGGCTTTTAAGACATGCCAACCTAATATAATATTACTTTAGCTTTGATTGCTACTGTGGTTATGAAGAAGAGAAGGGAACACATTGCAGGATCACAAAAGCAGAGGGGAAGATGTTTTTTCATTGGAGTTCTGGCTTTTCAAATGTATTTGAGAACAGGTACTGTACCGTAAAGAATTCTGTTTTAACTAGCTCTCAACATTAAGGTTTTTTTAATTACGTTTCCTTCTTCATAAGACATTTTAACAACACCAAATGATTTTTAAAAATAATAATTTTAGGCTGTGTCATTATGGATGGGTGGATGGATGAATATCTGTCATTGCATATGACAGGCACCTACTCTTACAGAGCTGTCAGGCTTGTGCTTTTTGTGTTATTGTTTCCAAGAAAGACTGCAGTTGTTAGGAGAGTTCTTACAGCAGAAGGCAGAAGAGAAGGCATTTAAGATCTCTTTTTCAGCAAAGCTGAGATTTCATATGGCAGGATACTAAGTAACTGTATGCATAAAGTACTGGACACAATGGTTAATGCTAATTTTTGGAGAGGTATGTTGAACTATTGAAGGCCTTGATGTTCCCATTGACATTGCATCTGGTTTTCTATTGTGTTGTACTTACTGTAGTCATTTGTGAAAATTTTATTCAAAATCTGTGGTAGTTACTTTTGATAGTTGCTGTGTGACAGTGAGAGAGATAGTACAAAGTGTAGGGAAAAGAAGAATCACTTATCTTGTTTAGAGACTGCATAGTATCCATGCCTTATTTCCTCATTCTGGCAATACTGGAATATTGTTAGTATAGGATTATTCAAGCATAAATTAATCCCTAAGTAGAAATCTATATTTGGATTGTGATGTTGTAAATCATCTTACAGCTGAATGTCAGATATCAGCATCCTGAGCACTACAATTTTCTGTCAACTGTGTAAATTCTCACTTTTAGGTGACATACTGTATTTTAATGACCACACGTGAGTAACACTCACACTCTGACAAAGGATAGAGAAAACAGACTACAGCAGTTTAGAATACTCAAATCACACCTGCACTTCCATTTTTCAAGGCAAAAATCAAGAGGGAGGGGTATCTAAATGAAGTGTGCTGGTGGAATACTGTTCTGGTCCTGATTTTCCAGCCATGCTGCTTTAACTGAAGCTACTCAGAGTTTTACCACTGATGGAAGGAAATTGTCTCTATGAATTGTTTTCTGCTTTATGCTTGACTACCTCTTTGTATCATTTCACAACAGCCTGTTTATGCCTGTACATGGGCCCTAGCCTGTCCTTCATGGATGAGATCCATGGAGATACATTACGGAATCTGTGTGAGCCTCTGGAAGTGCTTAAAAAGCTTTATAAATTAAATGTCACATCAAAATGAGCCATCTGGCCTGCCAAAGAAATAACTCACCTTAGTGAGTGTTCTAAATAGAACCATTGAATAAAAGTATTTACTACGTGTTATTCTAAAAGTAAAGGAAGAACAAGAAAAAATACCCTGAGAAAACCAGAAAAAAGTTTTAAGTGAAAAAACACACTGACACAACACTAATATATATTAAACTTGTCTTTGTTTTTTTTGTAATGTGAATGAAAGTAGGTGACCATCATGAGTTAAGAGGTGTTTCTTTTTGCAAAAGAGATAAGTATGTAGAATAGATTTGTCTGAAGTTTTGAGTGATTTTAGTGTGAAAGTCACTGCTGAAAAGCAAGAAGAAATGTAGTATACTGAAGAGAAAGAGTCAGAGTTCTTCATTCTCACATTATGGTGTAGAAATATTCTGCTAGAAAGTGGAAACTTTAAATCATGGCTGCCTCCCTGTATTGAATGACAACCCATCTGAAAAGTGTACTTCTGGAAATTATGGTACTGAATCTTGTGATCAGCATTGCCAGTGGAGAGAGAAGTAAAAAAACAGAAGAGAAATCTTTTCAGTGTTACATTAAAACGCTGGCTTTGTTTTGGTTTTCTGTTATGTAGAAATGAGTGACAAAGCCACATGGAAAGCAAATGTGATTTCAATGCATCCGTTATGTAAACACATAAAAGTGTTTTTATCATTAGCTAATTACAGTTAGAAACCATTTTAATCATAACTAAGACCAGTTAAAAGATGACAAATGTTGAGTTTTGTAGTTATCCTATGACAGATGTGATTCTGAGATACAAACCTATGATGAAGATATTAAATGTTTCATTAAATGCTTGCTACATAGCATTAATTCAATTCTGAAACATCTCCTAAAAATGAAAAGGAAGAAAGAATACATAATGTATATCAGTACAGGGCATGTTACCCCACATTAAATCAGTATTCTGCACTGGCAATAGGTAATGGTGATTATGTCAGTTAGACCAAGGTAGAAGGTTACTAGACTTCTGTAACAACTTTAAATCTTCATATCTTTGCATGGTCTCCTTGTAAGTCTTTTTTTTTTTTTTTTTCTCTAATACAAAGTTGCCTGCAGAGTTGCTGTAAATATTTTTGGAAAATATTGCTTTAGCAGTCTTAATACTGAGTCTGAGCAAAAGACCGGAGGATTTTGTGTTCACTATTTTATACTCATTTTAAAAAATCTCTTTTTTTTTTTTCTTTTAAGTTTATTTCATTAGGGATATTATGAAGTTTAAGGCTGAATCTGTAGGTCATCCTGTATTGCAGGTGAGATAAGGTATGTGGTGGGCATACTTCCAATCCTCCTAACAGTGAATTCAGGTGCATTTCCCTACAGTTGCAGGCTGTGGTTATTGTCTGTTACTCCAGTGTAATTTTATTGACACACTGGACATGAAGAGTGAAGTTATTAGTTGGGGTTTTTTTATAAGGATGGTTAGCACTGGTAACACATGCTATAAATATGCGATTGGGATAGCTTCTGTTTGAGATTTCCAGACACATCAATGTTTTCCTAATAGAACTGACTGGATTCCTGGGAATTCTGTCTAATTTTGCAGGGAAATACTAGACAAGTTTTAGAAAAATAAACTTGCTCTGTTTCTTTAATTTGTATGAGTTTTACATTTTAGCAATCATAGGAATGCAGTTTGTATTTGCTTTTAATCTAGTTTATATTTTGATGAAGTTCTGTCTTTTAAACAGTAACTGGTTGAAGTAATTTTCTTGTAAATCCTTAATTTGTCAGGCACTCAGCTGCTTTTAATAGTGTTGCTACTCCAAATGAGACACAAAAAGCAGCTTTTTAATGCTTTGTGTTTCCCAAGTTGCCTTTTAGAGCGTTTCTGCAGGAGGATCTATAAACAAGGTCTCATCTGGAACTAGAAAAGGAAAGTTAACACTGGTATTTTGGTGCAATCCTAAAGCAATCTGCATTTTTAACCATTAGGAACCATGCAGAAATACAATGTCAACTTTGATAATTTTTATTCCTAGTGTCTTTCTTCTGGGTGCTTTGCAATTGCACTTTGGAGTGAAAGTTATCACCAGAGTAACATGGTGCATCAGAGGTATCACAAAACGTCTGTGTGAGTTTGTTCATTTGTAACTGACATGGATGAAAAGAATGAAAACAAAAATTATGGCTTTATGCCATACTTGTCTATGGAGAGGTGCAATGAGATATTTAAGGTCAGCTGTTTTATGAAGCCTTAATGTATTCATAGTGGCAGCTGCAGTTTTCTTAGAATAGAATAGCAAGAATATAAGAGCAGCAGTGCTGTATGTTTTGAAGAAGAAAGTTTTTAGCATCTTCCCATCCATGACCAAATTGTAGATGATAATAAATTGCATAGAAAATGTCAGGAAATTGCATGGTAGATGTTCTGGCAAGGACTCAAATCAGATACTAGTAAAAGGTGGCTCTGGTTTAGGATATCACAGTCATTCAACATGGCTGCATCAAATCCAGTTTGCATCAGGTCCTGTGTATTACCACAAAGACATTGTTTGAAAACCCTCTGAACCATAGACAGTTGAGCAGTTGAGATTTTTCTTACGTTATTGTACTGATATTTCTGCTTGGTCTTCCATATCCTGAGATATTTTTCTCCATCAAGCCATTCTAGCACTAGTTCTTGTAACACTTCTGGTTTTCACTTTGAAGCTGCAGTCATTACAAGATACACAAGGACATAGGGTTATTAGTCTTGAAGAACTTTATAAATGTCAAGAAAACAGAATATGGTACGGTAGACGTGTATATCAGCCATAGCTGACGGTAAAGATAGAATTCCCTAGGCTTTGCTTGTTGTACTGAATTACAGGTTCGAAGAATGCTGAGGAATGGTAGTGAGTAAAAGGGGGAGGTGAATCCTGGATTTACAGAAACGTTGATTCTTATATGTCTCTTGTAGTAGCCAGCTGGTAATCACAAACACTGGGTGTGCATTATGCCAGGCTTACATTTCAGCTAAAGCACCTATAAAAATGTATTGGTACAATTGTAGGAGGATACATTTTAGTTGCTGTTTTTCTATTGTGCTGTTCTTCATAACTCAGAAATATTTGGTGATATAATTATTTCAGCCACCAGGTGGATGTGCAGCCATCTGTCCATTCTGCCATCAGCCAGGCTGCTGCTACAGTGCTGCCAGAAAGAGATATTTTTCAATGAGCAACCAATGCCTTTCCTCTTTCAAACTGTCCAATCTGTTTCAGAAATCAGTTCTTTTTCCTCAGACTATTTTGTGAACATACAGCAGATATTTCCCATTGCCAAGTGAGCTTGTTGGGAAGGGCAAAGCTACTCCATTGCAGACTGTACTTTTGCTTTGATCTTAAGCAGAAATCTGCTTTTATCGGGTTCAGTAAGCTTTCTTTTTCCACTATGCTGGTCTGCAGTATTTAGAAAAAAATACAGAGAATAAAAGCTAGGTATCATGGGATTTTCTCTTTCTTTCTGATAAGCCACCTTCCCAGTAGCATTTTCCAGGAGTGGAATCTAGATAGCTGCTGTCGTTTAGCTATGTTGACATATTCAGCAGCTGCACTTGATTTCGGGTAGTAAAAGTCTGAAACCTGCTTGAATGTCACTTACACTGAGTTCAGGTTTGATCAGCTTTACTACTTCTTTTGGATGTTTCAGATGCTTAAGATAGTAATGAAACACAAGATGCCATGCAGTAACACCAGTTAATTATTATCTTAGCCATATGGGGAGGTAGAACATCTGTTAACTGCATTTCAGCTCTATATTAACGTTCACTATGACACAGCTTATGCAGCGCTCTATCCTAGTCTCTTGTATAGCCCCTACATAGCATTGGTTAAAGCTCTGAATTTACATTTCATAAAGGAAAGTGTGATCTGATTTCATTTTAATATAAAACAAAGCAACTTTAAAAAACTTTTCCTACATAATGAAAATTAATACTTTTTCAGTTTTAGCATTTGATTTCAGGATTTTGAAAAGGTATTTCAGATTATACCCTGCAACTATTTTTAGTATATCCTGAAATAATGGAGGGAGAGAGAGAGAGAGAGAGAAAAGAATAATAATCTAAAATAGCAAACATATAAATTCAAGTCTAAACAACAATTGAGAATGTATATATTTTTAATAATTTTTTTTATCAGACTCTTTGTTTTTCTAAAAAGAAGTTTTGTCGGCAGAAATTAACTCATTTCATACTGAAGTAACAAATGGGCTGTTAATGGAATTGCCCGAATCAAAGGTTTGCTGTTTTGAATCCTGATGCCATTCCAAGTGAACTTTTTAGAGCAAATGTGGCTTACTATGTTGCTGTCCTGTGCTCTATAGCATGACAGTAGACCACCTACTTAAATAAAATGCTCTTTGAGTACTTCAGAAGAACTCTCAAGATTGATTTTGCTTTATGTCTTATAAATAACATATAAAAGTGCCGCTGCTATGTTACATGTCAACAAAACATCAAAAATAGAGGTGTGCCTTTTTGTTTTTAATATTGCCTTGACGTGAAAATCACATACTACCTTTCCTTGTGACAATGGCAGACCTTGGTGTCTGCCATCAAGGCCACTATTTCTTTGGGTTCAGCCTGTAACTTAAAAGGCAGAAGTCACTTAGAAGAGAACTAGTGTGGTGGACCTATGTTGCCCAGCTGTCCAGTCTAGGAACTGGATTTTGGAGCAGGTTGGGGCAAGAAATCTCTGTAACAATGAGCTTTGCTGGAACCAGCTTGATGAATGAGGTGTAGATTTACTAGCCTTCAAGTTTGCCTCAGCCTCCAGACATAGCAAATCCAGGGGCAGTTAAAGCTTTTTCTGCCTCCATCTGCCTGAGCTGTATCTTCTGGGGTAAAAAACTGTACCACAGGGAAAAATGCTGGCTGGATGGCTAGGCCCAAAGAGTTGTGGTGAATGGAGTTAAATCCAGTTGGTGGCTGGTCACAAGTGGTGTTCCCCAGGGCTCAGTATTGGGGCCACTTCTGTTTAATATCTTTATCAGTGATCTGGACAAGGCGATTGAGTGTACCCTCAGTATGTTCGTGGGTGACACCAAGTTGGGTG
The DNA here is from genome assembly GCF_947461875.1 of Haliaeetus albicilla. NCBI lineage: Eukaryota > Metazoa > Chordata > Aves > Accipitriformes > Accipitridae > Haliaeetus > Haliaeetus albicilla. The sequence continues at coordinate 21,622,981 of NC_091490.1, read as the reverse complement.
GAAGTGTTGATCTGCTTGAGGGTAAGAAGGCTCTACAGAGGGATCTGGACAGGCTGCATCGGTGGGCCGAGGCCAATTGTATGAGGTTCAACAAGGCTAAGTGCCAGGTCCTGCACTTGGGTCACAAGAACCCCATGCAATGCTACAGGCTTGGGGAAGAGTGGCTGGAAAGTTGCCCGGCAGAAAAAGACCTGGGGGTGCTGGTTGACAGCCGGCTGAATATGAGCCAGCAGTGTGCCCAGGAGGGCAAGAAGGCCGACAGCATCCTGGCTTGTGTCAGAAATAGTGTGGCCAGCAGGACTAGCAAAGTGATTGTTCCCCTGTGCTTGGCACTGGTGAGGCCACACCTCGAGTACTCTGTTCAGTTTTGGGCCCCTCGCTACAAGAAAGCCATTGAGGTGCTGGAGTGTTTCCAAAGGAGGATAACAAAGCTAGTTAAGGGTCTAGAGCACAAGTCTCATGAGGAGCGGCTGAGAGAACTGGGGTTGTTCAGTCTGGAGAAAAGGAGGCTGAGGGGAGGGAGACCTTATCGCCCTCTACAACTACCTGAAAGGAGGTTGTGGCGAGGTGGGTGTCAGCCTCTTCTCCCAAGTAACAAGTGATAGGACAAGAGGAAATGGCCTCAAGTTGCACCAGGGGAGGTTTAGATTGGGTATTAGGAAATATTTCTTCACCAAAAGGGTTGTCAAGCGTTGGAACAGGCTGCCCAGGGAAGTGGTGGAGTCACCATCCCTGGAGGTATTTAAAAGACATGTAGATGTGGTGCTTAGGGACATGGTTTAGTGGTGGACTTTGCTGTGTTAGGTTGGACTTGATGATCTTAAAGGTCTTTTCCAACCTAAATGATTCTATGATTCCATAGCTATGTGAAAAATGATGGAGGCTGTGCTAGCTAGGTGTTAAATGTGATGTCTGATAATTTACATGGACTCGTGCTATCACTTGCTTTTCTTGCAGGTTATCTTCCATTTTCTCATGAACTTTAGTTAAGCCATTCAGAAAAGCTAATGTATGGTTCTTTCCACAACTCTTGCTGGCTATGAATCTTATTTGTATTATAGGCAGTTATAATTTTATCATTTTGTGCTAAAAGCTGCAGTCTGTCCTTGTTTTATAACTTTGTATTTTGCATACTAATGATATTTTATATCACAAAATAGTAATATCCTCTTCTGCACCTTTTTATTATCTGTGTGTGTTACATAATATTATGTTTTCAAGTGTTCTCAGTAGACATTCTTGTATACAGTCATTGGATGTCACAGAAGCATATGGGCTTGCTGGTAAGGTAAGGTGTTGCTGGGAGAAAACAGGTTGTTTGTAGTTTGCCAGTAGAATGCACAGAAGAGAAAATAAAGCAAGTGGGAGCCGCTGAGGTGATTTTTTCAGGAGTAGGAGGGCAAAGTTTATTTGATCTTGTGTTAACTATTAGGTGTACAGAGCTGCTTCTCGGGCAAACAAACTACATCAGATTGTGCTTTTGGCTTTAGGTAGGTACTCATTTCTGCAGTACAGACTTAAAAATAACTGCTGACAATTTTAGGTAAAATAGAAAAGTGTGAATGAGATTAAAAGATTACTGAACGGAAGAACAATTTACATTTGAATTTTTGCTTTGAATTGTACAAAATGGTAAAGTTTATTCAACTTCCTGTCTTCTAACCACGTACATATAGGCTATATAGTAATGCCTCAAACATGGATATAAATAAGAATCTCCTCTAGTGCAGTAAAGACACTGAACAGATGGAAATTTCATTGAAACTGATACTGTGAATGTTTGGCAATGATGCAGGACACACAGACCCCAACATGACACACGGACCCCAACACAACATTCTGTTAACTTACTGCATCAGCAGACATGCTTTATCTAGGGTTTCTTTACAATCTACCATATAATGTAATTTTTAAAGTATGGACACTTGCTCCTTCAGAAATATTTGCTTTTAATCCCACAATCCAGAAGATCAGATTATTTTTCTCAGAGAGACTGAAGTGCTCATAAATGCTTTGCAGACCAGCCTAACATTTCATATACCACATGCAATGGGAAAGGACATGCAGCAAATTACTAGGCTGCTGCTGTGAGCTTAGGTACCCAGCAAGCACTTGTTCTCTCTGTTTGGTGTGTGTGAACATGCAAGCAGAAGCATGTGGTGCTGCTGTATCCATAGCATGGAAAAGGAGACGAGCAGCTGCTGACAGTATTTTGCTGTTCAGTTGACATTTAGGAGTTACCCCTATTACCTGGATCCTACTGTTGACGTTGATGAGCCAGAATTAGTGCACAATTGTTCATTGCTGGTTGTGGTCTAATATGCATAGTTCTGTTCACAATGATGTTTCCAAGTGCATATCCCTCTAAATGGCAAAACATAAAAGCAGGGGGAAAAAAAAATTCAGCCTTTTCATGGAATGAATTGTCTCCATGCCAGTTCTCTTCTTTGGGATCAAGTTAATCAAAACACTAGTCCCAAACATGCTCTTTATTTATTTATTTAGAGCAGCCTTTCTACATTCACACAAGCCCCTGAAAAAACGTTTCCTAATTCAAGCACAAGTGAAGTTTGCAGCTAATATTTACCACCTGAAATACATATAAGAGGATATAGGTTATAAATCTTTTATGCACTTTTTGACAGGCCATTATACTAACACCCACAGGCTCCATAGAATCACTGTTAAAAACATTTAGAAGTAATGAATACTTACTGCTTAATACATCTGGTAAAGAACATTATGATGAGAAGGTAAATTAGAAGAAGAAATGGAACAAACAGTAACTGGTCATGAACTCTGAAAGGAGAGAAAAGAATTGGTGCAACAAGTAGGTGAGGTGATGTTAGTGAAGAAAAAGACTTAACAGACAGTGAAAGGGAATTATTTGGTCATTATTTGACAGATAAGAAGGATATATGGAGGGTAGAAGGATGAAGACAGAGTAAAAGACTTCAGTTTATTTGAAGCTATGAAGTTGCATGGTAGTTTACCTGTGAAACTGTCTGGTTTTCATTTCATGATTAACTTTTTGTAGCTAGCGCATCTGCTTTTGTCCATTGACATCTTTCTTTTGAATCTTGCTCTAAATTCTTATTTTATGTGGACTTTTTTCAATGCAATGCCATCAGCTTCAGTGTGCTGATGTACCCAGTTGCATTGTGGGTGCTTCATCTCATGGAAATTTTTCAGATCTTTGTTTGTTTAAACTGTACTAGGCTGAAATTCTTTGTGTAAAATACAATCCAGCATTCCCTGAAACTGGTGGATTAGACCCACACTGCAGACAATGAAGAAAAAAAAAGAAAATAAAAGATGTATGGTGTATGGAAGGATGTATGGAAAAGACGTAGGAGAGGAAATGAATGCCCTTAGCACCCAGTGTTGACAGGAGCCTGACTACAGAAAATTATAATAACCTATAGTTTACATTTAGACAGGGAAACAGTTGTATATATGTATAAATGGCTATTTTACAGGTATTTGTTGTCTATCTATATCAAATGAAATGAAGTTATAAAATGTCATCAGCCTATTTTCCCTCCTGTACTTCCAGGTTATTGCAGATGACTGCAGGGCATTTCCTTTGAATGGTAACTTCCATCTGTATATCAGGTTACCAACACATACAAGCCACATAAAATATACAGGGTCTTGATTACTTTTATCAATTTCAAGATCTTGCCCACAACAGTGCGCATTTATTTAAGACTGTAAAACCTACAGTCCCTCAAAATCTTTCAAGAATACTGTAAGCCTACCTCCTAATTAGCTTATTGTTTCTAATTGCAATGCGAGCTTTTATTTTTACTTGATGTTACAGAACACTAGCTTTTCAGTAAATAATACTGTTGACTGATTTCAAAGTTTGAGGACCTGGCCTAGACCCAGCCTTATTTTCCTCTTTAAGAACAGGTCATAGAAATAGGGCACATCAGACTGGGCTCCCAGGAGGGAGAGGGAAAATGTGTCATTACTTTTTTGGGGGAATGTGAGCAGTGCCACTTGGCTCATTGAGTTCATTTCTGTAGAATCAGGCACAGTAGCAGGTGACCTCCCTCCAAGTTGTAAATTCAGCCTTAATTACTTTTCAAGAGCAGACAAGGATCTGCATTTGAAAGTAGTCATCTGATGTTTTGCTTCCTGACACTGCAACCAACTCTGCTATATAAGAAATCTTGGAGGAGATGTAACTTGTTGGTATTCAATGTTTGACTTTTTCTGAAAGAAGGACGTATCTGAATCACCCCAAACTTGTCATTTCAGTCTCTTACAAGTGGGACCACAGAAACTGAGACAAAATTCTCCAGATTCCTTTCCTTCCCCCAGCCTTATCCAGGTATTCTCAAAATTTTGAACAGGCTCCAGTGCCTATACTGTAAAGACAAAGAGGCATATGTAGTGAATAATTATTTTTTGGTAGCGATATTACAATATATATAATGCTTAGGAAATAAGTTATATTAACATGGCTACTAAGCATTTTGATGCATACATGACTCAGAAGCGACCAATTCAGAGTTGGGATTTTTGTTTTGTTGTTAATTTAACTTAAGGCGTTGAACTGATAGCATGCACACTTTGATTCCTGGCATTCAGAGAGATGTGTTGAGGACACGCGGGAGAGAAAGGTGGAAGGAGATATAAATCACCTATTGTTTCTCTTCCCAAGCAGCGGAGTTGGCATGTAAAACAAAGTAAATGGTTATGTCTGTAAATCTAAACTAGGGTTTCTGCAAAAATAATTACATTTAAATTGATTAAAAAATATCTACTCTGCTGAAAGTCAATACAAATATTTTAAAAAGGGAAGGAAGGAGAATACTGTGCTCTGGGGTCCTTATGTCTACGTTTTATTTGAGCTAGAGTAATTACACAGAAGATGCAAATGCTGTCGATAACACATTATGAAAATCCACCCTTGAGTTTGCAAATTTGTGCATGAACCCTGGGGCATCAACTTGAAAAGGTTTAGCCCACAATGACAACACTGAACAAATGATAAATGATAACAATGATATTGAGCTGTGTTTGGGTTGGATATAGAAATCTGGCCCGAGAACCAAAAATGTGTGTAAAAGGAATAGCCATTAAAAATCACTGATTAACACCTATATTGTGAACCGTTCTGTCATATTCCAGAAAACAAAAATCAATAACATTTTAGAGAAAATAATGCTCAGAGAGCTGCCAGCATCATTTTACTTGTTAGGTGACTAAATGAAAGTGATTGCAGAATCATTTAATGTGAATCTGGCATAACAGCCACTGTCATTTGTGGGGCTCCATTGACTGCATTGAAGTTACTTGAGATTACACTGGGATAAATTAATTCTTAATTTGGCCATTGTAATCTGATTTGATTCTTAAAAGATCAAATATTTTATACTGTTTGCAAGATGAAAGACTTGTATTTTCTTGGCTTAGACAAAGCAGTTACATCTGGTGAGGCACGCATTTGAACCAGGATTTCTATTGTATCCTTCACCTATTCTGACTTCTCTAGTTTTACTTTTTAATTCCGGAGATTGGTGACAATTTTTACTACCAAAAAGCCCCAAAACTGCAGTGTGGTGTCCTGCATACATAAGCTACTACATGTGCTAAGCATTTTGCCAAAGTTCTTGGCAAATGTACCCTGGTTTAATCCTTGGATTTAGAGAGGTTAGCATTGCTTCTGATTGCAGTAAGGAAGGAAAAAAGCAAGTTACGTAGCGGGGAGGAGGAGGTTAGAAATGCAAGTAGGGTTATAAATACAAGAGGGGGGTTCTTTGATTCGGACTCATACTGTATTTATTGGTGCCACATAGACTGCTCCTTGAATACCTTTATTTTGAACAAGTAGTGATTTCCAGACTAAGGGTGAGGAATTTTTTAATAAACCTGTCAGTATGTTGACACTACAACTGGAAAGTCTAACACTAGTATGGGTACACATAGCATTAAACCAGCTCTGGCCCTAGACCTGTGTACAGACTTCATCATGTGTTGAATGAATCTGTTGAGGTCAATGCCCTTGAGCAAATATTTGCACTGAAATGTACATTTCTGCTTTTCCCAACATCTTCTAAAAGGAGACATGGAGAAGAATGGGAGGAGGAACAACAGAGGACTCTAATCGTCTGAATAATATTGTTGTTGTTTAACCCCAGCCAGCAACTAGGCACCATGCAGCTGCTCACTCCCTCCCCCCGCACCCAGTGGGATGGGGGAGAAAATCGGGAAAAGAAGTAAAACTTGTGGGTTGAGATAAGAACGGTTTAATAGAACAGAACAGAAGAAACTAGTAATGATAATGATAACACTAATAAAATGACAACAGTAATAATGAAAGGATTGGAATGTACAAATGATGCACAGTGCAATTGCTTACCATCTGCTGATTGACACCCAGTTAGTCCCTGAGCGGCGATCCCTCCGCCCCCACACCCCCTAGTTTCTATACTAGATGTGACATCACATGGTATGGAATACACCATTGGCCATTTGGGTCAGCTGCCCTGGCTGTGTCCTGTGCCAACTTCTTGTGCCCCTCCAGCTTTCTTGCTGGCTGGGCGTGAGAAGCTGAAACATCCTTGACTTTAGACTAAACGTTACTTAGCAACAACTGAAACCATCAGTGTTATCAACATTCTTTGCATACTGAACTCAAAACATAGCACTGTACCAGCTACTAGGAAGACAATTAACTCTATCCCAGCTGAAAACCAGGACAAATATTCCACAGTGATGACTATGGAAACAAGCTATGAGATGGGGTTTTCATTTTTATAGCAGTCATCATGCTCTCAGCCTTGTCTCTTCTTTGCTGCACCAACCCTTTGACTATGGCGTAGATGCTTTAATGCAAGCCAGTCTTTCGAATGAAATGGGATTTGTAATACTCAGTGGTAGACATTTCACTATGACTAATTCATAACAGTGTCTGGGTTCTGATGGGGTCTCTCAGACTTTTGTGACTGAGTGACAAGCAAAGCCAGTATGAGAAGTATAGGTTTGCAACAATGCAAATGCACACACTGAATAACTGTATAGAATTAATTTGGGTTCCTGTTCAAACAATTAATGATGACGAAAATATCATTGAGCTAACCAGTTTCTTGAGTTCACACAGTTTTATCCAAAATTCCTTTAAAAAGCTGTTTCCTTTGACTTCATTGGACTTTGAATCAGACCTTCTTTGATACTGAATTACCTACTTATATTCTGAGAGTTGAGGATTTCCACATGATCTCTCAGTACTCCTTATGGTTTCATTCTTACAGCTGGAATGGTTGCTGTTGATTTAGCACAGCCAAATTATCATGAATCATGAGACAAATCCAGATGCATAAGAGTGGAATCATGTTTTTACAAGAGCAAAATCCTACCCTCCTACTTGACCAATGTAACGTAACTCAGACAAGAGGAATAAACATTTTGTACTTTGGGATTTTAATGGTAGACGTTTCTTTCTGATTTGCTTTTGTAATTGCTAAATTCCATCAGATAGAAATGACAAATAGTTTTGTTTTCCAGCTCAAAATTTCTTCACTGTTTCTAATTTAAAAACCTGAGTACTTTAGGCATGAAAGACAATTAAGACTCCTTTCTTTAAAATGTAGTGACATGTTTAAAATCTTCAAGAAAGTTGAAAATAGAAATAGTGCAGCTGACTTCAACAAACATAACCCAAAAGAAATAGAATAAAAACCTGATAGCTTAATAATTATTACGGCTTAGTAGATACCTGTGCTACAGTAACACCTAGAAGTCTCGATAAGGCTCATGGACTCGTGCAAATATAAGACAGATGCTGCTCATTCTTGTTCAGAATCTAAGGACTTAACTGCAAAGGGATCTTTACACCAAAGTTTCTGTGCCTTTGCAGAGTCCCTGCCTATGCACAGAGTTCCTCTGGTGGAAATCCAGTTGCAGGGTCAGAGTTTCACGGCTCACAAGCAAACCCAAGTGCAAATGTAAGGCTTGACACAGACAAATCAAATGCAGATAACTCTGGCGAGTTCAGCAATGCTAATAAGCAATGCCAAAATACTGGCCGTGTGATGTGTCTATATATTATAGCTACATGAATGGGCAATTAGTCTCTGTCCAATGCTTCAGATGCTGCTGCTGCTTATCTTACTGTACTTCAGTGCTCATTCTCTCATATTTATTGTGTCTCACTGCATAATGTTGTATGTATTTTATTTAATTTTTCTATACCATAAATGCCAGAACTAGACATTTATTTCATGGGTGTTTGCTTTTGCAGGCAACCTAGACTTGAAGACCTACAACTTTCTCTCAAACCTATGTTCCTACAGGTTTTTTTCTTGTTTGTTTTTTCTTTTTTTTTTTCCCCTCCATCCCAATCTAAGGTTTTAAACTGGCAGATTTCTTGCAAGTGTCACAGGAGGAGTGGGTAGTGAAAAGAAGGGTTTAGAGGCTAAGTCAGAAGCTTCTGCCCCGCTCACATGTTTTTTACCTCCTTATATTTTAATGATTGTTTTAAGTGAAAGGAGCTATTCATTTTAGATTTTTCATAAAAAAGGAAAATTTATTTGCAGAAAAGGTTGCACTGAGTTTCTGCTACTTTAAACTTTTGTCATGTGCCATATCTTTCTGCAGTGCCAGTTAAAAACTGCTGCTGTTTTCTGTATAGCGGGTTACAGTGACTTCTTCAGCAGGATTCAGAACTCTGAATTAGGTAAACTCCCTAAGGCTTTTCAGTGTTAGCTGATGATCTGCCATGATTAGTTCTGCATTAAGTTGAGTAATGGTTTGAAAAAGCATGGCACTAAGTTCCTAAATGGTGAGGAAGTAAGACAACTTAGAATGTGGGGTTCAGTGGCAGGAAGCCACTGTGTGGCCAGTACGCCAGGATTTTTTTTTTAAACTTTTATACCAATGCAGCCTACATTATACCTGTGTTGAAAGGTAAGCCTCTGAACTGCAGAAGAGAAACTAAATGATCAGAGGTCTGAGAAGACCCTGTAAACATAGCAAGCCTCATAGCTATTTCTTCTTGTTTATTATGTATATGTTATGTACATAGTGGTATAATGAACCTTTTTTAGCTCACCACTGTGCTGCAAGGATCAAAGAATTATGCTACTCCAGTGCTTTGAAGATGTAATGTGCTATAGACATTGTGATGTGGAGTTCATCTGCTTTCATATATGGCAGTGTGCTCCTATCAGGTAGTGTGCCCTCTGTGAGTTCGGACTGTCTTGATTTGTGTGAAGCTGTCAGTGTCACAGACAGTACAGATTTTCTTTGGTATTTTTGTTTCTAGGGTTTATCTAGAACAAGTCTAGGGATGCAGAGAGGAGTTTTACACTGTGATCCTCAAGGGCAGACAGGTATTTAGGTAGTTACTTTGGTTAAGTGTTAAGCTTTCACTCTTTTGAAGGAGGGTGTAGACATTAAGATTTCTGCAGTTGGGGAGCAATTGCGCAAATAAGGGAGCCTTTCTGCCACCACTGAGTAGGAATGGATATTGTGGCAGAGATCTCCAATACCACAGTGAAGTCGTGGGTGAAGTGAGGAAATAAGCGTGAGATTGGTGCTAAAATTAGTAAATGTGGGATGGAGATGTCAAGTCTGGAGTAGTTGTACTTCTCTGTAAATAATTTAATCCTGAAGTAATGTCTTCTATCTGAAAATAGTTAATTGGCTATTTTATAGCAGCAGACTAACCCATTCAGAAACGGAGAAATTTAATTTTTTTACTTTGTGGTAGGTGACTCTATACTCCTTACGAATGTGTGTATATGTATGCTGAAATTAGAGTATCTAGACCCTTAATAAAATATATCCTGAATAATTTTCCACCTTTTGACTTTCTCAGAAGGAATTTAGAAACATAAGATGGAAGAGTTGCTGATGTAAGTGAAAGAACAGATGAAATTTTAGTTATGTAAAGCTGACTCAAGTTATTAGCTCATACACTAAGGGGGAAATCAGTGCACTGCAGGCCAGGCTTGGGGATCTCTTGTAGCCAGTTGGTGCCAAGTAGATACTGAGAGTCTTGTTCACTGTGCCATATGAGGACATTCAGACAGTTGAAAAAAGCCATGCCAGGAGCTGTATTTTGGTTTTGTTTTATAACCAGAGATACTAACAGAGTAAAGCTTTTGCTGTTGAAGGATTATAATTGCAGTAACCTTATATGGAAGTCCAGGACTAACTCCTAAATGGGAGATTGGCTTTGGAACAGGGAATTTGGAACAGAGAGGTAAACCAGCCTTTGAGCTTGTTATGAAGAAATGGATGGGGAAACTATTTCAGCTTTGTAGATGTCAACATTCTCCCTCACTTTAAAATAAACCTTAAGGCAAATCTACATAAAGTAAGTCCTGTTTTGAGTTTGAAACTGTATTTAAGAAATAATTGAGTACCTGCTTCTCTCTTCACTGAAGAGAGAGGTGATTTAACTCCTCTACAAGTCCTCAGGCAGACTACTTTGTAAAATCAATGCTTGTCACTTTAACAGTAATATACTTACAGCTGAAGTATTCCTCTGCCTTTGCCTATACAAAGCTCTCGACACATCAGTGTGATTGTGTCAATGTAAACAAGAGCAGAATCTACCTCATTCTTGATTTAATAGGAAATGCTGAATCACTTAACAGAAATTTTTTCCTGTCTCTACTTCCCCACTACCCTGCTAGTAAATTAAGAAATTTGCTTGAAAGAATGTAAAGAGTAGCCTCATCAGCTGTAGTAAAATAAGGTACTCTGAGATTTCCTATATTGCTGGAAGAAAATACTGCTATGAAACTAGTATGGAATAAAAAGACAGAACTAGCCAGTTATAGGCAGTAATGTGGCATCCAAGAACAGGTCTGTGTCAGGAGTAAAATTACAGAATCTTGATCACATTAGTGTGGGCATCATTATATAAGAATTCCCATGGACTGCAGTAATGTTACTTGCATATACAAATTTTTGGTCTCTTGGGCTGCTACTGGAGTGGTTCCTGTACAGAGACTACTGCATCTGGGCTTTTGGTTTCATCATAACACAATGAAGGGGGTTTTAACAAAAGCCACTTCTTTTGCATGAGATCTGTATGTTTGGCCTAGTGCTGTAAGAATACAGTTTTGGGGGTCCTGAGAGCATTAGCATTCAGCTGTGCCTTTCTGTTATTGATGGAACAAAGTGAAGTGGATTTTATTCGATGGGGTTTTCCCCATTTTTCATGTTCTGCCTCTCCAAAGAAGTAGAGTTATGGCCTATGGCCCCAGGACCAGGAAGTATTAGCCAAGTAATTAATGACAGCAGCTGTCAATGACACAAAAATCAAGTTGGTAAATAATGTTCTTAAGGACAATACCTTTTAATTCTGAGGGCAAATGAAGCCAGTTTGTCCTTTTTATCCTTGTTGCTTTCTTTATATTTATGTGGAAACGCAGACCATTTTACAAGTGAATTTCCTTTGCAATGTCTGCCTCATTCTGGGCACTGGAACTTGGACTTCACTCTCATTCCTCCTTCCCATGAAGTAACTTCCTTTTCTGCATTCTGTCTGAGCCAGTTATCCAACCAACTGGCCCCTTTCCTCCATCAGCCAGCTGTGTGTTCTCCTTCATCATTCTGGGATGCCACGTTACCTGTACCTGGCCCTGTTGTCACATTTCTTCCACAAGGTGAAGTCCAGGCTAAGATGTGCCTTGCAGGTCTCCCATGCAGTCAGCTATATTGTCTCCTTCTCTGCTCATTTCTAGTATTTCCTCGATTGAAGTCTGTTTCCTGTTTCTAGTCTGTAGCCTTAAAGGACAAGGGAGCAAAAATAGGCTAGAGCCCTCTTAAAAATGCCCATGCAAAAGCTCCTGTTGCTGAATTCACAGTACCCAGCCCAGTGAATATTAGGAACCTGTATTCTATTGACAGCTTATGTGTTATTTCAGCTGAAATTGATTTCTTCACAAACATGGAACAGAAGACACTAAAATGTGAAAGGAGGAAATTATGGAATACAGATTTATTTTCTTCAGTATAGTTTGATCCTATTCCCATTTATTTCAGTGGCTTCAGATCAGGCCCTATTGCTAATTTCTGTTCCATTCAGTTTCCCTGGTAACGTTTTTATTTTTAGCATCATTATTCTTCAGAGATCTGGCATAGAGGGTTCATTTTGAATAAGAACTGTTATAATTTTATTTTAAATGTTTAATTTCATGGGCAAAAATGGAAAAAAACCCCAAACCCTAAGCTGTTCCACAAAATATCTATAAATTTCTGAAAAATGTGGCCATATCACATGGTTAAAACCTTTATTACATTTCCCCCCCCCCCGTGGCTTCTGTGGAAGATTTTTGGAAGACAGGTTCTTATACATTAATGTATTTTTAAATCTCTTAAAAATCATTATCCTTTTGTACACTAGAGGTGTGTTATTCTGATTTTTCAGATCTGCTATCATAGCAGGCCCCAAACTCTCAGCTGCACAGTGATTCTAAAAATAATTGATCTGGCGGAAAAGGAAAAATACTTCTCTCATTCATCTTCAGCAGTAGCCACCTTCTCTCCCTGCAGATTGGCAGGACAAAAGTAAAGAAGCTGTGGAGACTGCAACTGTTTCCATTTCTAGCTTCTGTTTAATGACATATACTTGTATAGTCATCCGAGTCCCTTCCCTAAAAATTTCTTCAGTCTCTATAAGGAATGAGACTAGCTGAAATTCTTAGTTAGGACACTCCAGCAATCATTACATAATGGGATTATAGTTGGAGGCTGCAGATTTTTTTTGCTTTTTTCTTCCATATTATCTGCTTGTCATTTGAAATTAACACAATGACTCTCACTAAAGAACAAGTGTAGCATTTGGTAAGAAATTTTGGGTTCTCGTATATTTAATTAATTAATTATGATTCGTTTTAACCTGTTCTCTCAACTGAGAGAGTGGCCAGCCTCCCTGACAAAAAGCAATGCTTGAGAACTTAGGCTGAATTTAGTGGGAATGAATATAACTCTGCTAAACATTAACAGAGTGAAAAAGTAAAAAAAACATACAAACAAACAAACCCCCCACAGTCCTGTGTCAATATGATGCTTAGAGTTCAGTGATATTACCTCACTGACAAAGAAAAAATGTAAATTTACATTTTAAAGCTTTCAGTGTTTTTCAAGGTAGTTTGGATTTAGAGCGCTATTTGCCCATTAACAGATCAAGGACTTTCTGATGATGTCTTTCACTCAAGTTGCATATGAAAGACTATCTGTCAGAATTTATCAGCAGATGAATAATTGTTTATCCTCTTATGTAGGCTCTTACATATAGTATTTGTCAAGCAAGTTCTCCCCTAGGGAGGGATTAAGATATGAGCACTTCATGATGTGATGAAAGCCTTCCCATACCTCAGGCTTTGTAATTTCCTTTTATCTAACATAATTGCCATAATAAGACATAAGGTCTAAAAAGCTCTTAGGGTTTTAATTGAAAGTCCTGTGCTATTCAGAAGATGCCTTGGTTATAAGCAGATGCTTCTATTTTCTGGCAATCCTGAAATCAAGGCTCTTCTATAAATGAAAAAGAACACCTCATTTTCTCTGTTGCTAGGGAAGTGGTAAGAGAGAATTCTTCCTCTTCCTTGAAGAAATGACCAATTAATGTCATAAAATGTGTCATTCTCAGTATTTTTTAGCTCTGTAGCTTCATCTGTCCAAACAATCTTAGGTAAGTCTGAGATAAGATAGTCTGACAAGACTTAGATGCTAATTGGTCCAATAAGATCTCATCACCATCTCTTGCAGGTTAAGTAAAATGATGAGAAAGTAGCTAGTTATGGCCATTGGCCCATCCCAGCTGCCATACCCAAGAGTAGTGCTAATGGGAGCTGACGGGATGCTTTCTGCCAAATTTACTTGTTCTCTTCACACAGACACATTTTTTTGCCTCTTACAGTGAGCAGGAATGAAAGGCTTTCTCAAAGAAGGAATTACTGGAGCTTATATAGTACAAAGGCTCATACAAATTGCCTGTCAGTCAATTGGATTCGATGGACAGGAAAGACAGAGTGGTGAGAGAGAAGGTTAGGACATTTGCTAGGTTGCTGCTAGAATATTTCTCATTTTGAGGTTTCGAATTTCATCACTAAGGGGAAAGCTGAAATGCTGCAGCTTTCATTTGTTAGCGTGGGTTAATAATTAGCCCCTGCTTACATTGGTAGTTTTGTTAGTCCTGATTATTTGATCTGCTTTGGAAGGCACTCTCCTGTTTTGAAAGGTACGTGTGATGGTACTGCACATTATTTGCACTTCCCTTCTGTAGAATCTTTTTGTCCTTTCTTAGTAGGGAGAGAAGGAATGGAGAGCATTAAAAATAGGTGCCTTGAAGCAGTATCAGCCAGCCAGAAGTGTGTGTCAGTCAGCTTTTATTTCTGTAGGCAAAGGGGCATAATGCTGCCAGGGATTCATACTGCCAATACAGTAGGACCCTATAGTGTCTCAATGGGCTGTGGTATAGCAGTGTATGTTGGGTTATGCAGTACCTTCCCTGGTGTCCTGACTGCTAGCACATAAATGCTTGGCGGAGATTAGCTTCTAGGGTCATTTTTTGACATATATATTATGGCCATCTATATAGGTTACAATCACTACTTTCTCACTGTGTGACAAACACAGGGAGAGGTTCTGCTTCCCAGAACACGTGCAATCTAAGGAAAAAGAAAAGTAATGATATGATAAAAGGAAGAAATGAGTAAACACAACCTATTCTATGGAGTTGAAGTTTTTGTGAGAAAAGAAGAGAGGGTACTAGGACATGGCATCAGTGCTACGGTGAGGAGTGCTAGATATTAAAAAATTTTAAAAATACCTGGATTTCCATTTTTCTAAGAGCGTTAAAGGAGAATAGAAGAAACTGGAGACAGCAAAGGTTTCCAGACCTCGTTGTCTTCTCTTGTCCTTGTTCTGTTGCTTGTCAGCAATTTCCATGCTGGTTAATCACTGACCCCTGCTACTACTACCCCAGGTTTGTAATTTCCCAGGCTCTTATTGCTGACAATTTTCAAAGCCCAAAACCTCACACAGACTACTAATGCTGAAACAAGGATAGCCAGGGCTGCACTGAGCTTGTGTGAATCTACGTGTTCTACATAGTCATACTAAGGATAGTGCATCTGGTTTCTTACTGGCAGTTATCAAATAATTCTGGTAATTTCAAGGAGATGTTTCTTTTTATTTTTTAATATGTTAGAAATTAATTTAATCCACTCATCAATCATATATATGTCCATGTGTGTGCCATATTTTGACATTATGTCATGTCAGGATTGTTTATGTGGGCAGAGCTGTAAGTGTTAACAGCAGCTATAAGATTCCTTGTTTGATTTCAGCATATGAGGTTATTTAATCTTGGGTTGAATTGACAGTATACGTTTCCCCCAGATTTATCTGATTCCAGTCAATTCAGTGGAATTCAGATCCTGAAAACACTGAGTGGTTATGTTAGGTAACATACAGAGTTGCAGAAATTTTTAACATCCACTATGATAGTTAAAAGATCTTGTTCATTATAACTGGGTCTTCACTGTCCCAAGAGCCACTTAATCTTTTTTTTTTTTTTTTAAGGTGACGTAGATGACAGTTTGAAAAGAAACAGCGTACAATATACAAACCTTCTGTCCTTTTCTCTCACCTTCTTAACTGGCACTCATTACTCTGATATATACCAAGCACTCTCAAGGAGTAAAAACAAGGCCAACCCAAATGGAATAGTTTTCTTTCTTAAGACTCCTTTCAGGCAGTTAGGAGCAGAAGACTCATAGATTTGAACTTTGTGTTCAGTGGAGAGACAATGTAGTCAACAGAGATGTTGCATAGTATGTTCCCAGAAACCAACACTGCTGAGCCAAAAGGCAGTCCTTTTCTCAGCAAGGTGAAGAGTCACCAGAATCAAATGGATGCTCAGCAAAATGTCTAAAAATGTGTATTGCTTCCATATTTGGAAAGTATATGTCTTCTCAAAAAGACATAGATTGAAAGTACTTTCAACACTTTTATGCTTAACATGATATATGTGTGATATTCATATCCAGGGGCTTCTGCTTGCATAGGTTGTTCTATGGTATTGGTACCAGAGTTGTGTAAACATTGCGAATATCTGAACTTCTTGATTAATAGCTTCTTAATTCAGTTGAATTTCCTGTTCTGCAAAGATGAAAGATCTTTTCATTAATGCAGGAAACAATTACTGCAGTTTACATAGGTCAATTCATGCTTTTTAATACAAAGCAGCATTACTGTGTAAGCTGCTGCCACTGGGTACCATTATGCAGTGAAATCCATGTAGGAGTGCATTTAAATGGCACACCTTATTTTGGTCTCACAGAAGAAAGCAAAACTGAATAGTTTTCAAACATATAAATTTTTTCCCATTTAAGTGATATCATCAGAATTCTACCAGGAACTGGCAGCACTCAGTAAAGGTTAATACAGTTGCAGGAGATGATAACATCTACCAAATGTCATCTTTGTGCCCTAAATATAATACACATAACAGATATTACATCTCTCCCTGTAAGTTATTATACTACTAATTTGTTTCATGTAGTCAAATCCTTTTAAGGAAGTGAGAA
Organism: Haliaeetus albicilla; assembly: GCF_947461875.1. Lineage (NCBI taxonomy): Eukaryota > Metazoa > Chordata > Aves > Accipitriformes > Accipitridae > Haliaeetus > Haliaeetus albicilla. The sequence goes on along the minus strand of NC_091490.1, from coordinate 21,606,416 downwards.
TCAGGTGGCCTCAGAATGCAACATATTAGCTATATATCAACATTAACTCTCTCTGGATAATCTAATGCTGCATGGTGCCATAATTTTAAAAGAGAAATACATTTGCACTTCACTATAGAATTAAGAACAATGAGATACTGACTACACAGAAATAACATTTCAGCCTTGAAGCGTTGTCATTATCATTTTTTCTAAAAGTAAACTTTAAAGTCCAGTTTCTGCAGTGATTTAGAGAGTGGCTTATTTTTATTTGTTCAAAGAGTTTATTTATTCCACATAAAGCAGTTGCACTTTAGGCTGGTAAGTCTTTACAAGACTGGTGCAAGACTGGCTATAACAGAAGATGAGATGTGCAGTGTTGTAGTGTATGATTCTGGCAGCTGGATTCCTTATGTACAAGAAAGTACCATCAATTGGAATAGGAGAGATGGTCTTGCATTAGAAATATGGTATTTGAACTTCATTCTGTGGGAAATAGGTACAAAAACTGCACACATAAAGCACCCTGTAACTGCTATCGGGGTATTGCCTGGATAAGAAATGAAGGATCAGGCACTAGAGGTTTTTTTCTTAATTTTTCTGAGGATGCAAAGATTAAAGCTTCTGAATAATATTCAATTTTTTAGAGTTTTTAATCTCCAGTTTTCCACTAGTTATTAAGTCCTGTGAGAAAGTATGCCAAGTCTGTGCAGCTATGTTGTGTTATATATAATAATTGATCATCATGTATCTGTTTCAGATTTTAAATCTTATTGAACAAAGCAAGTTAGATGCAGTTTATGGTATACTGCTGATCCATGGTTTGTCCTTAGTGTAGCAATGATGCGGTGTATCTAGCAGCTACGTTTGTTTCTATGGCAGCAGATCTCTTGCCATGTCTCTCTACAGGTTTTTTCTTTATAACAACAGACCATTTATACAGTCTAACACTGCTTAGTGGCACACAACTGCTACTGCCCAACTCGCCATCCTTGCTAAAAATCCACTCTGTGAGCTTGACCTGGCAATATCCTCCTCTCACAAGTTCTGAAGTATTTTAGTTGTGTTAGTTCCATGTCCAGTGTTGAATTAACTATTCGTCTTCCTTGTAATTTTCCAAATTTTTAATCCTGAATCTATTCATGTATTCATGTAGCTTTTGTATCACTTCACAGATTAAAACATACTCTCATCAGTGCCTTTGCTTTCTTCCCTGCCCCCTCCCAATGACAAGAGCACATTTTGTATCTTAACTATGGAGGAAATGAATTGTTTTACAGTGACCCTGTATTCAATTATTTGATGAATAATTGAAGAGGGATTAAGAAAGCACTGATTGTACTAACCATCTGCCTACTCTACTTGATAAACATCATGTACAAATTTACAAATGATGATTTTGTGCTTTGCTAAGTGGTACTTAATCTTCCAGTTTGGAAAGCACCTTAAACTTTCTCCTGACTCATTGTTAGAACTTCCTCCTGGCTCGTTTTCTTTTCTTGTGTAAGGGTGGGGTTTTTTTGCTAGCTTGTATCTGAATTCTTCTACCTGCATCATAAAAAAGGTTAGTGAAAGGAGGACTCTTTCATAAATCTCCTTAAAATGATAGCATTTTAAGAAACCTTTTCCTGTGGTCTGCCTTGGTTTAGCAGATTAGATCAGTCTGCAGTCTGTTAGGCATACAGAGCTCACAGCATTTTTGTTTTGTATAACCAAGCAGAACGTGATATATAAAGTCTTAGCTGTCCTGATCATTTAAACCACATGCTTCTCTTCCATTTTTCTGCTCATTATTAAAGGGTGGAAACCTCATTGTCTCTGGTAGTAAACCAAGGCATTAATTTGGCATCAGACACATGGTAGTTCTTGCAAAACTAAAACCTAGAATTGGTCAAAGCCTACAACTATTCCCCTGCCAGGTTGGCGCACTCTCAGTGTTGTGAAATAGGGGGTGCTGGAAACACTTCAGTGAAAACTCTCTTCCCTGATAAGAGTGAAGATAATTGTCTCAGACTATACAGAAAGATAAGTACCAGAGGAGACTGCAACTGATACTGTGCAGAGGATTTAGCTAATACTTCTTTTGGGCCTGGGAACAGATTTTCAGCCCCTGGTGATGCTCTGCTAAAAGAAATGTACACCTGGCACTCTGCTAAGTATCCACACCTCTTCTGGTCTAAAGCAAACAAGTTCCAGGGTGACTAGCCCTCAGTGCGAATTATGTAGCTCAGACAATGGACATCACATGAATATGTATATGCAAAAACACCAAGAGGATGCATACTGAAGATTTTGATAAACATAGGCTATACTAACTATAAAAACATTATAGCTAGTTTTAGGGAAAATTCAAACGTGGCTATTGTTTACAAAGTGTTGATTATATTGTTATATACTTTACAGGTAGAGCTGTTGCTCCCAATTGTGTGATGTTAGTCTCTTAGCAGAGCTAGTTTTCTGGCCCTAGTACATTGTAGTAACAGACATTGTAATCAACAAGCTCAGTTTGAAGCAGGAAAAGAAATAGGGAAAGAATCAAATTCTGTTGATCACATTGCACCCAGATATGCTCCAGTCTCCTTTGAATGATTTGGTGAGAGAGCAGAGCTTTCCCTTATGCATCATTTAGTAGCTGCAGAGACTTCACAGATCCACAAATCCCTATGACTCTCATTTATCTCTGAGCATCACTGGAAGAGTAATACAGCTGGAAAAATCTGAATGACAGTTGGCCTTTGAAGATAGGGAGATTTTTCTGGGGGCGGGGAAGGGGGGGAGAAAAAAAGAAAAAAAATTTTTTTCCTTTTTTTTTTTTTTTTTTTCTTCTCAAACATAAGAGGTGCTTTCTAGGTCTGAAGAGACTTGCTTGAGTTCTGGATGATTTCTCATCTTATCTCTTGTTTTTAGCAGGGCTATGCTGGTAAAGCCATGGAACGTCCAAGTTTCCTATTATCCTTTATGGCAAACCACTGGAGGAACAGATTTCTTCCATGGGAGGTATAACCAAATGATGTCTTTATGCATATTTGGAATGCCTGAAGAGATTACTGCAGGCAAAGCAGGAAAATTTTAGAGGGAGTATTTGTAGCCTTGCCACAATTTGTTCCTTGATTTAAATTATGTTTAGCTTTCTCTTTCTAAAGCCTGGCTTGAGTACATTAACTTTGTGTTATGTGTGCATGTGTATGCACATGTGTGCAGCTGGAGTTCCCTTACTTTCATTTTGAATGTGCAGTATGGAGACACTTGTTAGTTTTGTCCAATGTTTGATACAGTCTGTGCTATAAGGTTTGTGAAGAGATTTTATTCACAATTTTATGAACCAGGTTTGTAATGCCTTTAAAATGTTCCTGCCAAATTAGCTGTGCACTATTCTGTCATACAAAAGGTCTTCATAAATCTATAGCAACCTGATTACGGTACAATCTTGTCTTATGTGGCTTCTTATATCAAGACATCTGAAGGTATTTTAAAATTGAGCACAGAATAGATTTAAATTTCAGTTTAATCACTCATACCTTTGAAAACTCCTTTGTGTGATTAGATACAGTCATCAATCTGGATCACAGTGAGCTCTCTTAATTTAGTGACAGTGTTGCTGTAGCCAGAATGGTCTAAGAGAATAAGATGAGGTTTGTCAGTAGAGGTAGTTTCTCATCTTAGATTGAGTTTTATAATATAACCTCTACATCAAAGGTATCCTTCACAGGGGGACTTCATTTTTAGCTTAACTTTAGATGTTTAAAATGTGCCTTTTAAAATGTTTGAACTAATTGTCTAGGCCCCTTTGTAGTCCGTGGAAGGGGCCATTCCCAGAGGAGAAGTCATCAGATTTGTAGTAGATGTCAACTTTCAGCACAGTCATATCCTAGCAGCAACTGTTTTACTCTCTTGCACTCCTTCCCAGGGTCTCTCTGAGCCATACCTGGCCATGGCTGCCTGTAGCTTTCCCAAGCTACCAGTACGTGTCCTAGAGGGTGGGACACCATAACCTTGGTCCCCAGCCCTCACCCTTCACACAGCCTCATTCAAGGCAGTTGTCTGCTGGGGCAGGTAACGGGCTGCCACACCAGCATCTGCTCCTGGCCAAAGGAGAGGCCTCTCCTGAAACTGCCTGCTCATGCAGTGGGGTCAGGACATTCTCCAGTCCCAGCCACAAGCAGGGAGCTCCTTCAGTCACCACAGAGGGAGGAGCAGCATCATAACTGTATGTACACTTCCCTTTCTCTGAGAGACAACATACTGTTTTTCAATTCTCTTTTGCCCAAGGGCCCCTGTCTTAAATTGTCATGAAAGCCCTGGGACAGAGATTGCCAAGTGACCCAGATCTGCACCACAGCATGGGGTAACAACAGTCAACCCCAGCATGCCTTCGCTGGGAGCGTGGCACATGTATGACGTTGTACCACTGAGCAGTGCAGTGCCTGGCTGGAGCCACCAGTGCCATCAGCAGCCCAGTCCCTCCACCACCCCAGCCGAGGCAGGTCACCTGCTAGAAGGACACGCAGCTACAAGGTGGCAGCCTGCACAAAGGCCCAGGCACACGTGGGAAAGCTTCTTGGAGTCCATTTGCTTTGCTGCCATGTATTGCAGGGGCCCTGCTAGTCCCTGTGGTCCTTATTATGCCATTGGCAATGTCCATGCATGCCTCAGCTACAGTGGTGTCTTCCATCCCAGGCACTTAGAGCCCTGCTGTTGTCCTGTTTCAAGGTGTTTCAGGACAGCCTTGGAGACTGCATTTGCTGTTACATACCTTGTGCAGCTTCTAGATAAGACTGTTTTTGACAGCATGCTGCTAAGTGTATGTTGCCAGCGAAGGATGTATGTCAGCTGATGACTCCTGCATCCTAACTTCTTCCCCTGGAGAGAGCCCTTCCTCTCAGGTTTGCTCCCGACATCTGCCCTGTTCTTGTTCACAAATCCAAGGTGGGCCTCACCGTGTCTGGCAGCTCTACCCAACACTAGCAAGGTGGTTTAGAGGCATTAGGGGCTTAGCAATGCAGCTGGTCCTGCAGAATGATCTAGCAGACGTGTCCTCCCATGGCCTAAAGTTCCCAATTCACTTGCTTCCTTTTTTTGTAAAGTGTTTTTTGGATAGACAAGCTTGTCTGGACACTGTTCCTCATAACTTCTTATAACTATGCAAGGTTTTCAGGTTTCCCACTGATGACCACTTTTACGTGTCATGAGATATATAATATTGAAAAATAATCTCAGGGGGAATGAGACTTTGTTTCACCACAGAGATGACTGAACATCAGTGAGGAATTTTATCTTTATTTTCATGATGTTAGCACAATAAACTCACACAGTAGCATTGATCTGTACTTATTTAACAAAATACATTTATAGCAATTTACAAATTTTTTTCCATTTGAAAACATTGCATAACATTTTATTAAACACAATACTTTATATAGAGAATTCTCATTTAAAAACATATTTTATTTTTGAGTATTTTCTTTTCTCAGTAAAGCACAGCCTAACAAAGAAATTTGTGCCTGTTAGCAAGTAAGAAAATCAGAACGCTAAGAAGATGTCACCTGTCAATTTATTTGATTAATTTTAAATTAAGGTATCAGTGGAATGTAAACAAAGAGTAATTTTTACAAAAGGCTCCTTATCAAATATACATGCAGAGGTCTGAGTTCCAATGTATATATTATTACATTTCTGCTCTCTAATGTAATATAATTTGATAAGCCATTATTAAAAAGAGTAGCCTTTGGCACTTTGAGTAAAAAAGAATATATCAATATTTATGTAAAGAACACAATTTCAATGATTACACAAGAGCTTTAAAATCTTTTGTTAAGAAATAGGAAACCTTAGGAAAAATATCACACTGCACTTGAAATAGTGCAGCAAGTTTTAGAGTAATAAAAGCAACACATATGCCAATATATATCTGACTAAAACCAAGGAATAAAGAACAAACACTCCCACCAGGAATCCTGCTGTTTCCAATACAGCTAAATTGCCAGAGGGAACATTTTCTAATCTTTGCTTTATTGCCATTATTCTCCATTTCAATTTCCCATTATTTCCAGGTTCATCTACTTATGTTCTTTTCCCCTGCACTTACAAACTAACAAATGATTGCATTTTATTTCCCTGCATTGATAGGCCAACAGTGATTGTATCTTGCCTATTCCTTCAAAGCTAATCTTGCCTGCTTTATCACATACCTAGATTAAACTAAATCCAAAGGGTTTTGTTTGTGACAATCCACATGTTTGTAATTCCTAGGAATCTTGTACAAAATTTGATATTAAATACCAAGGACTAAAGATTCATCCTTTTAAAAAGAAAAAAACAAATCCTGACTTGTAAATACTAGAGTCTGAGAACATATTTCTAAAAAATTACTCTTTTTTTTTTTCCCCTGGCATCTATGATTATTTTTCCTAGCTAATGTGCCTTAAACTGTCTCTTCAACATACTGTGCCTTTAACATACACAATATGCTGCAACCCTACTGGTTAGCTTCTTACACGTAACCTGCAGAATACTTCCTCCCAATCACCAAATGTATGATGGGGTTGTCTTCTGTTACTAGCAGGAAAAGTGCCATCATTTCCTCTAAGGACCAACACCTTTCCACAGCACTGGGTGAAGGGCATGTGAGGGAAGCATTGCTTGACAAGGTTGGCTGACAGCACTCAGCTAAGCCTGGAGCACCTGTATAACTGGGAAGGTATAGAAAGCTTTCCATTGGCTCTGAATCCCTTCTTCTATACAGATTAGCAAACACCATTTGCATACTTCTGAAATTACTTAGGATTGGGGGTGGGTTTGGGATTTTGTTTTGGTTTTGAGGCTTTTTTGTGGGTTGTGGAGGTTTGGGCTTGGGGTTTTTTGTTTTGGTTTGTTTTGGTTTTTTTTGGTCTGTGTGTGTTGTGCTATTTATCTTCTTGGGATGGGATGATTCTTTCTTCTACCTCCTACTTGGCTGGGGTAGGGTGGGCTTTTCCTCATAGTTCTGTGGGGTAGGGTCTGTAGACGGGTTCTATGTAGTATGTATCTGGTTCTCTGATACCGTACATCAGAAGAGGACTTAGAGCAAAACACTCCTCTCAAGAAGCCAGAGAACAGACCTGATCTGCTACTACTTATTCTGTGAGGGACTGCTAAGCCATTTCCTCCCCCTCCTAGCAGGGGAGCTGGGAGGTGTCTGATTGTAGTTCTCTTTCAGGTGGAAATAATGTAGAAGAGAATGAGGAGCTGCACTGGGCAAACACTGCCTGTGGCTTCCTTCATGGTTTAAGTTATTTAAGTCAGAGCCAATTGTAATGAGGCATTTCTTCTAGCATGCCTGGGACATGCTATGCTTATTCCTTTCAGAGCTTATCCTTTCAACAATTTTTGGCAATGGAGATTTTTAGCAGGCAAGTTCTTTCATTATATCCAAAGCTCAATTTACTAAAATAATCCATGTTCTCTCAGGTGGAGAGACCCTCCATATTCTTAAGTGGCAGTGGTGGGGAAAAAAAAAAATGCTTAAGAAGGCTCTGGAGGGTGTCTCAAGGGAGGTGAACAGTAGTAGTGGCACAATGCAACACTCATTCAGTGATTCTGCAATACCGAGGCATTCCATTTTTAAAGCGAAGCATAAATCCCCTAAATGATGGTGATTGGGGTGAAACTTGTGATTGTTCTTGTGGCATACTAAGCAAGTGAGGTGAATGACTGCTTCTAAGTGTGAGCTATGATATTAATTACTGTCTCCTTGGAAGCCGGTCAGGAAAGTGGCCATTTATTTTTATTTACTCAGGGTTCATCTTTCACATTTGCACATCTTGCAGTTATTGGTGTCCTGCATTATATGATTAAAAACTAATAGAAAAATGGAAGGGTTGCTGAAGGACAGGATAAGAGGTTTAAAAATGTAAAATGTGAATTACTTGTAGTACTTTAAAAGACCCCTTAAAAAACATAATTTAAAACAATTCTACAAGTTAGCCCACTAAGAAGCAGCCTCTTCATTAGTAGCACCTGTTCTTAAACAAAAGTTGAGCAGTAGCAGCAAAACTATTCAAAATAGATAGTTATTCCACTCTAATAGAATGGCACCCACACATTTTTTGTTGCAGTAGACATCTTAAAGAACTACACAAAACCTTTGCAATCTTTGAATGTGACAGATCCACTATAACAAAGCTGTAAATATTTTCTACGCTAAATGAATGCAGCCAGCATCATCATAGTATTAGCAATATTACTTTTAAAGTAACTGCACATCAATATGTCATGTGTTTGTAGAATCTAATAAGTATGCAATTTTTCAAAACATGTAAAGTTATCAGCACCATCCTGTAGTAAAGATTTGGTGCAAATTCTGCAAAGGTGAATATATACCACTGATACAGCCTTTGCTGTGAAAAATTCAGTCGATTTTGGACACAAATATAAATAAAAAAGTTGACACATTCAGGAAATAAAGTGTCTGTGTTCAAGACTATTGTTTTGATTGACATCATCACCCCCTCAGATAAATGTTTTGAGTCTGAAGAAACAAGTTGCATGAAAATGTTTCACATTAGTTAGGTTCTGGCATTGTGCTTTTCCCCCCACCACACGCTTTCCACAGGCTCATGCACATTGCACATCAGCAGTGTTCAACAACATTTGGGCTGCTGGTCAATAATTTGGCACATCAAAGCTCAAAACAAAGAGAGCAGAACCTGTGTCAAGATGTGTTTACTTTGTGGTGGTACGGACCAGCTGATATGTCTCCTCTCAGTCCTTGTATGCTCGTGTGGGGGATGTGCCTTTATAGAAGATGTTTCTGGTGTTCTCTGGACTGCTCCCTCTCTCAGGGATTAAAATGATGTTGCCTTTTCTTCGAAGTGTTGAGTCCCGGCTAGAAGAAATGGACAGAGTCTCTGAGCCAATCTCACTTCCCTCCACTGGTGTGACTCTTATCGTAGTGATTCCATGATGGTGATGCTCACTGTTGTCTATGTTGCTCCTTTTCCTGTCACCTGAACCATAACTGTCTTTTAAGGAGTCACAGCTCTCAGAGTCCCTGTTAAGATCATTTAGCTCATATGTCTGACGAAGGGTGACTTTTTCAGGACCTTTCCATTTCCATGACCCACTTCCTTCACCTTCTGATGGCATCTGAATTACAGGTCTGTTATTTTCTGGATGGGCCTCAACTCTGACAATGCTACTTGGCTCATGGTCTGTCAAGGTTTTATATCTGATGGCTCCTGTACAGGTGACTGTGCTTCCCTCTGAACTCTTTGGACTGCCCTGAAGCACTCCTTGCTGCTTAGACATGGCTATTACTTGCATGATTCTTGGCTGGCTGTTGCTTCTACATGCAACACTCTTCTCGGCAGCTTTCAGCCATTTAGCTCTAGCTGAGCTACTTTTGGGCGATGTGTTCACATTCTCCTGAGTCTCTTCAGGAATATGTACTAGCTGGGATGAGCCAGGACGTGACTGAATAGAGACCCTTGGCCCTCCAGAAAGACCTGAGTTGTTACAACCTGGTACACTGCCAGGTTGAATTTTCAGGTATTGGCTAGTTGGGCCATGATGATCACCATTTACACCCACTCTGGAGGGTTCTGAGCTTGACCTCATTTCAATAGCCCTTGGTGGTGACTGGCCAGATTCAGTCTCTATTACTTGCAGTGACAACTTTCGACTTTCATTCTTGTTCTTCCACTGGGAAAGCAGCTGTTTGGAACGGGCAGAATCCATTGATGCATGTATTGTTGCATTTCGTCTTGCTGGATCTTCCAAGGATGGTGTGTTGACTCTTGGCAAAGTGTTGCTGAAAGTAACCATATTTTCCTTTCCCATTGGGCTTCGTGGTGTTATTATTTCTACATCAGCATTTGCTCTCTTGATATTGGTTAGAGACCCTGAATCTCTGTGGTTTCTATTCAGGATACTTTCTGTACGGTGAGAGACAATGCCATCACTGCTGCTACCATTTTTGCCTGGCAGGATTCTGTTAGCATCTTGGCTGAGGTCTGTCAAAGACCTTAGAGGTTCTCTGTGAAAATTTGGGTGAAACACATTCTCGTCACTTGGTAAGAAATTCCCCACAGCATACAGGCCCTGATATTTGAACAGAAGCATCAGCAATCAGTTATGGAAAAAAGAGACATTTTAAGGTATTTTAATTATATTCTTCTGCCTTTAAATAAATATTGAGTGATAGAATTAGTCCAGCTTAACTGACAAGGTATGCTCACTTTCCTTTCCTCACCAGTATATCCTTACTCCAAATTCTGTCCTCAGTCTAGTACATCTAGATATGTATGCAGTAGGCTCAGTAGGACAACTAGGGCACATAGTTCATGGCAATAGATAGTTGAGGAAAAGATTTAGCCTCCTTCAGTTTTCTTCATTTTATAAAGCAACAGATACAGCTGAAGAAAGAACGTTTTGTTATGTAAATAACAAAGTAAATGTTTGCAGTCTTCTAGGCAAAGCTATTGTACAGCTACACTACTGTCTGCTCTGTTTTACTGAATCTTGATACAGCTTGAGTTGTTCTCTGCTCTGTGATTCTGCCCTTTCTACTGCATAATAACCATGTAATACAATATCTACATGATAGAACAATTTATCAACTTTAAGTCCATTGCTTTCCAAGCTGTGCAGAACTGTAACAAGATTTAGTCATACAACATCTTCTTATTCACCACTCACTATAAAATGCTTTCATTTTAAAAAGACTCTACTGAGAGAGAATATTCCATGAAAGGGTCAAATGCCTGACTCAATCACTTAGGTTACTTGTTCTTTACACTCCTTTCAGAGTTATTTGTAGTTTCACATGATTTCCCCTCCCCTTCCTCTTATTGGTGTGTAGTTTTCAGGGCAGATTTACTGACTACGGATATCCAGGACAATGTACTCTCTGATGTATGTTGTCATGCAACAGTATATGGAGAAGACCTAACAAAGAGCATACTTGTTTGTGGATTTCAAACATGGGAAAAACGGCTCCATTTATGAGAGTCTACAACAGCTTAATCATTTGAAATAATATTCTCAACAGAGTGCCTTTCTGCTCACAGTGCAATCATAGAAACTGACTTTAGTAGCTCATGGGGTTTCTATTATCTACCCTGGTTGCTTTTTCTTCTGCCACTGTGAAAGCCATTTTCCCCCCAGTCACCTTTGTAAACTCTTTGCATGTACCTTAGATTATCTTATCACAGAAAAAAGGGGGATAGGATATGACCTTATTTTAGTATTATACTAAAATTCATCATTGACTTCTTGGGGGTCAAAAACATCCCACTGGCTGTTAAGACTCTTCTGTACACCTGCCCATACTGGAGCAAAAATGTTGTCAGTAGAAGTTACTGACTGCTCACAGGCACCTGGGTTGACACTGTGCTGAACAGCTAGGGCAGCAGCAGTCATGTTGGAGGCATACTGAGAGCAGCAAGCAAAAGCAAATGGTGGATGAGCTTCCCACTGACAGACACAAACAGGCCTATCCTACTACTCCCTTACAGGACCATTCTGAGGTGCTCCACCTGTTTCAACCAAGTACAGAGGAAAAGCACAGGAATAACCCGGCTTGGGCATCCTATTTCCCCCGCATAATTTCCCGAAGAGCTCCAAAAAATCATAAGGGTGTAATATTGCCTTTGATTTCTTGTAGGTTCAGCAATTTACTCAGCTGAGTTGCTGCATATTAATTCAACCATTTTTTTGAGATCATAAAGCTAACATTGGCAATATAAACTCAGGCTGGCAACAAATACCAATTAATCCAATATTTTTCTTGTGTTATACTTGTAAATGTGGAGTAGAAAAGATGAGTATCTTTAAGTATTTAATGAAGCACATAATGTCAGAGCTGTTTCTGTATACAATGCTAGATCATTATATACCACTTTATGCACTGTTACGGCACTTTAAATTGAAATACATATTTGCTTTTTCCTGTTTATTTTTAAAGTGATTATCCCTAACATCATCATCTTCAACACATTTTGACTATATTTTTAATTATGGCATATGACCATGATGAAAAGTTTTCATAAAAAATACCAGTACTCTTATTACAGCCCTTTCAGTTTTATTTGCTAAAACTTAACTACATGAGTATTATATTTACCAAATAGAGAGCAATTCCTCCTCCTATGAGAAAGCCACAGTAAACATCAACTGGATGATTCTTATACTGGGTGATACGAGTCAGACCACATATAATTCCACAGATGATAAAAGCAAAGACCAAGAGTGGTTTCAGAAGTTTTGAGGAGTCTGTTAACGTAGAATTGAAGTACATCTTGAAAAAAGAAAGAAATGAAGAAGCAGTTGAAGAAACTTAAATTTACCTAAGAGGATATTAATTTCTCATATTCAATGTTTCTTTCACACATAGATCACTATTACACAGTAATATTGCAAATGATAACTTTGATTTTATTTTACAGCCCCATCAAAATTTGCTCACTTACTGTAGGAAGATCTGAAATCACAAGGAATTGACATCAATAATTGACATCAATTAGGATAAGGATTTTATGCCTAAATACCGTTCACAGTCAGAACCTAAATGTTCTGTAAATGTGACTAAGGAGCCACCGCTTCTGAAATACAGAAGCCAGATGTCATGCCAGATGAAAGCAATAACCTGTTCTAACAAAAACTACTATCAGATGCTTTAGAGAGCCATTTCTCAACTGGGGGCCATGATGTCAGGGAGGTCACAAAAATTAAGTGGAGGTTGTTCATCAGTATTATTCCAGATTTCGGCTTTTCCCTGGGCAGAATAAATAGTGGCAAGCTCCCAGTACATGCACAATTCCATTATCTAATTTGATTAAGTGGTTGTTATTGTTGTTGTTTTCCTCTGATTTTTACAACATGTGTGATGGAATCACCTTTTTTTTTTCTTTCTTTTTTTATTATTTAAACTTCAATTTGAGTGGTCACTCATGCAAACAGTGTAGCCCATACTGAAGAAATGTCATTGGTCAGATGTAGAAAATCAGCTGTGATTGCTGCAGCATGTCCTTACAATTCCCTGCTAGTTACTGATGGTTTTTATTCACTTGCATTGCAGTAGCGCCTTGGAGGCCTCTGGGAGTGATTGTGCCAGTTCATCCATGCTGCACTTCTATGGAGGTCAAATGAAACTACATCACATAAATGTTTGTTCCTTAATGCCTGAAGTTTAAAAGCAGTGAGTCAAGTAAAAGGTGGCAATAAAGAAAAGGCATAACATATAAAGGTTAATTGGAATGGTAAGTTAAAATATCACCCTGTAAGACAGATAAGCACTGCATTTTATATGTGAATAATATGAGGCATCAAATATACTTTAACATTACACTTTTTGTTGCTTCTTAACAAAGGATGTGAAGCAGTTGAATCTTTTCTGTATTCTTAATAGAGCTGGTTTTATTTCAGCTGTTAGTAGTTTTATTTTGCTTTCAAACTGGGAGGATAAAAACTTTTATCTATCCAGGATATCCAGGCAAGACATCACTTTACAATATACAGCAAATGACTTTCTGACTTTTGTCTTGTATAAATGAAAATAAACAGAGTTGGTTACTCACCGAAATGTACACTGCTGCAAAGGCTGCCAAGGTGGCATGTTGAGAAGGGAATGACTTTCTGCCAAGGAAGGACACTCAAATTATGCTTCTCAGTTCAAATACAGTGTGCTAGTGTTCACTTGAAAAAAACACTGGGTGGTACAATCATTTTCAGCTTACACTTCCTAAGCAATATATGATCTATCAGAAACATTTAATTTCTAAATTTCTTTTCTATAATCTGGAGAAAGGACCAATGTTAATGAAATTCTCTGTTTTGAAGTAAATATTTAGCATGAAATTCTTTTTGTGTACTAAGAGAACAGTAGGAATGAGCTAAAGACAATGCTTGATTGAGAGAAATATCTATGAATTTATTTCAATAAATAAATTTCCATAATAACTTTTCAGTAAGTACCTAATTATACAACTCATTTAATGCATGAACCTTGATCTTTTGATTATTCTCACTGACTTCCCTTGGACTCTTTTCAAAGTAAGGACTCATACACTTTGATAGTCAGGCCCTAACTCCAGCAACCGAATTAATCATGTTCGTGCCCCTGCTTTGTTGCTCTAATAATGGGGGGATGACAGGGTGACATTCTTCTCAGAGAGGCAAACTACATCTTTATTTGCTATGTCTTCAGGTTTATTTTTTAAATTTCAGCACTTTATTACACGATAGGAGTGAATGGAGCCAAAGAACATGGAGAGGGCATTTTAAGAGTTACTGGGCCCCTTCCAGAAGCCCAGAATAAGAGGGTAAATGAAAATACATCCAAACTGTGTGAGGCAGTAGGGAATATCAGGTCTATACTTGAAATTGCTGAGGGCCTTCTGCTCCTATTCAAAACCTGGGGACTTGAGTGATGTGTACTGGGTCTTGAGTCAGAAACTACGTATATGAAAATTAAAAGTGACAGCTTAGCTTCTACTTCTCTGACCAAGAAAAGGAGGTGTTGTGTAAGCTGCAGCTACACAGAACTATCACGAGACCCTCTAACATTTTAATGTTATTCTTCTTATAGACCCATTTCAGTCCTCTAAAACAACAAAAAAAAAGTGATGGGAACATGAAGGAGACATTTTTATACAATAGAGGGGAAAACTTAGCTGGGGCTGGATTCAGTAACACCTCTTTTATGGCTTGTAGAAGCCCTAAAAAACTTTGATGACCTCTGAGCTCTAGGAGTGAGTAAGATGCAGTGAAGATGTATAACCGTTTATATCCGAACATTTATCTCCTTAAAATGGCATGGACATGTAATGTGCTGGCTGTCTTGGTGAAGAAGGGTATGTCTATCTTCCAGCCACTTTCACCTGAGAAAGCTCAGCTTAGGATAAAAACTTGAACAATCATTCAGCTTCACAGGTGGGTCTTGCTGTCCTAACTGGGCTCCAAGTATAGCCATTTTCCTAGCAGCACCTGAGTTAGCTAGTTTAAAATAGCAAAGACTGAAACATAGTCCTTTACCTTTAGACAAAGACGTTTTTCTGCAAAGCAGCAGAGTCTAAATTATTTCTAAATTTCTTTCCTATGCAGTTTGCCTTGTCTGCTCTAAATAATTCATTGGCAATTAAATGTGTCATGTAGTTCAGTGTGAATGCCACACTGCTGACCTGAATTTGAGCCCATGGCTCCAGCAGGTTCATGACTGGCCATGATGAAATCAGCATGATTCCTTTTTCATTTGTAAAGACAGACCTAAATTATTATTATTATTATTCTTTTTTTTCCTCCTTCCCCCCTGCCCCCCCAAACAAACCTTTCACAAAGAGTATCTGTGAGGAACAAGTTCGGGGTTGAGGACAGGAGGATGAAGACATGAAAAAAAAGTAAATGTTTATATTGGCTAAAGTCCTTTACCCTGTGCAGCTTTTAGTGGAAGCATAAATCTACTTACCGTCTCTGTGGAGCTAATGTGTAGATTTGATTCTATGAACTTTAGTACAACTCAGAACTTAACCTTAATTTGATGGCATTTTTGTAGTATATAAGGTGTGCCACTATGCTACAGTCAATTTTCTCTTTATTCTTTTTCCTGTTCATATGCTTTCAGGGCAAGCACAGCATGTTACAGACTACATGCACTCTGTATACTCTCTAATGGTGACACTGCTTTTGTTCCTCTATTTTTTATCTTTTAATCTAAAATTAAAATAATTCAAGCTAAAAATATGTAGCCTTTTTGTATGGCTCTGTATTGAAAAGGTGAACAAAGGTCTCAAAGAAAACATGTCCCGAACTCAGATGACTGTGTATCATTCTAAATGCTCATGCATGAGGATGTGTAGAGGGGGAATAACGATGAGAAAGAGTCATGCTGAGAGAGAGAGTCATACTGAGTCAGAACATCAGAAATTACAGAGGATAGAGAGCTCACTGGAGATCTGAATAGAAATTACTGAAAAGGCTCTTTGAGGATAAATAGACGAAAAGATGGACAAAGGAAACCACTGGATATTTGGGGATGTTGCACAAAATTATTTCATATAATCAGCTGGATAATTATGTGTGTTCTTCTCTGTACTTTTCATAGAGGAGTCTAGAGGCAAATTTCTGGAACCAAAGTTTCTGGGAAGTACAAATAAAAAATGAAGGCCATTAGCAATCCCAGAAGAACAAGTCTTTTACAAGCTGAAATTATTGAAGTCAAATTAACCTCCTGGGCTGGAGAAGTTATACCATAACTCCTATAGTAGATGACTGAAGGAAGTATTGAACCAGTAGCAAGTTCTGATCACTTTGGTGAAGTCGAGATAGGCATAAGAAAGCAACAGTTTAATAAAGGAAAAATGCAGTAAAATTGAATTAAGGAGAAACTGAGGGTGCCAGAATATTATAGATCACCAAATGTATCCTCTATGATGGGAATCAATTTGAGATATCAATATATGATCATCTACCTAAAGAAACAGAAACACACAAAACCTGATTGGTTAGTCTTAATATGTTACAACTAATTTCACTGTTTTTTGGAAGTGATGATATTTAAACTTAGGAGTGATCAGCGTTTTTGGAATGGCTACAGGCAGTCAATTCAGAGCAGTAGGCATCATATTTGAGATGAAAATGAAATGAATGAGATGTAATCTTTAATATTTTTCTGCCTGCTCATGTGTAAAGCTACACCGATTTCCCTGGGACACCATGTAGGTGCAACACACTGCTTGCAAACGTCAGGCTTCAGTGGCAGTATCCCAGAAACAGCAAATGGTTATGGGAAAAGAGACAGGGCTCTTGTAGGCTGATGTAGTAATTCTGGTTACGCCTTTCACCAAAATTATTGTCACCAAATTATTTGGGCCAAACAGAGCTACAATCCTTCATTCCAGCTCTGGATCATGCCCACATATATAAATTGAAAAGATACGGCAAATTAATCAATGCTAATTATGAGTCTTAGCCCACTAGACATATTTAAGACCAAATACATCAAATAATTGAGGGTCTTTAAACATCAGTAAAATTGGTTTCTCCCAGTGAAAGGGGACAGATTATGACACTTGCTGGAAGATACTTACAAAGTAAGTGAGTGATTTCATGATTCCCAAGTGTGTCGACCATTGAAATAAATGGAAAGCAAACAAACTGGGGGAGAAGTGCCTTAATACATAGACAGAACGTTTTAATAATATCCATGTGACAAAAATGTAATGCCATGAGGCATAAAGTTAAAACAGAAGCTAGCATCTGGGGCTGTATACAGAACAAGAAAGGAGTGCAAAGCTTTAGTGAAGTGGATGTGACAGAAGTAACACAGCTTCATGTCTGCTAATCAGGTACACAGACAAATTATGCAGCTGAGTCAGAGACAGAAATTGTAGTCATTTCAAGCATTCTATAATTTTACTGTAACTTTTTTGGAGAGCAGGAGATTTTAAAAAAGCACCAAAATTTTGAAGGACTGCAAAACATTCAAATATTCAATGACTAACAGGCAATAAAGGTTAACCTGGTGTGGAAAAGATATGGAAGACTACTATTGTAGTCAGTGAAGAGCTTCACGATTTCTCAGTAGTGTAGTGCTTATATTTAGGTCACTTCATACTAATGAAGTCCTTGAACTAACGAGTAGCAGATGTATTTGAACAGCACATCTTATTGACTTATACCTTCAGATTCCATGTTTAAATCTATGACCTGTCATCAGTAATTGAATTATCACTATTTTATCACATCAAGCTTGTTTAAAGTAAGATATATAGTCTGGTTTATATCTCAACTGATATGCATGTCCAAAACCTGCTATTATAAACAATATTAATTTCTCCCCTGGCTATCTAAGTATGGAAGCTAAAGACTAAATGATCAGGGAGGATAAACCACCAGTTAGAAATACCATGAAAGAAAAGGCATGTATTTGGGAACACAGAGATTTGCACTGTTGTGGCCTTTCCCCTAATAAAGGGATTTTTTCAATGCTGTCAATGTAAAAAAATTGATCAACTAGAGAAATAGAAAACAAATAAAATCCTCCCACAAATCCCCAAACCAAGCCTCACAACTAAGACCAAAATGCCAGAACAGTAATGTATGTTAGTCAGAGGTCTCAGATAAAGTACTTGAGTGACTTCTTCCCCTGCCTGTTATGGGGTACTTACCCAGGTCCCACTGGGAAAAGAAGTAGAAGCTATACATATTAGTAATTGTATAGGAAATTGAAAATAACTAGCTACTAACGACTGTGCTTCGGAATCTGACAAAGTCTTCCAAAGCCCACTGTTGGCTTAATATCTGTGAGAGACTGAAAGAGTTAATGTCTCAAACATTGTGGTGGGGCAAGTTCTGCTTAAAGACAAACCCTGCACAGCAAGGAACCAAGCTGAAAAGCCCATCAGCTCAGACATCAGCAACAGGAGGGGGAGGGCGTGCTGGAGGGTGCGCAGCTCCCTGTTCTGATAAGCTGTTCTGATACAAAGATGAAACAATGGCCAGGTCTGCAGGGAAGGAGAAGTTACTCCCCAAACGACCCCCAAGCCCAAAGGCTCACAAACTGCTTATTAGCCTGATGAGTTTGAAAGATGAAACAATGGCCAGGTCTGCAGGGAAGGAGAAGTTACTCCCCAAACGACCCCCAAGCCCAAAGGCTCTCAAACTGCTTATTAGCCTGATGAGTTTGGGTGCCTTACCTGAAGGAGGGGCAAGGATGATAAAAGGACACAAACTGAAGCCCCAGATGGGCAAGCCCACCAGAACTGGACCCCTCGGCTGACTGAACCAACGCTGGACCCAGGACCAGTGAAATCTTTCTCTCTTCCTTTTTCTCTCTCTGTCTTCTTCTCTCTTTCCTTTTCCATTTCCACAATCCCTACACTTCATCCCTTTAAGACATAAAACTGTTGACTGAGTCTGGGACTAAGAGTGGATCCAGCTGCCCCTGGGCCCTTCTCTGACAAGGAGTCTAGAAAGCAAGGGGGTCTGCTCTGAACCTCATGACTCAACAGGAGGGATCTCCTTATTCCCTGAATTGATGTATATGGTTACCCTGGGTTATACAGTTTACAGAAGTAGTCTTATGCCAATTCCTGTTGTGAGAAACCCTGCCACCTACTATCATGCCTCCCCAGTTCAGTTTGCTTTTGTCATGAATAAAATCTTTAACTGATTGTTTGGTGTCATTTCACCTTAATTTAGCCCAAAGGAATTTTGAATTAAACACAACTCCCTGGTCTATCCAGTCTGGGTCATGACAGTATCTTTCTACAGAAAATTGAACATCACTAAAAAGGCACTTTTGCTCTCACCTTTGTTATAAAAAACTGACAAAATCATTCAGACTTTTATCTAGGAAGAAAATCTTGAAACTGGGACAGAAAATAAAAAATAAAATGAATACTTAAGAATGTACACAATGAAGGATAGAACCAACCTTCCAGCATTGATAATATTGAGATCAGCTCCTGAGCAAATATCTTCCACAACATATGAATTCTCTGAGCAGGATACATTTAAGGATGTATAGTTAGGCTTGCAAACAGTCAGGAAATATGGTGCCTGATATCCTGTTGATAGCTGTATAATATCAGTAACAAGAGCAGTAGCACAAAGACCAAACACATGAACACCTAGGAAAGAAATCAGTAGCACTTGTTAACTTTATTATATGCATGAGTTAGATTAATTCATTGTGACAAAATACATTCAATGGAATTCTGGTCGCTTGTGTCATTGGCCTTGAGAGAATTTAACTGAAGAATAAGATGCTTTTTTTTTAAGAAAACTTATTGCAAAGTTGAATTCTTTAATGTAAAAAATTTAACATTATTTATGCTTGTTTTCTTCCTGTTGATACTTAACATTTCATTTTGATGGCTTGATGTCCTCCAACATCCTTTCATAAAAGTGAACTATGCTGGAGCTGCTTCAATTTGGAAAGGAGTTTTCTGAACTGACTAAAGGACAGCCAACTCTTTGAGGAGAGCATATATGTGCTTATCCAGTCCTTGGACTTGCCCACTGGGATACAGGCTTTTAATAACATGGACAGCTGCCCATTAGATCGCTGCTCTGAGGACCTGTTCTCTTTCTACCACCAGGGACTCATCAGCTCGCAGTGACTTTGGCTACCTTCACACCTCTGATATTTCTTGAGTACCAAGTCCTTGCCATGAGCACAAATATTTAAGTCTTTTTCATAATTGATCAATGTTTCCGTCTGGTTAACAATGCCAAATTCACAAGGCAGTTGAAGTAAATGCAACTGTTTTACTGGGCATTTTCAACTGCTTTTCCTCTAAAGATTTACTTCTAATTCCCTACTTGTATTCATATAAATAAATTTATTTTTCACCTTAACATTGAAAGAATGCTAAGGTCATTAAAATATGAAAGAAACTGCAGATTCAGAGTATGAATCAGGAATTAAATCTATGCATCTTTGAGCTTGTCTTTTTTGGTGTTGGAATGGGATGCTGTACAGGAGAAGTGGAGAGCATGGGCTATCTTTACAGTCCTTCTTGCTGATATTTTAATCTGCCATCCCCTCTGCTGACTTCCTCACTGCTGCTCTTAAGAGGATGCTTTACTGGTCATAGAATGTATAACCTCTCTGTCATTACCTCCCTGCTTGCCAGAATACAGAAAGCTAGTGTATAGTCCTCCTACCAGATTTTCAGTCTGCTGTCCTGCAGGTTGTCTTAGCCTAGGCTGCTGTCTCTAATGAAAGATTTCTGGAACAGAGAAAACTTTCCCTTTAGCCACTCATTGGTAGAGGAAATTAACTGCAAGAAGGGGAACAAAGTCCAGTTGCCTTTTCAAGTTCATTTTTCATAAATGACAACTAAGTAAAATAAACCAATTCAGCATGACCCTCTCTAGATTCTAGCCCTTTTCCAAGAGGTAGATATACACATTCCAGAAAAAGAATGTCAAATCTACTGAGAGTTTCTGACAAGTTTTTACTGTTGTGCTGAATACTATGTCAGGTGGGTTGAATCCTTATGAAGACAAGCAGGGGAAGCTATACACTGAAACCATTAAAAGGAAGCTAGCTCAATGTGGGCAGGGAAGGAAAACCAAATTATTCTTTTAGAAACACTGACAATAGTACAGGAGAGGAAAGGGAAAACGGAGAGTGTAGATATTGCATTACTGAGTATGGGGCTGCTCTGGTCTTTTTGTGTTTTCTGGCAGAAGATCTATGCCAGTGACAGCCCTGCACTGTTCTGAAAGGCTGTTTCAGAGAAAGAAACCTGCATGGTGAAAACTGAATGTATATGGAAAGCTCTTCTTTGTGACTTAACATTTGAAACCCACCAACAAATCTGACAGCTCTTCTAAGAAAAGAATTGAAGTTGCATCCTCCTGCATTAATATTGGCCTCTGTTCCAATCCCATTTCTTCTTTTGGACAGGCAACAGTAGAGAATTCCTTCTCCTATCATTATCTGCAATGACAAAGGAGCCATTAAATTAAATGTAGCAGTTACTCAGAAGACACTGATTGAATTTAAAGGGCTGAAATATAACTATACCACAACCAATGTCATCCACTGACAGGTACTCGCCTTTAGAAGATTTGTATCAATATGTAAACATTCAGTAATGCACCTTAGCTTGAGTGAAGGCAGGCAAGAAGGTGGCATTAAAATTAAATACAAGTAGCATACAGTATACAGTGCTCAATGGAATCGGGATCTTCATCCACAGCTGAAATTTGATGCTTCTACAATAAAAAAGTAGTAATTAGAAAATCTCGCCTCTAAAATAATCCAGAGCCACTGCAATATCTTAGTGCTCCTGAGGTGGTTTTAGCACTCAGCCTTGGCCTCAAGCCTAGCAATCCCTAGCAGTTTCTAATTACATGGCAGCCCGCTCTTCTGTATTTATTTAATTTGGCTTGGGTTTTAACCAGATCCACAGCAGTAGAAAAAGTTCTGTCCTTATGGTCCCTCTGAACACACCAAGCAAAACAGATTATGACTGAAGCCCTAGATGAGAGTTTATAACAGAAATATAGAGAAGAATAGAAATGAAAAATGGTGTTACTTGCTGGAAAATCCAGATCCTTTTATATATTTGCAGTGTCAGGTTTGATTGTTTTCCTTGTTGAATAGTGCAACAACTTGGAAATCTGTACAGGGCTTGTACATAGTTCAGAATAAGGGTCAGGCTGAAATATTGAAATTAATGAGGCCATTCTTACCACTAAGAGGGGAGTCACCTTGTCTATCCGCAGATGCATTGAAAACTAATATATGCAATGCACAAAGCTTACAATGCAATGAGATGCTAAAACATCTGAATTATGCTGAATCTGCTGTAATTACCAGTGAAGTTTGTGCATGCTAAGACCCCTTACCCTAGCAGAAGGGAGATACAATGGAAAAGCTTAGTCTAACTTTTTTAGCTAAAGGTTTAATAAATTGAAATTTCCTTTCTTTGCCAGAAAAATTGAAGTAGTGAAGCTTGTCTCATTACATGGAAAAGTCAATGGTAAGGGTTATTTAAGGAATTTTAATTAGATGAGAACTATAGTCACTATTATCTGTCTCTGATCAATTTACAGCTGAAACTTCCTGGAGAAATAAGTAGTATTTCAAACTTAAAAAACAGAGAAACTCTAATAGTTTTTTGCCAAGCTCTAGCAAATATCTGGCACAGGGAAAAAGACCAGAGAGACGGATTAGCTTGTGTGATAGAGGAGAAAATTGGGGAACAGCAAGGCCTATGTCAAGGAAAATTCAGAGGCTGGTATTTCCAAGGAAACAAACTCCACAGTAGAGGAGGCAGTAGGACTGAAACTGCCAGCAGTGAATTTCTCTCCTTGCGAATTGATTTCCCAAATCAGTGTGATCTAATTTCCTGGTGATCTCTGTTAGAAAGCACATTGTTACCTTTAAGTAGTTTTTTAGTCAGTGGCTGATAAGGGTTTGAACCTACACTGATGTGATTAAATAACTGATCCTAACATTTTTGAATGAATAACTAGAGAGAAAATATGTCAGAGGATCAGATTCAGAGTTCTTTGAAGCAAATGGAAATCATGTTGCAATTCAGGTATATTTATATTCCAGACATAAAATATCCATACAAGTCCAGTTGTTCTACACTGAAGTCTCCTGTGGTTTATGAATACATATAGAATGTTTTTACATATAAAATGTATTGACATACATATGTCAATAATACAGGTAGCAATTTTCTGTAGCACTTCAGGGCTACAGAACAGACCTAGTTAAAGCAGTTGCTGCTCACTAATAATGAGCACCCCCCCCCCCCCCCCCCAAACATTAAAGCACCTAATCCACATAGATTCTTCTGTAATAATGGCTTTGGAAAATAAATTTAAAAATGCTAGATTTGTTGTAAAAAAGTTTACTGTAAAGTGAACAGATTTAATATGTTCTCCAGTCTTGGGAAAAATCGAGTATATCAACAAAAATAACACAGGAACAAAAATTATGAGGCTTTAAGGAGGGATTGAGACTGGAATTTGCTTGTCGACTTCACCTCCCCCTACCCTTTTTTATTTTTTCTTATTTACACTCTTTGGTAATATTTAAAATGTGGCTTAATTACACCTGTAGAGTCTTGATGACCTGCCTCATACTGCAGTACGTGAACTGCAGACAGAGGCTAGCATATGTTATGCTACTGGAGATCTTCAGTTCCTCACATAGCTCATGCTTTCTCTTCTATATTTTACATGTTTTATAAAGTAATTCATTGAAATGTTAATGAAAACTAAATTATAAAATGCTAAACTCTACAAGATGACAATGACACAATTGTCATCTTTTTGCATTGAGCTTCATTGGCCTATTTTTCCAAAGAAAAAGGGAAGAATTGGACAAATAAACCCCCCTAGTTTTTGTACTTCAGAAGTGGTATTGAATAATAAACAGCTGATGCTCTACACCATCTTCAGTGCCTTTTATTAAAGGAGGTTGTGTATTTCACACTATCAGAGCCCATTATCCAACTAATACAAGCATCGCATTCATGCTCACACTAATACAAAAGAACAACACCTTCCTAAGGCTTGCAGCTTTTAAGCAGTTGTGCTTTGAAGCTTCAGGATTTACTTTCTTTACCAATCTTATATTTGATAGGCATGCTCAAGTGTGGGTTTGAGTTCCTCACATGGCATGGTTTTGGTTAGTTGTCTGTACTGCTGGTAGGAGAATGATTCAAGCAAGAATAGCATTTTCTATTGCAAAATTTCATGCAATGCTGAAATAATTTAGCTGTAATCAAAGCCCTTAATAAACACTCTGTAATGAAATGGGCATCTTTCATCTCAGTTGAAGATGTTTGATATTACCTAGGCTTGACATAGACTCTCTGAAGTAAAAATCATCTTTTACCCCCTACTGTGGCCCAAGTGAGTCTATATAGATTCCTTCTATGGTTGTTTCAGGGAAGTCCACTTTGTTGTTATCAGAAACACTGTCTATACTTAAGAAACCCAGCCAAACTGCAATACAAACAAGTTTCATTTTTATCACAGTATTTGGTGTTTGCTGCAAGCATCTGCACCAGGAACACTGAGAGTCTTAGCTCCCAGTTCCTAAATGAGTATAATTTTTAGCCTGATGATTGCACAAAATCCTTCAAAAATGGTTTCTAAAGCAACCAAAATCAAACACAGTAAAAAGAGTTCAGTTTAAAAAAAGACAAACAAAAAACATCCTGGAAAGCAAAGAAAGAACAAGACTTGATGATTTTTTTATGGGCATCACATTTTACTGATTTTGTAATTGCAAATTGGCTAGTATTATAAAGGAACAAACTGGTTGAGTTTAGGGGAATTCAGAGGAACTGGCAGCAGAGATACATTTGCAGCTGGCCTTAGAGAAGTGCCTAACCGAGATGCACAGTCATCGCTGTCAGGGGAGAGAAGAGACCCTTTCAGAAGGTTGATTCAGCTTTTTAGGTGCATGGAATCACCCTCTCAAGGTGAATTTCTCTTCCATTTGCCCAAGAGGAGTAGTATGAGAATAAGGCTCCTGTCTAAGCTGCCTAAAACCAGACAGAATGAATTCCCTTTAGTATATATATAAAGGTGAAGTCTTTGGTTTCATTTTACTTGGACACAGCAATTCCAGCAGTGACAATACTCACCTGTATCAGACCGTTTATATATATTTTTTTCTGTAAAATAGTGGCCAAACTGCTCATGTTCTGACAGGACGTTTCTGTTCTGCTGAAATTATCTCCTCCCTTTGGGTGAATGATTAAACCAGCTTCCTTTTGCCTGCTCTTAATGACTAACTCACCATTTAGAGGAGTCCCAGTGCTATTTGGGAAAGTGTAATTGATTTCACTGACATGGTTGATACACCTTCTCACTGAATGAAGCTAGTTCTAATAAAAGTTGCATGTTCAGGGCTGTAAATTAAAGGCTTCCACCTCCATCAAAATCTTGAATTTTTGGTGTATCTCAGAGTGTAGAGATGGTCCTGTCTGTAAAAGTTCAAATATTTGTACAGCATAACAGAATGATTCAGGCTATTCTTACCCAACAGTAGATGCTGTTTCTTAACATTAATGCCCACAATCAGCATAGTGTGAGTAGATGAAGTGCTACAGGGAATGTTTTAAGGAGTGTGTCTCCTTCTGTTATAGAAGAATAAAAGATTAATTTAAAATCCTAAAGTAATTAGCCTGGATGACACTCTGCAGCCTAAGTGAAACCAAAGGAGCTATTTTCTTTATGCCAACTGAAACTTTGTTCAAAATCTTTAATAAGTCACAGTGGCACCTCAAACTTACCGTAATTGACGGTCCAGCAAAAACCAGACTAAGCAACATCAAGAAGGGAATAGACTCTTGTGTAGGTTCAATGTATGGCATACTCAGACTCTTGTCATAGCAATTAAATCCAGAGTGAACTGGCTTGAAGACATCAGTAAGTTCAAGAAAATAGAGGCTAACCACAGATGATGCCAATATGGGCAACTAGAAGAGAAGAAAGTAACAAATTACTGTTTGGAAGTGGAAGAGCAATGCTTTTGCAAAGACAACATAGTCTGTTAATAAATCTCTGTGACGTTCGCTATTTACATCTCACTGCTCCTTGTCATATCCAATTTACCATCTTTAAATAATTAATTCTCTGGAGACAGGATACTATTCAGTTGATACCAAATAACCCTGTTGTCTACTAAGCTAGTCAAAACACTCAATCCAGTCTTCAGCCCACATAATTTAGCCTTTTCATCTATGAATCATTAGTAGACAAACTTTGATTTATTTTTTTTTTTTAAAGATGTAGCAGGACTGCAGCCTCCCATGTGGGACCTTAGCATTATGTTGTTCATTAGGACCCTTTTTGGTCCTTTAGCAACTCTGTGTCATGTATATGACACTGTTTATATTAAAGCCAGTTTGCATTAAGATTCAAAGTAACAGTTAATGAAAAACGGTAACCAGTGCTGCCCTAGAATCTAAATAGGTGATAATACAGTGTTCTGCCTTTGCACATTCATTTTGTAATTCTATCAAAAAAACAATTAACTTTGGCAAGACTCAGTCTGTTTAGAACCATGACGACTATGGCTTACAATTCTGTTATCCTCTAGCTATTTAGTGATTTTACCCTTCACAATTACTTCCAGTAATTTATTAAGAGCAAAGTTGGCTCCTCTGGGGATAAACTCACCCCAGCTTGCCACCAGCTCCTGAAAGCACAGATTCAACCAGTAAGCCTGTGTGGAAGGAAGTCATTAAGAGAATAGCAAAAGGCATTTTGAAGCCATTGGTTTATAAGTGAACAGAGGGGGCAGCCCTTCCCCCAGGGCAGGCATTGAGGCATTCAGAGGTGACCAGCAGCATATGATTATTCTCTGTATCTTAGTAAATGCTCAGAAATGTTTTGTGTTTGTTATTTCCCAGAGTCCTCACTAAACAAGGCAACATTAGAACAACTGCCTGCTCCTCCACTGACATGCAATGACTCTTTCCCTGTGTCTCTACTGCAATGAAGGTACCTATGGATAATATGATGTGAACTGCTTATCTGCTTCCTTTTCTTTTTTTCTTTTTAAGATGGTTATCACATTAACTTTTCCTCACTGTTAGCTGCAGCTGAAAAGTAAAAGCTTGCAACTACTAAATAGATTCACTTAGACAGATAAAATCATAAAAATTTGATAAGGGTGTATCACATCTCTTGAGAAAAAAACCCTCCTTTACATCAAGCACCTCACATTATGAGAAATAGGGATTGTCCTAACATAATTTGGGGCATACTTAGATTATATTATTTTTGCGATGTTCAGTACACATTTACAAAAATAATTGATTGATTAAAATCAATGTAATTCATCCCATTCTACAATGGAATAAAAAAGTAGAGGTAAAACTGAATAAATATGTATATTGGGAAAATGATGAATAAAACTTGCTATATATGGCAGAGGAGCAATGGTTTCTTGCATTAACTGACCATTTTCAGATTTTTAAACACTGGGCTTTTAAATTGCAGACTTTTTGTGCATAAAATGTGATTCTGGGTGGTTAAAGAAGGAGGGTTCTAGCTAAATTTCACTGAAACACTTTTTAATATGACTTAGTTTTTGTTTGAAAAGAACAGCTTATCTTTGATGTGCTGAAGGACAGAGTTGAAGAAGGTAAGTTGTATCTTCAAAGCGTTCTAAGCAAAATCTGTAGAAGGTGGAGAATGGAAGAATTCTGCCTGTCTTGTTATCTGTGGTGAAGTTGATTGCATTGTAATGTTGCATAGTATAGAGGCTGTGATTGTATAGAAAGGGAGGGAATGTGTATTGGCATCCCTAAGTGCTATGAGCATTACAAAAATAACACCAGGCATCTGTAAGTTTGCTTCAGTAAGTAGTGTGTGTGTACACACATATATAAACCCCAAACATATATGTATATTTGCACTTACATACTATATTACACACATATATTATGTATAGCATATAACATACACAATATGTAATACATATTATGTGAATACATAACTATTATATAATCTGACATATACTATGTATGGAATAATTATATAAAATGTAACTAAATTGAGTCCTGCTTCCTGCCCATCACAGGAAGAAGTCCAGTTCTTTAGCTGGATGCATTAGATAATACTACTTCTCACTTCCTGCTGGATGCAGTCCTTGATTTACTATAGTGCAAGCATGCATAATTCGTCAACATGGGCTAGACTGTTTCTAGTCATTATACAGATGTGCACGGATGAAAGAGGACTTCCCTCAAGTCTTCGTACTCTGGGAATAATTAAGATTGTTGTGGAACTGGGTGCCCTTCTCTCCACACCTGCCTGCACAGGGACTGTGGAGCTGTTTGGGCTAACTGGCCTCCTGACCAGAAGGCTGGCACAGTGCATGCTGCTCGGGTGTGCAGGGAGCTTGCACTGAGTGAGTCTCTGCTGCTTTTGCTGGGACACTGAAATTCTGCGCAGCATTTAACTCTTGAAATATTTGCAATGTCTTTTATTATTAACTGTTTAAAAGTCATACCTAATGACTTAACCAGGGTCCAGGTCCCATGGGGCAAAGCATCTTACAACAGGACACAAACCTATTCCAATGAGCTAAAAGGACAAAACAGGCAAAGTGCCTACTGCCCTTCTTTTCAGAAATTACGCCCTTTTATCTAGATGGCCCCAAAGGTTCATTTCCTAGAATGGAAACACAGAGCAGGCAGACTTATGGAACACTTTGCACGCAGAGTTTCATCTTCATTGTGTATTTTTCCATTTCTCTAATGTCAATAAAAGGAAAGCCTGTCCTTGAACAACAGGCTCTGCATTACCCACAAGTCCACCTCTACTTGGATTATGGTATTCTTAGGCAAGCAACTGTTTTAAGTGGCAATATTGAACTATCAAAAATAGGTGATGTATGAAGTGATATTTTATTGTGAGACACTAAAATAAAAGATGTGGATAACTTTTTTAAACTACTGTATGCAAGCTATAATTTTATTGTTAATTACAAAATCAAGGAATTGTAAGAATTGCATTTTACTGTCTTATGACTTCACTACAGGACTCCCATATTATTTCTGACTGTAATTACTCATTCTGCTAAAAGAAAAGAAATAATTCTAAAGGACTATGAATCTCCAACATAACTGCTTACAATACTAATGAATGGGTTTATAATCAATTTGCTATATACAGTATGTCAGATCCCACAGGACATTTTTCTTCCTATCTTTTTAAAAACACAAATATAAGATGTGTCTTCTAAAAGTCTAATGTTTCTAAAAAAAAGCAAATGTTTCTAAAATCTTCTGAACAGTATAACTGGCTATTTAATATATGAATATTTATGCAGTGTTCTGCTTAAGGCAGCAGTAGTTCTCTAATTACAGACTTCAGCTCCCAACACCTTGAAAATGTCAAATATAATTAGATGGTGGAATGTGTATTGTTTTAATTACAAAATGGAATAGGAATTTTCCTGTTCCTAATTAGAATAATAAAACTCCCAGCCTCAGTTCACATATCTTGACTAATAAGTCCTTCCACTCTTACTTCCTTGGTTGGCTAATGGCAAAAGAGCCCTGTTTAGCTTGTAGTTTAGACCTGTAAGTGTAGAGTTTGACCCAAGTGGTCAAACTCTGTTTGGCTTAGAGTCTTAAAGTCAGGACCACAATCAGCATAGCTCCTGAAAAGGTTTGATCTGGGGTTTATTTATTCTTCTAAAAAAGATTTTTTTTCTTTTTCCTGTTATTTTCTTAAACTGTAAGTTAAGAGCCTTTATTAAGCTATAGGACTTTGCTATTAATAATAATTAATATTAGTAGTATTTAAAAAGATTTTGCTGTATTGAGCTAGGAATTGGCAAGCCTGAGAAAGACGATCTCTATTCCCAAGAGCTCAACAAGAATGTAAATACCTAGAGATCTTGTAAGGATAAAAATGAAAGGTGACAAGCTCCTGTGTCTTACGTAGTGCAGGACAAACCAAAAGAGCATTCAGTATCACAATAACTTCACTGAACTGATGAGATATGTAACAAATCTTCCTTCTGGCCAAGAGCCACAAGACATATATCACATATTGCAGAGAACTGAAAGAAGACATGGCTGTGAGACTTCAGAGCTGGAAGATAACAGTTCTTCAGGTTGCCTATCACTCTTCTGTAGGACATGCTGTGATTGCTCCTAGGGCTGTTTTGGGGTGCTCCTGGTTTACTTGTGAGGATTAAGATTACCCACACTGCCAGCACAATTTGTTATTGGTCATATAATATAGCCTACACATGGAAGCCATGCTGGTCCTGCCCCAAACCCACAAGTTGGCTACCCCTTAACCACCAGGCCCAAACTTGCTGCGGTACTCCCAGGTAGATGGAAATGCTTCTGTTAAACTTCCCTATGATTAGTTTTCCATGGCTTCAAATGCACAAAAAGAGGAACCTGTAGAGCTGTAGCCCACTAAATACAGTATTGTCATTGCTACTAACAAGCCGCAGATTTTGTACAGAGTTTGCAAGGACTCAGGACTGGGGCTTATCAAACATGCTTTGTCTGTGCTTGTCTTGACCTGCCTGGAGCTTTGTTTTTGTTTGGCTCAATTGCAACAGCAGTTTTTCTAATGATCTTAGAAATTAGGTTCTGCCTAATTTGTTTTACTTTCACCTTTCTTTGTATGGTACAACTCTGCATGATTTTTGTACCTATATCTAGTAGTAACAAGTAGTTATTCTGTATAAAATGAGCTATTTATGACTCTAGTGTAGTGCATCTCAAATCCTTTGTCAGGAGCAGTATGATATTGATGGTGATTCTTCCTCACTCTAGGAACCACATGGGTTCATTTTTATGTTTGCTAATGTGCTTTCACACCTTGCTCTTTCTCTTTTGGTCTGTCTGCACATTACATCCCAATTTACTATATGCGGCATGGTCTACGTATGTTGGATGCTTGTTCTTTGTACTCTTCATTACCCCAAAACCAGTTTTGCCAGCTGCAGTTCTGCAATTCCTTATCTGACCACTGGGTGAGTTGTTTATAGCCTTGAAGTCTCCAGTACCAGCATATGCCCTATCTCTTATCCTACACCTGTAACTCCTCCACATTGGACCCTCTGTAATGCAGGAATACAGGTCTGGTATGACAGCAGAGGTCTTGCAAATGGGGCAGTGGAAGGCCAAGCCTTAGTGGGAAAATCTTACTGGAGTGTATGAAACCCTAAATAGCACAAGCTTGTCCTTTGGATAGCTCAGCATCTCGAGCACTGACTTTTGTCTCCGGCCTTCCACCAGGCATACAACCTGTTGTTATGAAGGAAACACTGAACTGCTTGCTCTTGAGTTAAAATGTAGGACCTTTAACTTTACTATTCCACAGGCTCTCTGCAGAGCTCTAAATCTCTTATTCATGGTGGTCCCTGGAGAATTTCCAAATAATGAACTTCACTAAAACCACATTCTCTCTGCAAGCCTTACAGGCAAGTCAGTAGCAATCAGATATTGATGGTTTCTTAAATGACACTGGAGACAGTGAGGCTCAAACCAAAAGAAAGGCAACAAATAAGCACACACCCCACCCCCCAGATTCTCTCTTACCTTGAAAGAATATGCAACTGGATACATACATAATTCAAAACTCTCTGGGAATCAGTAGCTTCTATAAATTCCCTTTCTCTAAAACTGTACACTGGTAGTTACATATCTAACTCTCATATTTGCCAGCACTAAACTAAGCAAAGAGTCCATATTTATCTTCAGGAAAATAACATCTTAAAATCCATGGGCTTTGTGAGAGTGCAACCATGAAGTGTCACATACTCAAATGTCTGAACCTGTTCTGTAGGTTGCAGTTATGTGACCTCTCTTTGCTTTGCTAAAATGCACTACAGGTGTTATCTCTTATCATGAACTCATATCCAGATCCTGTGGTGGTGTTGTATTGGGCTGTGTTGGTGGCTACTAGCAGACACTCTTTAAATATGGGTTACAAATTGATTAGCCTGGGCTATGTTTCAGTCAGGCTAAGTAGGGGGAAAAATGAAAAGCCTCTCTTGTAATTATAGTTGAATATTGAAGTCACTGCTCAGTGTGCTGGCTGGAATGACTTGAGTGATCTTCCTTGAGACTGGATGCAAATACAAAGGCTGTGGAATTGATTAGTTTTACCTGTCTGTATAAAAGATAGGCAGAAAAGAGAGAATCAGTATATATGTAGCTTTCAGAGGAAGTCAAGACATGATTAGCCAGATGCAGAATAAAGATAGTATGACTAGTCCACCTGTCAAAAAGGGTTAAGGGATGCCTGATACGCTATTTGGATCTTTTATATTTTGTAAATAAATTTTAGACTTGGATGGCCTGGGAATTCTTAGATCCTTAGGTCATTCTGCAACCCTTCCACAGCAAGCAAGGAGCTCCTGAGCGTGGGAGCTGCCTCCTGGCATTTCTCTTGTTTTCTGGGAATCAGGGAATCTTTGTAAGCTATCAAGTAAATAAACAGGATTGCCTCAAAGAGATAGCTAGTGAATGCTATCGCTTTCTCCTTTGATAAAAATACCAGCCAGGTACTTGGGAGAAGGATGCCCTATTTAATAGCTATGTTGTGTTCGCACTGCAAGGCTGTGGCATTGTGGAAGATTCTATTAAAATGTATCATAAATGTCAGTCCTTGTGCCAAATAATTCATGATCTAAATGACAAGGCCCAACAGATGGATGAGACAAAAAAGAGGGCTGTGGTGGGTTGGAGGAGACAAGGTATTCCTATTCGTAGCCAACTAATAAGAGTGATTGCAGCTTTCAACCACCCTGGCTGTTGTCCTGTTGTACTTTGCTGTGAGATTCACAAAAGACAGGAGGAGAGACTGGAAGGAGGACAGGTGTCTTTTATGCTGGCAGGAATGAATACTGAGGTCATGACTATGACTGAATACCTTCCAGAAACAGGTCAGGAAGAAGAAATGGTATCAGCCCAAATTCTGCCATTTTCTCTTGTTTTTGAGAACACATGGCTCCTGCTTAGCTACACCAGTGCTGTACCTTAACCCTTGGTGAGACTGCTGTGCAGGACTGGGATTAAGACCAAGTTCAAGCTCAAATGCATTGTAAACTGGGCTGTCATGAGGACTTTTGAGAGATAGTACTAAGCACAGGATGGCTGTAGAGCAGGGAACTTGCTTGACCTAAAAGTCAGATTTGTAGATTTTTTTTATGTTCTAAACTTAATTCTTAAATGCCTCAGGCTTATAAGAGAAGGCATTCAGGCTTTTCAGAAGTCGTAAGTTTTGCATCTGTATAAAGGCGTTTTGCTTTTCTCTCTGAACACGAGTTTCTGCTGTTTCTTGTCCCTTTTTTGGATGAAGGTTTCATCTGGCCCAAAGCCGTAGGAACTGGTCTTTTCTCTAAAGGATTTTTACCTCACCATTGTCTAAGTTTTGTGGAAACTAATTGCAGAGACATGATATGATGGTCTTCCTTCTCCTAGATTTAACGCTATTGGATTTAATTTCAGCTCACAGTTTAATTTCAAATCCCAGGTGTCATTGAAAGCTATTATCATTACAATTTTGGAAAATTAAGTTATCCTTATTTCCAGCATTGATTTTAGAGTTTAATTTAATTGTTTGGTGACTGCCAATTAGAGTCTAGCTTTAGAAATACAAAGATACCTTTGTGCAGCTCCTCAAACCTCTTGATCTTTTGCCAAATCTTAATAGAAAACCTCTCAGTATGTGTAAGACCAGAAATAGAGCTGATACATCACTGATAAAATTCCTATTTATTTCAGAAATCTCAAAGTCATGCTGAACACATGGTAATCCTAAAAGTGCTTATTTCCTTTTTTTTTTTTTTAATAAATGTATGTGAAGCAGCAGTTACACAGGGAGAGACCAACAGAATAAAAATTGTTTAACAAAAATATTCTCAGGCAGGAATAATCTAAAAATACTTTAAAAATATTTCTTTTTAATTAAGTATATGTACTTAAACAGAAAGCAGATCCTTAGGCAGAAATTTTACAACACAAAAAATAACATTAATGCATTTCTTTTCAGTGTGACTTCAAACATAATTGATCATTCATTAATTATTATTACAATTAATTATGATTATTGATTAATTAAATCAATGATTAGTTATAATCAATGAATAACTACAAACAATGAAATTTAGGATATTGCACATACTGTTGATTATGAAACTTCTTTTATGCTCCTGCTGCAAAGTAAATCAAGAACAGCAACATATCAAAAAAAGGTGGTTGTTTTCGGGTCAGAGTGTTACCAAACTTCAGCTAGAAGTTTCCTCAAAAACCCCATCTCTAGGGAAAAAAGCTGCCAGTCCCTACACAACACTACAATTTATTCTACTCTCTAAAACACACTGGTTTCCATACATACATTAAAAAAAAAAAATTCTGTGGGTGCCAACCCTTCTCCAGCGGCCTACTCCCATGATGTTTTGCCACTTCTGAACTCCCTTCCTACAAACTGGACTTTTAAGGGACAAGATCGTCAGTCAAGATACAATGTTTGTAACAGCTCAGCTCCCGTGTATGTAAGGTTCCACAATAGGCTGTTCTTCATTAATTTTGGCTGCAGAGTAACAGATTTTTAACAATTATAGAAGAAAATCACAGAGAGGGGTATAAATTTTTGGAAGAGGTAATAATTTGACAAATTTAATATCCTTTAATTTCTAACGTAATCAGGCCTCCTTTTACTACTGGGGTATTAGGTCAGGAGGATGGTGCAGGAATGAAAAGGGAACAGGGCCTTCTTTCACTATGAACAACTCAAACTCTACACTTGCCAAGCAAGTAGCCAAACACAGAGGGAGATCTGACATGTGGTATTTGCATTTTTTCTCCCAGGACAGCCTTGGCACAGGCCTGACACCTCCCTTTTTGTTCCCTTTTTCTGTTCATCATCTGCTAAAAGCTGGTGGGATGCAGGCTGTATGGCTCTTCTGTAAAAGCATAGAAGTGATGTGGAGGATGTAACGTTGATGACTTGGCCAATGAACTATATAGCTGCTTTGAATGCATAGCAGCCTCCTCAGGCCTCAGATAGCCCCCCTTAATATTTTGGGGATGCTGGTCTCTAATGCACATGTATCCTCTGTAAGTCAGCCACGTGACAAGGTCAGCTCAATGAGCAGACTGTTAAGTGTTTTTTTCCTTTTTCTCCTCCCCTCACACATGGTTGACTCCTTTGAGAGAAAAAGCAATGTATTTGGAAAGTTACTTCCACAGTATGGGGATAATTTCATCTTCTGCAGTTCAGGTTTTTTGTTGGTTATTCCCCTCCCCCCCCCCCAAGGCTAATTTAAGCATAACAGAAAACCTATCTAGAGAGAAATGTGACTATACTATGCCTCCAAGACACAGTGGTATAGTTTAACTCTTACACTGAATCCAAACATCCTGTTCTTAGGAAGAAAGATCTGGCCCTATAGCCTACTCTCCCTCTGCTCTTATTCTAATCAGTGCACTCCCTTGGCTTTTTGTGTCTCTTGCAGTCACACCTATACATGACTTGCAGGTGACAAAGTGCATAAATGTGGTGGGTCATGCATGGCTGAATAGCTGAAAAAAATGCCAGATGTGACTGAGAAGTGGCACTGAGCTACCAAGTGATGTGTACAAACATTTGACATTTCAAACCTAGCTCTGTCAGTGTATGTTAGAAACAAAAGGAAATAAAGCATCTGGTGCTGAGACACAGTGAACATTCTCTACATGCGCTTATTTCAATGGAAGCTGATGACCTCCTGCGTTTTGCAGCCTGGAGTCCTACAATGATAACTGATTTTTGTGCTTGCTGCTGGTGAGAATTCCAGCTCCTTTGGGGAACGAGAAAAATAAGTGGTCTTCCAGTCTGAAAGAAGCGTTTTAAAACAATCCTGATGTTATTAACTCCTGGCTGCACTCTGGAAAACCTAGAAAAAAGAAGCTACCTATATCTGTCCGCATGAAAATAACATAAGGAAAAAAATTTAACTGTACAAGGGACATTGTCTGAAATGTCTCCCATTTTAGTCCCTGGAAGTTAAGCAACCAACAGATGAAGGCTGTGGCACCGGAACACAATTTAGGTGGAGAATAAGTGCATCAAGTTACTCAGATTGACAACACCTTGGCCTTTTGCCTTCCCACATCTGGGGCACCAGATGAAGCAATAGTGCCACAGAAGTCGAAGGCAAAATTCATAGTGACTTCTGTGAAGCCAGGATTTAAACCAGAAGTTTTTAATGTGGAATAGCATGGGTGAAGACAGTCTTTTTCCTCCACCAAGAATAAATGTATCTGTCTGTCCTCCCTCTAAAGTATGACCATTCTGCCAGGAACAGAAACTACATAACCCTGGAAGTTTTCCAGATTCATATTAAAATGCAAGACATCCGTATTTCATCTGTAAGTGAATATACTTATGATATACTCTGAATATGCTGAAAAGAAAGTCAGTTAACAAAAAGCAAAATTTATTCCAGGAATACTCATTTGCAGTATCTCCCAGAGGCATGTAGACTTTTTACCATGAAAATGAATTCCCACTAGACCAGAGGGACTCTGAATTTTCATGGCAAGTTTTGTCTTTCTCAGCTATGCAAATGAAGCTCAGATAACCCAAACAGTCTACAGAACCCTAAAATGCCACAAGCATAATTAGGAATAAAAAAGGCCAAACTGCCTGGCAGTGCTGATCACCACGTGCTTCAGGTAAGCACGATGCACAAGGCAATCTAAAACTATTCAGCTGTCAGGAATGTGTGCTGATCACAGGCTCTGCTAAGCAGAAGCATTACCAGTGTTTTAAAATAACCTCTAAAACATTCTTATGATACAAGTTATTTTATTTTATGAATCATGAAACTTCAAAATATGTAACTGAAAATGTATTAAGATTTATTTCATAATGCTCATTTGTTTGCCTCTGATGGTTTTAGAGAATGACCCATCCACATTTTTCAGAAGCTCCATCTCTTCATTTCATTTCTTTTTCATTTCTATGTCTTCCAAAGCTCTAGCCTGATTCTCCTTTTGCTTTTGCTGTGTAAATGAAGACTAGCTCTAGTGATAACAATGATCTCAAGAGGGGCATATTGGGTTTATGTTTTAACTCTGTTGTTGATAAAATCTGCTAGTTTGAATTATTCTTAAATTAGACTGAAACCAAAATCAGGCCTAGAGTATTTCTTTTGAAGTTAACCATCCATTGGCCTGCATACATTCTATGTAATTGTATTTTATCCAATCCTGAAAGTTGCTGCCACCAAACACTTTTGTTTACAGGAGTTAGTCTCAATCATAACACATTCTTAGGGATCTTAATAGCAGAAAACCCTCAGTGTCAGAACTGTATTTGTTTGCTGCTATTTCTGAAGATAAGGTCCTTCTGAAGCACAGAATCTGTCTTTACTTGTTCTGCATGCCTGAATTATATTTGTTATTACAGGTAATTTTTCCACTCTCTAACTATATATTTCATTTGTATACACGTGAACACATCCCTTTCCTACCGCTTTGGAATTTTGACTTCCTCCTTGACCCAACATCCTTTTTCCCATGTCTTTCCTTTTGTCTAGTGTTTGAGAGAAAAAACAGCACTTTTTTGTAATGTATTTTCTAAACAATCTGCTTTTCTTTTGGCCTAGACATCCTAGGTCTTGATACAAAGTGGATGACAGCAAACCCTAATTTTCTTGTTTGAAGGTGCAAACTTAATGAGCTCTGGTTTTTTAATTGCAATTCAGGGTGGGGAAGGACTGTCTGCTATGAATGGGACATGGAAAATTAGTGAGTGGCAGAAGAAAAAAAAAAGAATTGAAAAATGGAAAAATATGGAAAAAAATAAAAGAACTGACAGCATTCAGAGGAGAGAGGTTGGAAGCCTGTTTCCCATCATCCATTCAACCACTATTCATGAAAGTAAAAGCTTTAAAATTCAGACAGCCTTAATTAAATTGGGTAAGTTTTGGTTTTAAGTAGTTGGATCACATTAGGAGCTTACCTCCTGCTTACAAAGAAAATCCATATTAGATAGTAATGCCAGTCAACCACGCTGGGTGATTCCTCTATCCCTTACACTTGTGAACTTCTCATTGCAATTAAATTATCTTTGATGAAATCTCTCTTTATGAGGTGCAACTCAATCTTTGGTTCTCCTTGAGCCAATCACAATGGAAGAATCTAAGCCATCATGTCCTTTTTCTGATGCTGTTGAAGTGCTGGCATCTGCCTGTGCTACAAAGCTCTAGAAAGGCATTCTCATTAGTCTTATTAGAATTAGTGCACATGCGGGTAAATGCAGGGTGGGTGTACGTTAAGTAACACATGCCAAGTGTTTCTTTCTAAATATCATAAAAACTGTTGTCACCTTTTCACTCAAGTGATATGACTACTCAACTAAAATGTGGGAAATGGTTTCAAATCCTCCTGCAGTGTAATGGGAGAGGGCTGACAACTCACCAAAGAGTTTCCTAATCAATGTTTAAGCTCAGGTGTATTGCATCAGTTTTTTCTCTTGATGTTGCTTTTACTTGTACTGAATACCTACATGTTCATCAGTTCAATAATTAGAACTTGCTCCTGGGGAACAAGGGCTCGCACAGGCTCTGGACTCTGCTCCTGCAACTGAATAACATGTAAGTCCTGGAAGTTCATTAGGACACCATTCTTTTAAGTGAGAACTCCGACTCCCTCTCAGAGCAGGTGGGTGTTGAAGAGATCACCACTTTAGATCTAGCTGTAAATGACTTGCTGAAGGTCTTAGAAGTCCACACCAGAGTGGAGAACTCGCCTGCTTCATGTGGGAACTGTACACAGAGCTCAGTCTAAGTTCTTCATTGCTCACAGAATCCTTTGCCTTATTCCTTGTAACAGCTACAGGGAGCTTCTAGGGGAACTACAAGTATGCAATTAATATTATGTAAGGCAACTCTTTGGAGCAGCAGGCACACGTTTTGTGCTGCTGCTCTGTATTTCATCCCATCTTGCTGCAGGCCAAAGCCAAGCCCACCAAACAGCACAGTTCTGTTGTGTCTTGCAGGATCTCTACATTGTCCCCTGCATTAGAGTTATGCCCAAGCTGAAGTCCAGCAATCTCTTGTCCTGTTTGGATTCCCAAAGCAACAAAGATGGCACAGAGATTGAGGAAGCCCCTACATTTTTTTAGGGGCTTCTCCAAGCTTGACCTCTCCCTTCTATGCAAAGCTAGTGTAAGATACATGGCACAGCAAGTGCCTTCCATCAAAAGGCTTTTCTTGAGCAGGCCTAATTGCATCGATAGGATGTGTTGGATACTTCCATATAACCAGCTTCTGCAAAGCTTTCCTGTTGGTGCAGCTTACTTTGGGTTAGCTCCTGACCATGTCCAGGTGCTTGGGGAGCACAGGGGACAGAGACACTCCACTGTTATCTAAAACTCCTTCTCAACCTGATCCCTTCTACCTCCTAGAGAATCTCCCAAGCCCTTCAAGTGCACCTGAAAGAAAATAATTTTTGTTTTACATTTCAGCCAATGTTTATATTTTAGAGTTTTGTATATTAAGTGTTGTATGTATTTTTTATGTTTTTATTCAGCACACCAGTTATAGTTAACTCACAACCATATTTTACCACTAAGTTGTTCACATTATTTTCACAGTCTCTCTCTGAGGTAAGTTACATGGTGCCTCAAAGTGCCTCAGTCACTTCCCTGTGAGTGGGGTCACCTGAAACACTTTGCTCAATCCATAAAACATTCTTACCTCCTTCTTACTGCTGTGCCATTAAACAAATTAACATCATGCCAATTTCTTTAAGCTTAAACTGTGTCTACTCATATCTGAGAGAAGTACATAAGTGACTGTACTTTCCAGGGGGGCTAAATGCCTCCGAGTGACACACCAAGCAGCTAGTGCCTCTGCACCTCCACCTGCTACCAGCTGAGCAGCCATAGCAGGTTTTGCTCTATAAGATGTGCCGAGAACCCCATTCCATCTTCAAACCAGACATTTTTAGCTCTGTTAGAGGAAGCACGTAATCCAGAGGTTGGTAGAAACTGATGCCACTGATTATCATTTTGAGAACATTTCTGTTTCCCTAAGCATTCCCTTACGGAAGTGATTTTTATTCTACTGAAGCAGCGCGAGCGGCGTTTGCCTAGAAGCCAGCCCTTCCTGAAACATGTCTTCCTCCCGAGAGGTTCCTGTGCACATAGCATGATTTAGTTGAGCAACCCTTTCATTTGCTGAGTAATTCCTAGAAATAATTTGCACTTGAAAAGACTGCAAAAGAAGAGATTCATTTACGCCTGCTCCTTAGGGGGGGCTTCGATGCCGATTTCGGTGAGGCGAAGCCTCACGTAGGGATTTTGCATCAGACGGTGCGGAACCAGTGCCGAGGCGAGCTCCCTCGCCGCGGGGAAAGCGGCATTCCCCGCAGAAAGGCTCCGAGGCGCGCCGCTCCCCGCGTCCGCCGGCAGCCCCCCGCGCCCGCCGCCGGCCCCGCCGCCCCCGCGGCTGCTCCCGAGGGGCCCGCTCGGCCGGGGCGGCCACTCACCTCCACGAAGTAGAAGCAGGGCAGGAGGGTGACGCTGTCCTTGGTCACCTTGCCCTTTTGCCGCTCCTTCGCGGACATGCTGTCGGCGGCTGCGGGCGGCGGCCCCGCGACAGCGCGCTCCCCCGGCCGCTCGCAGCCGCCCGCCGCGGGTCTCCTCCGCCCGCCGCCGCCGCGCCGCCGCCGCCGCGCCGAGCCGCCCGCTAGCGCGTCCCCTGCGCCGTGCGCGGGGCTGACGTCAGGAGGCTGCTTGGCGGCGGGGGGAAGGGACCCGGCCCCGGTGGCGGGCGTGCGGGCGGCGGGGGTCCCGGCCGCCTTAACTCCTTCGCGCCGGCGCTCCGCGGAGCGTCAGAGCAACCGGGGGCGAAGGGGACGCCCCGGGGCGGCGCGCTCAGAACTGGGGGAGCTTTGGCTGCAGCAAGCGATTTGCGGCTGTGCACGTACAGGCCTGAGACGCCTGAACAGGATCCCTGCAGGCGTGAGGGTGTACGGGGCGCTCCAGGGGGAGTTTGGGGCTTTTATCTTGTTTCTGGGAAATCTTTCTCTGAAACAGGAGTAGTGGAACGGCCCTGGGAATACCGTTCCTGTATGGCCAGTGTTCTCTTGCAGGTGTACTCTTTTTGACATCGAACTGCTAATGACAGCTCACCGCAGCCTCAGTGCCAGGCAGGGGGGAGTGGTGTGACTGGGACTGAGCGCGACCGAGCTCTTCAACCCCGTGTGCCATACTGAGGCATGTGGTTTCTCTAGGCTGTGAGGCATCTGGTGAAGGTCCTGCTACAATCTTAAAGAGAACAGAATTAACCTGAACAATTGTTTCCATGGTGAAATGTGTTATTTCGAGATTCTATTTATGGATCAAAGTTTGCAGCCTTTTCTCAGGCAAGCTCCTGTTGATGTCAGTGAGAGGTACCATGGATGAGGCCTGCAGGAGTTCCCTGTATGGGATAGCATTTTCATTCTTTGTAGCACATTAATAATGTCTGCAAAGGTGGTCTTGTGCCTGTAAGCTTATTCTTGCATTGTGGTGTGTAGCTTTAATGTTCAGGGAGAGAAGTGTGACTCAGTCACCATTTGTTTCCTGTCCCTCTTTTTTGGGAGGGACATGGGAAATAACC
Organism: Haliaeetus albicilla; assembly: GCF_947461875.1. Lineage (NCBI taxonomy): Eukaryota > Metazoa > Chordata > Aves > Accipitriformes > Accipitridae > Haliaeetus > Haliaeetus albicilla. The sequence continues at coordinate 21,564,832 of NC_091490.1, read as the reverse complement.
TGCTGCTCTTGTTCAGATGTTTGCTAGTATTTTGGCTGCAGTAGCCAGTGTGCTATGGCAATAGAGGTGGAGATTCTCAGCAGCCCCTTTTCCTTTCTAGCTGTTCTCCTTTCATTTACCCACAGAGGATATGCCAATCCATGCTCTGCACTGAGCAGACAACCAAAAAAGTTTCATAAGAGGGTAAAAGCAAAAATGTACTCCATGCCTGCAGGCAGGTATGTAGTCGGACTCCAAATCATTGAAAAAGACTTTTCAGAGCTGCAACAGGTTGCAAGTGTTGCCACGCCAACACATAGTCTTGTCCTAACCCTGTTAGGAATGATTCCCAGGGTTTCTGCTGACTCAGGGGTACAGGGGACTCATTGGTGCCCCTGTGAAAGGGAGGTGGGGCGGCTCCAGGAAGCAGAGGTGGCCAGAAGGGCTTCTGGGAGTAGAGGAGCTGTGAGCAGAGGAGGTTTGTGACTGACTATCAGCACCAAATTCCAGGAAATTATTTTGGGCGGTGTGGGGGTGTCTGGTAGTTGTTCCTACCCATCAGTGGTCTAGCCTTTAAGTAAAAAAAGTCCCCTATTGTTAGCCTTGCTGCTGGATTATTCTAAGCAAAACAGTAAGAGTTGAGGAGCTGTAGCCAGACTTTGCTGCTGCCAAATATGTAACTACTATTGGGGAGAGTGGTTAATGAGCGATGGCCACTTAGAGTTGCATTTACTGTATCAGCCTTGCTTGTTCTGAAATCTTGAATCTGGCTTGAAAATCATTAGCACACACCATTAAAAATTACTCAGGAGTGCTTTGTCTGCCTCCATTTCACACGATTGCTTCATTCTGGAAGAGTAGAGGGGTTAGGGTGCTTCTCTGGTAAAATGAACCAAGGAACTCACATCGTGATGTAACTTCAGAAACTGGCAAAAACACGACTGTTAATTATATTTTATTATTGTACTGCCTAAAGGCCGATTAAGAGTGCAGCAGTGATAGTCAGGTACAGTAAAATGCAGAGTAGCAACCTGTCCCTATTCTACAAATTCTTACTATAAATGTCTGTCGTGGTTTAACCCAGCTGAAATCAGGACAATGTCTGGTGGGAAGGATGCAATGCAAGCTGTGTGACTGCTGTAAGGGCAGGAAGAGGTGTGCTAATTCTCTGGGTTTGTTTGTCACTATTTGGTGAATGTACTGATAGAGGGAGTTAGGAGAGGAATTATATATGATTTAGCTGAAGTGAAGCAATTACTTTTTTGTCAGTGGCAGGCCTTGACAAGAACTCCTGACCTTAATCTAGTCAAATAGAGGAAAATGATCATCAATGCCTGGGTCCCAGAGTATGGCAGGTCTGCCTCGCACTAGTCTTAACGGTGGTACTGATGGGCAAGTATGGACATGGCTAGGGTGCATTTCCCACCCTTCTCTCTGGGCTTTCACTTGTTCTCTGTTGAGACTCAGCTATAGCAACCACTTTCTTAAGAGTAAATAACCAAGGTACAGCTAAAGTGCCACTTCATCATTTCACCCTTGCTGTGCTGCCAGCAATGCATTCCTAGCTTCTGCCTTACCTGCCCGAGCCTCAGAGCGTAGCACCTGACCGACTCTATGCAGAGGCTCTGTATCTCTCTTCATCTTGCAGTATCCAGAGGGGGCTGCAGTCATTTGGACCTTATGTCCTGAACTAAGATAATGGAGTAAGAATATTTCTTCTCCACTTCTCAACACTGACATATAGGTTACTGTGTGTCCTCTTTCAAGCACATGAATATTGATGGAAAAAGGGAAGAATCCCTTGCTGAGTGTAATGATATGGCTTTTGGACTAAGGGATTCATCTATATATTAACATCTGCAAACACAGAAGTCCCCCCCATTGCAGTTGCATTCAGCTCTTTTGACAGTTAGTTGTTAGAAATTATGGGATTGATTCCCATTTACATAAAAACATTGATAGAACAGCGTGAAATGTCTTTTGTATAAATGAGTGTATTGGGTTTGCGTGGCAAGGTTTTGGTAGCAGAGGGACTACAGAGGTGGCTTCTGTGAGAAGCTGCTAGAAGCTTCCCCTATGTTCAATAAAGCCAGTGCCAGCTGGCTCCAAGATGGACCCATGGCTGGCCAAGGCCGAGCCCATCAGCAATGGTGGTAGTGCCTCTAGGATAACATACTTAAGAAGGGGAAAAAGTTGCTGCACAGCAGCAATTGCAGCTGGAGAGAGGAGTGAGAATATGTGAGAGAAAGAACTCTACAGACACCAAGGTCAGTGAAGAAGGAGGGGGAGGAGGTGCTCTAGGTGCTGGAGCAGAGATTTCCCTGCAGCCCGTGGGGAAGACCATGGTGAGGCAGGCTGTCCCCCTGCAGCCCAGGGAGGTCCACAGTGGAGCAGATATCCACCTGCAGCCTGTGGAGGACTCCACGCTGGAGCAGGTGAATGCCTGAAGGAGGCTGTGACCCTGTGGGAAGCCTGTGCTGGAGCAGGCTTCTGGCAGGACCTGTGAACCTGTGCAGAGAGGAGCCCACACTGGAGCAGGTTTGCTGGGAGGACTTGTGACCCTGTGGGGGACCTGCACTGGAGCAGTCTGTGCCTGAAGGACTGCACTCCATACTGGAGCAGTTCATGAAGAACTGCAGCCCATGGGAAGGACTCACGTTGGAGAAGTTCATGGAGAGTTGTCTGCCATGGGAGGGACCCCACACTGGAGCAGGGGAAGAGTGTGAGGAGTCCTCCCCCTGAGGAGGAAGGAGTGGCAGAGACAATGTGTGATATACTGACTGCAACCCCCATTCCCTGTCCCCCTGTGCTGCTGTGGGGGGAGGAGGTAGAGAATTGAGGAGTAAAGTTAAGCCTGGGAAGAAGGGAGGGATGGGGGGAAGGTGTTTTAAGATTTGGTTTTATTTTTGTTATCCTACTCTGCTTTGATTGGTATAAATTAAACTAATTTCCCAAGTCGAGTCTATTTTGCCCATGACTATATTTGCTGAGTGATCTCTCACTGTCCTTATCTCGACCCATGAGCCTTTTGTTGTGTTTCTCTCCCCTGTCCAGTTGAGGAGGGGAGCGATTGAATGGCTTTGGTGGGCACCTGGCATCCAGCCTGGGTCAACCCACCACAATGAGTATCTCATCTATACGATCTCCTAAAGGAAAATTTGTTGGTGGTAAAAAATTCAGAAAACACCTCCTGTCCATTTCAATCAAGATAATCTTACAAGGAAGTGTGGTGATGCATGACTTATGAATGCCTATTATCTATGTGCAGGCTAGTCATATGTACAGGATCTGCACTAATGCTGACAGCTTTTTTTACCCACCTTCAAGTAATCTCTGTAACAGGAAAGTGTCATGGAAACATATTAGCATAAAGTATAAAACAGTTTGTTTATGCTTTGCTTCAGCAAAACCAATCAAGTTAATGGAAAAATTTTAAGAACTTGGGGAACTAAAAGATAAAATTCATAGACCTGGAGCATAGGCCTCTTCTGACTCATCTGGAATAAAATTTTACAAAGAGATATTTATTCTTCCTTCAACAAAAAGAAAACTTGGCCATCAGTGGGTGCCCCTGGTGAGCGCAAGCTGATTTTTAAGAGATCAGCTTGACACAAAACATTGCCCCCACTGAAGAATTATTATTGGTGGAGCGTCTTTAGGTGAAGAAAGCACTTTTCTTTGCACTTGTCAGGCAGATAGCAGCCACCACATGTATTAGAAACACGATTTGAAATTATTTTCCAGCATAGTCTAGTGTGCTGGTAAAGCTGCACTGTATAAAATGTGACTGCGGGTCATCATCTCTTTATCCAGGAGCTCTCTTCCCTCTGCAGCAAAGTCTGCCTTTATTCCCAGGCTTTGGTAAGTGCTGGACACAGGCAATGGCTGTGGTTTCACTGCTTCCATGGGAACAGAAAGCACACTGCATAATCAGGGACCTGTGCTATATCACTGAATAAACCCCCTTGTAAAAGCAGTATGAAATAATTTGGGAAAGAATTAGAATTGGCTGAGAGCTGGTGGGTCTGTGGCTGTGCAGATCTACTGGTCAGACAATGGCAGTGGGGGGTTCCTAGCAAGCAGAAGTTTGGCCAGAGGCTGCATGCAGCAGCAGCTGCAGTTGTAGTTACTGTTGCTTAGTAGCCTAAGAAAACCTGCTTTCCCTTGGTCACCACACAATTTCCATGCACAAAGGCCATTTCTGAGACTGTGTGTATGGATCAGGGTTAACTCTTTCATATTATATAGATGGGTTTTTTGGTTTTGTTTTGCCCACTGGGCGTGGAATAGATGATGTGAACTCAGCATATTAAAACAGTAATCCTCTTCTGGAAAAAGAGTGGCATATGGGAGCTAGGCTCTGCTGTGTGGAACTGACAGATGATTTTTGTTCTGCTTTGCTTGCCATATCAGAATTCAGAAATGCAGCAGTGTGTGTGTGTGCATATATATATATTCTTCTTTCTCCCCCACTAGTCCCTCAGGAAAATGTCTGTTTGGGGGAATTTGCTGTGCGTATTGAATTCCCATGTTATTCCATAAGTAAATCTGCCCTGAGCAAGTGAGAGGACATTGCTTGTTTTATAGTCATCCCTTTAAAAGATTGTTGTGGTCATAACACAGATAAATTTTTACAAATATTTCATGAACAGGCTTTCTAATCTTCGGTGCAACTACTTTAATATAATCTGTTACTGGAGAAAAGAAAATGGTCACTCCCAGGACAAAGTCCATGTCAGACAACAAGGCGACATCTTTTCTAGCATCCTAACAAGGTGCCCTACATATAAACCTGGTAAATGTGATGAAAGGGAAAAATGATAGGATACAGCAAAATTGGATAGCTGAATGATATCAAGGGCATCTCCTTAATTATTAACACTTGCATTAGCTTTTCACAAGTGCAAGTTTATTTTTTCCGTACTTATTCATGTCAGGGCAAAATTTTCCTCTTTGGCCCATCTGTAGCTCCCATGTGAGCAGCACATAGTGCTCTTGGATAGATGGCATGTGACAGCACTGGCAGATTCATAGTGGAACAAGTTCAAAACATACAAAGGAGACCCACAATGCAGATGGGAGAGTTAAATTCAGCTTTAAAGTTGTAATTGCATCAAGCAATTGTTTCTTCACTATGCCTAATAATCTCCTGTTGCTGTAAAGCTCTGTCTTCTAATGTCTTTTCCTTGGCTACTAGATGTAGGTCACAGCTTTAAAGTAGCAGATGACTCTGATTCCTGGCTTTTCTGCTGCCTTTTACACTGCACAGTTTGGTCTAGAAAATGAATTTTGCATGTTTTGCATGAGTCATGCTAGAATCATTCTTCTGAATCTGTGGCTTTAAATACTACCTATGAACACATCTACATAGTATTTTGCAGACATACATGCCTGGTCTTAGGTGAGTTTGGGGTTGCAAATTATGTGGCTGCAGAAGCATAGCAGTGGACTGTGGTTTGTATGAACTGTTTCCCCTTAAGTCAGACATAGCACTGGGCTGAGTGGTTATGTGGCTGTTAGTGAAGCTGCCTTGTGGCTGGCTGATGTGAAATATGGGAAAAGGAGTTTATGTTTGTTATGTATTATGCCCACTATGCTTTTATTTTGATGCTGATAATGGCATATTCTTGGTTACCTGCATACATCTGGATTTAAGATCTTAGTTACAGGCATGAAGGCATGAAAATGTCAGAATGTGAAAATCCCAGACTGTTTCTGGGATATCAGTGGCTCTTTAAAGCCACTTTCTGTATATATCAGTAAGGCACAAATCTGGATTTTTATGCGGTGACGTGTCACAGAGATTTTACTTGAATCTGGGCAAGTTAGTTAGCAGCAGCTAATTAAACATAAGCCATTTGCTGCATGAGCTGAGGCAGAGGTCAAGTGAGAAACTGCAATCATGTAATTAACAGTAGTACCCATTTGTCTGAATGGAAATGCAGGACAGTCCTGTTTGTATTTTATAAAAACATGCCAGCAGAAATCCTGTTTGTCCTGCAGTCTGTATGAAATACCATGTCAGAAAAGGGCTGATGTACACATCTGACATTTCGAGGAGTACTGCTACAATAGCCTGTTGATATTAATCCGTCCCTTTCTAACCACTGCACATATTTGCATCTGAGCTTAGTTTTGCCATTTCCAAGACTCTGATGTCATGTTTTTCTGACTTAAATAACCTCCTTCTCAATTTTTTTTTCATAAAGTAATATGCCTAAACCCAATATTATTCAATACATTTTAATGAAAAATGTATGCTTCAAATTCTGTGAACAAGACAAACTGCATGCATGGCTTTGAGAAGGAAATTTAGCAAGTGAATGGTAAAAGCACAAGATGGTGACTTATTCATTGGACGTGGCAGGAAAAATGTCTAAAATACTAAAATATGTATTTTTCAGAGTGTTCTTAGATGTTCCAAATTCACAAGAGACAAAAATCTTTTATTTTTGCAATATTGAAGTCCAATGTTAACTTTCTTATGAGAACATCAATTACTTTGGAACTTGATAATCATAGTGCTGTTGGTTGTCAAGGGCACAAATTAGGTGACCTCAGGACTGAAGATAACTCCTGTCCTCCACCATTAAATATTAATTTTCACTGTTAGTTATTAAAACCAAGGCATAAGAACCTACCCTATATGTGCATATGCATATAAATATGTTTTTATGTACTTAGGAGGTCTTAAGGCTTAGGTGCAATGTGGCAATTTAATGAAAGCATGTCAGCTAAAAATGACTGCAATTCCACAATAGCACTCAATATATATCAGCATTAACTATTTATACTGTATAGCACCAGAGAACTCTATCACTGAACTAACAGAAAAGGGAAAACCATGAAATGTGTATTTTTTTATTTGTATAACATTTTCCTTGAAAAAATTCTACATCATCAGGCAGCAGAAAAAATCATTATCAATAAATGTTGTGCAGAAATAGCACAGCACAAGAATCAGTCCTATCATCATGTTAGACTAAAAATGAAAAAAATTGATCTGTGATTAAGTTGAGTAGAAATAGCTTGATTGTGAAAACTGGTTGAATATTCACAGAGAGAATGTTCTTTATAAAATTAACACTTGGGCAAAAATATAAGAAGCTATACATCATTTTGTATCTTGGTTCTGTAACATGAGACTGAAGAGCTGTCACGTGGCTTTCAGCCCCTTTGTGATCATGCTTAGAAAGCTGTTAAAATCAACCATTGCTAAATTAAATGTGGAAAAGTTTGTTAATAGTGGGAATGTAGATGCAAACAGTCAACAGGTGTTCACCATAGAAAGGGAACAGTAACTGAGTAATTATTCCTTGATGTAGATAAAGATATAACTGTACAGTTTGCGTTATCATTGGTGAAAATAACTGAGGATTTAGCACTTGATGTTAAAAAATTATGTCTAGCAATAGTGCCTGCATAGCAGAGGAATGCCAAATAGGCATGCTTCTTAGATATACCCTGATGCTCTGGGTAGTTACTAGCACAGAACATAAAATGACGGTGGCAGAAATGGATATGTAGCTTTCCAAATAGTTCAAGCTACAGTGCTCAATCTTCTTCCGATGACATGAGAAGTTTCAAATTGCAATCTTTCTCTTATCACATGATGGAATCTACATATATTTTACCATTTATCTGCACACGTTCAGTAGCTGCAGTGCTTCCAAGGACTGTGGATTTACCACACACACGGAGATCAGTAATACTGCCCTTTCACAGTAGGTGTAGTCCTATGGACCATAGCTGTGCACACAGTTAATTGGATGCACTCTGGTTTTTATACATTCCCAATGCTATGCAGCCAGTTAAATGTTTTCTTTATTCTATACCAAGTAATTTGTTTCTATGTGACAAGTTCATTGTTTGTAGAAACTTCTGGACTTCTGTCTGACAGAAGTATATTGCTGAAGTTCAGAGTGCAAATCCTGAACAGAGGTGTTACACCCATGCACTTGTTCCAAACACTGTAAGCCTGTATTTTCTACCACTTCATTTTTTCTAATACAGTTGTTCCTGACTTTGAAACTGAAAGGAATGTGTTTTTCAAGATGTAGTTATGATTGCCTGTATTTTCATTGATTGCTGATATATTGGTTTCTGAAATAATTGAGCTTTTTTTCTCCTTTTATCTATTATTCTATTATTTCAAATATTTTAGGAAAAAGCAACGAATGAGGCCTTATATAAAAAAGGAGCTGCATATAGTTAGAAAAATATCACTGGGCATTTAGGAATGAGTTTCCATTGGTATTCGAATAAAAAGTTAGTACTTTGCTTATGTAGAGGACACAAAGTGGGGTGGTTGATAAGCATTCGAATTCGTTGCAAATTCAAATGCAATGGTTCTGAACCAGTTCTTCTCAACAACATCTGTGTGACATTGTTATAGTCAAACGGGTTCTAAGAGGAAGTAATTTGGCTCTATGAGTTTGGCTTTGGGATTTCCTTAAAGTGAGCAAAAATGTTCTTTTGTTGATCTGAACATTCCTAGGGTAGGCAGGACAATATCAGTCTTTGTTCTCTATTCCTATGTATAAATTTGCCCTTGTAGAATTATGCTTCTGCAGAGAAGCACACAAGCTCATAACACACATACAGTTAGTTTATTCTTACCTAAAATATGACTTCAGTGGAAATACTGTATAGTTTACAATAATACAGGGTTGAAATTCTTTGCAATATACTGATTACTCTCAGCCTACTGAAGTCAACTGGAAGTGAAAGACTTTAGTGACAAGTACACTGGGCTTGCTTTTGATCTCGGTAAGCAGAGAACTCTGTTTTTTCATGTTCAGTATTGGGTTTTTTATGATTATTCATCTAAAATACGGAGTTAGCTTATCACAGTAAATGAGCACCTCATAATTTAAGATACTTATCCTTATTATGTAACTGAGAAAATAAAATATGAAAGACTAAGACCTTAACAAGACCTTAGCTTTGCTGGAATAACTCTTTGATTAGATGTACCTGGCATAGTTAGACTAGTAAGAGCTCAATATAGATTCAGTGATATTGACAGAAAAATTCTCTTTAACGCTTTTCACTTGGAGAACAGGAATACAGTATCCTAGTTATGAGACTTACTTTGTTGCAGTATAAAATACAACTATCTTTAAGGTTCCTGAAGTAAAAAAGTCACACTTTCCTCAATACAGTTGTAAGCTGTGCCATGGCAATTTGTCTGAAGGGAAGCCGCGAGCTGAACTAGTATCATCTGAGTCTGCCAGTGCCTTAAACCACTGGACCAAGCTTCCATTTCTTCCTGTGCCAAAAACTAAGGCCAAAGAATAATAAAACACAGACTGAATGAATTAGCTTAATAACTGAAGGAAAATTATCATAAGTAATGGCAACAGTAATAATGAGAAGATATCCAGCATATAAGGGGATGATTTGTCTTGGTGCAATTCTTCATTTCCTCTGACTGGAATATCTTAAACACATTCAAGCCATTATGACTTTTCACTGAGTTTTAAGGATTGTAGCTATTAGGCATAACTTGCAGAAAAAAATGGAGATGCTTGCTTTTAACTTGAGTGATGTGGGTCATTTTCTGCTTAGAGGTGTGCCTGTACAATATGTGCTTGAGAGTTAAATGGGTGGCATTTTCTATCATTGTACTCATTCAATAACTTGTTGGTTTTTGTTTGGTTGGGTTTTTTTTAAATCAATTACTGATAATTAATTCCTTTAAGTAAATGGACTGCTTTAATAAATAGATATTTCTACACATGCTTGGGAGCATATGCATATTAGGATATATAATTTCCAAGCTTTCAACCCTGCATCTAAATTCAGCCTGTCTTCTGGTACATACCTACAAAAATCTGCACATTTTTCCAGTAGCATTTGGGAGTAGGCAGTTATTGCTGATGGTCCCACATTCATTCCCCAGATAACTGTCCTTCAACAGCTTGTTATGTTTGCAGAATGTGTGGAAAATATAAGATGATTTTGCAATAGGGCAAGCAGAAGTGGAGGCTGTGTATCTGCTTGAGATGTGTGCAGCTCACTCCATAGTGTGGCAGTAAGTTCTTGTTCTGTGTAGCTGCTCCAGTAAACACCAATGGTAGGATAAAAAGAAATGGGGAAGAGCAGGGAATTAGACATATCTGGTGACTTAATGAATGCTTTTCACTTCATGTTCTTCCAGTTAGTACCTAGCTTTTCCTGGGTGGTTGTTCCTGAATTTGACACCATCTAGAAAAAAAATGGTTAAGTACAAAATCTAGGGAAATTAGGGCTGCAAGTGTTACCTAAGATAGACTGAAGTAGCTCAGGTGTACCTCAACTTTGTTGCCTGCAACAAGGCCCTGTGGAAGCATTCAGGAACACCAAATACTTGAAGTGCTCTAGTAACCATGGCTTCTGCAGGCCTGTGCCTTGTGGACTGGCTGGTGGAGAGTTCTGCTGGTCTTATATCTCTGCAGTGTATCCCTTGGCCTACTGACATGTCTCCACAGGGAGACCTGACATCTTTATGGTTTTGTGTAATCAGAGAACTGTAAGAAAGCCCCAAATGAGGGACAAAGGCTTTGCTCACATAACTTGAGAGGAGTTAGTCTTTATCTTTGATTTTGTGGATGCATATACTGAATATAACACCTGCATTGATTACATGGGGCCAGTATCATTTCATGGAGTTGTAAACTTTGCCTAAGTGGAATGGTTGAGGACAGATTCTGTTGATGTTATGATCTGTTCTTTCTGGAATGACAATAAACAATTTAATATGTATGGAAAGCCAATATTATATAATTGCAGACATAGTTACAGATACATACTCCAGAAGATTTGCTATATTATATATTTGCATGAAAAAAACCACAGGCCAAAGTCATCACCTTTCATATCCCATATTTGAGCTGTAAGAGAATAAAGCTTGCTCAATGCATAATTAAATGCATTATAAGGCATTTACTGGCTCACTTGCCTCCTTGCAGTGTGGCAAGCTTGCCTCCTTGCAGTGTGACCCAAACAAAGCTGGTGTTGGTGCCCAACGATCAAACATACTGCTTCTCCTGTCCTGACCACTCATCTTGACGGATGGGGAACATCTGGAGGAGTGGAAGAAGCCCATGGAATATCTATCTGTTAAAGGACAGGGGATAGTAATTAATATGAATGTATAAATCTGTATGTTGGGTATAAAAAAGTGGTTTAAGTATGTAGTTTCAGTTGTAAGTGTTGGTAAGAAGGGATTTCAGTAATGAGAATTAAATACAATGGCGTGGTTAGAAGATATGTGTATTAAATTATGTGGGACCTGAGCATATGCAAATGGTATGGAATAAGGGGTGAAGATTGTATTGGGTCTGGTTGAGATGGAGTTAATTCCCATAGCAGCCCTTGTAGCGCTGTGCTCTGCATCAGTAGCTAGAAAGGTGTTGATAACACACCAGTGTTTTGGCTACTGCTGAGCAGTGCTGGCACAGCATCAAGGCTGTCTCTCCAACATTTTTGCCCCCCCTGCTCAATGGCAGGCTGGGGCAGGGCAAGATCTTGGGAGGGGACATAACCAGGACAGCTGACCTGAACTAACCAAACAGATATTCCATACCATATGACATCAGCTCAGATATAAGAGCTAAGTAAAGGGAGACAGAAGGGAGGCATTTTGTCTTCGGGAGCAACCACTACACGTACTGAAGCCCTGCTTCCCAGGAAGTGGCTAGACATCGCCTACTGATGGGAAGTAGAAAATAACATCATTTGTTTTTCTTTGCTGTTGCGCGTGACCTTTGCTTTCACTTTATTAAACTGTCCTTATCTTGACCCACGAGCCTTTTGTTGTATTTTCTACCCCCTGTCCAGCTGAGGAGGGGGAGTGATAGAGTGGCTTTGATGGGCACCTGGCGCCCAGCCAGGGTTGACCCACTACAGTCCTTTTTAGTTTAAAAGTTTTAAATAATTACGTGCAAGTTTTTAATACAAACCCACATTCATTTGTGTATTGTTTGTGCAGCTCAAATGCTGCATGTTGGCTTCTGCCTGTAGCCTGACTAGATACATGAATTTGCTTGCAGGATTTTTATTTTGTTTAATTGAAACAAGAATCTCAGTACGAAGATGAAAACAGGATTCCTACTTTGAACTTAGAAATCTAGATAGTTTTTTCCAGGCAAACTCAAGTCTCTCAATAGTTTTAAATAATTCAACTTTGAGAACTTTAATAAAAATTCCCTTTGTGCTTTAGTAATTCAGTAACATTTTTCCACATTTTTCCAAAATCCCAATCTTTGTGTATTATAGCCCTTTTAATTGATGTTTTATCCATAAATTCTTCAATGACTTAGTCATTCAGATTGGATTGAAACTTATACCTCATTTGTTTCATAGCTGAAGTTTAGCAGCTTAGATATCTTAGTGCCCCAGCAACTCTGAAAAAAAACCAACTTTTCCAAGTTCTCTGAGGTCTTATGATTGCAGAAAAGCTTAATGCTAAATTAAATCACATTGACTTACTGTTTCTTCACCTGATAGAATAGCTCAAAATGTCTCTACAACCTCAAAGTCTCAGAAAAAAATCTTTTGTGACTTGGACATATAAAGGTGGCTCAGCGGGGACTCCCCAGTCAGCCTTGGTATAATTGTATCCAAATGGGAACAAACAAGAAAGCAGGAAGCCTTAATTCTATTCCTTCCAAACTCTGTATCTAGAATGGAAATTAAATTGTACGTAGATGTACACAATCAAGTGACAAAAAAGAGCAGCGTCTACATCCAGGAACGTTCTGCAGTGTGTCACTAAAACCAACCAGATAGAAAGTGCTGAAAGTCCTTCACATACCTGAAGGAAAGAGATGTGCAACAGAGATGTTTTCAGTTACAAGAATCTTGTCCTGCAGTATTTTCTAAATGAAACTAAATCCCTCCAAGTAAATGATGTCCCCTTAAAACTGTACAAATTCTTTATTTTCAGGAAATGCATCCATTACTTCGTTTCTTGTCAGTAGTAGGAGTAAAATGGAGGCAACTTCTGTGATTTAATGAATGAATGCCTCATCTACGCTGATAGGCCTGCTGAAGGCTTCATCCTGCACTATGTGAGCTTCTCCCTTCTACCTGAACTCTCACTCTGTTTAGTAGGGCTTGAATGAAAAAGCAGATTTGGAACTTGGACTTGACATCTCTTGATATAAAGAGTTTTCATCAGAGAGAAGTACAGGATGCACCCATTTCAGCATACATGTGGCAGTGTAAGGAGAACAGATATTTAGGAAAGATCATCTGAATTGACTGAATTGATTTGAGAGGGGAGATGCTGTGTAGCCCAGCAAAATTCAGCTGCCATTCCCAGGGAGTTCCAACCTGAGGAGAGGCTTTATGAATTAGGTGGTGAGATCTGCAAAAGGGGAGACGGTCCTTTTGAATGATATGGAAGAAAATAAGGAAAGGCTTCCACGCACAGACCGACCTTTTGACTGGATAAGTCAGCTGACAGTTAACTGTGGAGCAAGGAGCTGTGCATTGCCTGAGGCAACAGATCATTGTAGGTTAAGAGAGCTCTTAGTGATTTGCTCTGGTAAAAACTAGGATCTCAAATTGATATGCAGCTTAATTCGATACCAGAAATTGTTCAAAATCTCTTTTCTCACTGTGGACAAATGGATGTCACCCCTGAATTTTCAGCAGTACCCCTGAATTGCACTGAAATAGAATTATTTGTATCTTTAAGCTAACCCAAATTAAAAAGCAAACTGTTGGATTTTGAAAGAAGAAAAAGCCTTACAAATATTTTCTTAATTCCGAAGTAATCCAAATATACAATAGTGCAGTTTTCTTCATCTTTCCCAAGAGTCTGTTTATGTTGATTGAGGGATTTATTTGTTTGGGATTTAAAATGCTTTGATAACAGAACTTCAATATAAGCACTTATTTAGTAGAATGTAATTTTCACGTGTTTTTCATTACCATTATTTGCCTTCCTGCCCTGGCAGAATGTTTTCCAGATACATATTCTAATAATAAAGAGGGAACTGTGACCAATGACAAATTACATGTCTAAAAAGAGGGAAAATATGTGAAAGAAGTGATATTTTTGTTGCTGCATAATAGTTAATTTTACTGTTCTTTGAATGGGCTCATCTATCTCTCTAATGGCAATAATTTATTTCTACTATTTTTTCTGCATCTAATACACCACTTTGGCAACAGAAAAGTTTACCATTTTGATGTAAAATTCTACCTTTAATTGATAATAATGAAATAAGAGTGTGGGAATGTTTCCTTTCATTCACATTGGAATTAAGTTCAGATAGTCTGACCTGATGTTAGAAGATCCTAATAGTTATGAATTTCACTATAGTAGAAGAAGTAGGTCAAGTAATCAGCAAAACTTTCTTATTTACATGCATGCCACTTGATGATATGCAGATGAACCATATCACCATCTTGGATACCAGATGGAAATTGTTTATGACTCTTAGATATGATCAGCTAGTTTATTTATGGTGCAAAAGCAAAATTAAAAGCAATGACTGCACCTATCATCTTAATTAAACAGGTTAAAATGCCACATTTTTAATCAGTATGATGTCAAGATTAAGACCACTGTTAAGAGGATAGAAGTATTAACACCTTCCCAGGAGTTAAAGTGCATCCATTAATCTGTTAATGGATTGGTGGCTGAACCAGTGAATATTGATTTGTTTGGGATATAGATGTAAGGTTTGGAGATTGGAGGAAGGTATGTGATTCTCCAGAAGCAGATATCACTACCCATGGTATGGCTACACATTTCTGTATGTTCTTACTACATGGTTTTTTATGTTCTTTCATTTTATGCTCTCCAAATGCTTGTGCATGTCTTGTTCATGTCTCTTCCATATCATTTCCCTGTTTCCCTTGCCATTGCACCATCCCAGTTCTAGCACTCAATTTTCTACACACCTTTTCTTCTTTTCTTCTGTCTTCATGTCTTGTTCACTCCCTCCTACATAGTTTCTTACTTTTCTTGCCTCTTCCCCCATCCTCCCTTCCTTATCCCTTTCTCTCATCCAGCTCTTTCAGTCTTTCATTTTCATCTTCTCACCCTGTTTTGTTTACCTTTGCCATGTCTATTTCCAAACTCCCCACCCCTTTCCCCAGGGTGCTCCACTTTGCTTTTCCCTGTCATGCTGTCTCCTGGGTATTGCCAGCCAACCAGCCTTGCTTAGGGCAATAGTTAATTGAGACAGAAAGCAGAAACTAGGTGACTAAGCCCTGAAGTGAAGAGCAAGACGACACCCTTCTCTTCACTTATGTCTGTGCCCTGTGCTTACCGTACCCCTCTAAATATTACCTGTACCAAGGTCATCGCGGCCAGTGTGACTCCGTCCCGTTTTGCAGGCAGAAGTGACGCTGAGGAGCTGTCCAAGGTACGGCTGGCGGTCCCATCTGTCCTGTCCTGTCCCGTCCTGTCCCCATCCCATCCTGTCCTTCTGCCTCTTTCTCCTTCGGTATTTTAGCACTGAGCTTTTCAGGAAAGTGGCTGCAGACATAGCCATGAAGCCTGTCTTTCTCTCATCCTAGTAACTCCACTGCAGCCTGTGGGGAGGTACCTGTCAATCTGTGAAAGGCTAATAGAATCCAGGATAGCAATCTCAGGATGCTGGAGTCAGTTGGATGTTGCAGTGCAGGCAGCTCAGACACCACTTTAGCTGAAGGAGGTAAGGAACACAGTGGAAAGCAGTATCTCTTGTTGCAAAGTTTGGCAGAAAGAACATGCGGTTTCTACATGGAGATGGAATTACAGACAGATCACGAGTGTTCTGCTTCCCTAATCACTTGCCTAGATAGAGGTTCTCAGATATGCAGATATGTTGGGTTTTTTCTATATCCAATTCATACCATCCAATTTGATTGTTTTCAAATGTTTGGGAAAATGCATTTAAAATGTGCTTCTGTGCATTGCTATTATAATTATGAACTGATACCTGAGGACACTTTTCCAGTCTGTTGACCTGACCTTTCATTTAGAATACATGTAATGGGTATCTGGTGTATCAAAGATGTGGTGAGAGACATTGATAGGTACAAAGGATCAACCTTTACCTCTCCTTGCTCCAAACAATACTTTGTTTTCATGGGCATTCTCAACTAAATAATCATATTTCTTGCCTAGAATATTTCCATCATCTGTTTTAGGAAGTAACATCTGTATGAAGAGGATAAGAGAAAGTTTGCCTATTTTTTGGTTTGCTTAATTTGTACATCTGAGAATTCTTTGTGTGTAGTTAATTTGTTTCTCCAGTGATTCAGTTTTGCCACTTTTTATGTGACTCTTTCCAGGAGTGGTTGAAGAGGGACTATTCCTGAAACCCAGAAAAATGGGTTTATAAAATCACCCTCCAAAAAGCAGGAGGGTGGCATTGGCACAGTTGCATAAAACTTTTGTTGTTTCCTTTGTTCCACAGTTTTTTGGATCTCTCATAAGCTCTCTATGCTGATGTTTACGCTTTTGTAAAATGGGGACAATGTCCTTTTCAGTCTCAGGAGATGATATGAGGGTTATGTAAACCATAATTCAGTACTGTGAGGTCCTTAGAAGAAAGTGTGTCATTGTTACTGTAACTCTAATCTTTAAAGATACTCAGTTGGGTACAATTTCTAACAATGCTAATAGGAGTTAGAATTTTTCAGGAACTTCGAAAGATGTTGGAGACCTAGAATGAATACTTACAATTTTTGCCTTTCTATGCATTTTGATTACAGACAGTCTTCTTCCCAGAGGAGCTACAGGGATCCTCTACTGTCCCTAGAATTTTTAGAATCAGGTGTGATAACAAGAGGTTCACCCCCTACTCCACCTAACCTCTTCCAGTCGTGTTGTTCACAAGATGGCAAAACAGCAGGTGTCAGCTACTTCTGTGTCTCCAGAAGAATATCCATATAATATATACATTTCCTCTAGGAGACAGTGAACCTGAGGTTGTGCCTTCAAATGGGTATGTTCCATGGCTAGTATCTTTTTTAATGCAATGACACTTTTTTAATGACACAAAGGGATGACTTCTCATGTAGAAATTTCACAGAAAGCAAGAAATATGGGTTATTATTAGTGCTGTTCTATGAATTATATGTCACAGGTTTTCCTTTTAAATATAACACCTAAGATTATTATATAAATGTAATAATTTATCATCTTTTACTATACTTGAATTCTCAAGTACTTTTTTCTTCAATCTTTTCTGGGTCTCCAAGGATTGTTTTAAAATGTAAAATGGGAAAGAAAGAAATGAGGGTTGGCAAAGCATTGCTGAGATTTTTTTCAAATGCAGTAGCTATTTTTCCAATTTGTTCCCATTATGGAAATGTAGTGAAACAGTAGTGTTAGCAGTATAATGATCAAATGTCATGGAAATCAGTTCTGAGTAAGATCAGCTTTTTTATTTTGGCAAACTGTATTGAGTATGGGAGAAATGGAAGATGAGTCTTACGCAGTTTTGTAACAAAAATTATAATCACTTGTGGTTCAAAAAGTATGTGTAAAAACATACCTGTGGCAGGTGCAGGAGGGCAAAAAAGAAGCACATGTATTTGAAGATAAATTTGCCAGGTTAAGTATAATATACTTCCATGGGTTTTTACTTCAGGAGTTGTGTGGACTTTAGGGATAGGAGGGAGGAGAATCCCCACATGGCTCTGTAGATGCAAGTTGCATAGATTTTCAGCTCACACCTGCTACCACAAGATCTATACTGAACAGGTTACTTCGTAAAAAAAGGAAAAGAGCATTTTTCTGAGTTATTTGCTGCTAGTTAATCTACCCCTAAAAAGAAGATTTGCAATAAAATACAGAGCAGAGAGGTGCAGATTATACCAGATATAATGTGGCATGCATTAATTTTGCATTAAATGCAAAATTTAAAAGGAAGTATTTGTAGCTGTTCCTCACCCCTGCCCTCTCCCACCTCCTTCAAATAACCTACTCAACCTCCTGGGAGCAAAATGCTACTGTAAGTGCCACTTTTATCTGGAATGGATTTTACGGTAATCAGCATAGCAGGATAACATCATTGCCTTCAATAGTTTCCCTGTAAAAACTGCTGAAAACCAGCAGCAATCATTTGTCCTCACTTCCAGCCTTGAGTGCTTAACCTTGGATGGGAGAATCATGCTGAGTCCTTTCCTCCAATGAATCCTGACCTGCAATTAAAATGCTGCAGATTGTATTAGTTACTCAGTTATACCTGGTAACATCAATGCCTTCAAATTATATTGAGCTGACCCCCACACTGTGCTGTTTGTCTTCTGCTGGTTTGTGAGAGAGTTGTTGATGAGAGTTAGGCCCAAGCAACTTGCTCTGTACAAATGCCCAGCAGGGTGTATGTGGAAACACTGGTTACTGCTCAGCGGTGCCCTCTGCTGAGTCTGGCTTGTCTTGGCTCCCGGCTGGTCCTGCTCAACTTAAGTTACAACTTCCATGGCTAAATGGCTCCAGGAAGGCAAAAATGAAGCTTATGTACCGGTGTGTTCTGGCCTTGCTCCTTTCATCAGTTGCATTAAGTTGTCTTTATTGAGATGGCAGAGGTTTCACTGAGATGACTGAGAGAAACCTCCACATCTTCAGTCAATGACCCTGCCCCCAGAATTTTCAGGCAATTATCCTATATTTAGGGCCTGGGAACACTAGTAGTATTTAGCAAAACAGACACAATCCCTTCAAAAATGGTGTTGCTTAGTAAATGATAATGCTGATCAAAAACAAAAGGAAAAAAGGGTGTTTGGCTCCTTCATGTTTATTTAGGAGTTAAAAAGAAGTAAAGAAGATAGTTTTGTGACTATGGTCAACAGAAGTTACCCAATATTTCAATAGAGGTGATCCACCATGTAAAAACTGACTATTTTAACATAATAACTTTTCAGATTAGTATTGCACTTAAGAGGGAAAAATCTGGGCCCAACTGAAGTTAATGACTTCAGTCATACTGTAATTTAAAGTATTTCATAAGGACGTGCACTCCTTTGTCTCTCTAAGGAAATAGCTTACTGAAATGAATCTATGTTCCTTTTTTTTAAGCTGAAAGAAGGATACAGGGGAGGAAAAACTTAAATCATACATCCATAAAGCTTGCGTTTATTTGTTATATTGTTAAACAAATTGTTTATTTGTTATATGGGGCAGTTTTGTCTAGAGCTTTTGCCTGAGATTTTTTAAGATATCTTTTAAATGTTCTTTCTGAAATTTTGAGTCATCTTTCAAAGCATTAAACTTTGCTATAATAATATTGATATTTCCTGCCCTGCTGATATGGTTTACATTATTTCCCTACCACATAATGATGGATCATTACTATAAAACATAACTTTGTGAGCAGAAAGAGAAAGAAAATCTCAAGAGTGGCACAGCCAGGAGAAAATTATTCTGTCTCTCTGCATGAATGAAGGGAAATGTCATCATTGATCAGACATTATGCACTACACATGCATAATATATGTATTTTTTCCTCCCATTTTCTCTCAATCAAGTCTGATTATGAGGGGAAACTAAAAAAATAATGGACAACTGGAAATTGCTAGAATATGTTGTTATGGAGTGCTCTGAATATTATTAAATGAATTAGTTATGCCATCAGTGGGAGAACAGCTGTGTTCTGAACCAGGAAATAGCCTGATTCTGCCTTCATTTTTATTTTAAGCCAGTGAAACTAGCATATGACTAAGTCAATGGATCTAATTAATCTTTCAAACTATCTTCCTGGTAGGAACTACTCAGAACATAACCACCTTGTGTGCAAAAACCATTAGAATCAAATATTGCTTCCTGGTGTTTCAGAGTAGCTCCTTTTGTTTCCAGTAGGATTTGGGAATCTAGTTTAGTGCTTTGTTTTTACTTCTCTCCAAACTATATATTACAGAAAGAAAAGGTTATCAATGTAGCAAATTTGTAGAGCTCCACCGAGTGAAGGAGCTGACTTAGTGTAGTTGTAATACAGAAAGTCCATTTGGAATGCTTTGTAGGAACGAAATATGCATTCCCTTACAATGTGTATTTTAGACACTTACTGTATATTTTAGGACAAGCTGTCTCATACTGATTTTAAAATTTGAAGTAGACTGAGGGCCCTGTACGGCCATATTTTTCTGAATGTCCTGTGTGCTTGCCCCAAACTTGAGATCTGGGAAAACTGGGACAGTCAGTCTGAAGATGCAGCACCAAAGGGAATATGTACTTTGAAATACATATAGTTGTCTTCACCTTCCTCTATCAGGGATTTCCCCCTCCTACTTGGAAAGTCAAGGCTATCTTGGCACCTATAACACAAAGATCATTGTAGTTCTCAGGGATATGTGCTGTGGTGAAAATACATGAGGTGGCATGGAGAATAACTTCATTTTATCATTTATATAAAGTCTATTAATGCTGGAAAGAAAAATTGTCATTTTGGAGTGTTCTATGGTCAACTGATGAATTTTTTATGCTATCAGGCCAGCAGTGCAGTGATCTGGGCCCCTGTCACGGTCCACTCAGTGGACTCGTGATGGTTCGTTTGCTACGATCTCGAAAGTGCAAAATTAAGGTGACCAACACCAAAGGGGATAGCAGTAATCACACAGTAAAACTTTATTGTATTGCCTGTGAGGAGGCACGCGATAGTTAGAGATGGGTGAAAGAAAGGAGAAAAGTAAAGTAAAGTTTAGAGAGAGAAGAAAGAGAGGTTATAGCTACCACCGCTGATCTCAAGACATCCTAACGGTCCCGGGTCCAGGTGATGCTGCGTCATCGATCGTCGTGGTCCTTGGTGGGGAAGCTTCAAATTTCCGTTGTTCAGAAGTCATCTTTTATGCTTAGTAACACACCTTGCTCCACCTCTGCCTCAGGAATCTCCACCCTTCTCAGAATACAATTATCATATCTCCGCCCTTCTCGAGCGAGGCTATCACCCAGGCACAGGGTCAGTGCCCGAGGTGTGGTAAGTCTTGGAGGCGGGCAGCCTTCGACCAGGAGGTGTGTTTTGGTATTATAATGAAGCAAAGTTCGTCTAAAGTTCATGATTTCTTCATCAATGTTATAGCAACAGTTGCAATCCATCCTTTTTGACAGTAGCTATGTGGTTATCTCTAATGGCTCTAGCCAGGTACCTTCCAGGAACCTTGTACCGCACATTCCATCCTTGGGATTGGCCACTGCGCTCCAAACAGGCCATTGTCAGGTAACGTACTGTTCATGTTCCTGATGACAATGTTGAGACAATGCTGATTTTCTGACCGACTCCTACAGCCCCTCACTACAGGAAAGACATTGAGTTGCTGGAACGTGTCCAGAGAAGGGCAACCAAGTTGGTGAAGGGCCTGGAGCATAAGTCTTATGAGGAGCAGCTGAGGGAACTGGGGCTGTTTAGTCTGGAGAAAAGGAGGCTGAAGGGAGACCTTATCACTCTCTACAACTACCTGAAAGGGGATTGTAGTGAGGTGGGTGCTGGTCTCTTCTGTCAAGTGGCTGGGGAATAGGACAAGAGGAAATGGCCTCAAGTTGCGGCAAGGGAGGTTTAGATTGGATATTAGGAAAAATTTCTTTACTGAGAGGGTTGTCAGACGTTGGAATAGGCTGCCCAGGGAAGTGGTTGAGTCACCATCCCTGGAGGTATCCAAAAAGCACGTAGACAAGGTACTCCAGAACATGGTTTAGTGGGCATGGATGATTGTTGGACTCGATGATCTTGAAGGTCTTTTCCAACCAAAATGATTCTATGATTCTATGATTCTATGATCTGTATTTAATGAAAATAGCTGTATAAGGAAAAAAGGACTCATATTAAAGCTGTATTAAACGTCTTTCATAGAAGACAAGAGGTGTAATTTTGCTACCTTCTCAGTGAGCTGAGTAGTGTATGAGCTGCATTGTTCTTGGATGCCTCATGGGAACTGTGATCTGTCTGTTCTATCATTCTTTGTACAACAATACTTTCCCTTGGTGCTTTATTCTTCCATGTCACGTGGAGGCCACAGACATTTGGTCCAGATATCTGAGCACCAATTATTTCTGCCCAAGTTTAGGCACCCAGTCCCCAGGTTTTCCATATAGTCAATGGAGACAGTGACTGTATTTTGTGAGAGAGGCATCTCCAGAAGGTGATTCAGGTTTTAGGAGGACTGGATATACTCCCTGAGGTTCTGCTGACTTT
Organism: Haliaeetus albicilla; assembly: GCF_947461875.1. Taxonomy (NCBI): domain Eukaryota; kingdom Metazoa; phylum Chordata; class Aves; order Accipitriformes; family Accipitridae; genus Haliaeetus; species Haliaeetus albicilla. The sequence goes on along the minus strand of NC_091490.1, from coordinate 21,542,735 downwards.
GGTGTAGTTGGAAGCTCCTAGCTGAGGTACTTCAGTTAAATAACTAAATTTGGATGAATCCAGACCTTGGTATGTATTTTATCCCCCAGGCTATGCCAGGGAAAATCTATCTCTTAGAGTGCCAGGATTAATTTGAAAAGAATGCTTCTTACATGTATAGCATTAAACTAAGACCCACTGTGAGTTGCAGTCTTTAGAATGTATCTTCATTTAATGTCATACCAAATTATGTTTGTGATGGAAACACACATATATGAAATTTCATAGGAAATATGAAATCACAACCTCCAATTTCACAGAGTGGAGTCCTTCTTGTTACAGCAGCTTGTGGTTTTTTAATGCTATCTGCGCTCCAATTGCAAAAGCACACTAGGCACGACTGATTTCATGGCTCAGCTGGTAGTCCTTGCTCCACCATGGTAACTAGTAAATTTGGCTCAATGCAGAGGCATTCTTCTTCCTTTCTCCAAAATGGAGAATTTTGTTCCCCATAGACTTCACTGGCATAAAAGACATGATAAACCTGTAGGGGTTAAGCTTCCTACCCTTTCTCAGTAAGAGCTAGTTAATTTAACTGCACTCTAACATTAAACTCCCAGGTGCTAAATCCTGCATTCTATGATGCAGGATTTCAGCGCAGAGCTACCTTTGCTCTGAAATATCTAATAAACTGTTCCAGTTCTTTCTCAGTAATAGGGTAACGGACCCCTTGAAAATTACTAACTTGGTCCTGATAGTCTTCTATTCTTTAAAAAGGAGAAGAAAAATTTGACTCCCGTTATCATAGAAACAAAGCAAACTGAAGAGGTAAATCTGCATGATATGGCACTGTGTTTTTAGCACCTATCATCTTTAGCTCTAAAATGAACTCTAAAATATACATTTTCTATTTCAAATTGCTGGTGGTGTAATTAAAATAGATATTTTTTACTGAGATTACATACTCTTTCTTTTTACAGTGCTAAGGTACTTTAGCATATTACAGTCTTAAGTCCTGAATGTACTACCTTGTAAAAAGCTGACATGACTATATTCACTCAAAATCTCATTTGTGCATGCATAACTCACTATATACCCTTTTCATGGTCTGCTCCAGATCTCTTTTTTTTTTTTCTTGAGAAAAGCCAGTCAGAGAAAGATAGAGACACACATTTTAAGAATGGTGTGTTTCAAATCTTCCTGCTTTAATTTAAATAGATTTCTTGAAATAAATGGAACTTTCAAGCAAAAGAGTGAGGAATCCATGTTTATACTAGGTTAGAAGTATGCAAGACTTGCAGCATTCTCTTAACTTCATACCTACCCCAATGCTGCATTTTCCCCTTTCTGGATTTTCTTCTTTCTGATCTTTCAATTTCATCAGGGAAATAAATATACAATTGCCTTCTACCTGTTGTCCAAAAGAAAAAGTATGATAACAATACCAGGCATTGCATGGATATATACATGGATGGCTGTCATGAGAAAGCCTGCTATTTCTGGCCTGTTCTGAACTGCAGTTTGCCTTCAGTTACGGTTGTAAGATCACAGCGTCTTCTGTCTACATGTTCGTGCTTTATAGCACCAACAGTACAGTGGTCTATCATATTACATGGGGCATTAGGGCAATTTTCTTTTCCTTTGAATGTTTTTACATTCATAGTGAACAAATGAATTTGCCACCTGTGTCACTGAATGTCATGAGGAGTAAAATCTTGGTATTTTGGTCAACATCTCTACCAGAGAAAACCTTCATCTCCAGGGTACTAGTCATAAGTTGAGAGTTTCCAAGAATTTCTAGCCTTGCTAGAATTTCTGTTGAGGGAGGGAGGGTTGTTTTTTACAACAGATACTGAAGAACAAAAATCTTATTGATAATATAAGATATCCCATATGCAAAATTCTCTAAATTTTGATAAAGCTGAAAACATTTATTTGTCAAGTGGACAACCTTGTAGAGAAGTGGCACAAAGATCTTACAGAATTGAAAAGCAAAAGTCATGAAATTCAGTAGGAATATCATTGCTGTCCTATAGTAAATACTACAAAATGTGTTAGTATACATTATGTTCAATGAGATTTTCTCATGGGGGGGATCATCGGAATCCTTGGGGTCTTCTTCAGGTTTATAGCTACAGACAGCTTTCAGTTCAGATAATGTCTGATGTCTGCATCTGTAACTGCTGTAACTCATTTGTGCATACTGCATGTAAAGTTTGCCCACAAACATGTATACTGCACTGGGTAGGCATAGGCCCATTCTTTCAACTAAGCACACCCCTTTGTAACTTTGCCCTGTTTCATGTGTATCAATCCATATGCACATTTGTGCATTCACAATTAGTCTGCTTGTTGGAGACCTGTGAATAAACATATTAGTGTATGGGAGCAAGGGAAGGAAAGGATGTACAATTGTACATTTGTCCTCTATTGTACAATTGTCCTCTACTGTACAATTAAGGACCACAAAAATAATCAATGGATGTACCACTGAGTAAATATACAGTGCTAAGCACAAAGAAACCTTGCTCTTTTTTTTTTTAAACATCTAAATATGCCTGTAATAAAAAGAACTTACAATTGTTTGTATTGCTCTCTAGACAACATTTATTGCAAAGCACTATATAAAGGGTGGGGTACGGACTCCGAATATTCTTGTGAAGAGGGTTTAATTTAGAATAAGAGCTGATGTACTTGCAGTGGCACACTTCAGGAGCAACTGTACTGCAGTGAAGGGAGTACTCCCAGAACACACTCAAAATCAGGCCAGTCAGGTTACTTCTGTATTTCATGTTAGGCTCAATTAAATAGCTGTTTCAAATGTTTGCACTTTGTGGTGGTAATATCAACAACTGGAAAGGTAGTACTGCTCTTCTCTACTAAGGCTCAGTTGTGCCTGTATTTGACTCCTTCACTGTTTTTTCTATAGCCTGGAGAGCACTTAGTAAAGGAGGAGATGGGAGCAGAGACTGACATCCAGGCATGTTTTTTAAGAGCATCTTCAATGAGAGAGAGAACAAGTATTTCACTCTGTTCACTCGAGCAGAACAAGTTAGGGTGTGTTGCTAACACAGAGTGCATGGGCACATGAACCCAGGCATGCTTCCTGCTCTGCTGTCTGCTTTTTTCTGTGTGGTGGATGTTTCACAGAAACTAAAAGGACATGAGCCATTTTATTTCAGTCCCTGCAGCTCCTCAGTGCAGGAACATTGCAGATTTTTTTTTTCTGCTAGGAATAAAGATGATCTCCAGACAATGGCATGAATAGAAAACATGAAGCCTATTTCTTCTCCTTTCAAGTCAACAAATATCTTAACCCTAGTTTCAAGAAAGAGGTTTATGTTTGCTGTGATTGGACAAACTGCAATTTCCCTCCTGTGTGTGGGCTGCCTGCGGCACCCCTGGGCACAGGGAGCAGTGAGCAGCTGCCTGTGTGCAGGACTGGAGCCCTCTTACTGAGCGCTGAGCTCTTGCAAATGTAATGGAGACATTGGTCTCTGCTCTGTATTTATCTGCACATTTTTTGTCATTTCAGGCTCTGCTCCTTTTGCCTTAATTTCTTTTCATGGCGCAAGAATGTGTCATTAGTATTTTTACCCAGCTTCTCATCTGTTGGTCTGTGGGATCCATGTGCAGCATGGGTAGGCTGGAAGCAGAGGCAGTGGGACCTGGACCAGGCCTGCAGTTTGGGCAGGGACACGAGGGCGAGGAAAGGGGACCCGGACAGCGCTGCTGCAAAGCACCGTGGGCCCAGGCTGGGGCTGCAGGGGATGAGCATGGGTGGTGGTGGCAGTGGCTGGGACACAGCAAGAGTGACATTGAGAGCCACATCCACTTCTAGCCCTGGCGTCTGAACAGCCAAACAGGAATTCTGTTACAGGAGATAGAAACATGTCTTTCAAGCGTAATTGATCTGTAAAAATCAATCAGCAGTGATTTGCATTGCTTCTTCCTTAGCTATGAGGGACTGTCAGTCATGTGTGCATAATCCTGTTTCAGCTGGCACTGGCAATCCCTCTTGGGATTTTCCACTGCATTGACACAGTGCATTTTGAAAATCAGAAGTGAATATGCACCAGACTTGCTCAGTCAACAGCCCCCTGAACGTTTGGGCTTTTTTTTTTTTCCCCAGTGAGTCCATGTAATCTAGAAGCAGTCACATGCTATTAGAGCTTTTCATTTTTATCCTGTTATTTCTCTTGCTCCTTGCAGCAGCTGTAAGCAGACAGCCACCGTGAGCAGCCTTTCTGCATGCTCGGAGCCCCCCTGTGGGCAGGCGCTTGCTGCCAGGTGCCATGGCGCTCCCCAGCTGAGCGCTGTGCGATGCCCTGGCTCTTTCTTTAATTGTCTTTTGAAAATAGTTTTGGCACTATATTTTTCTTCAACATAAGCATTTAGTATCAATAAAAGCATGAAAGGTAGTTTGTTTACATAGATACCTAATGCATATGGAAACTTCCTAAAGACTCTTGTTACTTTGCACCTGATTCTATTAATGTTGATTTAACAGGCATAAAGAGTAACTAATGTTGCTAAGAAGGACAGTAATACTTTAAAATATTTTTAATTACCTAAAATTATCTATCTTCTGCAAGTAATGAACCAAACAGATTGAAATATGCAGTGAAATGCTCTTTAATGCATTGGGGAATTGAATATATTATAAGAACTCACAGAGATGAAATGCTGATTAGTATTTAGGAAGACTAATTACAGTTACAGACTGCTCTACTGAGCATAGGTTGATATGCAACCTTGCTGTGTCTTCAGAAATCTTTAGAGTGTAGGACACAAAACAGTCTTTACCTTTTTCGAAATCTGGTACATATGTATTTGTATGGCTTACAAAATGCTTTTTGTATGCAATGAGTGATGGACTTGGTATGTAAATAAAGAGACAAAGCATCACACAGCTGTAGCAAAACTGGATACAACTTCCCTGGAAAAATGGAATCTGATTTCTAGGGGCATTCATCTAACAGGATGAATCTGTGCAAAGCTTGCGGGATGTAAACAGTAATGTTTCTGCTGATGTCAAGGGCTTAATGAGTGGGGAATAAAGTGTACTGGAAGGCAATATATGGGATTTAAAAATAAAATATTATATATCTGCACATTTTTTCCAATGAATTTTTTTTCTAATATACAATACCAAACTTACCAATGATTTGTGGATGTGGACAGAAGATATTTTCTGCAGTAGAGCTGTTCAATTCAATATATGAGGGATATGATGCTTTTCCATATTCAATTTCACATACATTGCTGGGGTGTGCTTTGCATGCACTGCGGCATCAAGAACGTTTAAGCTTTGGGGCATATAAAGATCAGCTACTCAGAATGGGAAGTTCATCCTTCTATCAAAGAGTGCATTACTTGAGTTTAATGTTTTCTGGAGCAGTAGTGGTTGTTCAGAAAAGATATAAAGCTAGATGGATCTTCGATCTTTTCCTGCATCGTGCTTCTCATGTTCCTAAATTGCTACGGACAGCTAAAATAGAAATATTGCAAATGTTGGTCCACACAAAACTTGCTTCCTTTACACAAAATGTTCCACAGAAGGCAGTTGGCTAAATCTCCAAAGTAGTAGCATTTGGTGCAGAACATTATATTTTATAAAAATGGAAAATATTAAATAGGTATTCAGTAATATTTATCAGCAAAAATGATAAAGCATATTTCATTCTCCAGCCACCAAAAATCCCCTTCCACAAACCCTTTTTCTCTGAAAATAGAAAAGAAACAGCAATTCCATTAAATGCACCAGTGACCAGTGCGTTTCTGATGAGGTCCCTGATTTGTATTGCTATAGCAATAGACAGATATAATGCCCTTCTACCCAATTTAGTCCCTCACTCCAAGCTAAACAGCCAGGATGGGACCTAATAAGATAGTTTAAAGAGGAAGAGCTTAAACTGGTTACTGAAATATTGTTTTCTAACTGAAATAATGGTCAATAAAGTGAGCAAAAATAGGCCAAATGGGCATATTCCTTCTGGCCAGGATAGAGAACAATTATTTTCATAGAAATAATGAGTTGTACATCCAACACCAGATGTACCATTACCAAAGTCCTAGAGCTAACAGAATCTAACACTTCCTAGATTATGGCAGCAGGTAAGGTGAGGATTTTATCTGTGTCTTGGATGAATGTTAGAACAACTACTTCCCTAACATTTATTATTAAAATTGTCATTAGAAACCAGACTAAGAGGTCTTAGAAGGAGTGACTTTCACTAAATAGATGTATCACCACTTAAATTCTTCTCTAAGCTGCATACACATACAGTACCATTCCTGTGACACAAAATGCCTATCATCTGCCCACTATATACCCATCTTCCTACCCCACTCAAACATGCTATACTGATTTTGTATGAGATTCGTCCACCATAATCATGCTTGGGATGTTCTTCCTACAGCATGGGGCCAAACTAGAAAAAGACATGCGGCTTGGTTTGAGATAGGTCTCTGAACAGCCTATTAGCTGTGGTACAACACAATGATGCCTGTACTCTTGATGGAAAATTAGCATGTGGCCTTTGGCTTATGTGATGGAAGAACATAGTGGTTTTTATGCCCACAGCTGAGACCTCTGAGAAACAGATGTACCTTTGTCACAGTCTAAGTACAGAAGGAAACAAAAGGTACCTGGAAACATTAAGATATACAGGTTTAGATAACGGTAATGGATGGAAGTACAGAAGACACAGGTACTAGCTTCTTTTTCAAATTTACAGTTATGTAGCTGTAGCAAAAAGATTTTGAGATTTTGTGTGAAGTCTTTCTTGAGCTGCATCCTTTATCCTTAGTTTCTTGGGAAAAGATTTTCAATAATGAAACTGAGGGGTGCTAAGTATGTGTGAAATACAGGTACATGGGGTACTAAAACAAGTGTCATTCCTTGCAATAATGTCTACTTGAAAAGTATGGCTGTAAAATTTTACAGAATTTGTTTTCAACTCCCTCCTGCCCAGCCCCTCCCCCAAGATATTTCTACAATACCATGGTATAACATGTTGGGAAGGAAACAACCTTGACAACATATTTTATTTTATAGTAGTGACAATGTAATCTTCTTTTCTGGTAGAGGTGTTTCCTAATATGTGTCATTGGTGGTGTTTTTTTCTGGCTGTGTTTGTACACCATTCATAAAAATCAAGCAGAAATGGGTCTTCTTATAGGTATTACAACCGTCAGCTTCCTACTAGCTTTCTACTACCTATGTACTCTGAGGTTTATTTTTTATACATTAGGAATCCTTAGAAAAACTTATTATTCTTGGAAATCATATTTATGTACCTTTGGATAATTTGAAGAAAGTAATTATACAAAGAAGAATGGAGAGACACCTTGGCAGAGATTGACCGGTGCGGAGGTAGTGGCGCGATGAGTGACCAGCCAGTGCAAGGTCACCCAGAGACATGCTCAACCTGATGGACCAATGGGGTCAGTAGTACTTATTCCCACATAAACAGTGTTTTTTAGTCCTACGAGTTGTTCAAAATGAGATGTTAAGTGACAGTGGACCTTCTGGCACTTCAAATAGGTTCACCAGAAAATTTTTGCAGAGTATGCAGCAGGTAGGAATGGGCATAATGGACTATAGTTTGTCATGGTGGTACTTATATATGTTCATATAGGTGCTTCTGAATTCATGAATTTTAAAAAAAGTGCTCCTGACATTGAGTGCTGTAATGAAGCAGACCAGCTCTCTGTCTAGCCTACCGGTCATATTGTCCAGTAAGAATGAGACATAGGCAAATTTTCAGTACAAAGGAGGTTAAGAGTGCTCATCAATTCATATCACACTTGGAAGTGAAGGTAGGCTTTGTGCCAGGGTTCTGCAGACAAAGAGTAATGGCTTAATCGATTCTGTTACATCCTCCTCTCCTCTTAACTGTACAGTTTTTCTTAAACTTATACCTACACTGTTCACAAAAATTCATCTCATTTACTGGATTTCAAAGATCCATTTGTGTATTAATTTTTATGTGATATCCATTTATCTGGTGATTCTGTAGTGTTGACGTTTTAAACCTGACATTATTTACAGGATAGATGTCTGTTGATTTTTAAATAATATGACAGAAAATGTAATGACTTTGTGTTATACTTTTTGGGATGCTTTATAAAGGCATGCAAAGAGAGAGACAGTAGCATGACTTACATTGTTTCAAATCTCAGAAATATCCCAAGCAAATTAATATGGCTTCTACCTGCATAGTTCTCATCTGTTTTCTTTTGCCTCCTATATTGCCATCATCACCGAGAGTCTGAAGACCTCTCAGGAGATTAGTGGGCCATGTAATTATTTTTTTCAGAATCCATGACATCAGTTCATTCTGCCTCATTCTTTCCTTCGGGTACGAATTGTATAAGATAGGCATTATACAAGGGAAGCAGAGAGCCTACACATCCTCATGCTGCCCTAGATTTATCCTGGAGCTGGCAGTCCTCCTGCTGAACTTGGAGCAGGAGGTAGTGAGGCTGCTGATGGATGAGCATTCCTGTGGTAGTTCTTTCATAGCCTTCAACTTGACTGGAGAGGAGTTCTAGTTCCTTCAGTGAAAATCTGTAGATGGTAGAAGAGTCTGTCATGTCCCTGTCTTAATCCCCAGACTTAGAGCAGACTTTCACAATTTTAACAGTTTGAAGATGAAAGCTGAGACCCAAAATGTGGCTCAGTGCTTTTGGGGAGACAGCAGGAAGCTTTGAAGCTTTCCAGTGGAGAAGAGCAAAAGTCTCATGTACTTGCTTTAGTCCATGTTGGCAACACTAAGTTAAGAGTTCTGTAAAGACTGAGAGCTTCATTGCATAAAAGTCATATGTAGAAGTCTAAGAGGGTGAGAGTATCTACCCTGTGTGAATTGACAGAAGCAGATACACAGGTAGAGCAAGAAAGTCTTGCAAGAGTCAATTCTTCCTTCTGTTACTTTGCAAACACACTTTAAAATTCATTATATATAAAAATAACAAGCAGGTGTTCAGGACACCTTAAGCTAACACTTCACTACTAATTCTGGATGACACCAGTGTTAACAGCTTCAAAGGCCATTTTTAAAAAGATATAAATTATATCTCAAGTAATTGTAGCACCAAGTATTTGAAATATGCACAAAAGTATACAAAGTGATATCCCCAAAGTAAAGGCACAAACCTGATCAGAAAATAGCAGGATGTTGAGATCTGTTTTTCTGCTCATTAAGGCCAAAAGTCCAATTCATTTCAACAGAAAAAGGAAGGATCATTAGCCTTTTCTTTCTCCTTTTTTTTTTCTTTTGAGCTTGGAAAGAACTGGGAATAGCAAAAATAAATCCTTATCAAGAACCATTAAGTTCTTTTCCAGGATCTTTCAAACATCACAATTCAAGTTATCCTTCAAATGTCAGTGTCAGATTTCAGTTTCAGGTAGTCACCGCCTGTTCTATTATTACTATTGCTGCCTACCTTGAAAAAAGTCTATTCACAATACATTCTTTTTAAAGATATGCAGCAAGATGTTAATCTGTCTTTCCATCTATCTCTTGTACTAGTTTTATTACAATAGCATCTGGGCCTCATGAACAGGCACTATATTAATGTTAGTTAAAAGAAAAACCTAGAAAAAATTTGCGACTGTCTGAGGCAGCGGGATGCATTTGCACCCTTCTTTTTACTATGTTGTGTTTACCATTTACACATTTCTTTCAGGGAAGTTAGCCAGAAGCCTAGTAGAAATATAAATCATAGCTGTAACTAAACTGAAAATGATTCATGGCTATATTCATAGTCAAAAACTTTTTAAAAGGTTAGTTTTTAATACAGTGTGTGCTAAATTATGAACTGGGTGCTTAATTGCACAGAATTCATTTTAGGTTGCATCCCTCTTTGCCCACACAGTTGTTCTTCCAGAATATGCTGAAGCTTTCAGTGGTTCATTCAAATGAATATAGGTCATTGCACATTTTCAAGTACTGCCATTGTCCCAGTAGTCTTTCTTAGCTAACCTAAATACTTTAAAAAATATTTCAGCTAAATATTTTTCCATGTAAGTGTGGACAGTATTATAAACTGAGTCTACGTATTTGTTTTTCTCTTATTCATTGTTACTGATTTTAAATTACAATCTGCTTACAGCAGTGACTATCTTTCCCTACCTGCCTGGACAGCAGCTAATACATTTGGAGTATTACTGAAACTTTAACGAATGTTACTAATTATGCAACTTTTTTACAGGCTTCAGCAGAGCCACATGGCACTGCAACATACATTATCACAAAGAAACTCACATAAGACATTTGCAAGATGCTTTCCAACAGGTCTCAACCAGTTGAACCATGTTTGACCTAAATGCCTGAAAGTCCGTTGACTGTGAAGGAAAAACACACAGTTCTTCAAAAAGGGGGAGAGAGGTGTTTTGATAACCTTAACATGTTCTAGTAGCAATGCTTTAACTTTCTTTTGATCTGTCTTAGATAATTTGACAGTAGTGGTAGGCAAAAGAAGCTATTTTTGATAGCAAGACAGCCTTAACTCTTCATAGGTACAGTATGAGCTTCCTGTAGGAAAAGACTTCATGTGGGAAATTGTACAGCAATTAAAACTACGCAGCAATCTTCTCACAAACAAAAAGTAACACACTGTTGGTGAAATAAAACATTAATTGATAGTTGTTAGAAAGAGGCTTTTCTCAGCATGTCTTTTATGGAACATCCAGTCTAAATAGTAGGTTAGCATTACTTTTTTCCAGAGCACATGAACTTTATCTTTCAATCACTTTTATGAATTACACGTATATTCTAGGACATCCCTTTAGACTGCACTGTCACTTCATGCAGCAAAGTCCTGGAAGTAGCCATGGATGAGACTGAAACTTCCAGACAGCTTTCCAACTCTCAAGTCTTCTCTTCTTTTCTCTAAGGGTGTGGAGTTGAAGGGGTTTTTACCAGTATCAAATTAAGCCCTCTGGTTCTTTGTCTGCAAAAGTGTTATGGAATGAACGCTCACTGATCACTGTGTCCCTATCCATGCTCCATAGGATAAAGAAATCAGGCAATCAGTAACAAGGATGTAAATGTTCTTACTCCTTCTTGTTCCATTACAAAGGCATGTTTCAATCTCAAACTCAAAGCACAGGCACGCTGAGTTAGAACAGAGGGCCATCTAGCCTGTCTCCTGTTTCTGACTGTGACCATTAAAGGATGCTTAGGGAAAAAGTCGAAGAAATAGAAAGTATGTCTTAATGATCCTTCCCCTGAAAAGACATCCTGAATTTAGTGATTTATAATCTGAAAGTTCATCTGGATCATCACATTTAAAAACTGACCATATCCTCATTGAATGCATCTAAACTCTTTTGGGAGCCCTTTCACAGCTTTAGCTTCCACAAGAATATAAAAATTCCTAAAACCTTTCTGAAACAATACATTTCTTTTCTTAGTGATTCATTTCTTAACACTATAATAGCAAGATAAAGAAAGGCCAGACTGTGCTTCTCAAGCAGAAAGCTATGCTGGAACTAAGCTTTCATTGAAGAGCAGGTAGCCCTGTGTTTTCTAGTAAGTGCCTTGAGGTAAGAACACTTACATGGACATTTTCTGCAACTGATTTCACAACAAAGATCCAACCAGACAGTTGTGGTGATCACACACTTTTGACGCTAGTCAGTAGGACTGCTTTTACAAACTGATTTTGACCCACATAGATTCAGTTTCTATCCACAGTAGCCCTTCTTATTTATAGTCTGTCACATCTTTACTGTGAAGTGACATCTCACTATATTTAGGTTTATATCCCTTTCCTGGCCAGCAAGTTCTTTTTCATGCTGGTATCCTTGTCACAACTGCTATTTCAACATGCTTTCCCTCTAGAGGTTCTTTTCCTTTATGCACATACATTTCAGGTGTTGCTTACTGTCTTTTTTTTTTTAAGCACTTTTTTTTTTTAAAGCCAGATTTCTGCAGCTATGTCACTGACTCACCCTATGTTTTCTTAAATATTATCTTTTGTTTCTCCTTACTGTCCCTTCCTTAAAAAGTCCTCCCTTCAGAAAAAAGTCCTCTATTGAGTGGCCAAGCAACCTAAACCCTTCCTTCTAAGATTAGTCATTGAGTCATCTCCCAGTTTATTTAATCTTGAATTTCATACATGTTCCTTCTCTTGGGGCTGGAAGAATTCCATTAAAGACCAGATACGCCAGTCTTTCCCAGCTGGGAGCTCTTTGATCCTGTTCCTGATGGAATTTTGCAGTGACATTTTTCAGCATGAAGTAGGATTAGTGGATTCTTCTGTTCTCCCATGATGACTTTTTGTAGTACAGGACAACATGTATCCTTGCTCCTGCCACACCACGTATCTTTCTTTTCTCCAGATCAGCTCTGATGACTTGCTCATTGACTCTTTAATGAAAATCCCCAATCATCCATACACATCTTTTTCATGTAAATGTGCTTCTCCCCTTATCCTTCATCTGTTACTTCTTTATCCATTGTTTTTGTCCTTTTCTGATCTCTCATAATCTTCTGTGTAAAGCAATTCTTTGTCCTCGTGGTCTGGTCCCTGCTTATTTTCATTGCCCCTTCCTCTCTTCTTATGGAGCTAGCTGCTCTTCTTTCTCCCTTGGTGTGTCTGCCAGTTTCTTCTCTTTTTTTCTCCACCTTGATCTTTCAGTTGGCTGTCTTTTCTCTTACCTTGACTTCAGGGGATGAATGGCTACTTTTCTTTTCTGGGTCTCTGTGTTTCAGATCCTCATTTTCTTCAGGGATCTACAACTCTTGAATCTTCCATGCTCTCTTTTTTTTTCTCCTCTGTCATGTCCTTAAATCCCCTTTAAAAACTTGATTCTATGTACCCATGGCAACAGTCACTTCAGATTTTGTGACCAAAGCAAGCACTGAATTAATTCTGCAGTGCTTTTCTTGTTTACCATATCACATAAAAATGGGAGAGCTGAATTTTCTTATCTGATGACTCATAACTCTCCACTAGAGCTGATGTTGGAGACCTTTTTCTTAGAGCTGAGTGAACAACTCCTAAGGATCAACTCATTTAGTGAAAGTAACCCTTCTTTCTTTTTTTCCCAGTTATTGTGAAACAGAATCTGTTGGATTTTTACAAAGAGTAAATATTGAATGGTTGGTTAGGATGTGCTGAGCTTTGGAATATTCTTCCCAAAACCTTTAGAGAAGAAAGCCAGCAATGGGCAACAGATATCTGGGATGGTGAGGGAGGAAATAGGGTAAACCAACTTTGTTAGCAGCCATCTGTTACACTGCCTTGTCCGTGAGTGATTAAAACCATGTGACACAAGCAGTAGGTTCGGTCTGAGGGGATAGCTTTGCAAACCCTTGGCAAGCTACTAGGAAGCTGCAAGCACCCCTCAGTCATTAAGAACAGCTATTGATAAGCTCATCACAATACATTATTGACTGCTACATAGATTCAGAGCACCAACTAGCATGTTAGGGAAACTACCCAGTTGTTACATATGTAAACTGAAAATGCACATTTTCAACTACAAAATCAGGAGTGAAATGCAGAAGTGGCCATGATACATAGAAGGATGCTTAATACTTAAGCAGGCATGCGGGTGTATAGAGGGTTGATTGATCTTGTGAGATAAGGTGCTGGTGTGGTTTCTCATTTCAGTAATATTAGAAAGAAGCTGCTTATCTGATTATACAGATTGTGGAGAGGACTAGTTCTTTTAGCAGAAGACTGTCCTACAAATAAGATGCATCTTGACCATCTGTTGCCAGATGGAAGTGTTCTACTTCTGAATCACTGGCTGCAATGACATATTTAGAAAATTAATCTTTCATGGATAGATCCACAGCACAAACTGTGATGAACCTCACATACACATGCTGAGGTTATATTTTCTGTTTACTTGGCCTTAAGTTATAGTATGGCTATATACTCCTGTGAACTTATTGTTATTTAGTAGATGGCAAATCCTGCAGTTGACACCCACCCTTTGTGAGGTATCCCAGTTGCCTGAATAAGAACTACATAATTTATCACTAAAAAATGCAAACACAACATGGAGGTCCTATTTCACTTTTATTTTGAAATCTGTAAATTTATTTGAGGAGTCTGTAGGATTCAGCATATGTACTTAGGTGGCCAGTGCAGGCAGTGTTTTGATATTCAGGCAGGCCCAGAACACAGCCAATTGACTCATACACCTTCACTTACAGGTCTGTACTTAAACTTCCCCTGTGAAAAAAAATCACATTTTTTCTTTCTTCTTTTCTTTAAGATATTTACTGTGATTTTTTTAGTAAACAGAGATTAAGAAGAAAAATTATACATAAGCTAACTGGGAAATTTACAATTATGCAGTAAAATTTTAAGTCATTACTGTTTTAATGAAGTATAAAGATGATTATCATGCATAAGTTCTTTGAAGTTTGATTGTGGCTTTTTAGACATATTATTATGCTCAAATTAGGTCTTATGCAGAAGCTGAGAACTGTCAGTGAATTTTATCTCAGCAGAAATAATGCCAGGTTTTAGTCTTACATGAGCTGAAATGAACTCAGTTTATTTGGCCAGAAGGAAATAGAACAAATAAGTGGAATCTGAAGAAATTGCATATAGAGCTTTATACATGTCAACCTCCATCAAATCTGTCAAAAATAAGAAATAACTGATTGTTGCAACAGATTGTTGCAGTGTCATAGAGACTCTCACACTGGTGACATAGTGCACCTCTTTGATATTGAAAAAGAAGAACCATACCCGCTTTCATCTGTAGTTGCATCACATCTTTTTGGCAATATAGAATTTACTTAGATAGTCACATGAGGAAAGTACTTAATGTATTTTAAGATACAGTTTAAAGAAAAGCAACAGTTAAAGGCTGGGGAAAAAACCATTACAGTGTATTCAGCCCAGCTTCCCAAAAATCACTATCAGGAATTCTGCAGATAAGCAGTTCAAGACAACTTGAGATGCAGCTATTGTTAAATACAAATTAGTTTTGATATACAAGTGACTGTAGTGACTTCTGCTTCTTCTTTGCATATACTTTTGGTGAACATTAGAGCAGTTGATTTTTTTCCTGGCAAAAAATACTTAGAAATAGCAAATTTCACAGGCTGGTGTGTGAGCTAACTTTTAATTAATAGAAGGTGGAACTGATCCTTGTAATAGAAAAAATAATGTGTGATATTTACATCTACTCAAAACTAATCAGCATAACTCAAAATTTGGATATTTGGCAATAATGAGAATTAAAAGATCAGGAAAGAAATGTCAATACTTATCCTGGTTTTGGCTGAGATAGAGTTAATTTTCTTCCTAGGAGCTGGTCTAGTGTTATGTTTTGGATTTAGTATGAGAATAATGTTGGTAACACACTGATGTTTTCAGTTGTTGCTAAATAGTGTTTGTACTAAGTCAAGGGTTTTTCAGCTTCTCTTGCCCAGCCAGCAAGAAGGCTGGAGGGGCACAAGAAGCTGGGCAGGGACACAGCCAGAACAGCTGACCCAAACTGGCCAACGGGGTATTCCATACCATGTGACGTCATGTCTAGTATATAAACTGCAGGGCGTGGGGGTGGGAGAAATTGCTGCTTGGGTACTAACTGGGCATCGGTCAGCGGGTGGTGAGCAATTGCATTGTGCATCACTTCTATATTTCAATTATTTTATTATTATTGTCATTTTAATATTGTTATCATTATTAGTTTCTTCCTTTCTGTTCTATTAAACTGTTCTTATCTCAACCCACGAGTTTTACTTTTTTTCCCCAATTCTTTCGCCCACCCCACTGGGTGGGGGAGAAGTGAGCGAGCGGCTGCTTGGTGCTTAGTTAATGGCTGGGATTGAACCACAACAATACTGAATAAATGTGAGGAAATCAAAATATGACCTCACTTACTTTGTTATTATTTTGTTCTAATAATACTGTTAATGAGACCCACAGAACGTACATTAATGAGCTGTACAATTTTTATTAGCAGCTGTTTCACATCTGATTCCAGATGAGACTATGTGACAGACAGGTCAATGTCCATCGCTTATGGTGGGCTGACTTCACATCTGTCCTTGGTAGTGATTGTGACTGATCAGTCCCAGAGTTTAAATAAGCAATGTTCTGTCAGATCCTATATGGCAAACTGGAAAGTGAATAGAGAAAGTGTGGCTGGCCATAAAGTACTTCAGGGACCCTAAACACTCAGCTGAGCATTGCCTCACTGAGTGAGGCAATGAATTGTGGAACAAAAGATGCTTATCATATGTAGGTACAATTATGGATGCATCAAGCAAGCTTGACTCACCCACTGCCTCTACACCACTACCAGCCTTGACTGTGAGGGACTCTCAGCAGCAGTAATTCTAGTGTCATCAGTGCGCAACTAAAAGAAAAGTTTAAATTCACATAATCGTGTTTTATTTGTGAATTATTTGTTTAGAACTTTTAGGGCTCAAGACTTGGTTACATTGCGTTTAAAACAGACCCGATATTGCTACCTCATTGCATGGCCTGTGTCATTCATACCTCACTGTCCATTGGTAATACACAGAGAGCTGCAGCTGATTTTGCCTTGCCTGTTAAATCCATTCCTCACTGCAGAGCAAGCTGCAGACTAAGACTAGCTATTTAAAACGTTCCACATATTTAAATATTTTGATTCTAAAACAGAGAGAAAAATGAAGACAATAAGCTATTCCAAGATCTATATGGGGAATTATTTCAGACAGTTACACTGTACTATTTTAGTGAGTATCTCTGCAGAGATTCCCATAATCAGCTGCTTGACTGTGGGAAGGTGTCTTTGTAGATACTTTCTGAGTGGCAAGGGCTTCCTGTTATTATGATAGGGAGTCATTGTCACATCCGTGTTGGATGAGATTTCAAGTCAGCACAAGGATTTTGCTCCTTTACTCCAGTGGGGTCTTTTTTAAGTACAAAGGTATAGGATTAAGATTTGCCTTGATTTCACAAATGAAATAATTTTATTAAATTCTTTTATTGGTTAATCTCATATTAATTTGCCTGCTTGCAAAACAAGTGCATTCTTCCCACATCTCCTTAACATAAAAATGACCTTGTTATTTCTGATAATGCAGCTTGGGCAAAACTTAATCCTGTCACTACAAATCCAGTGAATCCTTTTCTTGCTGATAACACTTTCTACTATTTGAACTCCTGTGGGAGCTTTTGATTTGGTGTTTGACAGGCTTCCATGTCCTCCTAATGTTAATCTTCAGATAATGAGTCATCTAAGAAACAGAGGGATATAGTTTCTCTGGTTCCTAGCTTTCTTCTTTCCTGGTAATAAGATTGTCTCTCAATACTATTTCAACTGTTTTACAGTTCTTTAAAAACTCATTTTATTTAATTTCAAGATAGGAGAGCACAATTTAGCTCTCAATATCATCACAAATGTACACCCATCAGAAGGCCAGCAAAAAATGAAAAAACAAGGGCTGTTTGTGCAACATATGTGGAAATCACTGGGGAAAATATTATGTTGGTATATTTGCACTGCCTCCAATCTGCTGATAACATTCTCCTCCACATTTCATTTACTATTGACCTAGCTGTTGCTGTGCGTTGGCAATCACTGATGGCCTGGCAGATGCTACAGGGAACTTGATGGTTATGGATTAATACACTTGTGAGGTGGAAGGTTGTTTGGAGGAAGTGGCAAAGTGAGTAACTGCCCTGGGCTTCAGAGGGAAAGAGCATCTGAGTTCATTAGTAAGGTTTGCCAGTTAGTGGCACTCATGAGTTTTCAAGTAGCAAAAGCAGCCAAGAGTGCCTTTTCCTGCTCTCATGAGGGTGACTTGCAATTGTTCTCTCATGTGTCTCTCAGCTGATAGCAACCTATTCTTGCACAGTTTAGGTTTCATTGGCTTCACGCTTTGCTTTTGAATATACATGAAAATGTTGACTTTTATCTGTATGATCTGTGTCCAAGTTATCTTAAATAGTACTTCCCTCCCCGCCCCCCCCCCCAGCATCTTTACCATCTTGTCCTGGTTTTGGCTGGGATAGAGTCAATTTTCTTCCAAGTAGCTGGTATAGTATAACATACTGGATTTAGTATGAGACCAATCTTGATAACACACTGATGTTTTAGTTGTTGCTAAATAGTGCTTATCCTGTTAAGGATTTTTCGGTTTCCCATGCTTTACCAGTGAGCAGGTGTACAAGAAGCTGGGAGGGAGCACAGCCAGGACAGCTGACCTGAGCTAGCCAAAGGGATATTCCATACCACAGAACGTCATGCTCAGTATATAAACTGGGGGGAGCTGGCCGGGAGGGGCGGATTGCTGTTTGGGCATCAGTCAGCAGGTGATGAGCAACTGCATTGTGCATCAGTTGTCTTTTCTTGGGTTTTATTTCACTCTTTTTGTTATCTTTCTTTTCATCATCACCATTATCATCATCATCATTATTTTTTCTATTATTATTTTTATTTCAATTATTTCAATTATTAAACTGTTCTTATTTCAGCCCACGAGTTTTACTTGTTTTCAATTCTCCTCCCCATCCCACCGGGGGAAGAAGTGAGTGAGCGGCTGCGTGGTGCTAGTTGCTGGCTGGGGTTAAACCATGACAGATCAGTATGAGCTGTGTTACTTCTTTTCCTTTTCCCTGTTATGTACGTAAGAGATATGTTGTCTCTTCTACCGGGAAGAACTGGCTCTCATGTATTTCTCTTCTTACTCTGGCAGATCTGGAGCCTGAAAGGATCATCATTCCTATTTTTATATTTTACAGTATTTTTATAGAGAAAAACAGTTTGGAAAAATGTCACATATTTGGCTGAGAACAAACTTCCTAGCATTTTACATGAAAAAGGTATAGATATTAGCGTACAAAATTCTCTGGTTTATCACTTCTATCTGAAGATGAGTTCTTGGATATTCTGTAGTTTGGTTTAATGTTCAGGTTAGATTAGATACGAGGCTCATCTCTACTCTGTTGGTTATTCAAAGTGCTCATTTGCTGTTCACAGAGTTAGAGTTAGCTTCCTATTGCTTTGTCTGGCCTGTCTCCTTACACCCCAAGATCAACACTAATATCAGCATCAGGGAAAAGAGACTTTTAATTGCTGCAGCACCAAAGCTTAAAATGTAGGAGAAATCCTCTTAGAGGAAAAGGAAGAACAGTGTGAAAATGTGGAAAACCTAATGAACTGTGTTCTTCTAAAGATTGTTCTGAATATACATTTCAGTATTTCCACCATAGTTCAGGTTATTACAATATTTTCCTCTGATGATTTTTCTCAGCCTTAGAGAAGCTAAAAAATCAGCTAAAGATCATGTAAGAATTCTTTCTGATATAAGAACAGAGACTTCATTATCTGTGAAAGGCTGAGTAGAGTTTGAAAAAGCAGCTGTCTAAGCATATGCATGGAACAGAGAGGTAGCTGGAACATAGGTAAAAATAAAAAGCGAAATCTTCACTAACAGTATTTTCCATGAGTAGACTATCAACTACTGTAATAATTACCTTTAAAAAGTGATTTTTTTCACCCCAATGAAATTCAACAGTGACAAGAGCCATGAAATTTAAGCTGTAAGTATGAAACTCCTGAAGTTTGCACTGTAACTATAATTCTTGTGTAGCTGGATACCAGGGCTGTTCCTTTGTGCTCATCAAAGCAAGTTCACTGGGTGGTACAGGAACTCAGTCCGGCCATCTGCAGAGACAAAATAGTGGACAATTCAAAACAATGGACTAACTTGAGACAAAGGGGTTAGTGAATTCTTAGCCACCTTCACAGCTAAGTGTTTGACTAATTGGTACAGGAACTATCTAGGTGGGAATTTTGGACTGTCCTGAAGTTTTCCCCAGGCAGCTCCTGCCATGTCCAGACCAATTTGTGTGTTTCAACGTGCTGATTATCAACCTGGGTGGAGAATCTGGATCTTCCAGGGACTCCCCAGCTGGTTCATCTTGGAAAATTGATCAAGCTGTATATAAATATCCTTCAGCCCACAAACTCTAAGCTCTTATGCTTTACATTCATGGAGCACATTCACCCTCCTTATGAATAGATACTGATGATAAAAAGATAGATACAGATGATACAAATGATAGATACAAATGTCAGTATCTCAGAGGAAAGTATCTTCATTGTTTTTCTTTCTCTTTTTCTTCATTAAAATGTCATCATCTTCTCCATTGTCCATTACCTCTAAGAAGACTGTATAGATTTGGCACATAAAAATGGTTTCCTATCATGAAAATTTGTTTTCTTCATAGCACAGTGACCTTATTTTCCTGTTTTCTTGACAAATTCAACATTCCCCAGACACATTCTCTGTTTACCTTCTGGCAAGCCACTACATTTTTACCACACTGGGGAGTGTAAGTGCAACAGATAGTTCTAGTGAGCTTTACTTGCATTTTAGTAGATTTTTTTTAGTTCAGAGCATATCTTTACATCTCCTGAATTATTGATAAGTACTTTTTCCTTGGTGTAGGTGAGCTTCACACATAAATGGAAGGAGGCAAATTAAATAGAATATGCCATTTGTATTTCCAGCTGAATCCTAAGTTACAGGGAAACCTGTGAGGGAACAGACATCCTGGGATGATACAGTAGCATCTTAGATCTGCTTGGCACTTGTGTAACAAACTATGGAATATGGGTGGGATGAGGCTCTCAAGTTGCCTTCACACTGGCTTTCACCAAAAAAGGGACATGCCAGAAGACACTCATAAAAATGGCAACTGTGGGTAATACAAGTAGTCAAATAGTGAGAAGGTTAGGGGACTCCCTTTCAGAACTAAGGATATTTGAGTTCATTTTGTGGCTCCAGCAGAAATGTGGTATTAAGTAAATCACTTGAATTCATATTCAAGCTATGAGCCCAAGTACTTCCTCTTCTGTTTCTGAGTAATGTTGGAAGTGCTTAAACTCTAAGCATCTTACTTTTTTACACTAAAAGTTGTTTAGAGTTTCCCAGAGCTCATAGCTCATGTCACATCCAAAGAGGAGGTCTCCCTTTGAACCTGAAGTACCTGAGCCAGTAGGCGTGCCTAGAAATCACCTATAGAATTGATTTCCAGGTAAAATGCAGGGCAGTGACTGCTTTTTGTAAAAACATTCTGCTGTTTTGGCCATGGTCTTACTACCAAACTCCTATCCCCTTTACACAGTAGCTAAAAGTTAAAAAAAAACCCAAAACCACCCTAGGAACGTGAATGCAATTCTCTCATGTAGAAGAGAGGTGCTGAGGCTTCTTATAAATTGAATTGATTTTGACAGAAATGTGATCAGAAACACTGAGAGCATGTTTGCATCAACTGTATAAATTGAGGGTGTTCAGCGTGCAGCTGCCAAGTGTGAAATTCACCTGTGGCTCATAACCAGCTGCCCTACAGAGCTGCAGGGGATACTGCTACTCAGTCAAACGCTCTTGTCCAGAGCTCCTCCTGGAGGTGTGTGCTTGCAATTTTTCTTCCAAAAACACAGCGCAGATGTGAGCATGGCTCCCTAGTCTAGGAGTGAGGCAGATTGGTGATGACATGTGACAGAGGTAGGCCTGTCTGGAGAGTGATCCTGTAGGCTGCCGTTAGGCATAGCCCCAGAACAGCAGCTGGAGGGAAGCAGACTGCCTAATGCATACAGTGGGGTACTGCCAGAGAAACTGTTTCCTAGGCTGCCTAGTAACTAGTTACATAGAAAGACTTCATATTACTAAACCAGAACTAGTTATTTACCAAGAGCTATTTGTAGGGATGCTTGTAGCATTTCAGCCATGCCCTCACAGATGGCTTCTTGATGCCTCATTCAGGCTAACTCATCTTCCTCCGAACTCATAGCAGCAACCTCTGGAAAGACAATTTCACATATGGTATGTGTTTATCTTGTGTAAAGGGTGTTCCAGGCTCCAGCCAGTGTCCATCTCCGTGTTACGGAAAAGGAAATTCTGGGACACACCTCAGGCTCTACAGTTCATCCCCATTTTGGTGCACTTGAGAGCTTTAGGCATTTGCAGACACCCATCTACAGTACTTACACAACATTAACAAGAACATGTCTCTCCTTTGATGCTATGCTGGGGAAGATGAATCCTAGGCCCTTTTTGGTTTTGAGATAACAGCTGAAGAGTGGCCATGTATTGGTCCTTAATGCTCAGAGCTTGTTTCGCTTTTCTTCAATGTACTGTTAGTACTCAATAAATAATAAATAACTGCTATGTTGGTATCTCTTTAATGAGCTGAGCGTATAGTCCCAATGTGCAGTAGCTGTGCATGCACATCTCCACATGCAATATTAATGGTTATATTATGTAACCATATAATGGAGTGTCAAGGAGTCTCTGGGACTCTTGCCTGAGCAAGGATTTGAATGGAATATGAACAGCAGTGTTTGGTCCTGGTTGCATACAAGTAAATTGATCAAC
This sequence comes from Haliaeetus albicilla, assembly GCF_947461875.1. NCBI lineage: Eukaryota > Metazoa > Chordata > Aves > Accipitriformes > Accipitridae > Haliaeetus > Haliaeetus albicilla. Next base: position 21,520,395 of record NC_091490.1, on the reverse strand, counting down.
AGCAGAGCCACCATCTTCTATTTGCTTGATAATTAAGTTCAGCCTTTAACAATCTGAGAGAGATTTCAAGAACATAGGTCATACTGCTTGCTTATGAAGCATTTTCTTGTTCATTGCTTTGGATAAACACAAGCTCAATGGAGGTAGGCACTGCTGTGTTTGATAGCAGCAAAAACTGGGCTAAAAATGCCCAGAGTGACAGGGTCCCAGCTGAAAAGCTCATAGCTCCCAGGGAGACCCCAGCTGGTGCAAGCACAAGTCTCCCTGAGCAGAGCAACAGCTCTGTTTCCACATTTCTACTAACTGACTCAGAAGGGGAGAGAGGCACAGTGTTGCACTCCCTGAGCTACCTTCAGGAGGGGAGGAGAGCGTCAAAGATGCTCAGTGCGTTGCTGGGAGCCAGGCTGCACACACACATAGCAGAGTTTGTTTTTCCGATATTGCTTGGAAGCATCTGCTTTCTGGTTTTAGTGTGCTGCCTCCTGGACTGTTCAGCCCCAAGCCTTGTATGAAATATGCACATGCACAGGCAGGGCATGGGAGGGAGAAAGAGAAGAGTCAGCTGCAGCTTACTAAAGCATCAGAGGAAGAAAGGGAATCAAAGGTGGATTTGGGAGGCCATGGAAGAGAGAGAGAAGGAGATGCAAGATGTTGGAAGATGTGCTACATGAGAGAAGCTGAATGAGGAAAAGGGAGTATGTGCAAAAGATAAACTGGAGGGGGAACGCAGGGAGACTGGAAGGAGAGAACATAAAAAAGGAGTGAATAGTGAGACAGAAATAAAGAACAGTGAGGGGCACAGCTGAGAAAAACAGAAGAAGGCTAAACAACTATTTCAGTATCTTTTAGGAAAAGCCTAGCAAGACATTTTTAAAACTAGAGTTTTAAAAGTTAAATAATCAAAGCAATAGTGTGGTAGGGTTTTTTTAAGGAAGAAGAGAGCAATCTAGAGGGGCTGCCCAGCATTTAGAAGTTTTCTAATTCTTGAAGATACTAACTCCTCTGGAGATGTTAGTCAATTTACTGTTCCAGTCATGGGCTGATTCCTAGGATCATTACATCCACAGTGCACTGTTTTCTGCTCTTATTTTCCTATGGCAGAGATTAGTAGTGCAGGTTTTTCTTCCAGGTGGTTATTGCTTTTTGGGGTTGTTTTATTTTTAACAACAGATCTTAATTTTCTGGCAAGGTACTAGGAAAGTTTCTGTAGCTGTAGTGTTGAGAATAAATATTCCGTGGATTCTACCAGGAGCCTACTGTACTGGGATTGCAAGACACAACTTCACAGCTTGGTAGTTCCTTCTAGGCCTGTGTTCCCATGCTTCTGTAGATTAAATTCCCATGCCTTGTAGATTAAAATTTTAGTTCTGAAAACTTTTAAGCCTTCAACTAATGCCCTGTCAGCAAAGCTCTCTAATATGAACTTTAAGAACATGCTTAAGTTTCTTTGAAGTCAATAGAATTAGAAAAGCTCTGCTGAAAAGAGTTAAAGGATTTGTTTTATTGAAGTATGCAGGGATATAATTAAAACAATTTTAAGTCCAAATCTTTGTATAGATACTGTTATTTGGAACAAAAATGGCTGGAATCAGTTTAGCAAAATAGTAAACTGTAAATTAACTTGAAGCTTTTTCATACTGGAATAAAGGAGAACACGTGAACAGTTCTCTTTCCTGTTGTAATTCTCACCATTCCTTATTTTGGTACAAATCTGTGTTTTAAGCAGGTCTTTTATAGTTTGCTGTGGGCATATTATTCTAAACAATGCTAGTTTCTTCCAGACAGACATAATAAACTTTTTTCCTTCACAGGTGAACATGATTTCAAACAGCAGGCGTCAGTCTCAGAGAAGCTACATGACATTGCCATGCTTCACATTAGTTGAGGTAAGAAAATACTGCAGATACATTGCTAAGCTATTGGGTGTATTTTTTAAAAAAATGCTCTCAGCACCAACTTATTTATATTTTACCAACATATTTATGTTTATCTCAACATGGACTGCTATCTGCTAGTTGGCAATCATTTATGGCAACTGTGAATAAAATTTCTGTCCCCATACTGTATTTTTTTCCCCCAGTTCATTCATGAGAGGGAATGAAGGGGGTTCCCTATGATTGCAGTTTTATTTTAAGTTGATGTGATGTTCTGAAGTGCCAGAATCCAGGAGAGTGAAGTACCTCTGAGCTGAACCTATATAGCTATTGGATAAATCTTGGTAATAATACTCCATCAGTCTAGAATTCTTTTTGTTCATCAGTCTTAAACCACCTTACATTTGGGAGTAAATATCATTAATTTTAAAGATAGGGAGCAGTGGAACAGAAAGTTACTTTAGTTGTTCAAGGTCATTCAGTCTGTCAGGCAGGGGAGACATTTTGGAATAATGCATAATGAGTACCTTAAGTACCATCTAAACCAGTTTGTGTTTCTTTTCCTTTTATTACTGAGACTGTTCTTACTGAGGCACTATAAACAATTCTTTTTCTTTACTCTGAAGCTTGTAGATCACGCTTATAGCAGAACTGACCCCAGTTATGTCTGCCCTGGTGTGGAGCTGGAGCTGCAGTACAGCATAGATCTGTTTGGCTCTATTTGATCTGACTTTAAGGTGGCTTGCTTCAGCCCCACCATAAGCTCAGCAGAACTTGTCATCTGCAGGGATTTTGGAGTGTCTGGCTGCTGTGGCTATATTCTCACTGTTAACCTGATTACGCTAAAGCTAGTTTAGCCAGGGTTAGATCCAGAGTTTTATGGATAAGAATGCTGCACAGCCATAGCTCTGTGTGTGGCCAGGGGCACGCTCATTGTACTTGAGTGTGTGAGGCTGGCAGGTACAGCCCCTTAGTCCCTGTAGTAAATCTTCTGCTAGCATTTAGGTGTAAGTACACTACATTACAGTCACACAAGGCCTGTGGTGTGGAAATGTCCCATTTCTGGCTAGGTACAAGCTCACTTCTAGAGAATGGACCAAAATATATTGTAACAAATATATTAATATATAACAATATATATCTTGTGGAACTCAGTAAAATATTGGTGTGAAGGAGAATGTAACTTCTTCACAGGGCAGGTTTTATACTGGTAACTCAGTTTAGGGTAGTTGTGCCCATTTATATCGGCAGAGGTTTTGTTCCCATTTCTCTTAAGGCATTTCTACATCCCGAGCATCTGAATCACATATGAAATTCAGGCACCATTTTGCTTATCTTTTAATGCATGCTAATTATAATGAAAAATCCTGATGGTTCATCCAGGGTTGCCAGCTGATTTGGTATGAGGGAGCCTGAGGGAGACGATTAAGCTGCATTTTGAGCACAATGTTTCCTGACTTACTTGTGCTCATTGGTATCATTGGATTCTGTGGACTGCAGATCAAAGCAGAACATCTTCAGCTCAGGCTGAGGGAGAGTGGGGGATATGCATTCAATTTTCTGCTCAACCACAGACTTCATGCACCGTTTTGAACATGTCTCTTGGGCCTTACTGCAGAGGCAACTGGGCATTGTTATGCATGGATTTTAGGCAATCTGTTTGGTAGCAGTTGTTCCAGGGGTTTCAGTGGTGCATAATATTGTACTTCAGAAGTAAAAGTTGAGGAGCATTAAGATTCCCCTGTGGCTCTAGTTCCTATCTAGACTCTCTGTGTCTTGGAACCCATCTCCTTACCTCACACTGGTACTGGGAAACCAGTGCTTTGGTTGCTGTCGGATGCTTATACCCTTCCGTGATTGTGGTGGGTTGACCCTGGCTGGATGCCAGGTGCCCACCAAAGCCATTCTATCACTCCCCCTCCTCAGCTGGACAGGGGAGAGAAAATATAACAAAGAGCTTGTGGGTCGAGATAAGGACAGGAGAGATCACTCACCAATTACTGTCACGGGCAAAACAGACTCAGCTTGGGGAAAATTAACTCAATTTATTACAAATCAACCAGAGTAGGGTAATAAGAAATAAAACCAAATCTCAGAACACCTTCCCTCTACCCCTCTCTTCTTCCCAGGCACAGCTTCACTCCCGGATTCTCTACCAACCCCCCCCCCCCAGCGGCACAGGGGGACGAGGATGGGGTTTACAGTCAGTTCATCACATGTTATTTTCTGCCGCTTCATCCTCCTCAGGGAGAGGACTCATCACACTCTTCCCCTGCTCCAGTGTGGGGTCCCTCCCATGGGAGAGAGTCCTCCATAAACTTCTCCAACGTGGGTCCTTCCCATGGGCTGCAGTTCTTCACAAACTGCTCCAGCATGGGTCCTTTCCACGGCGTGCAGTCCTTCAGGAGCACACTGCTCCAGCGTGGTCCCCCATGGGGTCACAAGTCCTGCCAGAAAACCTGCTCCGTGGGCTCCTCTCTCCACAGATCCGCAGGTCCTGCCAGGAGCCTGCTCCAGCGTGGGGTTCCCATGGGGTCACAGCCTCCTTCGGGAACCCACCTGCTCCGGCGTGGAGTCCTCCACGGGCTGCAGGTGGATATCTGCTCCACTGTGGACCTCCATGGACTGCAGGGGGACAGCCTGCCTCACCATGGTCTTCCCCATGGGCTGCAGGGGAATCTCTGCTCTGGCGCCTGGAGCATCTCGTCCCCTTCCTTCTTCACTGACCTTGGTGTCTGCAGGGCTGTTTCTCTTACATGTTCTCACTCCTCTCTCCGGCTGCCGTTTCTGTCTGTCCCAACTTTTTTTTCCTTCTTAAAAATGTTATCACAGAGGCATTACCACTATCGCTGATTGGCTTGGCCTTGGCCAGCGGTGGGTTCGTCTTAGAGCCGGCTGGTATTGGCTCTGTCGGACACAGTGGAAGCTTCCAGCAGCTTCTTACAGAAGCCACCCCTGTAACCCACCCACCCCCGCTACCAAAACCTTGCCACACAAAGCCAATACAGTGATACATTTAAAGATGTCTGATAAATGGAGAGTGGGGTATGTCATAAATTGAGGGAGAATATAGCAACATGCCAAGGAAAAGTTTTTACGGTATAAACATTATGACTTAAGTGACCTTTCCTGAAGAAATTTTCATCCTCCATGGAGTCTTTGCCTTTTAAATTAAGTGGTTTTTTAATCAGCACATTCTGGAAGTGGATAGAAAATTGCTTCATTGTCTGGCATTATTTCTGTCACATCATTTCAGCTAGTTTTGTAATGTGGCAATTTATGTTCACTGTTTTCAAGTAATGTTTGTGATCCACTGTGACACAAATCACTGCAGATCCATTGGCTTTTCTTGCTTGTGCTATGTCACGCTGAGACAGCATCAAGATGCATGACCTCTGTATCATCAAATCTAATGGCATTAGGCGATCCAAAATTCTGATGATGTCATGATAATATTATATAAGTTTGTGTTGTGGAAGTCATTAGGGAGATGGTACAGAGCAGCTAGAGCTGTAGATGGAGATCAGGAGACATGATTTCTATTCCTGATTGTTGGAGGGAATCACTTAGCCTTATTCAACTTCTAGCTTTTTATTTGTAAAATCTGAATAACAATTCTACACCCACATTTGATAAGATACACAGACAGAATACAACAGATATGTTGTAGCAGTACTGTATTTTATAATCACTTGTTATTATCATTGCTTTCCAGGATCACAAGGTGATCCAAATGTTGTAACAGCTGTAATTTTTTTTTTTAAAGCAACTGGATGAGAGAAGTATGCAATAGTTGAGCAGCTGGGTTTAGGTATTTGGGTGATGAAAAGGTCTGTGAGCTTTCTCAGCCTTCCTTTAAAAGCCTTATTGTATGTTCCTCACTTCTCTAGCAGAAGAAATTAGTCCACTCTTATACATAAAAGACATGATAAGGCAACAGTTGTGCTTACACTTACACTGCAGCTGGAGGGCAAAAGAAAGTGTCAGGGAAGGGTTCAAGTATGTGCAGCCATACAGCCACAGAACTAAGTTCTCTATACTGATAAAAGGGAATGGAAGCCATGAGATGCCAGTGGCAGTAGTGGTGACTGTCATTTGGTGGTGATTGCCTGTAGAGACCTGGCGTGTCTGCAAAAATTATAGGACTGGGCTATCTGTCAGAGAAACTGATTGTTACTGCAGAGGCACAGTAGTAACTAAGTGGCTGTGTGTGGCTTTGCCAGACTGTATTTCAAGAGTTTATTTTGCATGGGGGACAGAAGAAAACTGCTTTCCTGGAAATCTGTCAGCCTTTATTGACTCAATTATTAGAGCATTTGAGCAGACATAAACAGGATACAGGGTATGACACAGGAGTGTGTGCAAGTCCTAGCTAGCTTCTCAGAGAAGTGTGTCTGAGATGCTGTTGCTCTTCATGCCACTGATGTCCTCGCAGCACTTTCTCCTGAGCTCTACAGCAGCCGGGAAGCAGGGGCTTATGCTCAGCCGGGGCTCAGCCTGGCACTCCTGGCTGGGAGGTGAGCAGGGACAGCAGAGCATGGGGCAGCACAGCTAAAGCTGTATGAAGGTCACTAAGTACCTTAGTGCTGGAAGGAGATGTGAGTGTGCTTGTTGGAAGTTACAGTAGGGAATAGTTACATACATGTTAGTTTCTATTTCACTCTCTTCAGAAAAATATGACTTTTCCATGAGTAGCCTGCAGGTTAGGAGCAAAAGAAAAAGTGGAGATCAGAGGGATTTACATTAGGGGAATGCTAAGAGTAGTTTCTCTCTTGCAACAAGGCAGAATAAGGTTTTCTTAGAGCTTGCTCCCAAGCATAGGCTCAGCTCTTGCTAAGCAATGACGTTACATCAGGAGATAATTTATTTGATAGATCTAGTTTCTGTGCTCTTGGCCTTTCTAGCAATATTTAGTGGAATTTTTTTCCTAACTTATTTGTAACCTTGGGAGAGAAATTATCTGAACAGATAAGATGTGCAGAAACTTTCAGTGGCAAGAAAACCAGGGTCTCTGTAGACTTCATTTTTCTGGTGATACTAAGCTCCATTCTTCTGGTGATACTAAGCTCTATACCTTTCAAAATGTCAGCTTTTCTCTACAGAACAGTCTTGTAAGCTGCTATTGTCAATCTTTCCAAAAACTTCTGTCCTCTTCAATTCTCAAATGATAGAAAATACGTACCCGGGTATTCTTGTCATCTGTTCCAGATACCTTCATTAGTCTAATTCAAAGAAATGAACCTCTTTTTATCTGTTGATCCTAGTAGATGGAACTAGGAGTTTGTATCCAACTACCCAATCTGGAGGAAACAATATAAATTCTGTAAGGCTTTGAAAGCTCAAAAACTGAATCTGCATGGCAGTATTTGAGTGGTGCAAACATCTGTTATATGCTATTGCTGTCAAGAGCTTCTGCTGGTTCAAGGCACCATTTATGCAGTCTCTTTATACTTGGTTTTCTGTATCAGACATTGAATTCTTATGGTATTTTGCTGCACTTGTTTATTTATTGTTTTCCTGCTAGTACCTTTTCCATTAAAGAAGCATCATCGCATGTAAGCATCAGATTTTGAGATTAATCTCCTCAAAGCCATGAATAGTTAGTTTCTCCAACAGTACCAACTCATGCAGCTATTATGACAGACCATAAATCTGGATTCCAAAGGCCAATTATTGTCCAAGAGTAGCATTCAATTTTCCTTTGACCTAGGTTTTCCCTACCTTGTCTGTTCTTACTCAAAATCTGATTTTTTTCTGCTTTGTCTGAGATGTTTTAACTCATGTGTTGTTTAGTGAGGTACCTTCTTCTAACGTGTATGCTGAAAACAGCTGTCCAGGTAACAGCTGTGAGGCAACCTTAGCTATCTCTCTTTAATGGAAATGCTTTAGACATGGCAGTTAGCTGCCAAAAATGCCTGCTGGATTCAGTCTTAACTACCCTAAATCTAACTGTACTAATCCTGTAACTACTTAGTATCGCCAGGTGAAAACTTTTGCTAATCTTGCACACTTTCGCAATTTTAGGCTTAGGCATTCTCCTATTAAAAGCATTGAGTGGTACTATTTAAACAATCTATTTTATCTGTTTTTTCTGTTTTTCTTTTTTTCCACTTGTGCATATAAATATACTCACTGGAATCTCTAGAGAAGGTATAATTCTTGCACCTGGTATTAACTTTTAGAAAGTACTAAACTTACCTCTTTTCAATGCAGGAATTAGAATATTACTAAATCTGGCAGTGGGCAGATCCTTTAATATATGTACCTGTGATTGAGAATATTGATTTCTATGTAGTCCAGATACTTCAGAGTTACATTCATCAACTACCTATCTAAATTTTGTGAAAAATTTACATTAATGTGCAAGAGACTTCTGACTTCTTAGCACAGAGCTCTGAACTGTGCTTAACTACACTGATAGGCTTTGGCCTTTTTTAGTTTCTGTTGGGGATATATTTTGTAACAATACAGCTATGGCTTTTTTTCATGCTTCTCAGGAGATCCTGGCTGACATTTATCTCTGCCTTGGTTATGCACTCTGCTGAGTTCTTTATGCAATTTATTCTCCATTGAATTGTGAGCTTTCTCATAGCTGAGAATCAAGATGACTCAGACAATTTACAGCTGATTCAACAGTAGGAGGTCAATCTCAGTTTCTCCTTTACGCTTTGGGTTCTAAGGATTTATTTTCTGCCTAAGAAGGACATTATTTATAATCGCTCTCTTGTGTAATTTTCTCAGCCTACCATTTTCTTCTCTTTTTTTCTGTATCCAGTATCTAAGTAGCTTGTCAACAGTCCTAAAAATTGGCCAGTAAGGCATTTAGCATAGGATGCAGAAATTAGTTGCACATGAGTGACTGAACTGCAGTTGCATGAATTTGTGGTGATACTGGAAAGCCAACAAGGAAGTAAATAAAAAGCATTCCACATCTCCCACTGAAATAGCCAGCCTTCAAAATCTCAACTTATCAAACAATCTTTATTTTAATTTACAACTCTCAAAATATATTTTTTCTTTAAATCTAGATTTTTTTTTTTTATTTTTTTTTTTTGCAATGGACCTTAAAGATATTGCACTGAAGTGAAACTGATACTGCACTGAAGTGAAGATATGTATACTGGAGTCTGCTCTTAGGTGAATAGAGTTAGAGTGTGGTTTCTGCTTCTACCAAGTATATTTTTTGGTGTTCATTTATTTGTGTATTTATTCCCATTCCAAGACTTGTAATCCCCTTTAGGTACAAAGTAAGATGCTTGATAAAAACTTTTTTCTTCAATGATGTGAAATGGAACAGCACATGAACAGGGAAGTGCAATATTAAAACGTCATGCAGATTTGCTTCTAATAATACTGTTATGTATTGTTGATCTCTTCTCCATGATTTAGCTCTTAAGACTCTGCATAGTCACTTGAATGCAAAATGTAGGTCCTGAAAGGAATCACAGAAAGTATAAAGGTAATGATAGCAGTTCTACCACAATAATAGTAACAACAAAACCAAGAATAATTTAAAAATATATTCAGATGGGTTTTCTTAATTAATGTTGTAAGAAAATGAAAACTGTTTTAAAGCAATGCAGTGCTTTAAATACCAAAGATAAATGCAAAATAACAGGACAGGATCAAATATGCACAGTGTTTGATGGAACTGAAGATATACAGAGATAATAGGAAAAATAAAATAAATAAATAAATTGTAGCTTAAAACCCTACTCCATAGTTTTCAGTGACTTCAGCTGTCCTTGGCTTGCTGCTTGGTGGAAAGCTGTTCCTTCAATTACAAGTACCCCATTGACTCATTTTGACTTAGGGAAAAAATATTTTTGACTGTCCTGTGTATTTCTTGGAGCATCTGAACTGGGGGAGATTGTTTTTTTCTAATCTTGCATCCCATTAACTACTGCTGGCTTATGACTTCAGATACAAATACAATCCTAACACACGGCAGAAAGGAGTTGCTTTAGGGAAATACATGAGCTTTGAAGTAGGAAGTGAATTGCTTAGGCAGTCTTTGTCATTAAAGTTGTCCAGGATGTTACAGAGATCACTTTACAGAGCAATTGCTATGACTGACTGTCCCCTAACTCCATTCCAAAAACAGAAAAAAGAAATTATTGTTCCTTTTAAAATCTTGCTGAATTTGATATATCAATCATTTGGCAAAGAGCATGGAGGGATATACATCTCTAGAAACTGTGTGTGAGTCTCCCATTCCAATAGATTCTTCTCTTCATTTGTGAAAATAGAAAAGTTTACCTGCTCAGAATCTGAGCCTTGTGAATGTTGTTGCCATATATTGATTAGCCTACATTTACTGCACTGTTCATTTAAATAGCTTTTGGATATAAATAACCTTACATGAAAGTAATTCTTCCACAGTTCTTTTCAGCTGCTAATTTCTGTAATTAATTTTAGTAACACTTTACAATGAAAAATATATGTGCCACAATACGTACCTGTTCCATCATTGCTAGACAGGAATAGTCCACTGTTAGAAACAGTCCCCAGCAGGGCTCTGCCTATCTGTGTAGTGTTTTACTTTCAAGAACAGCAACACATTTTATTTGACAATACCCTGGAAAATTAAACTTCCAACCATATCTAACAGGATGATAAACATTCAGAGAGAAGAGGATTTCAACACTAATCGTTCACTGAGAGCAATACAACCGAGAGAGAAAGAACAGATGCTGATGAAAAGCACTAATTGTGCTAATGAAACTTTTAAATGTCTTCTACTGACAAAGCAAGCATTGGAAAGCTGCTGCTTCTTTGAAATGGATAAAGCATAGTAATTCAATAAATGTTCTTTATTTGTAATGTAATCTTCCCAAGCAATTTCTGAGCTTAGCTCTCATAAACCAGTAACACCCTAGTAAGTAATTTCACTGTAGCAGATAGTTGTTTAAGGACTTGCGTCATAGAGAACCAGATACAAGTAAACATCCTGCATGTAAGGGTTGTGTCAGTCACCCCAGGCCTTGCAGAAATGAGCCACCTCCCCCTCTTTGTTCATCTTCTCCTACTGGTACTGAACGTAATTGTAGTTGCCAATAACATGAAGCAGGTACTGTTTCTCTTGCTTTTCATAATGCCCGTTTTACTTGTATGAAATAGATCAAAGCACAAGGAGGCAGGCACAGAAGATGCCAAGGACAGCAGGATCTGAGGGAGCTGTAATCTGAGGCAAACTAATCCATGACTGAATTTTTTCTGGAATTGCCTTGAAGTCTGAAGAGGTTTCCAGAATTTTTGCTCTTCTCTCTGATGCAATGACTTTTCCAGCCCTGACCATGAGAAATGCAGGGAGAAAAAAATTCCTGGCATTCAGTGAATGTGTGGTTTACCTTTCCTGCTGGCTATCCAAGAAGAAGGGAGGGCATCATGAGTTCTGTACTTATTGGATGTGAACAAGGAGTTGAATTCTCTGTGGGATATTTTTAGTATGCTTAGGGATATTTTTAGACAGTAGAAGTCTTTTCTAAGGACTTGTATAGCATAACTATCCCAATTGGTTTATAAGCTTTATTACTCTGTATTTCTTTAAAACACACTGGTGATATTTTTCTTGAAAACTGAAATGAAAAGATTGTGTAGAAGTATCTATTCATTACATAAAACTAGTAAGACACAGCTACTGGTGCAGGATTAAATTGCTGTGTATCAACAGCAATGAAAATTTCTCCTTCCAAGTTTTTTTTCTATCTTTGGGGAAGATTATATGACAAAATCTGCTCTGTGTCCCCGTTTTCATTACCCTTGTTTCTGGAGTTGCTAGTTGCAACATTATTGTAAGACAGCTGAGATACTAAGTAGAGAGTTCATGATTAAAACCTGTGTGGGTAATATGCATGTTTTAGAGTCATACATAATACACCATACACGGTTTACCTAAACTTATTGTTGACTTTGGCTGTGTAACTAATGCCAAGGTTAGCTGGGACAAATCTGATATTGTTCCCATTTCTGTGGGAGGACTTTTTTTTTTGCTAACTGAAATTCTAAATGTTCCTAATGGAGTTAAACACTGGACATTAGGATACCTAATAAGCTAAATAATTTGCTTAAATCCAATTTGGATACTGTCCTAGTTACTGTAGAAGCAGTATCTTGCATGCTGGATATTGGTATTGCTGTATGAAGAAAAGGTTAATGCCATAAAAATTATGTGTCCTAAGATGGTTGTATCTTTTTAGCAGCTGCCCACTCCATTTCCCAAAGCTTAGTTTTTGTGCCATCTTAGTGAGAATCTGATTCTGCAGCCCCTATGTTCTGTACTCAGATCTCCTACTGATTTTAATTTCTCTAAATCAGCAGAATTCTTATGGGGGGGAAAGACCAAACACTAATAATATTTTAATGTCTCTTTATTTCTGAGGTAGTTGTGCTGCATATTTACAGCTTTACCAAACAGCAGTCAGTTCAAAGTAAATGAGCCTTATATGCTTCTAAGAATGATAGTTTCTGGCAATGTGAAGAGTGTAAAAACTGCATGATGCTTTAAGGCCGTAAGAGTGAAGTCACTAGGCGGTCATAAGAGAAAAGAGATACTGATCTTAGTTCTGGCAAGTATCAGTTAATCCTCTCCCAAAATGAATCCTGAAGGTATTTTATATTCCTTGATTCTGTCCCAGTGATATGTCCTTCTTGCCCCTCTACCACCTGCCAGGCCTACAAAGAGCCAGGCTGCCTATGCATAATGAAGCTCCCTTCATATTTTCCTGCTGTCATGCCACAGTACTAGCTGCCTGTGTGAGCTGTTGAGCTGCTATGTTTTAATCCTTTTGCTCTGGCAGGAGCCTACAGAATCCCCCACTTACTGCATTTTCCCACAGAAACCTGTAATTTCAACTTCTGATGTTCTTGCCAACTTTGTAAATGTATCCTTGCACAAATCTCTCTCTCCCCACTTTTCCTTCTCTAATCATTTTTTCCCACACGATCACTTGCCACTTCTTTCTTTTAGTGCAGTCAGTTGTCTGGAGTTAAGCTGGCTAGCTGGATGAGTAAGGCATTGAATGAGTAAGGATTTCCAAAAGCAGTGATCAAAGTAAAGAGTTGTGTATTAACCAAACAAGTATATATTTTGTTACATAATAATTTGACAGTGTCCCCTATTATATCAGTGATATTCATATCTAATCTTAATAAACCTCTTACCCTTTAGCCTAACAATTTGTTAAACAGAGAGTATTTTTAAATAAGAAGCAATCTCAAGCAAGTTAATTTAGCAGAGAGCTTGAAAGCTTTGGTTATTAATAATTCATGGTACCAATGATAGTAAGTTACCACAAAGGATTTCAAAAGCTGGTTTATTTATTATTTTATTATTACCCTGGCTCTTCCTTTCCAGCTGCTCCTTGCAGTTCAGAATTCACTTCTCAAAGCAGCAAAGGCTGTTGCTATGTCTCTCAGAAGTGACTTTTCTACTGTTTATTTCCTTCCTTGCTGCCTTCCTGAGTCTCCTGCTAATGCTTGACAGTATACTTTTTGCCTGGAAGGTGATTATGATGAGAAATGATGACCAAGTCAAAGGGGTAGCCTCTCAGATTATTTTTTTAAGGACCATTCCTGTAACAGGTTTTATGTAGTACCTTACTGGAGCATATACATATATATGTGTAGGACTGTCCCTTTAGAAAGGGGAAAATTAAGAGATATCTTTGTTGCTACCGGTGCAAGTAAGTGGATGGGCAGTTTCACTTTCTACCAATTCACCAATTTAGAGGAAATATGAGTTTATTTTTAGATATGAATTACAATAATCAAGTGAATTACAATAACTGCATTGAATCATCATTAGAATGCATTGTAAGCATTAAGACTAAAACCTGCAAATCTCTGGGTTGGAGTAAATCAGAAGTAATTCACAGAATCACAGAAAAATTTCAGTTTGAGGGGACTCCTGTTGGTCCTGTAATCCACCCCTGTGTTCAGAGCACGGTTGACTTCAATTTTAGGTCAGGTTCCTCAGAGCCTTGCCAGTGAAGTTTTGAATATCTCCGAGGATGGAGATACCTTGATAGGAGGAAAGTGTCTGAATGGTGATGGATGGAAATGGGTGCTTCCTGCAATGATTGTTTTGTAGGAATCCAGTCATTTGGAGAAATGCATTTACTAACTTCAGTGTGAGCAGGCCTAATGCCTTAAACAAAGGTTGTCTTTTTAGTCCCGCTCTGGGCTTAGCCTTGTAGTCAGAAGGGGTAGTGCAGAGGTGATGTTCTGCAGAAGGTGGGGGCTTCCCAAAGTGCAGCAGCATCTGTCCTGCAGCGGGCATGAAAAATGTGGCTTTGTGAAACAAACCAGTGTAGGAAATTTCTGTGAGGTGTGTCCTCACTGGCCTGGTAATGGTGTCATTCACAGCAGTATCACAGGGCTGTACAAATGCTTTGTGTCTTTGTAGCTGACTACTTTTTGTCACTAGACTGTAAGTTTTCCTCTTTCTTAAGTTTTCTGTCTTCGCTGCATGCTCATGAACCAGCTGAAAAAGAGAGGGCATTTTTCAGAGAGAGGATGTGTGTGAAAACATGAATATAACATGTATGTCTTGGTGTTGAATAGAAATGTGTGATACCCGTGTTTCTTGTGGCTCTGTGGAGCGTGAATGCTGAGGCCTACACCAGGGTGCAGAAGAGCTGGGTTCTGGGTGATGAGTATTATGAATTGGACTTTAAATATTTTTAATATTTAAAATTCTCAAACTAATCTAAGAAAATAATCAGATCTATTTCTAGCTTTCTTGAACAATTACTCAGTAGCAATGAATAGTGTCTGTAATTCTATTCGGTAAATTCTATGGAATTTTTTTTCCTTTTTCTCCACTGAACCACTGGCTAAAGGTATCCTGAACTTGCTCTTTCTATGCTTTTCATCTTTCATCTTAAGTTTATGAAGTAATGGATAATATTCAACTTGGGAATGGGATTTCAGGTGTAATGCTAATGAGAAATGTCTGGTATGATTTGTAAGAACATAAGTAGTTCTACTGCACAACTGTGTGTGAGCTTATCCAGCAGAAACTGTTACAGAGGATGTATTGGACTCCTGCCAGAATGAGCTGCATACATTAAACGATAACCAGAGCTGGAAGTATGCAGTGATTATGGTGCATAATTTATGATATTAGCCTATCTGTCTTTTACTTTTGAGAGAAAGTTAGTAAGTGGATTAATTTAATCTTACGTACAGACTTGTGCTTGAAAGTATCTTTGGAGTCTTGTATACCTTACCTGTTCATGATACAATTGCTAAGGGCCAAGCTTGGTTATGGAAAGAGATAACTCCGCAAGTTTTACTACTCAGTTGCCCCTGAATTGAGGAATCCTCAGTCTTGGAAGGAAGATCTCACAATTCCATGCAGAGTCCCATGCCAAAGTGACAGTCTAATTTCTTTTACACACTTTTGGATGGTTTTACTGTTCCTCTCCCCAGTGTCTCAGAATATTTTATGCCCCAGTCGTGGAATTAGCAAAAGATAATGATGGCAAGCGTGCAGAGCTAAAAATTAGTCACACTTCTTTTAAGTGTAAAATTTAAAAATAAGAGGGTGGATTCATCCAGGTAGAGGCCAGGCTATAAAACATCAACCCTGCAAGCAGACAGGGTGTGATTTTTCACACAAGTTTTCCTGCAAATGAACAAGGTCTCCTTCAGTTAAAACAGAAGGCTATCATTATCTCTCTGGTAACTTCAGCTGTTGCTCACAAATCTTTGAGCAATATGTTTACAGTATGTGTACAAGCACTGGGGTTTGCTAGAGTCCAGTTCCTTTAGGCAGCTAAGCTGTGGGTGAGAGCACAAGCAACCACAGAAAAGTGGCTGGATGTGCTGGCCATTTCTTTCCTTCATACTTCTGTGTTTTCACATTGATGGAAGTTTCTTACTAACAACGTAGAATCTTGAGGAGTGGGCAAATATTTACTTTAAGCGCATACCCTTAATGGCTGTACAGAATATTTAGCCAATAAATCGTATTAATTAGTCTATTTGTAATAAAAAAGGTACAAAAGAGAAGGCAAATTACAACACAGCAAACTGCCATATTCAAATGAGTGAAATTAATTCAGTAATATGTAAAGGGAGTTTTAGGGTTGGTCTGTAAAACCTTCAGGCATTGTACAAATGTCTGAAGTAATTTTGGATTATGTACAAAATCAACTGTTACAGATATATACAGTGTACTACACAGGGCACGTCCGTGTGATATATTTTTTTTTTTCCATTTGACTACTGCACCATGAAGAGGCTAGTGCTCTGCTTATGTCAGCTACTGTTCAGTAATCTGCTGCATCAATCTTCCAAGGTATCGCTGATTACCTTGGAAAGGGATTTTCTTGCATCAAAAGAAATGATAAGAATGATGATATTCTGGGTGAATGAGACGAGGAAGTTTATTCCAAAATCCTGAGGTTACTCATATCATTTTTATCAAACCAATTATGCCAAAGATAGCCAAGTTTACAGTCAGTTTGTACAACATTGCAGTTACCGAAAATGTGTCTACCAATAAAGGTAACTTCGTAGCTGTGGTAATAATTTTCTAAGTGGTAGGCTTTTTCCTAAGTTTATCTTAGGTAAGATTAAATAATCATTATTAGAGCTTTCAAATATCAGTGTTTAATTTCATTTCACATTGACAAAACTGTTCTGTATTTTTTTATTTTGACAGTGTAGTGGTAGATATGCTAATACAGGCTTTAGTTTTCAAGATGTGCAGGCCTTAGGTACATGGTGTCCCTCTGGCATCCCAAATTTCTGTTCTAACCTATGAAGAACTTGCATGCAATGATACTTAATTTGAAGTTAGCAAGCAGTTTTAAGAAGATTAATTATGTTATTGATGTAAACACTGACTAGGCAACTAATATGCTGTGACTGCTACTCATTATATCAAACTCAGTCATTTCATTGTTGCCTTGTCCTCCTCCTCATTTGTTTCATCTCCATCTGCTCACTCTCTCATATACTTGCACTGCATTGTATGAGGTGTCCAAGCTTACTGGGGCAAAATATTGTCTTCTATGGAAATAGGGTCTAGCTCTACATAATACTGCAATACAAATGCAATATTAATGCTTATGCTGTTACTAATTTGACTTTTTTCTCCCTGTGTGACTCTTGAAAAGTATAATTTCTATTTTGGAGCTAGTTTAGCTATGTGGAAGTGAAAGTTAAGAGTAAAATTGCTCACATCTCACTAGAGCCCTTTAAAAGAAGGGTGCTAGTCTAAGCTAGTCATCAAAGCTTGCTTCATTATTGTTGCAAGTGGTATCATCAGAGGCTGGTATTTCTTAGGATGGAATAAATGACATTTTCGGAGGATGATTCATCCTGCCCTAATGTAGTAGAGCTTAGTCACCCACTGGAGTTGTCTCTCTCTGAACTACATATTAAGACCATATGAAAAGCTTAGATATGGTGCCTAACTTGTTTGAATCATACTGCAAGTGTTCTGGGCAAGCCCCCATTTCTGATTCCGTGCTGTGCTCCAACTGCTAGAAAATTATTTTTCTCTTGCACTATGATGGTCCTACAAGCATAAACGTTAGCAGTAAAAGCCCTGTGCTTTAGGACTTAAATCACTGGATATCATTAAACAATTTAATTAAAAATTTAGAATGTCCTTTTAGTTATCGCTTAACAATATCTGTTATTAAATACAGAGGAAAAGGCCATTGTATATTAGCAGAGTAAAGCTTGCATCAAATAACTAAGTATTATACAATATTCTTCTAAAGTTTGTATGCAAGTAAATCTCTCTCCCACTGTTTGCCACATTAGGGGACTTTTCCTAATTTTCTTCCTGGATAAAGCCAGGACGTCCCTAAACATTTTAGTTCATTCTGTCTCTTCCCTGCTGCTGTGTCATCAACACAGATGCAATATTCCCTTCAGAAAGGGCTGCTTTAGTGTAGTAGTATGGAGATGTAACAGGGAAACAGCCATGGGGTTGCCAGCTACTGTCACTCTGATAAAGCATGAAAGACGTAAACAGAAAGGTAAGAACAGTGGGATGATTTGATATCAATTCTTATTTTTCTTCCCATTGAGAAGGCTTTGTTGGGTTGGCTTTGTTTCTTTACTGCCTTTTGCCATAGCAATGTTTTATAACTAGGAAATACTACAAAAAGTGGTGATGTAAGCACATGAAAGGTTACTGAATTTGGTTTGGAATTGGAAATATCTCCCTGTAATAAAGGTCATGATTTCAAAGTCTTGCAAAACAGTGCAGCTAAGGTTTCTCTTTGTCTGCCTTGCTCTACATTGTGTCTCTTGAGCTGATATTTCACTTAAAATTAGGTAGCAAAGGAAAAGAACAAGATAAATCTATGAGGACTATCTGGGAAACTCCTGCTCTGAGATCAGCCACACTATTCCCAAGAAAGTTAGTTTCAAAAACAGTCTGTCTGTCATCTGAGTTTCAACTGACAATTTTACCAATAGCCTTCTGAAAGCAAAATTGTTGGTTCTGGGTTTTTCTCTGCCATTCTGCTGTCACTGCATATCATTGATATAAGTCAGCAGGGAATAGTGTGATTGCACAGTATATTTAGCTGGCTGCATTAGTCACTGAGGATTGTGTTCCTGTGCTTCTATTTGTTTGATTTAATACGTTTGCATATTCAACTGTGCAGCCAATAAACATAATGTTCATTATAATAAAAAGTATAGCTCTGGTTTTACTTGATCAGCTAACCGCATATTCATGAAGGCAAGCCACTGGTGTGCAGGCCATGCTTATAAAGTACATCTGCAACAATGGGAATTTGTTTACGAGTATTAAAATAAAGCAATATTGGGTATTACTGTCTTTCTGCTTCTGTAATATTCTAAGCATCTTGTGGAGTGTCCTGGGTTCAGCTGGGATAGAGTTAATTTTTTACAGGAACCTGGGAGGTGGGGGGCATACCCGGGGCAGCTGACCTGAACTAGCCAAGGAGCTATTCCATACCATGTGACATCATGCTCAGTATATAAATGGGGAGCGGGCCGGGGGGGCGGTCTCGACTTTCGGTGGGGGAAGTGGAGGAGCGTCGGGTCCCGGGTGGTGAGCAGTTGCACTGTGCATCACTCTTTTTGTATACTCTTTCATTAGTACCGTTGTTGTTGTTGCAATTTCTTTGTGTTGTTCCAGTAAACTGCCTTTATCTCAACCCTCGAGGTTCCAGTTTTGTTTTTTTTTCTCTCCTCCGTCTTCCCCCCTATCCCACCGGAGGGGGGCGGGAGGAGTGAGCGAGCGGCCGCGTGGTCCTTTGTTACCGGCTGGGCTGAAACCACGACATGGAGCTTGGGCCAGCCTTACCTATGATTTCCTAAACATTTCTACCCTTCATTATTATACCAAATAGTAGTCTACACAGTGCAACAGTCAACTTCTATGAAGAGAACAGTAGCAAGCATCAAGCGCATGTATGTTTTTCAACTGGTGCAAGTGAGACAGAAGCTAATCCAGATTTTAACTTAACTTTATCAGCTTCAAGAAACCAAGCCTTTCAGACTTGTTCTAAGGAAAAAAAAAATCTTCAAAATGGGAGAAGAGGAAGAAGGGGCTGAGAAAGGATGACAGTGCCAGAGCAGGCCTTACGTGTATAAAAATAAATACACATTTCATCATTATTTTCAGAAACAGTCATAAGTTTACAGAGCTTTCAAAGAAAAAATCATTGACATTTTTATATACCTTCTGCTTTAAATTTTTTTGGCATCTGGTCATCTACTCTGTAGTTGAGCCACTTGCTATTCAATTAGGTGACCTGACTACTTTTCTCACCTAATGATCTTTAACTCTAAAAACTGGAGGTTGGAGAAAGGGAATAATTAATTCCCTTACTTCCTCAGTGAAGCATCAAGTTGACAATCAATCAATTTGCCTATGTAGCACCATTTTTTTGAATGAAAAACAGAGGCTGACATTTTTTTGTTTTAGTTTTTTTCATCAGTGACCTGACTTGACTCAGATCACTCTGAGCTGACTCTGAGTTGACTACCAATGAAGCTGCCTTTAAAACTCCTCTTTGACTTAAATTCTGTGTTCTCTGGTTTGTAACTCTATTAAATGGCCAGTCCACCAGTAGTATTTGAAGCATGGGCACTAGACTGAGCCAAATAATACAAGTGAATATTGTATCTAATAGATTTATTCTGGCCTCTCACGCACCATGTTTTTAAATGATTGGAAGCTACACATTAAAGCCTAAATAGTGCACTGTTGTAGAGTAAGAGAAAAGCATAAGGACAAACTCTTTTCATTGTAATGTCCCTTAACAATTCCTTTAATAGTTTTATGTTTCATTTAATAGCTGCCAATATATACTTGCTAGCATTTGTGTATCAGCAGCAAAGACTGAGCACTCAGGATATAGATGTATTCCTGTACCACCAGAAATGTAATTAATTTTGTTTAGCTGTAATGAGAGAAGGCCAAGGGCATTTCTTACTATTGTTTACATCTACCTCATGGTGGGGTGTAGAGAAGGGAGAGTCAGATTCTTCTCTCCAGGTTCCCAGTGACAGGAGGAGAGGCAGCAGGCCCAGAATGGAACACAGAAAATTCTATCTTAATGTAAGGAAGAAACGTTTTACATGTCAGTGGCACAGGTTGTCTAGAGTGGTTGTGGAAACTCCATCCTTTGAGATACTTGACAGTTGACTGGACCGAGCAACCTAATCTAATGGGACCTGTGTTGAGCAGGTGCCCTATGGAGATTCTTTCCAAAATCTATGATCCAAAATCCTTCAGAGATTTTGATAGTAGCTTCAAAAAAGTTTTGTAAAACCAGGACTTTTTATATCCTCTAGTTCCTCTATGTAATAGCTCCATCGGTATATCCGTAAAAAGAAGTTGGCTTGTAATAGCAAAATGCAGGAGTATTTTATTAGCTGGTTACTGGAAGAAGGTTGATTTCCCTCAGTGCCAATTTTTGAAAGAAATATGCCACCAGTGTTTCTCTGGAGCATCCACTCAGATAGAGTTGAAGAGCTGAGTCTAGTGCTCATTGCAGTCCTGCTATTGACTTTGGTCTTTGGATCAGGCCTTATATTCTAACAATGGGGGTATTTGTATGCAGTGTGCAGGATGAAATTAAGATTTTTATGTGTATGGTAATGGATATTGGACTGTGCTAAGGAAATGGGGAAAATAAACTCTGTGCTGGGCGGAATTCACCACAAGATGTCTCATGTCTCACTATGTATTTTTCACAAAGGTAGGGAGCTATCCAGCTAAGTCTGGTGAGTGCAATGCGAATGACATGATTTAGATTCTTCTGGGGAGTATGTTAAGAACACATAAAAATAGACTGGATGTGGAATCCAGGCATGAAGAGTGTTCTTCAAGGGCTGAATAAAATAAACGCACAGAGACTAACATCACTGAATATGAACAAAAATCTCCAGAAAGGGGAGGAAAACGAACAGTTAAAGCCAAAGTACAACGCTAGAAGAATGATTACACATTATAAAACAGGGCAATCAAATCTAGTTTGTTATTTCTAACAGCCTTTACTAAATAAGCCAAGTGGAATCTTTTAAGGCTAAGGTGTCCCTTTAAAGACTGTTACCCGGCCATGTAGTGTCTTGGGGTGTGGGGGAGTACCTTTAAGTAACTTTTTATCTTTTTATCTGTTGGCTTTGGGAGTCCGGATGAGAGCCCGCACACGGGTGAATCTGTACAAGCATTGGACACAGCCGTCTATTCTTAAGTGTACGTGCTATGTATGTGGAACTCTTTTCTGTCCATATAGGTATGATTTCTCCCAGCACTGGAGCAGACTCTCCTCTAGTCTGGGACGTTACTTGGGCGAGGATAGCTTCGTGTCCAGCTGCCCATTGTCTTTATAGCTGTTAAGGGAAAGCTTTAAACGTTAACGGCTCTAATAGCTATCCATTGAAATATATTGAGGCCTTTGCCGCCCCGGCAAATCGCGGCGATCCGTTTGCCTGCCCGGGCACGTCCGAGCTGTGGCTGCTGGCGGTGTCAGGGCCGCCACCGGGCCCGCAGTGCCGAGCGCTTCCCGGCGGCTCCAGGACGCGGCGCGACGGGGAGGCGGGCAGCCCCGGGAGCTCCCCTGCCTGTGCACGCCCGTCACACAGATGTGCATGTGTCGGGGTAGAGAGAGAGGGA
Organism: Haliaeetus albicilla; assembly: GCF_947461875.1. Taxonomy (NCBI): domain Eukaryota; kingdom Metazoa; phylum Chordata; class Aves; order Accipitriformes; family Accipitridae; genus Haliaeetus; species Haliaeetus albicilla. Next base: position 21,498,396 of record NC_091490.1, on the reverse strand, counting down.
CCCGCGGTACCTCCCACCTCCTGCGGGGCGGGGGGAAGACGGGGAGGGGTCACTTGCTAACCACGGTCGCGGGGCCGTGCCGTGGGAGCCGTCCCGGGGCCGGGGAACTTTTAGACTGGGCTTCGCCGCCGGTGCGGAGCCTCCTCCCCGCCCGGGCCGGGGTCCGGCGCGGCTGCTGCTCCCGGGGCGGGGCGGGGCGAAGCCACCCCCTCCCGCCGCCGCGCTCCGCCCGCCCGGCTGCACGAGCCGGCGCCCGCGCTGGAGCCGGTGCTGGAGCCGGTGCCGGCGCGGCGGGCCGGGCCCCCGCCTGCCCTGCCCTGCCCTGCCCTGCCCTGCCTGCGCTCCCCGCCCCGCGGGCCTGACCGCGCGGCCGCCGCCGGGCCGCCTCCGCCCGCGGTGGATGCTGGCGGGGAGCGGGCGGAGCGAGCCGCCGAGGAGGGGGGCTGCCGCGGCCGCCGGAGCCCACGTACATGCGAGTGCCCTCTCCGCTCACCAGCATGCTTTACTTCCAGATGGTGATCATGGCAGGGACCGTGATGCTGGCTTATTATTTCGAGTACACGGACACCTTCGCGGTCAACGTGCAAGGCTTCTTCTGCTACGAGGGCGCGTACCGAAAGCCCTACCCGGGCCCGGAGGACCGCAGCGCCGTGCCCCCGGTGCTCCTCTACTCGCTGACCGCAGGCGTGCCCGTCCTGGTGGTAAGCAGGGACCGCCCGCGCCCCCACTCTGGCAGCTTGTTGGGCTGGACCGGGCCGGGCCGGGCCTCGCCGCGGGCCCCGGCCGGTGCGGCACCGCCGGCGGGGCGGCTCTGGGGGCTGGGCCGGGGCGGGCCGGCCGGGCGGGGAGCCTCCGTGCTCTCGGCACTGCGGGGCTGCAGCCCAGCCCCGGCGGGCCTCGGCGGGCAGCGCTGTCGGGCCCGGCCCTTGCCCCAGCCGCTACCCACCCCGCGCCTCTGTAGTTTATTTTTAGCACCGATTTATGTAACTGCCAGTGCCTGTATCGCCAGCCCTGTTCGACTCCTTTTGGTAAAAATAATCTTATTTTTCGAAATGTGTCGGTTGCAGGTAGACGGGCTACCTGAGGGAAACCCGCTTCTTAGCAACCACTTACTAATATTTCGCACAGTACTAATTAGAACATCCCCCCCCCCCCAGGTTTTGGGGTTGTTTTGTTGTTTTTTTTTTGAAAGTAAACTGGTATGTGCAAGGAACAGGGAGCAGTTCTGCTTGATTTAGTTGTCTCCATATGTCACGGTTACTGATGTGTGTGCAAACTAAACCTGTGTCTCTCTAATTGAATATGATCTTCTGTCAATCAGGTTTAAATATGTGTATCTAAAATGAGATTTAATTGATTTTCTTCAGGGTTTGGGGAAAACAGCTACGAGGGAAAAGCAGTGAGATGTCTTCCCCTCAAGTTGTTGAATGTACTACTTGTGTTGTCAGATAACAAGGGCATTAGCATCATTTAATAATCCCTGACCATACCGTGGAGCAAAGACTGAGAGGGAATGAGATGGGAGTATTTAACCATCGAGGATGGATTATATATAGACTCACCAGGTGCATGCACGGTTACACATACAGAAGCTCCTTGTAAAGAGTTTATTTTAATCAGCTGTAAGCATTAGAATAAAAAAAAATTACAGTAAGAAGAGGCCGCTTAAGATAGTAATTACTAGTTTCACAGATTAATTCCTTTTCAGGAAAATATAAAAAACAGAGAAGAGAAAGCTTCATCACGGTAGTGGTAGGGACTTCATATGGTAGTCCCAGACATGATTCCCTTCTGCATTGTAGCACCATGAGGTCTCAGATGGTATCTGACATAAAACCTCATGGTCAGGCTCAGCCTTAGTACTTGAGACTTTGTTCTTTTTTTTTCTAGGGGTTGAGCTACATCATTTGGCAAAACATGTTATGTAGCCTTTTGGTTTAATTTTCTGTTTTATTTTAACATCAAGTAGGTGACCATTTTATTTACCTGTTTGTTTGCTCTTTTGAACCCCAAATGCCGTTGAGATTTTCAAGTGTTGGATTTTTTTTTGTTGATGATGTTTTTCCGTTGTTTGCATGTGATGTTTGTTTTGCTTTTAATTCTATTTCTCTTGTTTGGCTCAGGAATTTATAAAGATTATGTCAGATATTCATGATGAGCATCTCTTTTTCCTAATATGTGTCAGCAAAATAGATTGGTAGTTTCCATTCATTTCCTGGGTGCTAGATGATTACATCAGAGAAATCACCACGACATTTTGGGTTGGCTGTCTTGTAATTAGCCTTGCTAAAAAGCTAATAATAGAATTTAATGATATTTAACTGTGCTTCCTCTCCCAGTCACCAGTCTCTCGGGCAAATGATGTGCATTGGGAGGTCAGGGCATGGAAAAACCACATTGCAGGTGCCTGTGTTCTGCTTTTTTTTTTTTTTTTAAAAAACTTGATTTTATTTTATTAAATGGTGAATTCAGCCCCTGGGAATCTCATTGCTTTAACAGCATTAAGTCTAATCATTAACATAATTAAAAAGAGGCAACATTTTTCAGGCTTCAGACAGAATTCTGTTCTGATTGTCCTTGGATAATTCTCCTGGACTTAGTGTTTACACGGGATGGGTCTTTACTCAGTTGTGCAGGATGTGGGCATTGCCTTTGCTTGTTCTTTTCATTGAAAGAAGTCGTGAAGGTAATATTTCTTCACCAAAGCAACCTGTATGCTTTTAGCAGTAGCTGAACTTCCTTCCCAAGATTCAGAGTTTAATTAGATTCTCTTCTATTTAATTTGTTTCTCATCCATGACAGTTTGAACATAGATGTTTGGTGTAATTTTTGTTTTTTTCTGTAAATGAAATATAAAAATTAATCATGTAACAAAGTCATATTTCTGCCTGTAAAGTTACGAATGTAGACCAGTGAAGGAAATGGATTTCTATGAATGAAATGGTACTTTTTTTTTCCCCCAAAATCACTAGTGTTATGGAGTATAGTTTATTACATACTATGATTTGTGAGAGTTTTAAACAAAAAATTCTTTTTTTCTTTTTCTTTCTGTTAGTTTGGTGCATTGGGTTAATGCTGTTTCTGAAGTTTTGAGATAGAGCAATAGAGTCTCTACTTTGATGTTCAGTGTAACTGTTTTTTTTGGTTTTTAGGGATGGGGCTTGTTGAATTGGAGCCATAGAGTGCTTCAAGGTAACCTAGGTTCTCTGAATGTGACTCAATCGATGGCTCTGTTGCATTGAGTTTTGATGAAGTTGCTCTAAAATCAGAGAATAAATGAGTTTTTCCAGTGACTTTCCTCTTTCTACACGCCTGCTATTAAAAAACTGAAAAAGTAAAGTACCAGTAGCTGGATATGTCTTGATGAGCATCTCATCAGCAATAGGTCTCTTTTTGCTGTGAGGCTGTCACATGGCTGCTCATCCAAAACTCCTGTGCCACATCAGAGCTGCGATAGCAGATGTGAGTGTCAAGCCATGTGGCAGAGCTGAGTGTCTGGTCACAGGGCAGCAAAGAGCATGGGCTGAGACATAAATAATGAGCTGTATCATTTGACAGGGATGTACCTGTGAGCACTATGTTAATCCTGGAAACTTTCAGGTTAGTCTTTAAAATGCTACTTCCTGCTAATACATTCCTGTAGCCCTAGTGCAGCACTGCTGCCACACTTTCATTCCTGAGACCATCTGCTTCCCCATCCCATCAGCCCGCATGCCATCCAAGGGTAGATGCAGCTGGCTGTCAGGTCACAGATCCTCAGGAGTCTGATCTGGGAAATGAAGTCCTGGGGCAGAATCAGAGACTGCTCGCTCTATTGTAATGCTTGACTTGCAGGTGCTCTGGTATGGGAAAGGGAAACTGTGACTGGAGGAAAGGTGTTTTGTACTCTGCACTTGGGACTTACTGGGTTTGTATATCTACAGTCTTTGATCAAGTATTTACAAAGTATTAACCAAGTATTTGGTCAGCCCTGAAGCGGTCAGGCAGTTGGACTAGATGATCATTGTAGGTCCTTTCCAACTGAACTATTCTATTCTACAATATCTTCCAGGTCATGTAGGAGCTAGTAAGAAGTCAAATTGTTGTGCTGTTCAGTTCAAAAGTAATCAATTTATTGTCTGCTAATAGACATATCTGCTTGAAGTCCCTGCAATGTCAGAGTTGCCCAGAGAGGTTGTGGATGCCCCATCCGTGGAAGCGTTCAAGGCCAGGTTGGATGCAGCTTTGAGCAACCTCCTCTAGTGGAAGGTGTCCCTACCCATGGCAGGGGGGTGGAACTACATGATATTTAAGGTCCCCTCCAACCCAAACCATTCTATGATTCATAGATATAACAGCAATTGTAGTAAACCTGTAGAGGAATCCAGCAGCCGTTCTGTAGGCTGAGACAAGCTTCTTCCTTTCCCTTTTTCCAGTTGGTTTCCCAGCTTTTATGCAGGTTCCATGAAAGGAAGCAGGTTACATTACAACATTGGTTTTCTGCTTTCTATGGATTATCTCTAAAGGGTGTATGCACTGTTTCTTATCTGCTAAATCTGTAGTTTATGAGTGCTTCCACTGGAGAATATTGAGGGCCCAAATGCTTGGGTTTGTTTTGTTTTTAAAAAAAGGCTGAAAACAACTGCAGCTTAACATATAACAAAATACATGGTCCATTCCAATGTTAGACTGTTATTTGTGGAAGGTCTCCTAAATCATACCTTTAGGCACAGGTGAAGTAATGCCTTGAGTGAGTAGATGTGTTTGCATAAGGAGCATTAGGCAGACTAACAGTAAAATGTTCTACAAAATCTAGATGAGGTTGAAATTTCAATCAGAAGAATGTAAAGGCCCTAAGTATGAGATTCTGTGATAGAAGAATGAGACTCCTGCAAAGGCAGTGCCCCTGTAGGCTCCCTTCCTTTCATTTGTCTTTGTGACTCAGGGTTGAAAAAGTACTACTGCTGGCTCTGCACTCCTGTCCTTTTACTGTCCATAGCACTAATATCCAGGTATCTCCAGTATACTGAGGAATTCTCAATATACTTTTTGTTTTTTCTTTCTTTTTTTTAATTTTTATCTTTAAGTCAAACGTGAAGGTGACAAGAAATACGCCTTTGATTTGAGTCTATTCAAATATGTAATAAGCATAAAAGTGCTAGTTGAGAGCTCAGTGCTATTTAAGCCATTTCCCAAAGTGCCAGTTCTTGCTCAGTGGGCTGGTTGCTTTTTTAGACTTGTTATGACAGACGTAGCTTGGGAAATACGTGTCAGTCTAATCCTTTAGCTTCCAGTAGAAATGATTTGCAGAACTGTGAGGCTAGTTTCTCATATTTTCAGAATCTATAGAGTGATTAGTTCTGCATTGTTTCTTTCTGGTAGATCTTAATAATTTTGACCTCTCTAAAATACTATTAACTGCACTCAAGGATTCTTTTAATGAGTCCACATGCTAATATGGATTACTTAAAATGTCAAAACCGTTTAAGGAATACTTGGTGTAAAACTCAATGTATTGGACGTAAGATGTACGCTGACTGTTGTATAAAAGCCAGGAGGAGATAATGACACACTTTCATTAAGATGTGTAAACAGTTTTATTATGCAAATGTTGTTTGTTTTTATTTCCAACTAACAGGCGGATGATTACAGTACTTATTCATAAAATATACACTGTTCTATTTGCCTAGATGAATTCCTAGCATATTCATATTTTCTCTGTAAACCAATTAAAGACTAATTTGTTTTAGCATAATCCTCTTAATATCATCATTGAAAAAATATCTGCCATTCAGGCATGAAGTGTGGTATTCTGGTTTTTTTAGTAGACTGGATGAATCTTTAAATTGGCACATCCCAAACAAGGAATGGATGTAAAAAGTTAGGCATTCTGCCTTCGGCTTAGCTTAAGTCAGTAACTTTCCCCTTTCTTATCATTTGAGGAAGGAATTCTGAAATCTGGCAGAAAGGACTGTGAAATGAGAGATGCAACATAATTGTTCATGTATCAAATTTACTGTACCCTGATGCTTTAAGAAAAAACAGGATCATTCTGTGAATAATGAGAAAGAGAAGCTACCTTTTGATGGATCAGCACAGATTTTGTAAGTCTCTCTTTCTTATTCAGTGTCCTTGCTGATCTCTTAATAGTTCCAGGTCTGAGCAGCTCAAGAGTAGTTAAGGATATGCAGAGACCTGAAGGAGATATACCGCTTGTTTCCAGTACATAGATCTAGCTGATGTGACTGGGCATGCTCTTATCTCACTCTTCCCTTTGGACCTGTTAGTCCCTATTTTTCTTCTGGCACCTATGATTCCATGTGGTGTGGCATCAGGACCTGACTGGATTTTATCAGGCTGAGTTTTCAAAATGCTCTTGTCAGAATAGCTTTTAGTTAACCTGTAGTTCACTGAAACTATTCTACTCTGATATAACTTAGTGCTGTACATGAAAAAGGGTACTCGATTGTGATCCATTTCCAGGACATCAAAATATTCTGTTAATCTGTTTGTTATAACTTAAGGAAAAACAAAATCTGGAATTAAAGTTCTGAAAAAGAAGTATTTCTGGAAATGTCCTGTGTGAATTTGCTGTGCCAAGAATCTGTAAATTCACCTCATACCTGATAACTCTAGATGCTTTTCATTCCTGACCTTAGTCAGAAAAAATCACTATCTCCACAAATGTTTCTTCTATCTGTTTTAGGGTGATTATTTTTCTACTTCATGGCTGGTACCAACTCGCTTTAGCTTCTATGGACACTTTGATACTATTGGAAAAAACTAACGCACAGGGGCAGAATGGAACAGACTTTTCTCCTGCTCTGCTACTCAAAGTAGAAGTGGCCTCCGTGCATCCTGAAGGAGACTAAGCTGTTTTGTCACTTCTGCCAGAAAGGCATCAAGGAAACTTGTAAATAATGCAAGGATGCACAGTTGCCAGCAGGTCTGTGTTACAGGGCAAAAATTCTAAGAATCTGTAGTCAGGTGTTCAAGTGTTCATTTTTATGTACATCTTGTAGAGCAAGTTAGAGGAATCACCCAGCAAAGTGTTCAGTCTGCCTGGTGCACTTTTTGGGAGCAATAAGCTTTTTTGCTAGGTGGGTAGCTGCAATATTTGAACATCTCCCAGTGCTGTTTTTGAAATGACAATGGTAATGCAACTAAAGATTATAATTGTACGTCCAGACTCATATAAATTGGGTAGACTAAATATAGCCTCTGAAATCAAAATGGGAATGGTTTTACTTGTATAAGAAACTCTCTTTAGCTTGATATATGACCTGTTTCAATAGTCCTGGAATATCTTTGATTAGCTAAAGCTTATTTATGTGTCCTTTTCTTGTTGGCACATTTGACAGCTGTTAAGACTTTACATGGAGAAGGAATTGCCAGAATACTTTGTTTAGTCTGTGATTGTGTTGTTCCTGAAGGGCCCATTTGGTCTCTGTCTTCATAATCTGTTTCAACCTGTGTGGACAGCTACAACTTCTTTTCCTTGATAGTTTTCTTCTTTCATTCTCACATTGGGGTGGGATGGGAAAAATCTTGCAGCCTTTTTTTTTAATGGGCAAATACTGGGGACTTCAAAAAGCCACTTTTTTGGAAGGGGGGAATGCCAGCAGGAGATATTAAAGCTAAGGGACAATTTATGCCATGCTCTTCCTTTGTAAAGGGATAATTGCATTGCATCTTTACTTAAGAATAAAAATAAATCACACTGGTAAGGTCTACAGTAACTTTGTGTACCAGATGTCAGTATTGGCCTGTTGGGACACATAGCAAGACAAATACATGGTTTGATAGTCTGATGCTGTTTTTATCCCAGCATAAAACCACTAATCCAACAGAGCTGTAACCAGGCGAAACAAAAACTTCAGAGCCATTGTGGGTTTTCTTGGGAATTCTTCTTTATCTGTCTGTCTTCCTCTTGTGCTGTGGTGGATTACATGAACAGTGGCTGCAGAAGTTATGTTTGTACTTCCAACTGAATGTATAATTTCTGCTGTGCTTGCTATGCATTCTGTTTACAAACACAATATCGAGGCCATATGGTTCATCCCTTGATGGGCTCTCTGGAAGTAAAGTGGTAAGCAGATGTGAACAAGGCGGACAGGGTTCTGTTCACAACAGCTGAATGCCTGCTTGTCCTATAAATGATGCACTTATATTTAAGTGACAAACTGTTAATCCAACTAATCCTGCGCGATTAGGGAATTTATATGCATTTATATGCATTTGTAATCTAAAATAGTAGGCTTGTAGTAATAATCAGTTCCTCAACCAAACAATTCTTGCTCATTGTACATCATGCAGGATTGAGGAGATGGGTGTCCATATGATACATAATAAATGACAGCCAAAGTAGAATTGTAAGTAGCTTTAGCTGTGTTTTTCAGCCTTAAAAGCAGTATGATGTTTAAAAAGCTTTACAATGCTCTTGCAGCACCTCTCAGATATATTGAAGTGAGTGATGGCCCAGCTTTCATCATCTATTGTTCTTATTTAGCTGAGGTGTGGTACCTCATAGATCGCAAATAAAAAGCCTAGCTGAGGTGGGTATACCACATCTCCAGCACTCAGAAAACATGCACGTGACACGCTGTTTTAATGAGGAATAGCCATTGTAAACATGCTAGTCCATAATTTTCACGCATAGTACAGGGAATATGATATTGGAAAGGGACTAGGAAAGAAAAAGTTAGAGCACTTGCTATCTCTTACCAGCAACCTGGCTTTGTTAAGATCACTTCTGTTCACCTGCAGGTCAGAATATAGTTTCAGTGTAAAGCACTAAGGAATCTGCAGTAGAAGAATTACTATATATATTAAGATTTTTTTTATCTACTATTAATCTAATAAATTGTTCAGTACTGCTTCAAAATTGACTCTCAATCCTGGATGCCATTTCCTGGGGTACAAGGCACCATAAAAAAACCCCTCTGGTTATACTGGGTGAAAACTCAGCAGGCTGTGGAGTCCACTTCTGCTTACCATTCTGGACAACATACTGTTACCTGTAATTTTGCATGTATTGTATAAATGTATCATAATTATCCATTGTATAATTATTATGCATTATATATTACATGAAAATTTCATTAACCTTGTATACTTATTAATGTACAACCAATTATAAATGCAATATAGCCATGTTTTAAGGGCTTTCTTCTTTACAAATAGTATTTTTCCTTCTCTGCAGATATTACTTCTTGCCTCTCACCCATGTAGGGTTAAGGGGTATGTATGAAGGCATTCATTCCTAAACTAGAGTTTTTTGTTTTCTAAAGAATAATAATAATAAAAAACGCTATCAAGGACAGAAGTCAGCCCAACAGTATCCTGCTGTTCTGACTCTTTTTTTTTTTCTTTCTCCTTTTTCTACATAACATTTTGAAATACACATTGGTTTAGGCTAGTAGGTTTCATGCTGTCTCTAAAAGGGATCTGAGTCATACTTTTTTTTTTTTTGTCATTCAAACTCTGAATAATATTATGAGGACTTCCTTCAGTCAATTTGTAATTTGCCTCTTTATAAATGAAGTATTAAATATTAGAATTAGTAAGTGGAACTCGGCTTCCCACTATAGTTATTTTGGGGTAGTAATAGGGATTTCTGTGACCTGTCCATAGCAATTTAGGGCTCAGACATGACTGAATTAATTCTGCTTAAAGATCTGTTAATCACGGGTCAGCTGAGCTGCAGTAACCAGCCATGTGCAACTTGCAGCCTGTGGGGAGCATGAGGTGAAGTATTTGAGCTTGACCTGCTTTAATTAAGACTTAGGCCAGTACATGTTACCTTTTTGGATTTTACAGAGTGGGTGCACAGACTGTCCATAACGCGGCTCTGCTGACAGATGGGGACCTCATACATTCAAACTACCCACTGGCTGATGTCTGAAGTCTGATGTCTCCATTTGCAGAAGTGCATTGCTCTGTGCCTAAGTTCATCTCTATGCAGAACAATGTGTGCACATGCCCGAGTTTCAGCATATACTTAACAGTAGTTTGTTTGTCCATAGATAGAGCTTGCTGTCTGTAGCCTCTCTACTGCTCAGTTTCTGCCTCGCCTGTTCCTATGGGGGTGTCCTTGGACCTCTTGAGGTGCATCTGGGCTCTGCCATGAGGCCAGTCTTGAGGCTGCTGCCATCATACATTCAAACTGCGCAAACATGAGTCCGAGTGTCCGAGAGGCCCGAGGGAGGAATGAGGACCTTGTGCTGCATTGTAGTGTAGGCCACAAGCATGCTCATGTCAATGATGGTGAGGACAGTCCGGCGGTTACGATGGTCCTCTTTGCCAAGTGCTCACGCCTGACTGAAGTCAGTGCTTCAGTCAGTCACGGGGACTCTTTCCAGAGCATTTAGCAAAGGCAGATGAGATTTGTAGGGAGACTGACCTTGGGGTATGCAAGTAGTTCATGGACATCTGCAGCTGACAGAACGAATGTATAGAGCTAGGTTGTGAGCTCTGTCAGGCTTTGCCTTGTAAAGGGATCTGGTCACCCAAGCAGGATGTACATTTAGCCTTTACTGCCTGGCTGTCAAGTGGTAACTGTAAAACTAGGCTTCTCTGGAAAGCGCTAGATTTGTGTGTGAAAAGGATTATACAAGAGCTAGGTATGTACTAGTTGTTCATTAATTATCTTTGTATTGGTGGGGTTTAATCACATGCTTCAGTGCTACTTGAAATAGCAAGGCTTTCCTGAGGTGGAACAGTATATGTGAATGAGTGTGGTGCTGATAGAATCTTTTTATGGAACCACATTCATTTTAAGAGACAGTATTGCAGTTTTACTCAGTATTTCTTTTGTTTATGAATTGATTGTGATTGTTGTGTGATTAGAAGGAAATCATAAAGCAGAGACTATTTATTTAAAAACTCAATATATTTACATATGTGAGTGTATATGCACAATGTGCTGCCAGAAAATAGTCATGTTTCCACAGCTGATTTATATCCATAGTTTAGTTCACATGTGTTTTTAACCTTGAATGCCAATGGCAAAAAAGTAATGCCTGAAAGAATTAGTTCACCACACCAGAATACCTGAAAAGGTTATCCTATCACTGAATGTGTGAAAGCATCTTTCAACATAGCATACTTTGAATTTCACTTTCTAGTAATAACTTAAGTTGCTCAAATAATGAGAGATTACATCCAACACTGATTAAAAACAGAATATATGTTCATACATTTACATAACAATTATGTATTTTATCTAACACCCCTTTATTGTTTTCACAGAGAAAACTAAATGCCAGCTCCTGTAAAGTCTGCCTTGACGACAGCTAATGTCAAAGCTTCACAAGATCTAAAATTTTTAAATAGACCCATTCATCCTTAAAACACTTCTCTCATCACTTGAGCTTTTTTGAAAATATTTGATAAAGCCAGCAACATGTTCACTATTATTTTACAGTTCTATGCAAAGGTGGTGATCCTTGTTAAGGTAAACCATTATGCCCTATTTTATGAGTGGAAGGAGATACAGTCGCATATTGAAGAAGAGTAGCTGGGCTTGCTTTGGCCTATCGACTTTGCAGTTAGTTTTCAGAATACCATTGCATGCCTAAAAGAGCTGTTTTTATGCTCTGGTGTCTTCACAGCAAAGTATACAATCTCCCCTCTGTCTTGTAGGCATTTCCTGTACTAGGAATTTTTTACTAAAATTTCCCACTCTTGCTGCTCCTGTTTCAGCTCATTGGCTACTGTGCTAATGAGGGCACTTGGGACTTCCTCTTAATTCAAGCACTGCATTGTGTAAGTGCCTAAACAGGGTCAGACAACATAGTGTTGCCAGCTGCATATCTGCAGCCATCTGGATTTGTGGCAGGAGCAATAAAATAGACATTGTGTAGCAGAGTTGAAAGAGTGACGAGAGTGATGCAAATCATATTTGCAGAAAACCATAGAGTAAATGCCCCGTGTTTATCCACAGGATATACAGAATCATTATTGAAATGGTCTTTCTACATGTATATGTATCAAATAAAGATAAATGGGATATGCTACTGCTATGCAATGTCCTGTGAAAAAGCTTGCTGGCTAATTCACTACTATTGCATTGTTAAGAGGTAAGTAATTATTAAAACTTCCGATGTTCATAAACAGTTCTCTGCTTCCACTTCTATGCCTTCGTAAACATTCCATTTCTAATAAACATCACTTCAGTATATTAATTTATTATAATAACATTCTTAAAGAGAAGTAATTGCATGCTGTGAAATTACAACTTTCAAGTCTGAGGAAAGAGATGCAGGTGAATGGTCACACATTGTTTTGTATCTGGGCTTACTAGTGGTTTGGGGTGTGTCTGGAAGAGGGACTTCTGACCTCTTTTCTCTTTCTGGTCCTTTCTCACTGACCAGCATCTCTAGTGACCATTCTGGGAATGACATCATGGGTCTGCCTGAAGTCAGTGAAGCTTCAGAAGTTAACTTTGGTAAAGCCATGGTTTCATACGCTTTGACTGTGTCACTGAAATGTCAATACAAGTTGCAGTGTGTACTTTTCTTTGAAAGCTTTTATTTGGTCATTTGTTTCCTGGCTTTCACAGGCACTAGACATGTGGATTAGTACTGTCAGGGTTTGTTAGTAGTTTTACTGCTGGTTTTATGCTCTACGTACATATTACACACAAGTAAGCCCTATGTGAGACAGCTCAGAATAAAGTCATAGTTCTAGATCAGATGTTTCCCATGCAATGGCTTTTATAGCGTTTTTAACTCATTTTTAATGACACCTGGATCCTTTGCAGTAATGCTCACAGTGTGAAGACTATAAAAGTATCATATAAGAAGAACTTTAAGGTAATATGCTCAGGAGTGGGCATTACAGTTTTGAACTTTTCTTTCTGATTTATTGGACCTGTTAAACCTCTTTCCCAAATACTTAGTACTACTCCCCTGTAAAATTGGCTTGGCTTTCTAGTTTTGTTTTATTATCTTCCTGGGATGGCATTCATAGCTAAGATCCATTTCCCCACTTTGGCTGAAGTATTGCTCTTAATCTAGAGTGCCATAAGTTTTCACGACTAATCTAGTCCCTGTTGAATTTAGTGGGGATGTTACCTTTGATTTCAGCTGGAAAAAGATAATGACCTTAACATATTTGGTGGGTTGGTGATTATACTGTAGCCTAAGATAATTGTAAAGGAAGAGTTGCTTATACAGAAGCCATTAAATAGCAGTGGAGCTAGTTATGTGCTTTCAAAGAAAGCTATTTTATTGTGAATATAGTTTTTAATAAAAAAATGTAGAATTGTTTTACTGAGCTGTCCACTTAAATTTATCGTTATGAATCAAATACTAATTGATGGTAACAAACATAAGTAAAAAACAATTACATGTGTATGTTTTACAGACACACATATTTTGCCACAAAAATCCAGAAAACAATTTTTGTGGAATCTTACAGGTATTAATCATACCTGGAACCTGTTTTTCTTAGTTGTAGTAAAATACAGGGTGCTTATGCTGGTACAGCGTTTGGTCCTTCAGTTTCAGTTGTTTGATGACAGCATTTCAGAGAAAGTGGCTTTCCTTGAACTAATCTCAGGAATAATGTATCTGCAAAATGTGGCTGGCCTTGAGTAGAAGCAAGACAGAAGTAAGACACTGTGAAAAGCAGGAAATTCAGATATTCTCCTTCCTCTGAGAACAGTTGGCTCCAGCCATATACTGACTGTAAAACCACTGCTTTGTGACCAGAATCTTTAAGAGATGCCTTTTATGTGATCAGTTTTTATTCAAACAGGGATGAAAGACCGTTTATGTTGAATTTTGCAGTTGAATGTTCATCCTGGGTAGAAAACTGCAGTTGTGTAGGTCATCTAAGGTTTAAAGTGTCAAGTAACATCGCTGTTGGAAATGATCATTGATAGGGCTATCATAAGCATTGGTATTGTGCTCATCAAGGAATAATGTTTTCAACATGCACAGAAGGGTTAAGAAACCAATCTCTCTAAACAGACAGAACAAAGTACTGTTTTCTTGGACAGGCAAGAAACAAAGGGGTTTACCAAGGCTAGGCCATAAGGAACCACGGTCTTTTTCACATGTGTCACTTGAAGTCCAATAGACAACTTCCTTGATACAGCTGAGTGCAGAGCTGAACATGCTCTATAGAATTCATCCTCTAATAGGGAAGATAAATGGTAGGGCTTTGAACATTTTGTTTTTCCTTCACAAATAATATGGTATTTTAAAGGTTGAAGCTTTGAAAAAAGAAAAAATTTGATGTAAACTTCTTTTTCAAAATCCCTAATGAAATAATTATATGTAAGAACAACCTTTTCCAAGTATCACTCAGGGATCTGGAGACTAAATTTAGTTGATTTCTGGTTATGTTACAACCCAACTTCCTAACGAGGTGTGTTTGTAGAGTGAAGTGTGCAGACTGGAAACTTTGGATAATGGCATCCTCGTTTCTATAAAAAGAAAATAAGAACAACTTAAACCTGTATGAATTCCCTATTATAAAAACCTTATCTAGAATATTTCAGCCTGAAGTAACTTTACCTTTTGAAATGCGAATTGATGCTTTTAGAAGGCTGTTTTGAATTAATTGTTTTTTCTTCCCCTTACCATTTTCAGATCAAAATTACTAGGTTTTTTTAGATGTTGAGAATTTTCTCTAGATTAATATTTTTTTCTAGCTTTTTGGTGTTATTTTTTAAAATTAGAAAAGCTCGGTGCATGGGCAAGAGTTCTCACTGAAGTCTGTTATCTACTACCTCTTGGAATGTGTTCACCAAGAATACTTGTCTCAGTATTGTGAAACTGGGCCAGCAGTGTCATGGTTTAACCCCAGCTGGAAACTAAGCACCACACAGCCACTCACTCACAGCCCCCTGTACCCAGTGGGATGGGGGAGAGAATAAAAAAAAAAAAAAAAACAACCACTAAAACTTGTGAGTTGAGATAAGAACAGTTTAATAGGACAGAAAAGGAAGAAAATAATAATGATGATGATAATAATAATAAAATGACAATGATAATAATAGAACAATTAAAATATACAAAACAAGTGATGCACAATGCGATTGCTCACCACTCGCTGACCAATGCCCAGTCAGTTCCCAAGCAGTGATCGGCACCTCCTGGCCAATTCTCCCCAGTTTACATACTGGGCATGACATCACATGGTATGGAATACCCCTTTGGCCAGTTTGGGTCAGGTGCCCTGGCTGTGTCCTGTGCCAACTTCTTGTGCCCCTCCAGCTTTCTTGCTGGCTGGGCATCAGAAGCTGAAAAATCCTTGACTTGATCTAAACGCTACTCAGCAACAACTAAAACCATCAGTGTGTTACCAACATTACTCTCATACTAAATCCAAAACACAACATTATACCAGCTACTAGGAAGAAAATAAATTCTATCCCGGCCAGAACCAGGACAGCCAGCAGCTAAATAGTTTTGGAGCTGGTTGCCAGACACTTATTTGGCCCCCAGACTGCCATGTTAGCATTATTGAGCTTGTTTTCTTAGTGTCCTGGCCATTTCTAATCCCCCAGAGAACTGCAGTGCAGAGCAGCTGGATACTCTTATCTCACAGCGATATAAACGGTTTAGTAGACATGAGTAGGGGATGTAATGCCAAGTGCAGTGAGTAAAGCAGGCCAAATGTGGAGCAAATGTTCCTGTCAAGACGGAGCCCAGCAGGGCCGGCGCACCCTCTGGGGCTGCTTGCTTGCCTTTTGCTTCTGTTGAGGAGCATCAAATGCAGGACCTGCTGTCATGCACCAAGACTGGGCCTCTGTGGTGATGGCACAAGGTCCTTCTCTTAGTTACACTCAGGATAGCAGGGTCCTGGTAACTGTTTCTCAAAATGATCTTTTACGTAACCAAACTTCACTCTGGCATTGTGCGATTCGAGCCCTGGTGACAGTGTGCTGCTGCGCAAAGGCTTTGCCTGTTGGTTAGCACAGCATACTCTAGAGGAGATGCCATTTGCATACATGATCAATTGCTCAGGAAAAAAAAAAAAAAAAGAAAAAGAAGGGGGGGCAGGGGGAAGAAGCTTTTAGAGACACTGTACTTAAAAATATTTCATTTTTTTCTGTCATATGGTAAACGAATGAGTATAGTTCAGTGAATGATGAAATTGTCCATGTTTCTGTGATTATGTACTCATGGGGTTCACTTGAAGCTCCCTGGTTATAAATGCTTGGTGATTATGTGCCTCATGCTTTCAAACAGCAATAAAGTCTTCATGAAGTGAGCAACCTTTACCATTATTACATACTGACTATGTGTACAATGTATTACAAAGAGCAGTAAAGAATGTTCGTCCCTGTCAGAAGTAAGGTTAGTGTTTGGTAGTGTATAGCCATACTCTGCACTACAGAGAAATAAGTAAAGCAGATAATATTTGACTACTAGATATATAATCTTATACTGCTATTTTTCTTTTGTAAATGGCCGTGATCAAATATATACCAAGAACTCTATTAAAATTTTGATATTTGTCTCAAAACATTGAGAGTACATATTGTTAAAACAAAATTTACTGGGGAAAAAAGGCTGAGTGGTTTTTTTCCACATCTTTCTCTAGAAAAGCAATTTTCTTTCCACATCTTTTCTCCAGACTTTCAGAAGCTGCTATGCAGTATGGTCCTGTATCTCCATGCTGAATGCAAGGGGGCATACTTTATATTTAATCAATAGCAGACAGATTTATCTAGGATTTATTTTGTTACTTTTCCTTAAAACTATTGGTCATTTTTTACTATAGAAAATGTACTTCTGTGAAAATCAACCAGGACATTTGCTGTCAGTTGAAGCAAGCAAGAAGCAATGAGAACAAGAAAAACACAAAGAAAATGGCCTCAAGGGAAAACTCTGCATAATGAACTTGAAATTGCTCCTGCTGGAAATACTGTTGCTGCTTTTCCTGCCAGGGCTGTCACCTTGCACAGCAATTTTAGCTTAAAGTGGAGAGTGGAGCTTATCTACAGCATCGCTAAAGACTGAGGTTTATGCTGCTAGTTTCCAAACTCTAGAGACCGCTATGCTCTGTGGTATGTTGATGGCATTTTTAAAGAGGAAATGGGCCAGAAATAGCCCATGTTCTTGCTAAAAGTTAAGAAGAAAAGATAAAGAACAGGAACAACAAAGCCTATGAAGGCCATAATTTTAAAAGAAATCTACCCCACACTTTTTAAGTGGGAACCCATAAATGAAGTGAATGGGGAGGCCATGCAACTTAAATGATAACAATTTGCCTAGAGATACAGAGATCATCCCCAAGATTTTTAGCTCCTGTTCCTAGCTTCCCTTCCTGCCTGATAAGGAACTATGAGGAAGTTCATTCTAGAGAGAAGAGCAGCACAGTGGACTGCCTGAGATGCTCATTCCCCAAAGGGACAATCCCTTGCCATGTTATTTCTTGAAGATGGTCTCACAGAAGCCTTGGTTAGTGTTCAAATCATGCCTAAATGAGAGAAATACAATGAATGAAAAGAAATCAGAAGAGAAATTACAGTGCACAGTATTGTCAACCGTTCTTAACTTGAGAAGTTGAGAACATGGATGAATATTTAGTGGTCTTTTTAATGCCATAACTGCTTTTCAGTGTTACTCATCTATCTGAGCGGTTGCTGTAGTTACAGCATAACCCTAAGAATTGGCAGAGAGGGAATCATGTATTCTACCACGTTCCCTGGCCCATATGAAATATTTCATGAACATTTGTATACCCTAAAGTAGGTGTTAGCTGGAAAGATCTATGAATGTGTACACAGAAATTTCTTTCCTAATCCCAAGTAGAGATTATCAACCTTAAATTTCAGGATTTATCTTGTTTAAATGCATTAATATACCCTCAGATATCTTGTAATACAAATGAATGTTTAATTCTTGAATCCTAGGTTTTTATAGGAAGTTACGTCATATATGAGAAGGTAGTCCGTAAAATAAACCTAATTAGTATTTCAGAAGTGCAGATTTAAGGTCCTTTATTTATATAGGTGCTGGCTGTTGTAAACCATACGTGACACTAGGGGAAGTTTGTTTATGAAGTCAGTTTACTGGAAAATCAACAAGGTCAGAGCTGCTCTAGCTCTAATATTTGGAATGAATCAGGTTTGACATTTCAGGTTGAAAAAGAGCTCAGAATTTAGAACCAAGTTAAGAATATACTGGATGGGTGATTTTGGGAAGGACAAATTAGATTTCTAAATTGATATGCAGTGCTAAAACTAGGAACAGCTTGCCTGGATTCAGAAAAATGACTAATAAGAAAGAAACTGAACTTATTTGGGAGGAAGAAATCAGTGTAGGGAACATGTGCTAAATGCTGTAAGTATCCTGTGCAGAAACCAAGGAAAGGGACAGGTACTGGGTGGTTGGCAATAAATATATTACGAGTACAAAACTACCATGAAAATCAGTCAGCTAATAAATTAGTTAGGAGCTAAGAGGTGAAACAAGAAGAAATATTAGTTTTAGGTCTCACCCCTTCCAAACTCAGTTCCTGGCTGTCAAGTGGGTTGTCAAATTGCAGACAGGATACGATTGCCATGGAGATGGTTACGAGAACTTTTCCTGTAATTTAGATTTTGCTGGGTTAATATTTCTTTTCCATGCTTCCATAAAAAGGAAGGATTATCTAAATGCTAGTTATGAAGTAGGTATTAAATATCTTTATGTAGGGTGATTTTTGTATTGTTGCTATTATGCTTCATATTGTGAACCAGGACTAAGGGCCTTCCCTGTGTTTACAGAGGGAAGCTGTAGTAGAACAAGGACCTGATCGCTGCCTGTCAGGGCCTAGGCTGATGCCTGTAGGGCGATCATTTCTTGTCTTGCTCCTTCTTGTAACAGTTACGTACACTGCATTTTTACCTAAGGACTGTGAAAATTATTTTTATATACATTCTTTAGAATACTGGAAGGCTTGCACTTTGTATTGTTAGTCTTCAGGTGAAAATTGTTCTTTTCCTTATACTTTACATGCTGTAATTATATGTCAAAAGGTTTTCTCAGGGATGGCCTCTGCTTTTAACAGCTGTTAATGTATGAGTGAGCTAAGAATTTTAATATATATAATTCTTTAGGAAATCTCTACAGTGGTCTAAAGTAGTATGACCCTGTTAGATAGAATAAAGTAAAAGATATTTCTAATACCCTCACTTTTTTCATTGCAAATTAAATTTCTATACCTGAACTTGTGTAGCTCTGTCCAAAAGTTTATGTTGTCAGAGCTTTCAGATTCACCATTGCAATCCTTCACTGTCAGTTTTGGAATATTCCAAAGACTTTTTGCCCCAAGACTTAGCCAAGAAGCACACAAGTTATTCTTTTGTATTAAATGTCATTTGTTGTCTGGTTGCCACTCGGGTCTGCAGTGGAAGGGGTAATGGTGGTTCCCTGTGCCAGAGGGAATACAGAAATCGTTCCTTCCTGGAATATACCAAGCATGCATATTATGGTAAAAGGCAAGAGGGAGATTGCCCTCCCTTTCCTTTACCCTGTAGAGCTGATTATTGCCAGTGGTGCCGGAGAGAAGAAGGGAAGGAATTGCACTGGGTAACAGAATCTCTCCTGGGATTTACTGAGACTGAAAAAGATTTTCCTTCCATTTCTGAAGGAAATGGACACATCAATAGGCTGATTATTGAGATGAGCAGTGCTTGTGCTGAAGGATGGAGGAAGGAGAACAGCTTTAGCTGAGCTGCCAGTACAGAAAAATACAGAACCTGTATTTATTGCCAAATTCCAGAAGAATTCTATCAAAGTAAAGCCACAGAAGCATAGAGATGAATGCCTGTTGTGTTCAATGGCATATCCCACTCTGTTTACTTCTGAGGGTAGAGCACTAGGCCTAGTATAGCAAAAGTTTTGTCTTTAGCTGAGTTCTGTATCGTTCTGACCCTTGCACCTACGTACCCACTCTAAGAGTACTTTTGTTCAGCTAAGCACTTGAACACTGCTTTGTTATTCTTGGAGTAGAGGGTTTTCTTCATCCAGGTTGCCATTAAATACAGGGAATTTAACAAGGAAAAATTGTTGCCAGCAGCAAGGACCTAGATGCAGCTGATGAAGACAGGTTGCTGGAAGTAAGGGTCTCCTTTCCTATAACTGAATGAGCAGTTCTCCCATTTGCTAACCCCAGCTTCCTTACCAACCAAAAAGAAGAGCCTGTATTCCTAGATCGGCAGATTCAGAGACTCTGCTCAGAGTTGGAGAGTTGAGCTTGCTGGCACGCGTTCTCTTTGTGTTCTTGCAAAAGGTTGAGCATCATGTACCGCAAATGCTCCCCTTGTGCTGGATTCTGCTTTTTCCTGGAGTTTGGAAATCTGCAATAATTTTACTGATATTTATTGAGTTTGGAAAAAAAAAAATTAGTTAAATGCAGGATCTGACTGTGTTCAGTTTGTCTAGTCCTTGATGTTTCATTATTCCAGAGGAAAGAAGGGGATTACTGTGACTCACAGTAAGAATCTTAGTGTTTCAGTTCTCACCGTTATGAATCATATTAAAACTGGTTGGTTGGTTGGTTGGTTTGTTTCATGAGAGCTGTAGGGGTCATTGGGCTGAATTCTCCATATCATTGTCATAATTTTGATGACCTTGAATTCAATGTTGAGTTACATTTCATATGCGTACTGATCGTTTGTTAATTATAGATGAAGGAATTGTACTTCAGTATGCTGAAAATTTGCTTGCATCAAAGTAGAGAGAGGATACTTGTAAGTTCATGTATTGAAATTTCTGTTTCATCTAAAAATTCCACTAGGATCTGAAGCTAGTCTAAAGTAATGGATGATGACTGTTTCTGTGACAAACTGAATTTTGCTTTTACAGGCTTGCCACCACAGTTATTTTTGTTATTTGTGCCACATTATTTATAAGAAGCACTTTCCTCCTCTGTGTGTCACAGTTTAGCCCAGTCATCTTTGTAGATCTACAAATAACTAAGGAAGGTCATTAATTGCATTCTTCCTATTGGCAACAAACTGTGCTTATGAGCCATCACCCATAGGGGTTTTTTTGTAACTGGTGCTGTCTGTAGAACTGTTCAGACCTATTATGATACATGAAAAGGTTTATAATTTCCTGTTAGGTCAAAGGTTTAGACAAACCTGGACAATGAATCAGATTTGATGGCATTATTTCTTGTACTTGTGTAGTATTAAGACTTCAGTTTGCTGGTCTTCATCCCTGTTTATCAAAGTAAGTGTGATGTACCTATCAGTAAGCTTTACTGCTTTTCATATAGAAGAGTGGAAGAGCCTTGTCTTTAAGTCCCACAGTGAATCAAAATTGAAATAGAGTGGTCAGTATTTGACCCTTCTCTTCTGCTCTTCTTGATCATACCCATGTTACCTGCTGTAAAGCTTCAGTATCATAGGTTTAGATAGACAGACTCTTAAGGCTTGGCTTTGGCTATTAAGTCTCAGTACCATAGTTGTTATGAGTAAATTAAAGGTCGTGTTTTGCTGTACAGGTAAATACACATTTTAGAGGGAATATTTTACATTCAAAAATCTGTATTTTTCTTTTTTTATTTGTGATTATTTTTAATTTTTGCCAACTGTAATGTGAATGATCTATAGATGTGAGAACTTTATTCATTTTGGTGTAATGAACATGAAATAGGCCATGCTTAATGTTAAAATATCAGTGGTGACACTTTGTTCAAGCATGAGGAACAAAGCTAAAGCCAGACTTGATAAACTTAGCTGACAAAATATGAATCAAACCTTGTTAAGTACCTCCTGGCAAACCAATCCTCTGATGTGAACAGGAGCTCCGTTGTGATTTTTTTTTTTTCTTTTTCTTCTTTTTTTTTCTCCCCCACTATGGTCCAAAATTTAGAGCTCAACCCTGTGAAGTGCTGAGTGTCAGTGAAAGCCACGTGGTAACTGAAATGTTCAGCATCTTCCAGGATTAGGGCTTTACTTTGGTCCACATCCTGTGTGTTATGCAATCTGTTGTTCTTGAACTAATAGATTTCTTTCTCTTTCTCCTTCATCCTGAAAACTAGGTTATAGTATGTCAATTCCAAGTCCTGGTTATAGAAGTTTATTCTATTTTAATGCAAATAAAGGAAGCCATAAAGCATACTTCCCTAAGAAGATTAACGTACAGAACTTGGTTCACTTATGTTGTCTTTTGTGCTGGTTTGGTCTTGTTTCCTTAAGATGAGATAGCCATCTCTGTCATATTAGTATATTTTACTTGCTGTAATCTGATGTACCATTTCTCTCCCCTTTTTTCTCCTTCCCTAAGATTATCGTTGGAGAAACTGCAGTGTTTTGTCTACAGTTAGCTACAAAGGATTTTGAAAACCAAGAAAAAACAATATTAAGTGGAGACTGTTGTTATATAAATCCACTGGTGCGCAGGACCATCAGATTCCTTGGTATGAGCAAAATTAATGCTTTCATTTTCTGAATGGTGAGAGTGATCAATTATGTCTTAATTTTGACCTGGGAAAAATATTCAGATAACCATACAACATTGCATGTGTAGTCTTAACTTGGGTGCAGTGAGTTCTCCCATTTTGGGTAGCAAATGAAGCTTCCTGGAAGTTTGGATAAAAAAATAGTTGCAGAAACAGCAGTAAACACAGAAAAAATTGGGACCACGAGGGGGAAAAACAACCAGCAGGCCTGGAGTAGGGTGAAGTGGAGAAAGCAGATACCTTTGTGCCATATCTATAGTTGATAGTTTTGTTTTGGTTACGCACACACATAGCGGCCGAAGTTGAAGACATTGGGATATAAATGTGTGTTTGAAACCAAGCCAGTTTAGGTACTTTCTTAGCCTGGAGATTGTATTATATACAGTCTCTAGTAGAAAACTGTACAAAATCCATTCTTTATTGAAGTCAGCTGTTAACTCCCCATTGACTTTAGTAGATACGAGATGTCATCCTTTCTACTTAGTTCTTTGTAAATGTGTTTGGAAGGAGAAGTAGCACCACTCAAAATGTCTAATGAATATTCCCAGATGCTGCTTTTTAATACGTGCAGGGATGCCATAGCAGGGGTCAGTTCTGTTGTTTGCTTCTCACTCACAGTTGTATCTAAGAGAAACAGCTGGAGGAGTGAAGCCTTGGGGCAGCTAATCCTCCTGCATGCCCCAGTCGCAGGGGGAGGGAGGGGATGTGCAGCTGTGTCTTTATTTGCAGTGTGTGTATAACAGCCATGCCTGCCTTATGAGAGCGTGATTGCTCACTGTCACACTGGAGTGCTAAAAGTCATTAAGAATGGGACTGTCTTGTATAGGTCCAGAGGAGGTGGGGAGTGATGATGAGGAGCTCCTCCTGCTCCACTTGCTCTGTGTGTAATCAGTGCCAGTGTTTCTTTCCCACTTGGTGGGCCCTCCTTGCTCACAGAAGCAAAAAAAATAAATTGGGAGGGAGGGAAGGGAGGCCCTTATGCTCACACAAAGTGATGTAGCCACCTATGTTGGGGCAGCGTACACCCTTGGGGCTTGCTGAAAGGGCCCTTCTGTGCAGCGACTTGGCTAGGCACAATCCGCTGCTCACCAGTGTCTAGCAGCTCAGGGTGAATTAACGTTAGTGTGACATTGCTGACCAGCCAGGATCCCAGAAATTGTCCTTGGTCCTCTAGCTTTGCTGAGTAAAAAACCAGACCTTTAGAAATGCACGTTTCTGTGGGATCGTGCCTGCTGTGGTGTACATTCATTAAAGTCCTCATGGTGCCCCATGAAGCTGGGAGCTGCCAACTGCCAGAACTCAAGCTATATTCAGAGTGAATTGAAGTATGGAAAAGGTAAGGTGATTTGCCCATGGAAATGCAGGAGGAAATCTGTAGCTCAGGTGGAATTTGAACACGCACCTGCTGGCTTTGCCTCCTAGTCAGGGTGCTGTGTTTGCATTTCCTTCCAGAGCTCATTTTCTGCTTCCAAAACGTTAGAAAGGGACCTCAGAATAGCAAAAATCTGTTTTCTCTTGAGTAATCAGATACATGCATTTCCATTCTAATGAATGAGTGTTTAATGCTTTGCTGATATGTCTGATAAAAAAAACTCTTTAGCATAAGTAGATCCTCAAATATATAGATCTTTAGCTCCTGTGTTGATATTGCGATTAATATGCTATGCAAAGAGATGTACCCAGTAGCAGGCAGATGAAGACAACTCATGCATGGCAATATTGAATTATTCAGTACTTCAGCTTCTTTATAGCTGCAAGGGAAAAGAAAATGTTTGTCCAGTATGTGTTATGGCTTTTCAAGTTACTTCTCCGTCAGGGCTTGACTTCTTTGTTCTCAAGCAGATTTATAGGGTGAAGAATTTGCCTGTGTCACTTCTGTTTAGTGAACATAGGCAAAAGGTAGGTACCAGTATAGCTAGCTACCTCAAACAGTGGAGATTCATGGCTAGGGGTCCTAGGAGAGCGGGCTACTTGCACAAGAGGTGAGCGTGCTCCTCCAAAGGATCCAGAGAGATCAGGTGTGTGGGTACATTGCAGTGTTGCTGCTGCGATTCTGTAGGAAAGTATCATCTCCAGCACGAGTCAGGATCTTTAGGGTACAATACACGTGAGGGTATTTCATGTCCTTAAATGGAAGGAGCTGGTATATTACTGTGATAAATACTATAATATTGTTTAGCCCTGGAGTGAAATTGTCAGAAAATTTAACTCTTTGTTTCCCTCTTTAGGAATTTACGCATTTGGACTGTTTGCTACGGACATCTTTGTAAATGCTGGACAAGTAGTAACAGGGAATCTTGCACCACATTTTCTTGCACTTTGTAAACCCAACTATACAGCACTTGGATGTAAACAGTATACACAATTCATCAGTAGCGTACATGCCTGTACTGGAAATCCAGATCTTATCATGAAAGCCAGAAAGACATTCCCATCCAAAGAAGCAGCACTAAGCGTGTATGCAGCTATGTATCTGGCTGTAAGTATATTGTACTATTTAATGTCACTATATTTTTGAGAGCAAATGGCTCACACTGTGAGGGGAGGAGGGAGGAATGGGGAGAAGATAAGACAACTATTGGCTGATTTTATATATGTAAACCTTCTATGGGTTACTGTGAAGCCTTTGAGAATTTGATTCATTGGACTTAATTCTGACAGTTACAGATG
Organism: Haliaeetus albicilla; assembly: GCF_947461875.1. NCBI lineage: Eukaryota > Metazoa > Chordata > Aves > Accipitriformes > Accipitridae > Haliaeetus > Haliaeetus albicilla. The sequence goes on along the minus strand of NC_091490.1, from coordinate 21,473,331 downwards.
TAGTAGTTCTCTGAGCCTCAAAAGCTAAGGCAGTGCTGAGAGAGGGCAAGTTTTTCAAAAAGGGTTATAGATTTAGGATAACCAGGTTCTTGGTTTATTTTTTGCCCATTTCCAGAGAATGTGGGAAGAGGCTTTTTTGGGTGGTAAAGAATAAGGGTGGGGATTGCCTGTGATGGGTAGTGGTTCCTCTCCATGTTTTAACACAGTACAGATTAATGGAATTGCACATGTCCGTATTCTTTGCTGGGGTGAAGCAGAAGAGTGGGCATATGTAAGTGTCTGATCTCTACAGGTTTTCTGAGATCTGTGCATGTCTTTAGGTACCAGAATTGGTATTTATAGGTACCTCAGTGCTCATGCAAAGTCACTTTGCCTCTTATTCTGCAATGCAGTCGGCTACAAGACAGTCCTGCTTTTCTTCCCGCTCTCTGATAAAGGGAGTGATGAGCAGGGCTGGGATAAAAACTGGCGTTTACTGCCTGGCATCAGAGCTGTTCTAGAGGCTATTGAAAAGCATGGGGAGGCAGGTAAGAGGCAGAGTGACTAATGAATCTCACTCAAGTAACTCTGTGCAGTATTCCCTGGCTTAGCTTGGAGTGCACATTGTTCTAGTCTTAAGCAGAAGCACATCTTGTTCTTAGTAAAGTTGTCCCTAGCACATGCCTATGGGAGTCTTTTACCTGACCTGCGCTAGTAATCACAGTCCTTTGTAGCCCTTTGGATGGGCCCAGGGCTGCCCTCATAGTGTCGGTGGGAACTAGGCAAGTGTGTGTGTGTGCTTCTGTGATCATTGCAGGAGTCATCCATTTACGATTTACTGAGTAAATTCCCTCAGTATTTTTACAGTGGCCTGCCTATACATGTGTGTGTGTATGTATGTGTGCATATATGTGTGTATGAGTATGTATTGCTTTTAAGCATATATTTAATGAGCTGACTTTAATTCCTGATTGATCTGGAAACTGATATTTGCCAACATGGAAAAGATTCCAGCCCCATCCATAGACAGTGTGCCAACTCCATGCTTCTGAATATGGTTTTAGAACCAGTTGCTTAAAATCTGCAGCACTGACAGTAACATTTACCAAAAGTTCTTTGTGAGCAATGTCTGTTTAAGAGATGTGGATCATCAGTTAGTACAGGCAAGTGTTATCTGCAAATAAGAGATGAGCAATAAAATTCTATTCTAACTTGAGGCAAGTATAACTCCTAATAGTATTGTCTTTATTTGGGGAGATATCTAAGGCTTTGCTTCACTGAAACGTACCTCTAAATTTGGTACAAGCTATTTTAGAAAATATTCAGCATTCTTCATTTTAATTGCTCCTATTTTTTTCATCCATCTGTAAAGTTGGATTTCCACTGTTGCCATGAGTCACAGTAACTAAAGGAAACCAACTGTTCAGCTACTGCAAAGCAGGAAGGAAAATAGTATTAATACATTTTAAAAACAAAAAGTAGACATTAGTAAGGTCTAATACCTAGTGTCAGTGGCTTTTGACATGAGCAAGAGTACTTTATGCAAACCTTATGTTGTCTGTGGTCAGTTTACAGTTAGCAACATCAAAAATTAAAACTACTGTGATCTGTTTCATGACTTTATAATCTTTCAGTAACTGCAGAAATGAATATATCCTATGTCATTACTGTATTGCTGCATGATGCTTGACACTGTCATCATTTAACTAAAGCACTGTAAACTGTTCTCAGGATTTCTGAATTCTTATAAGCTGCCTAATAAAGTGAATTGCTATGATGTATCAGCTGAGTTGTAGCCTGCAAATTTAGGTCCTTGATGCAATATTGGCAGTCTTTCTTTTTCTTTTCTTTTTTTTTTTTTTAATCCTGTTGCATGGTTGCAAATAAAAATACTGTTTATTACACACCAGGGGAAGAAATGCAATGTTCCAATATTTGGGGTTGTGTCCTTACACTGTCATGATGTTTATCAGGATAGTTGGCCCTGAATAACAACTTTCTCATTGCTATTCACTGGAATAGAAGATTTAAACAGCAGCCTAGTCTTTGTATGAGCTGTGATACAACAGTTATTGAGAGCATGGACATAAAGACCTCCATATATTACTCAGCTAGTATATCATGAGCATGTAATCTCTGGAAAATGTGCTTTCTTTTTGGTTAACAGAAATATTTGGGAGAGAGGGAGAGATTGTTACAGAATCCTCCCTGGACACTTCAGCCAGCTGTTCACAAAACCAGACCAGCTTAAAGACATCAACAGGCAAGCTGATCTATATCCAGAGACATCATCAACAAGCTGATCCAGAGTGCTTGCTCTCTGAGGGGTCAAAGTAAACAATGTCAGGCTTGCCGATTTCCCCGATCAACCCGTTTAAAAACAAAGGCTATCCTTTATCTAATAATTCCCCTATCTCATTCCATTTAAGTGCAGACATGTCCTTATCACCTAGCATCTGTGCATATTGTCTTGTTAACAATAGCTTCTTTTTTCATCTAGGTTCTTGAGTCTTCCTTTTTTCCCTTTCCCCTCTTTTGAGAGTGGGTGGCTGCTATGGTAACTCAGAATTCCCCTCCTGCTGAAAAGTACAGTCTTTTTCAAACAACTGTATTGCTAATACTTGGACCTCTCTGTAATGTTTGCCTCCATTACTTTCTGTCAGTACCTATCAAGAAAGACTTAGTAATGGAAACGTTGAATGGCAGCCCTATGGTTAGGCGTTTTCTCTACCCTCCTCCAAATACACTTTCAAGGATGTATTATCTGTCTTCTTCAGACTTTTAGGTTTATTTTTCCCAGCGTACCAGAGTCTTCAAAGTGAACTACTGTAAATCTGTTCCAAAATCTCTAACCAAGCTGGCTGCTACCTGGATTTCTCCTTAGGTGTCTGCTCAACTGTCTTAGATCTTTTGGTTTTGCTCGAGTTGGGTTAATAAGTTGACTGCATCTGCTTTCATTTCTTATCAACATTGCAATTCACCCTTTATCAGCTGGAACAACATCTGCTAACATAGGTATTAAGGCAAACGCTGCAAGTTTATTAAATAGAATATAATTGTATAAGCCACGTTTTGATATGTGTAAGCTGACGTAGCACGGACAATTAGAAGTATATTTTTGAAGCAGCCAAGTATGCACATACTTGGGTTTTTTCCACAACTTAGACACAAAAATGAGAAGTCAGGAGTCTTTTTTTTTTTTGGTAGGATTTCAAAGTGATAGGTGAAGATTTAGTCAGTCTGTTCCCATGGATTTAAATATGAGACTTATGACTAACAGTTGTCCTTTGGTGCTGCAGACCTAGGGGATTGGTCATTCCCAGTTGTAGTTTAAGACAAATTTTAATTCATTCTATAAAATTTGGCTTTTTCGTTGTTTTATTCTTATTGTGTTGGACAAGAGCAGTTGGCAGCCAACCTGTCTGTAGGGTAGTGTTTGAACTTGGTGTTGCTGCATACATTTCAGAGTTGTTTTGGATTTGTAATGGTAGAGGAGCATGTTTAATGTCTTGATAATTGACATAGCCCTTAGGTCTGTAGGTTGCTTTTGTTGCTTTGTACTGTGAACCCTTGGCCTCAACTATGGCCTCAGGCAGGGCTAGCAGGTAAAGCTGACAAATAATTTTTTCATCTCTGTTGACCTTTTGTTCGGCCTGTGATCATCTTTTCTGCAAGGTTCTTGCTCCTGGCATTCTGCTGTATCATCTTTGCTGTTTACTGTGTTTATAAGTCACTGGGAAAAGACGGCAAGGTAGTCTGGTTCACAGTGCTGGCAACATGGTGGCATTCTGCTCAGTGTCACTCCTTGATCCAGTCTTTAGGTGTAGGCCTCATCTCACCTGTCCTTCGTCTTAAAGTGCCTGTTTGGCTCCTGCTCAGTGGGCAGCTGGTAGAGGCATGACAGGCCTCTCTTTGATACGCTTTAAGGAGTGTTCAGGAAGAAAAGGAGTAGCAGAGCCACCTTATTGAATCGGCTTTGTTGTCCATTTTTTGTAAGGAAATTGGAGTATTAAAGGATTCTTTTGGATGCTTTTCAGGGGTGGTGTTAGGAAAGTGGAATTTCTTTTCAGTATCTGGTGCAGCAAGTAAAGGTATCCCTTGATACTGATTGTACAGCATACATCATGGGCTTCATATATTGGGTCTATTAGTTACTTTCAGGCTGGATAGTAAAATAACATTACAATTTGATCCAGGGATTTTTCTAAAGACCTCTAGATATTTCTTGTCAGTCAGTTCTTTGTTACAATTCAGTTGCTCATGGTAACAATCTCTGTAGACTGAATCAGCTTTAATTAATATTTGGGTGTATGTTACAGTCCTGGTACATTGAAGGTTCCCTCTTTCCTTCTTCAGTTGTTTAGAGTTACCACTGTGGGGAGCTCATGGTGGGAAACTTAATAGTAAGGTCCAGCATTTCTAGAGGTTTCTCTTCCTTTTGCCAACCCAGACCTGACATTGAAAGCCAATTTTTGTCTAGGTTCATCAATAATTACTGCAAAACTTATGCAGAAAGCTGGAGGAGGCTTCAAAAGCACTAAAAAAGTCTTCAGTGGGCAGTTGCAGAAAGGCCCAAATGATTTGAGAATATGACTGTGGTTTGCTCTGTGGTTTGAAATAATTTGACCAAATATAATTATTAATCAAGGAAGCTAAAGAACTTATAGATTGTCAGACAGGATTCTAACTAAACGTTGAACCTGGTTAGAGACTACCGTCCACTATAGCCTACTACTCTTTCAGCTTTTTGATCTATTTGCTTGTAGGTATGATGAATATTGAAAGTTGTACATTCCTCAGGTGGAACTTCTATAACATTACTTGTATTACGTGAATAGTTCAAGATTATTTCTTTAACAGTAGCACATAGAAGCAAAACAAAACAAAATTGAGATAATTTATATTTGGAGTGCTGCCTGGGATAGGTGCCTGTACAGTGATTCCTTCCTCTTTCTGCTTGTCGCTTCATGAGTCATTTTTCTCTGCCAACTAATGGACTGGTCTGTCTCTTTGTCAGGCCCCCAGACCATCTGCTTCAGGGAGGACCTAAACAGCAAGCACAGAGGGGATCTTCCTACCTGCATCCCTGGGACCCAGGCTGATGAAATTAGCTAGGAAAATTAACTTCCCTCCTGGCTGGTGCACCCAGCCTGATTGACTAGATCCACTCTAACTAAAATGGGACTCTGGGACCTGTTACATGGGTGTTTGTATGCATAGACGTTTGTGTGGGTGAACCTAAAGATAGCTGAAAGAAGATGACTAGGGAGAGCTTGCAGCATAGCTCAGGAGGCCACTTTGTCCTACACTTGACATACAATTCCTGTTCTTCTCTTACGTGTTTTGGAATGATTTTGTTTGCACTAGATTTAGGACATATTTCACATGAGTCAGACTTGCAACATGACACTTTTGAGAGCTTTCCCAGTACAAGCTAAGTGCCAACACTATGATTATTCCTTATATTACGACCTGAGACAATCATGTCAGAAACCTCACAGGTAGCTTTGTCTTTGGTGATGGTGATGATTCTGACTCTTTCAAGTACATATTTTCAAAACCACTTCAATTAAAGGTTTTCTTATGAGGTTCTCTGAAGTCTTCACTTCCAGCATCTTGAAGACTGAAGGTCAAATGTTTGTGTTTTCCTGAAAATCTAGTAAATGCTGGTATTTACGATCAGGTAACATCCACCTCCTTATATGTCTCTCGGTCAGTGTCTACTTGCTGGTATCACCTTTAGATCTTTTCATACTAAAATCTTATTTCAGGAAAAAGGAAAAGCAATAGCAGAAGTTCTTCAAAAGAAGATTCACCGCTGATCTGATGTTGCAGGAGAATGTGCAGCCTGCAAAATTAATTCTAACTACTGTATCAGTCCTTGACCTTACATACAAAATCTCTGCTGTTGGTCTTGCTGCTGACTAATTTAAAAGATTTCTTTAATTAGATTCCTCGTCTCCCAATTTCTGTTCTGGAAAGTAACTGGGATGGACTTGTTCAGTAAACATCTTTAGCCGTGTAAAAATTTATATTGTCATTTATTCTCACTAATGTTTTAAATCACTAAGCTGTTTTCCTTTGTTGATTCTGTAATTAATATTTATGAAAAGTAAGAGAAGAAAAATCCTCTCATCTTTTCAAGACGTTTATTCTTTGTCAGTTAATGACTGTGCTGGTTTATAGCTTTCCTTCCAGAATCAAGAAGAAAACAACTGCTTAATTATATTATATTCTTAGTGCAAATCAGATCTGTGACTGAGTTGCCTGTGTTAATATATTGTACTAGAGCTGCAAGAGGTCAAGTTTAAAAAAGGACATCTGTGAATCCTGTCTTGGAAGAGTCTACATTATCTATGTAGAAGTTTGCAAATATACTGACTTTTTGCTACACTGTTTCAGGAGAAGTTTACCCTGTTTCCATTGATTCTTTAATAATATTTTAATATAATACTACTCTTAACATCAGTGGTGTCTGTTCTTTAAAGAAAAGATAGAAACAGTACCTATACTGGCAGAACCCTCAGGTTATTTTGAATAATGGACAGGGCATGCCAACCTTGACTGTACATACAAGAAGGGACTCAGTAAATGGAGGTCTTTATTACTCATGTGAGGCACAGCATGAGTCTGCAGTTGTTTCTGCTCACTCAGTGGTTTGAGTAGGGATTTGAAGGACCTGCTTGATTGTAAAAAGGTTCTGAGAATTTTCTGCAGAGAACTTTTCAGTTTAGCTTTGCATTAAAAGTTGAAGTTTGACTGAAGTACTGCAGAATCAAGTATTTGTATTATAATGTGTTTTGACTTCATAAAAATTGAGATCATCTTCTTGGGTGATGACCAGGTATTATAGATAGCTGAAATATATCACCGAGACTTCCCTTAAAGAAGCTACACTCCTTTTTGAGTTGATTTTTCCTTCTCAGTAGTCATTTTGATTTAATATGCCACAGTGCAGAATTAATGCAGGATAGCTTCCTGCCAACTTCCCTGTATCAACTTCATCCAAGTTGTATTTGAAATTTGGTGATCTTGCTGTATATTCAAAATATTAGAATATTTTCCCTAGCACCTGTTGTTCTAACACGTAGTGTGAATGTGGATAATGGTGGTAGTATCCAGTGCAGAATTAAATGCAGGATAGCTTCCTGCCAACTTCCCTGTGTCAACTTCATCCAAGTTGTATTTGAAATTTGGTGATCTTGCTGTATATTCAAAATATTAGAATATTTTCCCTAGCACCAGTTGTTCTTACATGTAGTGTGAATGTGGATAATGGTGGTGGTATCCAGGAGTACAATGAGACTCACTAAAATAGAGTGTTGCTGAGTAACTCAGTGTGCACTGCTCTGTCTGTAGCTTGAAGAAAACCAGTGGTGCTAAAAGCTGGAAATTAAGGTTGCAGTTGTCTTATCAGCATTCCACATGGTAGGAGTAACTCACTGAAGAAAGCCTGCAAAAATATAAGGAGCTAAGATGAAAGGATAGTCAGCAAAGGGAGAAACGCTATTTCTGAAATGGTCTAGGAAGAAGAGAGGAGATATGTGGTTTGGAGATACACCCCAAAACACTTTTTCAAACCTTTGCTCCGTCTGTATTACTTGAAAGCTTTCTACTACTTTGCTCTTCATCACATAAGGTACACTGAAGGTGTATGTGTTGCAGTACTCTGCTGTGATTTTAAGCTTAAGCTTTGATTCGTCCTCTAAACCATGGATCTGTCGCTAGTGTTTTGAACAAAATTACTGTCAGATGTTGCTCTTTTCAGACAAGCTCTAACTGCTACTTTCTTCACTTAATTTGTTGTAACTGTAACCACACTTCCTAAACTTCTTCTTGACTGTATTATTGCAGCATTTTGATTACCCAGTAAATTCAGCTGAAGTTTCAGACAGTACAAAAAACCCAAAGGACTGCCCATTTGTTGGCCAAAAAGGTACTGGTTCTTCAATGCAGATTCATCTGTTTCCCTTTGCAGTTCAATGTGATGACATTGCACACTTGGAGTCTCTAGTGAAGCTCGATAGAAAATATTAGCATTCTTCAGTCTAGAAACTTGAACTCTGTCTAAACGTGAAGGTTTTAGGGATCTCAGTGGTTTAATTGCAGAAACATCTTCTGCAGAAAGTAAATACTTTTTTTATCAAAAATCTTAGTTGAAGCATAATTTTTCGGGGGAACTTTGATGCAGCCTTAATGCCAAGATTCAAGAGAATGGAAATTCAAAGATTTTGTATTAATTTCTTCCATTAGCCCATCAGAGCTTGGAAATTGCTGGCTTAGACCTAGTAGTCACTAATGCACCCTCAGGGCAGAAGAGCTGCTCTGTCATCAGGCAGTGCTTTTAATTCAGTAGTACTGCACAGGGAGAGTTAGACTGAAAGCAGGACAGATTGACTCCTTGGAGTTTGATGCATAAAAGTTTCTGCATTTAGATTGCTTTGTGTGCTGGGGGGGATTGGTACTAAACATCCTCAGTCACCATCTGTGAAGTACAGGGGTGTATTGGTTCAGCAGTGGTTGAAACTATCACGTTATTTATAAAAGTAGATGCTGGCTTTTATTTCAATTTTCACTGCTTTTTGACAAATCTCTAGTTAATCACATGGAGAAATTGTGTATGAGGAAGAAAGGCATTTGCTAATAAAAATAAGGCCTTGATATAGCCCCTTTCAGCGTAAAGATCTTTTTCTATTATTGTCAACAGTGCACAGTGAAAAATCAGTCTCTACCTCTTTGCATAAAAAAAATACATAGACTGGGAGTGATAGCATAGGATTGTCCAGTTTGCTTGTTCTTTTGGGGGCTTTTCAGGTTCACATAAAATGTAATTTTGCTTTATGATCTAATTCTTTTTCTATATCCCTAGAAAAGGGTGTGATGACTTTATCTAGTGCTCTGCTTTCTTTTTTCTTTACCAAAAAAAAAAGTGCCAAATACACATAGTCTATTCAAACAAAATTCAGCAATTTTATTCATCTATTAGTGGGAGATATCCATCAGTCTTATACTTTCTTCCTTTCTAATTTTCAGATGTATATCACCAACACAGTAAAAGCCAGAGGAACAAGGCTTGCAAAACCTGTTCTGTGCTTGGGCTTAATGTGCTTGGCTTTCCTTACTGGAATCAACAGAGTAGCAGAATATCGAAATCACTGGTCAGATGTAATAGCAGGATTTATAATTGGAATATCTATAGCAGTATTTTTGGTAAGTGTGTATCTGTGTCACATATGGTTGAAAAAAATCAGTGTGTAACTTTGTATCTCTTAAAATACTGGTAGTCTTGACTTTTAAGACAACTAAGTGATAAAAGAGATGTCTCTAATTATTGTTTTTAATTAATTATCCGTTTCCTTAGTTATATTTACATACACTCAGATATGTGAAGTCAAGAAAGGACTGATCAAATGATCTCTTTTGACTTCCTTATGAACCAGATTGTAGCATTTCAACCAATAGTTTTTTGCATCAAGCCCCACTTGAAGCAAGTGTATATCCTTCAGACTAGCATCTAGTTATGATTTCATATATAAAGTATTAAATTCAGTGTAGTGATACCTACACTGATCAAAGAATAAGTAGCATTTCTTTTCCAGCTTTAAAGTAACTATTGAATTTCTTTCATGCTAATTCAGGTTTACACTGAAATTTTATGTTATTCTGGATCAAAAAAATCATTGTTTAGCCTTTTTCTGTTCTGGAACTGTGTTCCAAAACCAGATTGTTAGTCACAGTTCACAATGACTAGTGTCTATGTCAGAAATCTGCCACTGATCTATTAATCACCTTCACTGATAACTTCAGTGCAAGAATATGGCACGGAATAGTCACTGCTGTTTACTGCGTGCAAGTTTGTCTGCCTGGCAGCTTGTAATAGTACTAAATATACCTTTGAATTTTTTCCCCATGAAAACATTTTTGAGCTTGATTCTTGAATCTCAAGATTCTTGGATCTGAAAACTTGGCTCAGGTGAGAACTCTCACAGGGATGGCTGAGGTGGGTGTTTTCACTCCTCTGAGAAATGTGAGGGCAGCTTTACGTCTCCCTTAAAATATACCTGCTCGCACTTCCAAACATTCCCTTCCACACAAGGTGTCTAGGACTTGTATTTGGTTGTTCATTTTTAAGAATTTTTTCCATTCTGTTTGTGCCCCTAAAGTCACAAAGGAAGGCAGAATAGAAATCGGTCCCAGCTTTTTTTTCTTATATTTTGTGATCTATATTGCATAAACTCCTTTGAGTTGCATGACATCAAATTTAGTTGTGTTTTGAAGAAAATACAATGGGCAAACATTGCTGCTCAGCCGAGTGTCTTAATTAGTAGAAACACTAACAAACTGGTATATATCACATTACTAAATCCCTGTGTGAGAGTCACTGCTGCCCTGAGCAGGTTTAGAGTTTAGTTCAAACTTGGGGGTGGTCCTTGCCTTGTTCTCCCTTTCTCACTCTCCATTTGAGAAAGTCTTTGCTGGTCAAAACTTAGATGGTACTGGCCCTTCATAGGAATTTAAGGTTATTGCCATATTCTGCTGTACATGCTCTGGACATCTATTCATGACATTGCTAATAATTGGTATACTATTATTCAGATCTGGTAATGGATTTGCTTTTAGATATGAGGGGGTTTTGGTTCTCAGATGATGCATGTAACAACAAATTGGTTGAAAATCTTTTGTCTCAAAATATTAATTAAGGATTTTCTGTAAAACCTCTGTAAAACTTCACTTTTCTGTGTTTCAACTGTAAGCTGTGACTAAAGCTGGTGTCAGTTCTGCCTAATTATGGATGTCAGGATCAAAGCGCAAAAAAATGAGTTGTTCCTTAGCTATTCTGTTTATCTTCTAAACCCTTCTAGGTTGTTTGTGTGGTAAATAACTTCAGAGGACGTCAGCCAGAACATGAACATTCTCATATGGATAATCTGGCCCAGATGCCCATGATCAGCATACCCCGAGTAGAAAGCCCTTTAGAAAAGGTAATGTCTGACTTTTTAAAAAACAATTAAATAAAATGTAGCTTTCCTGGAAGGATGATCCCAAACTATCTTGACAAGAGTGCCAAGGTAATCAGATTTAAAGTAGAGTGGCACATGGCAGTCAAGGAGAAATAAGGGAAGAATTAATCCAGAGACAATCCTTGGGAGACTTCATGTCACCTCCAAGAACAATTGCTACATATCAGTCCAATTTACTGCTGTAGCCACTGCTAAGTCCATGGAGTCAGGCTGAGTAGGTCTGAGGCCCACTTCCCCTGTGTTCTTCAAGTAATTTTAACGCTTTGGCTGAGAGTCCGTAGAGCTTGAAGTGCTTAGGAAGAAAATCTAACCCTGAGCCCAAGGGTTTATGCAATTCAGGTACGACTGGCATTATTCTATTTCTTCAGGGTATGTCCTCAGGCTAGTGTAGAGCATGGGATGCAGTCCCTTCTGGATCAGCTGTGGGACTTTTATCATCAGGCATGTGCTAGCCCCAGGACAGGGTACCCACTTGAAAATGCTGGGAATCTGACACCTGCGCTAGCAGGGCAAACAGCTTAACCTGATAGTAATAGAGAGTAACATGGGTCATATAGTAACTGCACAAAAGCCATGATCTCTTGCCAAAGCAAATGGGATTTTGGACTAGGACAGGCTACTGATAGTCTCCTGGGTATGCCAAGACTGTTTGCATGAGTAAGTATCGCGATGTGTTTAAAATTTATTTTAGTTTCCTGTAATAAAAAATTATGGTTTTTGAAGATGATGTTATACTATGTAAGTGTTAGGTAAGATTATGTCTAAACAATTTTATGAGCAAGCAAGCACTGAAATAGACAGTATAACCAAATAAAGAAAACATTTTAGGCATTTTTACCATGGAGAAAGTTTGAACTACTAATGTGAAGTTTGAAAGCAGTCCTACTTTTTCTAATGACTCTATTTGTCATTATTTCTTAAAATCTCCTGTGTTATGCCCATGTTTGAAGATAGTAAACAATTCTAAACTGGATAGGGCACCAAAAGTATGTTTCTATGGCATTCTTTTAAATCCAAATTACTCCTGACATTATTTTCATATTAAGCATAAGAAGAAATGCTTTTAACCACTTCCCAGTTTGTCTTAGTCACTTGGAAGTGGTGGAAGTTGTCCTTCAGTAAGCAGTGCTGCTAGCCCTGGGTTTGTTATTCCTTTCCTTGAAGGGAAAGAAAGATTTCTTTTCAGAATGATCTAACATGCCTTTTTGAACCAAATGTGTCTAAGCTACTTCTCCTGATATGTTGTCATAAGGAGGTCAGAGTCTCATTTGCTTGAGCAAGCATTTAGATGATGAATGTGTATCTTCAAAATAATCCATTCAGTAAACTTTCTGTAAAATGTCAAAACAAAACAAGATGTCAGTTGGCCTAGGACATACCACATTAATAAGAACATGTCTTATTTACATGCTAGGCTCTCCTGCAGTAGAAGCCATTTTGGCAGTTCAAAAGCCATCATAGGTAATAAATGTACATTCTCTGGCTGTTGAAATTTTTAATTTATTTCTGGGGATAAAGACCTCATGTTAACATAGCGTTTCTACCTGATTTGACGCCCTCTTGCTCATGACGAACAATGTTCTTTTCCTGAAGCTTGGCCTAGGCAAGATTGAGATGTTGTGGGGAAAGCTATAGGAGAGTGTGCAAGGGTGGTGGCAGGCATGATGTTTGCTCTGCTTGAGGATGACCTCTACCATTTGTGAATTGCCTAGGACTCTATTATATGAATGAGCTTCTTTCCTTCTGAACCCATATTCCTATGGCAGTAGAGGGTAGCTGTTTGCTGTCATGGAACTTCTCTCTAGATGATGAAATTGGGGACTATCCACAGGGTGTTTACATGTGGTGAGATCTCAGTGTATGGGTTCATCTTTGTCTATGTTGCAAAGCCTTTCTCCTTTCCAGACAGAGAAGATGAGATGGGAGGATGATAACATGGAGACTTTGCTATTTGTTGGGAAATGCTTTCTTCTGTTTCCACTCTCAGAAAGTTTAAATTTGAATTAGCAAATAATTGATGAAGAAGGTACTTACATGTGAGTGCTTTAGGTGTTGAGTTTTTGTGGATTTTTTTTTTTAATGTTTAGTCTAAAGTTTTAGATAGAAGCCAGACCCTGTTAAAAAAAAGGCACTAAGAATAATACTTACATGGAACTAAGGTCTAAATTGAACCATCTCAATTAACTACCATCACTACAAGAATGATTAACTTAGTCTTTACTTTTTAACTCCCTTCTTATTTTACATCCTTTGTTCTCCTCTGGAGAGAGAGGGGTGCTAAATAATGTGTGTGCTACTTGCCTTTGCCTGCTTTAGCCACGTGCAAGTTACTTTTCACTACATTTCAGTTAGGGCTGTTCTAGTTTCCTATTCTGAATGCACATACATTTACATTTGGCTTATTTTAAATCTGTTTTTCCTTGTTCTTAGACTGCAAGCTCCTGTGCCAGTATTAAAGACAGTTTACTGTCAGAAATTAGCTACTAAGAGTAGCACAAATCCTGACTGACTGAAGTTATCATGGGCTAAGGCAGTGCTAGCATGAAGCAATGGAACTCTGTTATTGGTATTTAAAAATAATAACTATATGGGTATCTGGGAGTGAGCTGTCTTAAAGAATTATTTAATTAGAAATGACTACCAGATGGGACCTCACTTATTGCAATTTTGTTATAAATTCACCCGTAAATGATTAAGCACGTGGTATATCACACAGACCTGGAAGCACCTTATTTTTGTGTTTCCAGATCTGCTACTTGCTATTCCAGTGCTTTTTCCTGCTGGACGACGAATGCTCTTGGCATGCTTGGCATGTTCTCTGCGCTGCCACTGTCTGAGTTTTGGTGGAGGTCAAGAGCTACATTTGAAGTGTACTTAAATAGGAATATGTGTACTTGTAATATTCTGAATTGAGCTGCTGCTGGTTAATGACAAGGGTAGATCACTGTTTGCATGACACTTCTGTTTAATTGTGGTATATGCAGATGATTAAGCTGTTCTGCATGGGTACCCACTTCTCACACACTCAAATGAGCCATAGTTGCAGTCTCCTTGAAGAACCCTTGCCAGAGCTGGCTCAGCAATGCAGACTTATTGCTTTCACCTTAACTACATTCATCCTCAAAATTAATGGAAAGAATGAAAGCCAAGAAACCTCATCACTCACTCCTCTGCTCCTTTTTCTCTCCTGTCTCTGACCTTCTTCATCTCTTACAAGACAATTCGTGTTTCAGTTGGCTGGCACTCTCTTACAGAGAGGAGGCTCTCTTCCTACCACAGTCAAGGTTAGGGAGTCCTGTTCTTTTGCAAGAGTTACTGGGAAATAGCAGTATTCTGAGTGGTACCTAGAAGAGTTTAAATTTCAGCTTCATACATTGCAGTCATAAACTATTTTTTCTGTTTCAGGGGAGACTGACATTATTTCATGCTAAAGTCACCTGAAACTGGCCAGGGCTTATACAGGGCTCATACACATCTTGTAGTAGCTGCTGACTCTCCTAGCTTTTTTATTTTTTTTTAAATAAGCATTCTAGCTTTGAAAAAATCAAATACAAAGGGGGATATGGAGCATTTTAGTACTAATTGAAGCAGTAGATGGAATACTGAGGCAAGAGATTTTAGAAGGAAGTGTTGGGTTAGGAGAGGCACTGTGGTTCATCTCCTGTGGGATGAGATTATTACCGTGTCTGATCATCAGTGCTTTCTGTAGTGGTTCAATATTACTTATTTGCACAGTGGGTTCTTTGCAGTGCTGTCTTTGACAGCTAAGCTGCATTTATCCCCAAAGTCTCTGCTTGGCATTCCTTCATAGTGCTACTTGTGTCCCCAGAGTCACCGATCCTTGTTACAATGAGGTTTCTTATACTCCACCCATAGGACTGACTCTCCAGCATGACTGTGAACTAGAAACAGATAGTTTAGGGTGTTTCCCCCCACTTTTGACGTTTTAATGGTGATAAGTATTTGGAATTCCTCTCATAATATGTGACATTCTTGTTGCCTATCATACCAATTGCTAGTGACTATTAGGGTTAATTTTCTCAAAAAACTCTTTGAGTTTGACACTGTAATTCTTGTCCTATTGTGTATGTGCCAAAGGTAATGGTGGTGATAAAACGTTTTAACAATAGTAAGTATAGGTATTACAATGGATTCTGATAGTATTTTAAGACTGGGGAAGAGTTCCCCTTCTATTTTTAAGGTATAAAGTTTTTTCTACTTACTCCATCTTGATTATTTACAAGACATAGAACAGCTGCTTCACAGTGTCAGAAAAGGGTATTTTTAATTTTAATTCTCAGTGTTACTGCTTTTTCCTTGGTCTTAAGCATTTTGGTACTAAGAAGTCTTTCATTGCTATGTGCACTTGTGTGCACACAGCATGGCCTAGGGCATCCAGTCTGATCCCTGGGGCTCTCCAGGGAGACTGATCACCTGTCACTGAATTCACAGGCTAAAAACAAAACACGAAGATGTTTTAGCTTATCATACTGTGGGCAAATGGGGGAGAAGTTTTGTGTATATTCCCATTGCTTCAAAATATTTTAGTTGAGAAGTATCCAAAAACTGTTGTGCTTGATGTCCAAAAGTGTACACAGGTCTCCGTACAGTGTTTTAGTACATGTATGTGTATCTCCAGGATGGCTTGACTAGAGTCCATGTGCTCACATTAGCTTATAGGCAGGTTTTCAGATTTCTGTGGTCATAATGGTTCCCTTGATAACACAGTATGTTAAAGGAGATATAATACAACATTGTTTCACACACAGAAACACATACCCAGGAGAGGCAGCTCATAGAAGACCATAAGCAATTTTGTTTCAATGTCAAGCATTTGCACTTGCACTTAGGTCCTACTCTAGTGCTTAAATTTACTTCTGGGGGATTGTACAAGAATGCAAACTGTGATCACCACATCTAATATTCAGATAAAATAATGCTTAAACATAGGAAATGGAACAATATATTCATTGTGACCTCCTCAAATATATGTGTTGTAGGTGTTACAGAATCAAGGTATTAGTAACAATCAAGAAGATCCTTTGCAATGAAACTCCCTCAAAGCATGCATCATTAGGTTCTTCTCTTGGATATCAGGAATGGACCGTTTTGAACATCTTCATATAAGTCAATAAACGTATGTGTGCAAGAGCACACATAAGTGTGTGTGGAATTGAAGCAAAGGCAGTGTGGCAGCAGTGTTCCATGCAGGTCTGCAATGTTTTAAGTGGGGAATTTCACTTGAACTCATTCTTTTCTCTAAAAATGAGATTCATCCAGTAAAAGCATAAAATATATTTGTTGACCCAGAGAACTGTATGATAACATTATTATTGCTGTATGATAAATTATCATTTGCCTCAACTACTACAGTAGTATTTTTCTGTTTCTTTTAACAAACTACTGTGTGAAGGACTACAAACCATTTTTCGAATTCCTGTTTTCAAAAAGGGAAAAGTCTTTTTTGGGATGACTATTTTTTAATATTTCTAACTGTATTCATGAGAGCAGAACAAAAAAATTTCAGGTAAAAAATATTTCATATATGTAATGAAAACGGCAAACCACAAAAAAGTCGTTATGGCTTTTTTTCAATGCTTTAATGTTATAGAATTGCTTATAAACAGAAATTAATTAAAATCTTAACAGAAGATATATAGGTATGGATCATTTCCCCCCAGAAACCTGCACTCAAGGCTTAGCCTTTAGCTTTCATTTTTCTGTTAGTGGTGTGAGAGCGCAGTTACGAAGCATGCTTTGTTCATGGAGTGCTGACACCAAGCTGATACTGTCAATTTAGAATGAACAATACAAAAGCTGGCGTGCCTGTCTGTGAAACTGCTGTTGTTGAGCAGACCCTCAGCATATTCTAATTCTTTTGATTACTGTAGGGAAAATAATTTCCCATGGAGTTGGAGAAGCTGAGGTCTTGTGCATGGTTTTTTGCTTGTCTCCTGCATCTGCGTGAATCTGCTGACAGTGGTTAGTATCTCACACTGAACTTTGTCACAGTAAATCTAGCAGAAGTAAAGAGCATAGTAAGAGAGTTGAAATGCACTTATTCAAGAGG
The DNA here is from genome assembly GCF_947461875.1 of Haliaeetus albicilla. Classification (NCBI taxonomy): domain Eukaryota; kingdom Metazoa; phylum Chordata; class Aves; order Accipitriformes; family Accipitridae; genus Haliaeetus; species Haliaeetus albicilla. Next base: position 21,456,261 of record NC_091490.1, on the reverse strand, counting down.
GATGCTGTTCGTTTATTTTTTTTCCCGTAAAGAGTCTCAGCAAACTTATTTGTACTTTTGCCTGAGACGATAACATAGGAAAATGCATGAATACCCAGACAGTTGCATGAATCTGTATCAGTGATTCTTGCCATCAGCAAGTGATTAATTTTGACCTAGTTATGCATCACCCTGCTGAGTGCATTGGAAATGAATTGACGAGCCTTCACTAGGGTCCAAATCAATAGGTCTGCAATCAGTAGCTTAGCAGTTCTCTCTGAGGGTTTATTGAGGAAGGGGGATTTTCTTCTGTGGTGTTATATCCCATGCTCTGCATGTCCTTCCAAGGATGGTGACCTGCTCATTTTGGAAGTATAGCTGGCAGGAGTGTGAACCACATTCTCCTTTCCTAAGTAATAGTTACCCAGTCCTGAATTAATGCCACATGAAAGAGCATTTGGTTCTCTGCGTCACAGACAAATGTGTGTCGCTTAAAGAAAGGGATAGCATGTAGCAGGACTTCAAAGAATTGATTAGATTAAATAACAAGGAATTTTTTTTCCTCCAATTCCTCATTTTTAAACCATCTTACTTATCAACAAAGTGAATAGTTTTAGACTGATGCTAGTTTAATTTGACAGGATAATTTTCAGGTCTAAATAAGGAAAAATAAAGTAAATACTGTGAAGAAAATGTCATATTAGCCACACAGCAGCTACAGAGTCATTGAGGTTGCCCAATGTATCGTCTTTCCTGTACTGAAAGCAGAAAATGGCCAGCCAACTAAAATGCTTTGAAATGTTAATGTTTTGTTTTCTAATTAGGAATCTAATTTTACTTTGATTCTGCAGAATTGAAATCTGGAAACAATGATATTTTCCAATATTGTTTACTGAAAACATCTTCACAGAAAGGTGCACGCTGATTCATTTTTTTTTCTAATGCTTCTTAAAAAATCTGCTGGCTATGGTTTAATCATTGTTATTTATTTAAAATATATTCATTTTATTTGGAGAAGAATGTACGTAGATGCTTACTATTTGGTGGTGTTCTCTTATGAAAGCTGTCATAAAATACAGCAAGAACATTGCTAGAGCTAAGATGCATATTATAGGGCAGGGGAAAGAGAGCTCCTCCTCCTGGACACTGTACAGTTATGGCACAGTGAGAGAGGGAGCAAAGCTGCCAGCCTTGTTTGGGGAGGGGGGGAACAAGAGGTAGCTCTCGTGTGCTTCTACTCAGGGTACTTCTAAATTCCTTTCTGTAATGTGAAAATCAAAGATGCCTGCCCCCCCCCCCCCAAACTGAGAGACAAATATCCAGACAGTTTAAAGAACTGACAAGTCCAAACTTGTGTGGTGGCCACTGTTTCTCTCCAGCACTTTCTATGGTGAGTGGTAAGGGATTTTCTGAAGGACTTGGAACAACTTCCCCTAGCAAAAAAAGGGACATCTATCTATCCCACTCTCCATGAGTTATCTACATCCCCCCCTCTCCTCTTCAGCTTACACCTCTTCTCTTCTGACTTTGGTCAGCTCCAGGAGGGGAGGTGATGAGAGAAATCTGTAGTGCTTTGCATGGTATTATTTCCCTCTGTGCATTTTTGTGCTGGGGAACAAACGTGGTTTAGCATCAAGATTCCCTTTATTAATTTTATACATTGCATGTTTTATAAAAAATGGTGGCAGTCTAAGGTACTGTGTGCCTAAAGGGAACATACAGTTCCTTTGGATCCTGCACATCACGGTGCAGTTAAGTCTTCAACTAACAAACATTTGCAGAGGCACTTGCTTAGGTTAGAGCATGAAAAAATAGCAAAGCTCTTTGGGATGCTGTAGTTTTACTGTGTAGAGTCACACATAGTATATTCACATTCTAATACACATCTTCATCTTCGTAAGAATCGTCCTGTTGAAGGAAAGTGGAGAATAACATTTGAAATGGAGAGGACACTGTAGTGATTCTGAAAAAGAAATTTTGAATGAGTTCTCAATTGCTGAATGCAATTTTGTTGTAGCATTTCGCTACTTGATTCTATGCCACCGAGCTCATGGGGAGCAATTAATCTTTAAAAAAATGCAACATTAAAATTGTATTAACACTGAAATAGAATATTATAATCTGTCAGAAACTGTCATTTTAATTTCTAGGAATTTTGCTTTAAATTATGAATAAGATAGCAATAAAAGTACAGCTAACTCAGTTATTCACATTGTTACTTAATTTTGAAAAGCCCATCTAAAACTAAAATATTGTAGAACCATCGCACCTAATTACTTTGTTCAGCATACTTACATATCCAGTCTTTCAGCGATTAACAAAGAGTTGCTATGGGAGTGAGTGAGAACGCTGCAGTGAAAACCAGTTTCATTTACATCATCCTGCAATAGTCTCCAAGCATAAGGCTGTCCCTAAAGTACCAGAGGCAAAAATTTTCACAGTGGTGACTGATGTCTGTCTGTGTGGTTTCTGGGTTTTTATCTGTTTGTTTTTCCTTTAACTCGTAGAACCACATCACGGCCTTTGCAGAAGTCACATGATGTTGACGCTGATGTATATTCACTCCATTGGACTTCATCTCTTTTCACAGCCCACACACGATAATTGCAGTGTATCAAAAATAAGAAATTTTTAGAAGTCTTATTTCTGACTTGATTTTTACATCTTTAAAATTATACCAACATTTTGAAGAATTCTTAAATATTAGAATGTCACTTTACTTTCTAGCAAAAATAGTAACTGTTTACTTTTTGATGGAATGGGACAAACTGAGCACTAATTACATTTATCTGACAATACCCTCTATTTTGGCTTCTCATTGTTTTTAATGGTTCATGTACCTATTCCAACAGTACTTCATATTTTGATTTTACTTTGATTTTTAAAGTCTACATTTTTAATTCAGCATGAACTTGTTTCCATTTGAGGCAATTTCAGTGTATAAAAAATAGACAAATATTATGTTCTGTATGAAAATGCTTTTTGCACATTGTATTACGCTGTATTCCATGTAAGATATCATTCAAACAGTATGTTATATGTAAGAATGGTGCTTCTGCTTTTGAAGAGAAAAAAAAATGCCAATTTTTACTGTAATAAGTATTGTATAATAATTAAAAGTTTATTTATTTGGGTATTTTCCTGACATAATTGTAGTTGAATTGTTGTTTTGTAGTTCTTGAATGTCTTGGATGATATATATGTATCTAGGTTAAGAGAAATGAAAATAATATAGAAAGTTTGATCATTGATATATTCTTTATTACTAATGATACCCCATGAAAGGTTAAGGGCTCCATTCTTAGCTCAGCATGTCTGATGGGAAGCCGTATTACTCATAAGTCGTTTAAACAAATTGTTCAAGGAAGGCTGCATCTTCTCGTATTTGTTGTACACCCTGATATTATGCTGGGAGAATGGGTGCTAAGATAAGAAGAGGGTCACTGGCTTAGTGAGAAAAATGCATATGAGTTTCTACTTTCCATTTTCATGTTGGAGCACTCATGGAAAAAACAAAATGGCTTCATTAATTTTCTTCAGCCTAAAGGACCAGAACAGGCAGACTTTCTCTCTACAAATCTTTCTATCTCTGTTTGTGTTTCAGGGCCATATTATTGCAAAAAAATCCTCGGTCAGTCTGTGCAGTGTTGATGAATTGATTTTTCTTCAACATCAGGCAATGTTATATCTCTGTTATTGCTGTGAATAGTCAAATTGAGACTCCTCTTCAAAAGACAGCCTCACTGACGATTCATAGTGAAGTTGTCCTACAAAAACTGAGCACTAAATGGATCTGAATATTGTAGATGCTGAAGATGCGCTTAACATCTGCCAGAAAGTTTTCCTCTGGCAACAGCTGATACCACACTAGCACTATAGACACATTGAGAATAGTAATGTTCAGTACAGGCTGTTGAACAGTCTAGGCCTTAAATTTTCCATAATTCAGTGTATTTCCTGTGCATTAATGATTGTTAGAAGATGTTTGAAACATAAGGCTGTAGAACCAGGTATATATTTTCTGTGATGAATTTTAATGCATTCACACATAGTCATCCAGGTAACACCTACTTTTTACTTTTTATTTTAACCTCTGCTTTCTCTAAAATACAGCTACTGAACTAGCGCTTGGCAAATGGGGCAAGGCCAAGTCACTTTAGAGTGCAGTATCTCCCAAAGTCATTGTGCTAAGCTGAGAATTAGAGAATAAAGGAATACATCAATGGGGACAAAAATCCTAGAATAGAGCCCTTAGCTACAACAATGTTACTTAGGTGATTGAAAATCCACCTTTATTAGACTATCAACTGTGTTTACGAATTGTAGTAGGTTAAAGTTTGTATCACCATGTTAGGCACACTTACCCTTCTCTTAGTCTACCTATGTAGGGTCCAAGGTACTAATGATATCTCTGTGTGCAGATTTAAATGAAATCTTCACTCATTTTTGCATGGTAGCAAACCTGCATTTTTATATCTGATTTATAAGATTACCAAGAGATTCTTTTATGTTAAAAGAGATGACTCTTTTTCAGTGTACTGTATATCATCAGCTTGTAACTGGTCTCTTTCTCTCTCAGGATCTTTCCCAGTCAAATATTTGGGTTAAATTTATCATATCTCCATGAACCAGCAGTGAGAAAACAAAAAGAGAGACGCTCTGCTGTATAATGTATTTTTAAATAAAATAATTTTTCATTCATCTGTAGTGTATTTTTTTTAGATATCTGCTGTAGATATATTTTGGTCGATAGTGTGCATATAATGAAATGATGATTTTAAGTCAGCTGCATTTGATGATATATTTTCACAATTAACCAGGAATCCCCACAGTTAACTACCTTCCCTTAGATGTGGTTCTGGTGAAATTGAAAAGCAGGAAAGGAAGAGCTGTGTTGCAGAAGAGTCCACAGCCTGTTGGTAAAGGAATGTCCCCAGGATGTGGACCAGCTAAGCTCCAGACCCTACTTTGACTGATTTTTCAGAAGTGGCAAGAATTTACCTCTCCCACACCTGTACCTCTCCACTGCTCTGGAACTTGGGCCTTCGCTTTTCCATTGTGGACCCGAAAATGCTTTCAGTAGGAACAGTTTGCCAAAACAAAAGTAAGTTGGCATTTTCTGACTAAAATAGCTTTTTGGTGGTTGCTTTTAAAAAAAATGCCAGTGAGGAGCCTATGACAAACAAGCATCATCCCTCATTCAGGGAATATTCTGGTACAGAGTGGTTCCTAATAAAAACACTGTTGTTGAAGCATTTCAGTGCTTTTGAATGCAGCTGGTTTTCTGATCCTTGTGGACCTTTTCTATGTGTCCTTCAGTGACACAGCTCCATTCTATTTATAAATGAGATGTTTAAGAAGCATCTCTAATGCTATATGCTGCTGTGTTTCTAAAAATGGAATTCATAAGGCATGTGGGTACACCAGCTGGGCTCATATCCATACCATTTTAGATTCCCTTATATGTATTCTGCGGTTTGTTCATAATCATGAACTACATAAGACATACAGTGATAGCATCTGGGCTCACATCTCTCAGCTTTTAAAAATTGTTCATTTTAACAATATGTATTAAAAGAGGATAATGTTGGTATTTTTCAGTTACAATTTTCTTTGCTGTTCTTGCCTTCTAATTTTGTTGCTGTTCAAGATCACAGTGAGTGTGACAGTCCATTTGCACATTGTTAGTAGGGAGCTTTTTATACTCTTCTGAGGTCTAATTTCAGTATTTCTGAGGCTTGCCATGCAGAAAGCAGAGTGCAGTACATTTTAGGAACAGATAACCTGAGTCTGTTTTGATCAAATACATCCCTGGCCATCTGCGTAGCCTTGGCCTTGGGGACACTCAGGAGCATTTGCAGGTGGAAGGGCAAGCAGACCTCCAGACCTTTCAGCCTTGCAGCACCTCCCTCCAAGCACACCAAGAACATTTTCACCAGGCTCTGCCTCCGACAACTGACTCGACCCCAACACACCAGATTTCCCTGCTGTACATCAGCACTTTTCATCTCCCCTTGACGTGCGGAAAACAGACTCCACAATCAGTGAGATTGTAAAGTAGGTATGTTCATTCAGCGCTGGGCGGCACAGGGGGTAGTCCCACCAAAGTCGTGCGTGCCTGATTTGGCAGTTCACTTTAAATTTATACAGTCAAGTGTTACATATACACAGAGTTTCGCGATACGCCTATACATAGGCATTACCTATCCCCGCTTCATATTAAAATTAGCCCTAGGAAGTCATTTCCATAGTCTCCTCTCAACTGCGCTTGCGCAGTGCCTCCTTATGGTGGTCGTCTGGTGTTCGTGAAGATGAAGGCTGTATGTCTTCTTCACGGTGAACTCTTAACCTTCTGTCCCTGCGCAGACTCAGTTGTCCCTTGGCATTTGTCCAAATCACAAGGTCGGTCTTGGCTGGTTCTTGGAGCCACTGCTGCTTCTTATCAGGGACTATCTCCTGTCCCAGCCAGCCTCAACAATGCAAGCGTTAAACATCACTTCTCATCCCCTTGGGCCATGTCTACCTCTATTGAAACTTCTTTAACTTCATTATAAGCTAGATAATTATTAAACAATTCTTATCCACATTCATATATCTACTATATCAGCTAAGGTTTCTTTGGTTCCCCGTCTCACCCTCACGTACCTTTAAGAAACTGGACAGATCAAGAAAGATACCATGCCCTCACCCTGAAGTGTACTACAAGCACGACTGCAGCTGGGACTCTCACTTGGACAAGTGGAAAGCCAAATGAATGGGGACCTATCATGGCTTCAGCTTTTGGCCTTCTCCTCCACTTTCTAGGCCTTTTGGTTTTCAGGGACTTCCACAAAGGAAAGTGAAGGAAAGTTTCACAGTCTCTCTGCCCACTTGAACCTCTGCTGCATGCCTAGGGTTGAGCAAGATTTGCTCTTGCTGTTGGCCACCAGCGGCTTTCCACTAAAACGCAGTGTTGCCTTTTTGTCATCCTCTATTGTGTGAGAATGGCTGAAAAAGCTCCTTAGGGTTTCCAGGTTTGACCTGATGTTCTGGGAAGGGGAAACTGTGAACACTCCAGAAATAACCCTGTCAGGCTGGGAATTGGAAGGCCTAGTGTGACTGTGTGATAAGCCTGGTTGTTTCCTCAGCACTCACTGAATTGCCATGGCAACGTATGACTCTAATAGGTTTGCTTTTGATACTAAACTGCCTATATTTGCCTCATTGTGAAGGCCTAGTCCACTTCCAACACAGAGCATTAGGTACTTGGTTCCCTGCACAATACTGGAGCTTGTCTCTCTGTAAAGAATCCTAGGAAGTGCAGCATATCCTGTATGAAACCTGTCCCCAGTGTCTGATGAACACTATCCTAGACAAGTTGGTGGTAAGATAGCTGTCATTAAGGCTAGCTTCAAAGATGCTTTGCTCCCACTTACCTAAAAGGATATCATGATCCAGGCATGTTCAATGATCACTCTAGCTGGAAGCAATATAACTGGCTAGTGCCCAGGCTCTGACTACTTTTTTTCTGAAGATGATGGTGACATCCAGTTCTCTGCCTATCATGTCCTTGAACTCAATTTCTTCCGTTCCAGTTGTCAGGCCTTGATACTACATTCTGCTGTAAGATGTGATATTCATGAGGCATAATGGGAGAGTGGCTGTGTTCATTGGCAAACCATTTTAGATACCCTTACATGTCTTCTGCTCTTGGTCTGTTATCACTAGCTGTGTAAAACATTTGGAAGTAAGCTAATCTAATTGAATTAGGACAGTTTAATTCTGAATAAAAGTATGCATCCAGAGGTTTTATATGATTCTAACTAATCTACATCAAATCTCTAGCTAATTCAGATAAACCATCCTGCTCAGTTGTCTCCTGTGTGGACAAGTCCTAAGCCTTTTTTTCCCAGAGGAGCTCTACTGTTGTAATACCTTCCCCTAGTGAATATAGCCAGAACAGTGTGTGGCAGCCAGCTTCCTGAAGTGATTACATCAGCAGAATAATAATCTCTAAATTATGCACCTGCTAGTGGCTTCATTAGTGGACTGCGTGCAGAGGACTGCTCTTATGCTCTGGAAGTGATTAAGAATGGGCACAATGGTAATCTCCAACTGTGAAATTACTGAATCCATCCTCTAAGATGGGGGCTTCAGTAGAAGCCCCAGTAAAGAGTTTTAGTCCCCAAACCAAATTCTTTGCACCAGTGTTCTCATCTGACAGCATTCAGATCTAAATAAATATATAAAAATAAGAAACCAAACCCTTTTTTCTGACAAATCTCTCCCTAAATAACAATGTTATACCTAAATACATATTCTCTGCAGCTACAGGGAACTTGTCGTCTTGCTGGCAATCTTTAATGTGGTTCTGAATGTGAGATGCTTGAGTGGTGAATTCTTAGGACTGCTCTGAAGTAGGCAAATAACCCTAAAAAAGAGACTAAACATGTCTACAGCTGTAGAAGAAAATCTAAAGAGCTACAAAACGAGATGGGGATGAATTTCAGAAGCAGGGAAAATGCCTTCTTACACTCGTTAGCAAATGTGCCTATTTGAGGTAGATTTGCTATATTTTTCTAACTTAAAATATCAATACTTTAGTGGATGGCATTTCTACATTTTTGGAATACTGCTGTAGAAGAGAAGTGCTGCTCTTAGTCTACTGTTTCTGCTAAGAAATCATCTGCTGTTTCATCCTCTTTTGCTGCTGTTGCTTAAGGAAGCAGCTACTATTCCTTTCCTAGTAACCTCTATTTATACAGTAGCAACTGACGACTTAAAGATATTCTATTCAAATATTCTAAAAATAAGTCTGATGTGATGAGAATGAAGTGCTTATTTAGGAAAACAAAAGAAAAGCCCCTTTAGCTCTCATTGAAGACAGGGGACTTGAAGCTAATCCTAGTAGGAAACAGCAGGATGAAACAAGACCTTTGCTTTTTGGCAGTACTTTGCATTGTTGTCAAGACAAGGTGATAGATCTTTTTTGAGAATTAATACCCTTTTTTTTTTCCTGAGCAATCAGAAAAAACATTTTAAGGATGTAGTCTTGGAGCAGTCTTGGAGTCTTCCAGAGAGAAACAGAGAATGTCCTTGGTTTTGTTTTATATTTATTTTATGAAGTCACACTCAAAGACAGTGAACACCAGTGCAGAAGACGGGGAATAGAAAGACTAAACAAACTGTATTTTCAGTGGAGGGTGAGAGATTTCCCACGCTGAGTCTTTTTAGGAAAGAAACCAAGTGAGGAGAGACTTGATGTCAGCTGATTATGTGACAGAATTCTATGATACTGGGTCTCCTATGAGAATGTTGCCTGCTTATAATGTATATGTTTCAGTAAATTACCATTTTGCTTAGAAGAACAGATAATCACGAGATGTCTGATCTTTAGTTCTTTGTCAGATTAAGAGAAGTCAGTACTCCTGTGACATTGGACACTATGCTGCTGCTTTTTATTTCGTGCCTGCTGACCTGCCTTCCTTGCGTATTTAAGGTAAAAGGCTGTATTCTGCATTTTTTAATTAATAAAATGGATTTTTTTCTTCAGGAATCTGATGATCTGCATGTAGAGGTTAAGAAAATCTCTCTCATGGATATAATTTCTTTTGAAAATTGGGATTGTAAACTCACTTCTACCTGTATACTGCTATAAACCTGAAACTAAGAGCTGCCCATAGTTGAGGGGAAGAGTCACCACTACAGACTCAGTGGAAGAGCCAGCTTCTACAAGTCTTGAGCACTGCAGTCAGAGATACCACAAGGTTTTGGTCACCTACAAGGCTCTTTATGATCTGCTTGATCTCAAGTGTGTGATTTGATTTTCAAATGTACCACTTACTTCACTATAGTTGTGGTTTTGATTGGAAGGAAGATTGCTGAGAAACATACATGTCAACACAAAAGAGAACAGTGCTAAAACTTTCCTCTTCATCCTCACTGGCCTTCAGTATACCTGCTCCTTTCATTATATGGCTCTGTGCTCTGTCTTCACTTTTTCACTCGGCTTCTGGCATTTGTCTTTCTCATTAGATGTTTCATATTGTTGTGTCACATTGTGTAATAACCAGCAAGTGTAGTTGGACTTAGGCCTTTGCCAACATAAAATGGATTTTCAGGTGCAGATAAGAATATGAAAGTAGAAAAATGTGGTGAGGTACCAATTATTTTAATGGGAATAGACAAACAGCAGAAAATGAGATTGTTTCAGAAAAAACAGAGAGGTAAGGAAAATCTGATAATAAACGTGAGTGAGATAATCTAACCTAAAGGCTTAAATCTGAATACAAGTGGGATTTCAAAGGATATAACATGCAGTGACTTTATAGACAGTGAATGAGAATTTCCTATACAGCTGGTAAAGCAAATAGATCATTGTCCTGGTTTCAGCTGGGATAGAGTTAACTGTCTTCCTAGTAGCTGGTACAGTGCTATATTTTGAGTTCAGTATGAGAAGAATGTTGATAACACTGATGGTTTCAGTTGTTGCTAAGTAGTGTTTAGTCTAAAGTCAAGGATTTTTCAGCTTCTCATGCCCAGCCAGCGAGAAAGCTGGAGGGGCACAAGAAGTTGGCACAGGACACAGCCAGGGCAGCTGACCCAAAGTGGCCAACAGGGTATTCCATACCATGGGACGTCCCATTTAGTATAGGAACTGGGAAGTGGGGGCGGGGAATTGCTGCTCAGGGACTAGCTGGGTGTCAGTCGGCAGGTGGTGAGCAATTGCACTGTGCATCATTTGTACATTCCAATCCTTTCATTATTGCTGTTGTCATTTTATTAGTGTTATCATTATCATTACTAGTTTCTTCTGTTCTGTTCTACTAAACCATTTTTATCTCAACCCATGAGTTTTACTTCTTTTCCTGATTTTCTCCCCCATCCTACTGGGTAGGGGGGGAGCGAGTGAGCGGCTGCGTGGTGCTTAGTTGCTGGCTGGGGTTAAACCACGACAATCATACTAGATTAATTCAAGACACTGCAGATCCTACAGATAGTGGTCTTACAGTCATGTTCACAGGCACAAATATGGCCTGAATTTGTGATGAGTCACAAACATAAAGGAAAGCAAAGACGTGCAGGGCTGTGTGTATCATGCTTTCTGCAATATAGCAGAAAAGAAAATTGGTCAAGAAAGGACTAGATACTGCTCTTGTCTATTCTGGTTTGTGTAACTCCAGGTGGGAGTTGGGGGACTTGTTCCAGATTTAAATACGAGACATAGCAGAGGGTGGGAGAGGTGGGTTTGTATCTTTTTATCATTTACAAATCAGACCATACGTTTGTTAATTCTTTCAAATACATGTAGTATTTGGGAACAGCACTTCAGATAACAACAAATGGCCTTTTCCCAAGCAAGCTTCTTGTGTGAAGCTACTCAAAGAAAATCACCAACAAAGACGTACAGGAGACAACAGGAAAATCCCAATCACCATCACTCCCCTTCAGCCACTTTGTGTCCTCCTGCTTTGAGAGGTCCCCTTTCTGAAACTCATACACCACCCTGATCAGGCTTTGAATTAGGTCTCAAATGTAGGCCACCCAATGCGAAAGCATCTCCTGCGCATCTCTCCTCTTGCCCCCACTCCAGCCTGTGCTCACAGTCCATTAGCAAAGCTTCAAACAAAGTTTTTGCATTAGCTGTGAGGATGACACAGGAGAGCTTCCCTGTCACTGCTGTTCTACAGCTAGAGCTGGTGCTACACAGCCATGCTGTCTCCTGCTAGGGTAAAAGGATACCAAATGTCTTTGGCAGGACAGCATACTATGGGAAACTGGGCCATGGTCTTAGCTGCTGATGAGTATTTGCACATTTGTATTGTTATGTTGGTATTGTTCTTCCTGACAAACTTAGTTGTGACAGGAAGCTGCAAGCTCCCGTAGATCAGTGGTTAGCCCTGGAACAAGGAAAGGCTCTTTCACCTGCCAGATGGAGACTGGAATTACCATGTGAATTTATCAGCTGTCTCCCAGAAGCTTTAAGACATCCTGGCATAGCCCTTTTCCAGGACAGTATGTTATCAGAATAGGCTTCCAGTTCGTCATTTCTTATTCCTTGAGTATGAGATAGGTGTGATTTCCATTCATTCTCTGTAACAGATGCTGTCTTTTTTTTATATGCCCATTTCTTATTCTTGATTACTTTCTGAACTTCTTCACTCTTCCATGTTGGTCTTTTATTGCTCTTATTACCAGATGGCATAAAGAGCTTTGCAGCATACATTGATCTAGCTTAAAAAATCTTCCATGTCCCTTCAGTGCCATTCCTCTCTGCTGAGTTTTACACTTCAGCAGTGTTTAAACATGTCATCTTCCTCATTGGTTGATGTTGGTTTGCAGTTTAGCATTTTGCTTAGAATATATCAAAGAAAAATAGATAGCTTTGCCTTGCACTTTTCAACACCTAGGCTCCCATTGCCTTGTGGCAGTGGTGGAATGATGACGTTCTGACAGTTTGTGCGTTATTGAATGTGAGCGCTCATTTCAGTGCAGAGGTACAAGCAGGGACAAATGTGAGACTTTCCAAAAGCAGGGAGAAACCTCCTGGTCCAGGCAGCGGTGTCCTTGTGGGTCTCATGGCACATTTAGTCATGAGACTGAGGAAACTCTGTCACATGCAGGTATGGTCCTTTTGGAGCCCTGCTCTTGTGTTCAGTGCTGTTACAATAACAGCTGTATTTTGCTATTTTGCCTATACACTTCTGTTTCTGTATCAGCAGGGTCAAAGCCAATGAAGTAATGCCAGAAACACACAGTCTCCCTGACACTTTTTCATTTTGTGTTGTCTACCTCTTCATGCAAACATGCAACATGCTTACATGTCAGTGCAAGTATCACCTCATCTGTTTTCACCTCCATCCTTCAGATATGGCTGACCATGTTTTTAACAAGAAAGCAACACAATATTGACTCTCTTCCCTCATCTTACTCTCTCCTTCTAGTAAATCTCTCTCCCCCACTACTGTTAGTCCCTTTGACTTTGGTTCTATTTTAACAAAGACCAATACACAACAGAAGTAGCACTGTTTATGACTGTATTTGTTTTCTTACTACATATCTGGTTACAAGTGTGATGTGATTTATATCTATTAGACTGTAGATTCTTTGCACTATGAATTGTCTGTAACTGGGTCTGCAAGGCACTTCATCCAATGGAGCTTTCATCCCAAATGGAATCTTTAAGTGTCATCCATAATCTTCTATAGACACTTTTATATATCTAGGAGACATTTGGGATCCCACTGCTGAGCACAGTTTCTGCAGACCTGGAACAGTGGACGTAGCACTGAGATGCTCCAGCTAGCCTGTGAACATGAAAGAAAAGGCCAGGTTATATGAGCATCTTTTATGCTGCTGAACTGTGCTACTGATGACTTAAAATTGAGATTACTTTGAAAGGGGGAAGACATGAAAACAAAAAGGAGAGAGAAAGAAATTTAGCAAAAGATTTTAAGAGCTATTTAGATATTAAGATTCTGAAGGGGAAAAGTTGCTCACTGAAGTAACTAAGCATATCAGATGAAAAACTACGGAAAAAATCTCCACCAAAAAGGGAGCTTTCTAAATATTTTATCGAAGATACCATGTAAACACAGAGAAATGCAAATAGATTTCTGCCTTTTTTTCTGGGACTAAGCCTTTTGCTGTGCCATCCTGTGCAGGAAATTGCAGTCTATGATCAGTGTTCAAAAGTATAAATTGACTATATTTACAGACCATATTTATGTAACAGGGATTTGTTTTCTGACCTGATGTTCCCTGAATGGATCACTTATCATGATCACTATGCACAGTCAAGTGGAGCTTTGATGAATATGGGTGTGCAGCCAGGACTTCTGATATCAGCTAGATAAAAAGCAGTTTAGGAGCTGGAGGTGATAGCTACTGAATCCATCATTCACCAATTACCTTATCACAACACCCATGCTCCTACAAAGAGAGATTATAACCAAATCCCTCAATTTATGACCTTAGCAATAGAAACTGCCACTGTTAGTAATAGCATTACAGTTTCTAATTACAGTAGTAGAGAAGCTTCTAGACAAACAAACAGGCAATTTAGATGCAGTTTGACTCTAGATATCAGAGTCCTGATGTTTCTCACTGCTCATTTATTTCTGGAGAGGTCTAGGAGAATGATTTGTCAGGCAGAGCCTGAGGGGACATGAGGAAAGTCATTCTACAGCTATGCGAGTGCTAACTCAGCATTTTGAGTAGTGACATAGGGCTCCATTTATCAGATAAGGTACTCTGCCTTACAGGACTCTGTAACTATTGAGAAGGTGCTATATGACACTCATCATCTATGAAAGCAATTGGTCATTGCGGTATCTAAAAGCAAAATCATGGTGAGAGACCTTTTACTCATCTAGTATAGTCACTTGCTCCCTACACCTGCCCAGCCCAAGGATATTTCTGAAGCACTTGGGAGACTCCAGAGAAGGGAAAGTTTGGTTTGAAGGAACTGACAGAGTTTAATTTTTTTTTTTTTCTGTAATAGTTGGGTTGTGCATCTTTCAGTACCTTACCTCAGAGTTAGCCTAATAACCAAAGCTTGGGGAGTGGAAGTGCAAGATCCTGCCAATGGAAGACCTTGGCTTGAGCTGGCAGATAAGTAAACCCTTGAGAATTAGTGGGAGACAGTAAAAATTACTGGAGACACATTGAATTTTCTTGAAACTTTAAAAAAATAATGTTTCTCCTTTCTCGATTTACTAGGTACTCCTGTGGCAAAGACTAAACATAGAGGAAACACTTAAAGCCATATTTCCTCAAAACAAAAATACCATTTAATAGTTATTTTCCTGCGTTCTTATTTCTTTCACCTGACACAATCCTAAAACAATTGAAAAACCCCTCAAATACATGCATGCTTATAAGATGCTTAAACAGAAGTATAAAAACAGCAGGTGATTTTGGCTTGTTGGATGTCGGCCAATGTGGTCACCGAAGTAATTAGAACACATTGCAGTTTGACTAGTTTTTCAGCCAAAACAGCCAATTTGATTCTAATGCATCAGTTGACTAGTTTTTCAGCCAAAACAGCCAATTTGATTCTAACGCATTAGTTTTGATAGAAGAGGGCCTGGTCCCTTGGCTGGTCTTCCCTGACTCTAATTAAAAACTGCTCATTGCCCTGGGGAATCCACTCCTCAGGAAACTGCTCTTTTCAGCGGCAAAGAAGCAGCTGTTAGAAGTGAGCATTGCTTTTGTTTCCATTTCTCTGTTCTCCTGGTCTTCATGTCTCAGCTAGTATCAAAGCAGCAGGATGTTTCAGACAACAGCAAAAATAAGATCTGAGCCCACCTTTCTCTTCCCCTATTCTTCAAAAATGGTATTGTAAAGGTCACCGTTGGTGCACGTATAAGTTTGTAGCTATGTCTTATTTCCTTTTCTAAATTGAGTTTAGTCAGTTGTAGTCTGAGATCTCAGCCATTTTCATGAGAAGATCTGTAGTACATTTTGTATTCTGGCTAACCTCCAAGTATATTCTGCCCGGCTTAGTTTACTCAGTGCCACCAACAGACTGATACAGTTTTCACTCCCTGTTCTTCAATTTGGTATATAGTGCTGCTGTGCACCACTAAAACAGCTAGTCCAAGGTAGTCACTGAGCAAAAATGGTAGTGGCTGAAGAGGCTGGCTGTCCTGGGGCCAGGCACTCAGTACCCAGTGACGCAGTGCTGGATGGTGCTCTGGGCTTACTAGCTTAGGGGATATTGTTACCGAGGTCCTTAGACAACTTTCACAGACTGTTTTTGAGCATGAAATTTGCCTCATGTTTACCCTGTTTGGAAACACTTCCATGAACCATGAAGCAGAACCCTGAGGAGAAATATTACAAAGAAAGCTCCATCTGTGGGCAAGGAGAGCCATAAATTAATTTGGAAAGGCAGCTAAGTAGTTTACTAGGTTTCATATTTGCATATTCTGTGCCTACTTAGCAGTGCCTTTCAGGGGCTGGTTGAAGTCTGTGGCAGAGATTGGCGGCTAAGATGTCTCACACCCTGGTATCTGTCTTACTATAGAAAATAGAATTAACTGAAGGATAGTGAAATAAATACATGAAATATATTATTGTAAAATATGAAAGCACAAGGTGAGAGATGGGGAGTACAGAGCTGGGAATATGGAAAGCGTGTTTTAAGCAGGACATTCAGTCTGGGAAGCACTGAATATAAGAATTAGTAGCCAGTGCTTTGAAAATCATTCTTCATAGAAGAATCACATTCTAATTTGTATTTAAAATGGAGTTGTTCTTTATTATTTTGTAAACTCAAAGAAGTTCTCTAAATGCTTATTGGAAGTTATGTTACTTCTAAAAGTGTATAATTTTATTTGATAGCTATTTTTATACTGATGGATCACTTTTTGATTACTGTAGTCTTGTATTTAGACCTGAACAGATGGTAGTAGAGCTATCTTAGAGCTAGCTTAGTAGAGCTACAGCTGATTTGGGCTTTTCCAAACTGTTGGTAGCAATTTTACTTTTCTGTGTCCTTAGGCCAAAGTTTTCAAATGCATTTTAACTTTCAAATGTTAGTGTTTTTTTCAAAGGTATTAACTGCCCACATCTACATAAATGTGCCTATGTCTGGATGAGTCAGTCTAATATTAGGCTGAACACTTGGGTTTGGGCTTAATGTACTGGCAGTTACGAGCTGATGCTGGAATCACCCTGCAAGGGTCAGCTTGAAAGTCTTAGTTTCTTGGCTCTATGCAGAGAAATATGATTGCGTAGGATGTTGAGCTGTGGTAATACATTACTGTGGGACAGACACAGCAAAGGTCTTCCAGACATGCTGTGGAGCTCAACTTGAGATTTTGGGTTTGTCTCAAGCTCTTGATGAGCTCTTTGGACACAGCCAGCAGGGACTGAAAGCAATGAGTGCCTGCCTCATCACTGACTTAGCGGAGGCAGGGGCGGCCCAAACAGTCTGTGCAGAACACAGCCTGGAAAGATTCCCAGGAATGAAAAGTATAACAGCAGAGATTGTACTTCATTCCAGCAGGGTGATGGAAAAGGCAGGCCATGAGTTCTCCCTTCTAGCATGCGCCCTGAGCACGGACATGACAAGAAGTGCTCACCCCCACAGAGTGGCCCTGCTTCTTCCTGCTGGGCATTCGTGCTGGCCGCAGTGCTGGTGCTGCCCGGCCAGCTCCTGTTAGGCCATGAAATAGTCTCTGCAGGAGGCAATTTCTTTGGGCCAAGAAAAGGTGCTTATAAACCATAGCTGAGGGATTTGCTAAAGAGTCTGTAAAAATCAAATGTCAAATGCTTTAGCTTGCAGTGGCAGTTCAGTGGATTAACTTTTGGGTGCCTTTGAAAAGCACAGTTGCGAATTATAAGTGGCAGATTCGTGGATTCTGAAGAGCCCTTTCTTGAAATCAGAGTTTGTGGATTTTTGAAATCTATTAAGCCCCATATTGGAATATTGCTTCTGAAGCAAAAAAATCTTCATTTTGCCTCTACTGTGTATTAAGAGATTTCCCATGCTTACAGGGCAGCAGGAAAGAGCTGTGCAAAGTTCAGGCTGGGAAACCTAGTTCTACAGCATACAGCATCATGCACTTAGCACGTCTTATTTAGTAATATTTCTGCCCTTACTTGTCATTTAATAAACCAGAAGGGAAACAGCACAAGGCTTAGTTTGCCAATGCCTCTGATGTTGAGTCGAAACTTCCAGTTTAGATGAGCATCTTCTGGAAGGAGGAGAGAAGAGAGAAGAAAAAGTTGAGAGAGCTGAATTGTTGTTTGGCATGTAGGCTGAGGGCTGGAGGTTTTGGTTTTTTGACATAGGTTATCTGTGGAAACCTGGGCAAGTCACTGGGAAGTGAAAGCCTGTGACTCATCATCCCACAGCTAGTGAGCAGGCATCTAAGAGAAATTACTGGAGGATGGATGGCCCTTCAGAGGATGGAGAGCCCTTTGGGCTTTAATTGCTCACACATTGCAGCATGGATGATCATTGGTGTTTTTCTTAGTGGTAAAATAAAGCAATGGCTCCTACATGCAAGGATGGTGATTTTCAGGGCCAGATTAGTAACTCTCATCACGCTGCTGAAAAGGTAATATTTAACCTGCTCTAGAGCATAAACTGGATTTTGACCATCCTGTTTCCCATGCATCCTGAGTGGTTGTTACATGCCATCATGATTCAGTTATGGAAAATGTTTTTCCATTATGTTTAAAATACGTACTTAAATGTAATTTGGTTAAATGAGGTCCCTACCGTTAGTTCTTGAGAACCGTGTTTTGGTCCAGGGCAAATTTATCAAGTTACAAACCATGGAAAAAAATGAATTTTAAATGAAAATGCTATCAGGCATTAACTGTGAAAACACCAATGGTTCTGCTGTAATAAATTTATCTTTGTGCCTGCAAGCAGTCTTCTAATGGAAAAAAAGTATTAAATTGTGTTTATGACATATTATGGCATTTCCATCATTCCATTGCAGAATAATACTCCCATGTTAGAGAAAAATCTCTGTGCTTGCATTTAAGCATGAGAATGTTTCTCTGATATTCAAGCTTTCATTTTAAAATGAAATTTTATAGCCCTCACCACAATTCATTCGTAGAGCATAGCAGGCTTTTATTAAAAATACTTTCTAATGTATTTCTGGTAATTTATGCTTCTTTGTCCAAACAATTGAACATTTTATTTAATTTAGAGAAGCCTACAATAATTAAACTTTAAAAAACCAAATCATGCAAAAGCTGAGTATCTTCTGTAATGCAATTAATAGAATGAAATTCCTTCTGAGATCAAGGGTAGATCCTATATCTCATTTTTGTCATTTTTTCAGGTAGCAAATTAAACTCTATAAACTTTATTAAAGTATTTTAACTACAGAGTTATTCTGGTTATCCTTTTTTGGTTTCTATGCAACCTACCCACTTTGCTGTAATATAATACCAATAATACACGATATTTTTATTTTATTTGGTAATGTGTACACATTTAAGATAATAGAAGAACAATTCTCCAGCACTCACTGATGATTCAGTGCAGTGCTCCAAAGTGTACTCGCAATTCAGTTCTCTCAAGGTCATCTGCAGCTGTTATAATGGTGCATTGTACATTTGCAGGCTGAGACCACTTGGAAATAAAAACAAGATTTAAAATACTTCTAAGTAGTAAATAAGCAAAGAATGATGTTCTTCAAGCTCTTTACTGCAGATGCTTTCTCCTTTCACAGGTTATTTCAGAACACCTCAGGGCCTACCTAGTAATTTATAGATAATAATACCCAATTAAACTATACAGTTTTCGTCCACACATCACTTCCTTGAAACAGTCTGGTGGGTGAGAAACCAAACAGAGCATTTGGAGGTTTTGTTTTTATTGACTCAGTGACAATAAATGCTCTCTGGTACCAAACTGCTGCCAGCTGAATAATTCTTCTTTTTTTTTTCTTTTTTTCCTTTTCCCCTTCAGGAATTAGAAAAAAAAATTGCTTTTTAAGGGGGCTAGGAGTAGAAAGAACCTTATGTGCGAGAAATGAGATGGTGAAATTATCCTTTACTCAATCATGCACATTGCACACTTTTTACAGCTATTTCCAACATATTACTGAGTATTTATTTTAATGGTTATTGCTGACACTTGTGAGTAACCACATCTAACTATGTCTGCCGTGCACCCTCTGTGCCCATGGGTGTTACAACAGACTTATCTCTTCTTCTATGAAGGTCATTTTGGGCTTCTGAGAGCTAACTTTTCCACCCTGGCAATTTCCCTTTGCCTTCCCTTCCCTCCTGCTGGGTTTGGAAGCAGCTGTGTGCCATGACTTGAGCTGTCACCGATCCAGTTGTCCCCTTGCCCTGCCACAGCAGTGCAAGGAGTGCCGTTCAAAGGACAGCCTCTGACTGCTCCTTGGGGCTTGGAGCAGTCCTGGCACCAGCACTTCTGAAGGAGGCCTTGTCGTTTCAGCAGGAATTATGGCCCCCACAGTGTTCATTAGGCATTTTATTGGGAAGATCTGAAATACTGTATTGCAGAAGTCACATTCTGTTGGGAAGAAGGATGGTTCAGAAAAGCCTCTGATGGAATTGCAAGTTGAGGTTCTCTCTTTTCATTTCTGAACTTGGAACTGGGCTCTTTATAGCTGCCACTCCCCTTTGTGTGCATTTCAGGACAAACGTCTTTGCTCTCTGAGGCTTTTCTCACTAGGGGCTTATTTTGATGTTTAGCACACTGCAAGGGGGTTGGCACTTTGCATATTTTCTAATAACTGCATTTCCTTTCAACAGATTAGAGAGTACTGTTGAAATATATTTTTTCCTCATGAGGAGCAGTATCTTCTATGTCCCTGATTTCTGATAGACGAATAGTCGAATACATCAGACATTTTATCCCGTGGCTCTGCACAATGCACTGGCTGACACTGGAACTTGGCCTGAGTGAAAGCAGAAAGTGCAGGACTGTGCTGAAGCAGGTTTCCAGCCACTGGAAAACCCCAGTGTTGAAGCCAGGTGTTCAGCAGCACTGTGTTCAGTTTCACAGCTGTAATATCACTGTGGTGTTACTTGTCTTTTGATGTGCATGCCTTGCTCAACAAATGAGACTGTAGAAAAAAAAGTCATCCTCATTAGGGTGTTTGGGTTTTTACTTCAAGGAAACAGAAGCAAAACATTTCATCGAGAAAACTGAATGTATCTTTATCAAAGAAAAGGAATAATATTGAGAGAAACAAATAGTATGTGTTGAGTAGTAATAATTTTGAAAAATACACATTCTCTTCCAAAGGAAGCCTGAATCTAGTTTGTTGTGGCAACAAGTAAAAGAGGCTGTGGTGAAAGTAAGCAAGTGAAGAAAGGAGAAGCTCCAGCTCCTCAGGAGCTGTTACCATGTGTACAAAGGATTTTTTTCTGTGAGACAAGCTTGAAACTGATGACTTTTAAAATTAACTCCAGACATCTATTACTATAAGGTTTTGCTGAAGCTAAGAGCTTAGTAAGATTCAGAAAAACAAATTGGATATATAGATGATGGAAATGTTCATGATTATTGTAGATAGGATTTCAAGCTATTTACAATATAATTAAACCATTAGGCTAAGGAAGCAATCTTAGTCCTGAAGACAGGACTTCTCCTATAGGATTGTTATTTCATATTTGCTCCTACCCAACCCCTTGTGAAAAATCCGGTGCTGATACCCACCAGAGACCACATACTGGACTAAATGGATCTCAGGTCAAGTCTACACTTACAAATCCTCTCTCAGATATTTTATATCTGTAAATTGGCTACAAATGACTTAATAAAAATGTTTAGTATTTACAGTTTGAGCTGTTCAGATTGGAAGTGAGCAAATCAGTAATGTGGCATCATTTCCACTTTCTGCCTGGCTAAATATGCGAACACTTCATAAAGACAGACCCTTGGTTTGAGTTGTTTTATTGAAGTGGTTTTGGTTAGTAGTAAAATACAAGGTGAAGTCTCATTGTAATGGGGCAATAATGTTGCAAGTTTGACAAACATGATTTGTGTAGCTAGCAAATAGTGTGTAGATCATAAGCAGCTAAGGAAAATAACATAAATCATAGCAGGGCATAATGGAAGGAGTGGCTGTTGGAGTCATTCCCATGGTGTTTTGGTACCCTTCCCCTTGACTTTAGTAACCGTTAAAGTAGACAAGATACAGTTGCTCTACATGTAGCAATAAGGCATGCAAATGCCCCTTTGGATTTCTGTTTAAGAAATAATTCAAGTATTCATTTACTAAGTAATAATAGGAAAATATTAATTTAGATATGACAGGTCAGGAGTGAACCTGTAAAGAAGTCTGATGTGGGCATCGTCTGATCTTTCTGTAGTATCACATTCCACATTAGTTTGATCTATTCGTCCTTTGCATATGTTGGAAAACCTACCTACTTTTATCTCTAGCCACTGGGATATGCAAGTTGGGAGTGGGATGCAGGCTTGAGATAGACTTCTTTGAATTACTTTGAACTTTTTGTTTTGTTTTGTTTAGCATTGCTACTTCTTCAGATTTGTTTCTTTGCCAGATAAAATGCCTTCTACTATTAAAAACTATGGAAAACTTTTTCTTTTTTTTTTTTTTTTTCAATAGGAGTGTGAACAGTATTGAATATTAAAGAAATTACAATACAGTGAAAAGACATTATTTGTTGCAGTGCTAAGCACGGAGAGACAATAAATGATTCTATAGATTACAAGAATGTGAATAATTGAAAAGAAATGTATCAAGACTGTGGTACGGTTAGTGAAAGTGTGGTTTCAGTGCTAGAGGTGTTTAGCAGTTGCTAGAAATCAGCCATAATCTTAATATTCTTTGCAGTGTTTAAGTTGTATAACATTTACACTTGCTCCAAAAGAAGATGTGTGCTGTGGAAAGAGACTGAATCAATTTTTCTATTGATCTGCAGTTTACACAGGGGTTTTGACTGCCCCAGGATTTGATGCTTTTCCAATAATTCATAAACGAAAAGTAATAAACTGCAGTAAATCTGATTAATCCCAAAATTAGTTTTAGGAGGATCAGTAGTATTTCAATAAAATAAATACACTGTTATCTCTTCCACTGGGGTTTTCAATTGGAAAGACACAGCTATCTGAATACACTATGTGTGAACTCAGCAGATCTGACTCTGTAACATTGGAGGCTTATTGTATAACAAATAGTTTGCCACAAGACCCAAGAGGATGATGTTTTGGGGCAAACTATTGAATTCCTGGGGGTTATCATTTTGATGTGGTTAATTACATGTACAGTTGTAAGCTTAAGGAATTCTGTTCCTTTCGGCAAAGATTCATCAATGCATGAAATTGTACAAAACGCCCTGGATTTTCATACATGAGATTTCCTTAGTTACTTACTGCATTTCAAAAAACCTTCCTCACTTGTATTTCCCTTTGTAATTGTCTTTGCTATAGGAAAAGTAGTGTGTTCAAAGGCAGTCATTTAATTTTGATAACATCAGAGCTGTAATATTTTTGTTTTCTTAGGATGAGATGTGTCTGTTTCTGTTAGGTTTTCGATGAAGTACATTCCCATAATAAAATGCCATGGGCTGCAGAATCCTTGATGTTAAGATGTTGCTCTGATTAAGAGATAGGCAGCCAGCAAATTAGAAATGCTGATCCTCAGATGCCGAGCTGGAACTTTGTTTAGTCACTAGTAATAAATATAAAAGTCATACCAAAATATCTTCCTCACTCATAGATAAATATTATGTGTCATGCCTGTCTCTTTTGCAGCAATCCCTCCTGTTCTCTGCAAAAATGACCAGCAGCCAAAATGTGGCACAGTGGCAGCGAGCAGTAGAGTGGTCCATGAATTATTATGTCAGTTATGTAAGGAGGAAGGACATAAAATAATGCATATATCAAATGCTTTGCATAGACAGCAGTAGCTGCAGCTTACCTGGGCCAATCTGTTTAATATTAATTTTTCTCACAGCATATTTCATAACGGATACTGTAGTCTATGTGGCTTCTCTAAAGCCCGACTCAGCTGTGGAATCTCTCTCAATGGGGTGTGCAGGCCAATATCAGTGTATTTTTCAGATTCTTTTGCAAGTGATCTCATTGCTACCAGACCCACAGGTGGTGCCTGGGGTCATGCCAGGTGGGAGCTGCAGCTCCAGGCCTCCCCTAGCACTGCCCGGCCTGTAGCACAAGGTGTTCCCATATGGAGACCTGAGGCAGGTCTGTAAGAACAGACTTTAAAATGCCAAACTACTGGCCACCAGCCACCCCCAGCCCTCTGGGCAACACGCGTGGATCTTGTGCAGGGCTGCACCAATTACAGAGCGTTGCAGTGTCAATCAATCACACCTGCACAGCCACATGGGCAGGAGATCACCAAGGTGTGAGGGCCCTAATGGCTGGGCCAAGACGTCTGTTTAAATGGACTGGTGTCCTCCTCCAAGTGGGAGCACTGCAGCATGGAAAGCTGTAACCCGGAGGACTGGGGCAATGAATGGCTGTGCTGGCAAGGACGGATGATGGGCTGTGTGAATTTTGTTGCCGTAATAATCCCTGTGAGTATAAATGAGCTGTTGATCATAGCAATTACATAAACATTGATTAATTATTTTCATAGTGTTTTTCAGCTATTTTTTATATTTTATAACTGAGTTTTAACAGTGATAACAATGTGAACAAATCAGTAGTATTCTGAACAAAATCTAATTTAATAAGGGATCTATTTTACAGTTTACTTTTAACCCTTAACTGCTTGATTTACTTTCTAGTTAGGAAATCCTTCAAGTACTCAGAGAGCAAGTACTGTAAATTTCGAGACAAGAGGAAAAAAAGAAAGGAAACCTCATCATCCACATAAATAATGAAGTTGAACCCCTGATTTAAATTCAAAGCTCAATTCAGCCTTTACTATAGCGCTGCAGCTGGCACCTCGTAACATAAACCCTTAAGTGGCCTGTTGAATTTATCCTCAATGTCCACAAATGAAGTTATAAACTTTCTTTAGAGCTCCACTTCTGCTTCAATGCCTGCCCATGATTTTAGATCTTCTGCAGACTTCACAATAGCCCTGTGTTTCCCTGGCTGCGCAGAAAGTTGATAGC
Source organism: Haliaeetus albicilla (assembly GCF_947461875.1). Taxonomy (NCBI): domain Eukaryota; kingdom Metazoa; phylum Chordata; class Aves; order Accipitriformes; family Accipitridae; genus Haliaeetus; species Haliaeetus albicilla. Next base: position 21,431,739 of record NC_091490.1, on the reverse strand, counting down.
AAACTTGCAAACATTCTGCAGCTGTGCAAACAGCACAGTGCATTTTCAATATTCTGCTTTAAACATGCACATGGATAATTGAACTTCAAAGCAACAGCTCTGCTAATTCTTTTATGAAGATGCAAATTACTAGTGTGACTTCTTACCAGATTGGGAGTTTAATGGAACAATCAGTCTGATCTAAATCCGCCCTGAGGCATGAGCACAGTTGGAGGTATTTCTGTGAGTCTAATCCATACTTTACACACTGACAGGGTGCAAAACTAATAGTAGCCTGGAGTTAGCAAAGTTTTCATGTTCAAATCCCAGTAGTCGAGTTACCTTCCCTTATAACCTACATTATTTCAGGAACAAGGGCCCTGATTCTGGTATTATTTGCAGGGGTCAAGCACAAAGATAAAAGTTTAACCAAGAAAAAAATTCAATGTCTTCTCAAAGATTCAGTATGGAAAGATGGAGTATTTGTTAAATTCAGCATCTTCTCTTTCAGCAAAACCATGCTCAATGGTTATTAAAATATGTGGCGTATTTGGCTCCAGTATACATATTTCCTGGTATATTTTTTTAAATGAGCCTTAACTTGATAAATGCTTGGCATCTTCTCCTCTGACCACTACCATTGTACAGCCAGCTTTTAAATGAAAGGCTGAAAATTACATTAGGTGCCTCAAAGGCAGCCAAAGCAATTTGCCATCTCGCCTTCCAGTTCAGAAAAACAGATATGAAAGTTTAACTTCTAGCTATTAGGAAGTCCAACTCTAATTAATTCAATATAGAAAATTAAGGCCCAAGAGGAATAAATGGCTTTGGTCGTGCCTTCACGCTTTTGCCTATCTCCACACATGCACCTAAAATGAGCTGAAATAACACAATCTTTTTTTTTAAAAAAGCAAGATATTGTGAACACTTGAAAATAAGTGCAGATTTCAACTTTGAAATGCAATTTGAATTTCCATGGAAGGCCACATAAGAACTTATGGCCTATATTTCCTAGTAGCTGGTAATTGCGATACAAGAAGAGAATCTTTTTTTCAGTAAATGCTAAGGTTCTGTGGGCTGAAATTTTGCACCTTTTAAGGTCTCTCCGTCTGAAATGCACATGTGTGTGTAGAAGGAACTGTCTAGCTGTTCCTTAGTCCTAAACATGGCTGCATTTTTTATGTGTTTTGACAAGTTGCCAGCTTCTCAAAGGGAACACAAACAGGACGGCAAAGGGTAAAATGTGGAATGAGAATTCTTTTTCATGGGGTGGACATAGCAACAGCGGTACTCCTGGCAGCTCATTAGTTCATACCTTACTTGCACTAATGCTGGGGCAGTAACAGGTTGTCCTGTATAATACCATTGTCCCCCTTGAAAGCCAGCCAGATTTTACCAAGGAGAAGAAATCTCTCCTCCCTGCGCAGTGCCAGGTCTCTGCATCACAGCCAGAGTGCCACTGAACTGGCACAGAAAGCAGTGGTTGGACATGGAGCCTGTAGCATTTACTTACTCATTTGTTATCTATTTTTTCTTTTCTCCTCTCCACTCTTCGATCAGAGGCTCTCTTTTTTTTTTTTTATTCTACCATTTTGCTCCATTTCCCAATCTTTTTTCTCTACTGAGTTATTTCCTCTAGGTCTTTTTTCCTGTTCATTTTTTCACACCACGAAAAGCAATTTTGTGAGCTAGAGAGAGGGAAGTTGGAAGGTGGCGATTCCCTGTGCTCTCCCTGGGAGCTGGCACAGGGGCAGGAGTATGGTTGAGTGTCCCACTGCAAACACGCATGCTCTCACCCCCTTCCAGGAGTTTAGCGTGCCACCAAATTATCCTCTTAATAGAAAGGAAATGCTAAAAGCCAGTGCAGCTATATGCAAGCATCCCTGAAAGACGTGACCTGCTGGCACTTCTTTAAATCTGGCATTTAAAATTGCTCAGACAGATGGAACAAAAGTATGTAATAAAATGTGACATTTTATTTTATCATCTGTATTTGTTAAGTGAATTCTTCTGATCATTCCCACTGCCAGTAGAACTGAATGCGAATCAGATTCTGACAATTTGCAGTGTATAAAAACCAACTCCAGGGGTCAGACAGAAGAAGAATAAGTAATAATTAATTACAGGATACACATTCATCCACAGAATCTGGCTACAGTGGGTGACAGCTCAAAACAGAAAAACAGAAAAAAATGACACGATTCCAAAAAGTCATTTACAGACTAATTCTCAGTACCAATTGTCTACTTTGTGGTCTTCCTTATATATATTTCTGTGTATCAAGGTTTTATTAGAAATTCAGAACAAAAATATATATTTGTTTTCCTCACTGTCTTCCAAGTTAGCCCCTCTTGTTTGCTTTGGTATATAAACAGAGCACCTTCTCTCTGTCCTCTTCAAAGCACAGCTCCATTTGATACACACTGTCTCTCCCTCTTAGTGTTTCACTCCCCACTGCCCTGGACACACTCCCAGAGCCTCTGCACAGCACAGGTATAGCTGGCAGCTCTCATAGACCGCAGCAGATAGCCACACTGATTTAACTTCCAATTTTTTATTCAAGAGAAGCTAACCTTGAGGGTCAGCACTCCCCACTTAGCATTGCTAACGAAAGGAAGAGGTGGAAAATTGGCATAAGCACAGAGCGAGCCCTGATGCTTGGAAAGATTGCCCCCCAACCCTCCTTTTCCAATTTGGTCAGGGACTTCATCAGCAATTATATCACTTAATGTTCATTTAGTGCTAAATTGTGAATATTAAGCAGTAAATGATTGAACTTTTAATTAGCAATTAAATTAAAAGCAGTCTTCTCACTGCAAGAGAAATGTCATTGAGAACAAACTTTATAACTGACAGTATTTTGCAAACAGCTTCACTGCATTGTATAGGTGACACTTTTCTGGGGCCTAGCCATGAGTTTGCGATGACTACTTGCTCCTACTCAAACACGAATAGTTTGCATCCCTAGGGCATACCAAAAATACATGTGCAGAGGTAAGTATTAATTCCACTGTAGCAGCAAGTAGAAGTCCTAATTTCAGCGCAGAAACTGCTGTGTTAGGTGCTTTATCAACAAAATTGAAACACACCCTGGCCTTGAAAGCTGACCATCTAAGGAATTACAATATTTACATAGATGCTTACACAAAATAACTGGAAAAAATAACCATGCTACTTCTAAAATTTGTTGCCACTGTTTATTTATGGCACCAATTTACTCACCAAAGAAGCCAAATTAGCCAAGAAAGTACTGCCACCTGTTACTAAGGTACAGAAACGAGCTGGAAGCTAGGGATACAAGGGATGAGTTTGTCCAAAGATCTTCCCTTGAGGATCTCACTAACAGAGGGATTTATAGTCTAGGATGCTTGCTTGGACGTGGCTGTTCCACTGATGAGAGCAGACGGTGACTGCAAACCCAGCTGCTTGCAGGTGGGGAATGGGGCACAGGACCTGCTGATCCCACCAGATTTCAGACTCCTTAAAGCCCAGCCCCTCACTCCCCGAAGTGTGGCATCCCTCTTCCACGTAAACACAGTAGACATACCCTGGCTGCCACTCGTGGCTTAAAAATATGTGGCTGAATGTAAGAAAGTGAAGCCTGTTTGCATCCCTCCACTCCTGGATCGATGCTGACCTCTTGCTGCTGCCAGCATCGATGCTGCAAGGGAAACTCCGCAGCACTGTCGTTGCTCTTAGTAGCAGCGTTATCTCTTTCAGGCTTCCTGAAGGCTGACTGTATACATCATATGTACAACATCTCATTTTTAAGGAACTTGTCACTTAGGGTAACCTATGTTGTTTGATGGTGCTGAGGAGTGAAGGGAGTGACTGAATGAAGACAGCATGGGCAGCGCATCGGCTAGTTGAACAAGCAGCAAGTTTCCTGTAGATAGCACTCTCACTGCTGAATTGGTTTGGTTTGACCACTGACTCTCATGTCATTCCTTTCCAAGTAGTCTAAAACTATGCACTTATTTGGCAGGTATTTTTTTTCTATATCAGAACTTTTAAGTGAACAATGAGGAGTATTTTCAGGAAGGCAGTTTCAAGTGGGGACGTTTTCAGCAGGTACATCAAACACTGGATCAGAAGAAGAGCTTCCATCAGGGGACAGTTGGATAAAAGTGTCGAATCATTGCCACTTGGGTTTTTGGTTGCACTTCTGAACAATACACAGGCCAAGAATTATTTGCAAAGATTACTCAGCAACACATTTCAAATAATGAATATTTCAAGTAAATCATTATGGGCCATACTTGAATAGGAAAAGAGACAAAATAGTTGATAAATTATTCATGCAGCTTTAGCACTAATGTAATAAATATTACATGGTGTCAGAGGGAAATGAAGGATATTGAAATTAAGAAAGAAATTAACTGTGAAGGAAAAGCACCTGAAAATTGGAGAAGGTGAATACACAGATTTGAGATATGTGAATAATAATGAAGAGAGAAAATAAAAAGGGAGAAAATAAAAAGGATGACAACTATGAATCACCTGGAGAGGCAAAGTACTCTTCCTCTTTAGTTCTTTCTCTATAGAGAATATATAAACTTCTCAAACTTCCTTCAGCTCTGTTTAAAAACAAAACAAAGAAGACAAAAGAAGACCCCCTAGAGTTAGCCAGGTGGGAACATACCTAGATCTGCCTAAAGGGAATTACATGATCAGAAGTACTGATTTACAAAAGGGCTGTAACTTTTGGAGAGAAATACCATTTTGAATATCAAATAATGTGTTACTTTTATTTTGCAAAGTGACTTTTCTCACCAGCTTTATATTGGACAATAGGATTGTATATTTTTAAGGACAGAATCCATAAGGCTTCTATTGTGCTTTGGTTAGGCACATTTAGCAGCATTAGCTGCTGTGCCATTAAGCATTTCTGAGTGGTCAGTCAAATCTGCTCTGACATACTGCCTCAAGTAACATCATCATTAATTCCTTGTTTGCTGTTTTGCTCAGCTGTAGTGTGTACAGATTCTCACTAGTCTTATCAGTTGACTCTTCATTTTAACACTTGAAAAATAATTTTTTTAATCTTGTGTGAGAGGGCATTTACCTTTTTCTTACCTCCCAAATCCTTTCATATTTACCTTCCTTTTCAACAGTAAGTAGAAAATGGGAGAGAAGAGAGGAAACAGGTTAAAAAAAGCTAACACATTCCAAACAGATTTTGAAAAAACTAATTTTTCTAGAAGTAGAAATGGAGACATATTACACATTTTTTTCCCATTGATAATGGACTTGGGCTTCTTTTAACCTCAGGAGTAACATATTAAAATGAAATTATTTACATTCGTCATTTCCATAAATGTCTTATTTACAAAATCTGTCATGGGCACACTAGTCTCTTCCTCATTGGACATTTACCAGCCTTGGCATATCAATCCATCTTTTGCACATCTGCTCAGAAAATGTAATTAGTTATACCCATATGCTGCAGAACTACATGATAAAACTTAAGAAACGGAAAAGGCCAAGAGGCTTGACAGCCTTTCTCCCTCCTACTATGTATATTGTCAAAGACTTAGAACAGTGAGAAGCTTCTCTTGCCCTCTGCCACAGGGTGGGGATATCACTGTGTCCTAAGCAACTTCATGAGATTAGGTAAAAGCAATTTATAGTTCATTCTAATATTTTTGGTTCTATTCACTTGAGAACAATCATTTATACTGTAAACTTCTTTCCCTGGTCATTAACATGCTTATGAACTTGTCCTTGCAAAGAAATTATAAGACAGACAGGGATCCTCATCAGAAGTTTTGTGACATGGGAGACCCAGATAAGGTCTTGCTTCGGAAAATGACACTCATATGTAGAAAATACAGAAACTCTAAGCTTGTTGACCAGCTTTATGACAGCTGTGCTCAGCTTTGCTGGCAAGTGGCAAAGGAGAGAGGGACTACAGTCCAAAACCGAGCTATGCCTCAGCAACAAAAAGTTGGTTCAACAGCATCTTCCTGCCACTTTGGTTTGTGGGTAGAGCTGTTCCACACTCACAAACGTTCAGCCTCTGCATTCAGTGGCCATGTCTCTGCAAAAGGGCTGACCAGAGGGCTGGTGTAACTCCCTTGGACTTTACCCAGCCACAGGATCCTTTAAAATTTGCTTTTTTCACTAAGCAACGTTAATTACCTTGCATTTATATTAGGCCCTTCTTTCTCATGACACCATAACTCAAGGCTATAGATAGAGCTGTTATAACTATGATTTATCCATTAATCCCAGCTTCTTCAAAGTTAGCCCCAAAGGATGAAATATGCTCCAGATATACTACAGGTCCATCTCCATGGCAAGGGGTTGGCAGCTGTTCTCAAAATCTGCTGAAATGAAACATTAGTTTAGTTTTTTCCTGGATGGTACATTACCAGCCTTAGTTGGTGGCATGTTTAAAACCCAAGATTACAATTCAATTCACAAGAGATTTGAGCTTTCATCAGGACCTCACCATCACGGTGTGGAGCAGAACCCACCGGCCACTTGTTAAATGATATGGTACAAAACAAATTCTGAAAATGCTGAATTCTGTCAACTCTGTTTTCTTGTTTTGTACTGAAATCGAAAACTATCTGAACTAATTCATGGTGATTCAGCATTACAGAAACACCATTTTAAGTTCATCTCTGACACACCACATTTAGTTGTTGTGTATGTTGTTTAATGGCTGTACATTTTTCTTAAAAAAAAACAAAACAAAACCAACTTTCAAATTATTAGCATTCTTTTACTTCAGTAGGGGGTCCAAAATCAAAGCCGCTGTACCTCCATCCTCCCACTTTTCTTCTAGGGTTAATCTGGAAAAAGGAAAAGCTCTCCTAATTATAGAGATTTAGCTTTCTTTATAAACTGGCTATTTTAAGATCTGTTTACAAGATCACAATGTGAAACATCATTCAAAAACAGTGTGAATTGATTACATCCTTCTGAAGAACATGTACCAGTAGAATATGCATTTGTAGCTGTTACACTGCCCTATAATTAAGGCTTTATTGCTTCCCTTCTAAACACATGTTGCTGCTGCCCACGAACAGCTGAGATACTTAAGATGAGACAATGGAAAATGCCCGCCTCCCCCCCACCCCCAAAACAACAACAAGAACAAATTACCCCCCAACCTTCTAGAAACAAACAGCAGAAACACTGTGGTCACTACCAGATATAAGAGTAAAGTCCGATACTGATTATATTTTTCTGCTCCAGTTTCTTCTTAGTGAGCAAATTTTCCCCAAATACTATTAATAATTTGAATATTGGTTAATTGGGAGACTTTGTATTAGAACAGCTGAACACAGTCTTTGGTCTTTTCATTCATTTCCATGGATTCTGGATCACAGCATAATGATGGGGTGGTCCGCAATCAAATCGGCAATATTCAAGTATCCCAGAATGAATGAACAGACCAAAAAACAAGAGGCACCATATAAATACATTTGCATGGTTAGAATTACTCAGGGAACTCAATTCTGATCTGAACTGATCTCAGATTTTTGAAAAACTAAAATTAATACTGAAATGTTCCTTGCACTGAGCAGCTCTCCACACACGAGTGAGCTGTACATCAGCTGCCAGCTTTATGGGCACACGGCCGTACCATGTGACACTGTGCTGGCCATTTTGTGGAATTATATGTATTCCTACATCCTTGCTATAAAATAGCTGTACCACAAATAATGAATTAGAACAATCTAACATCTGGATCTGTGTTACTGGAGAGGGACTCCCAAGGAAAATCTTCACAGTACTTTTGATAAATGAGATGACATATTATAAAGCAGATATGAAATAATATTGTTTTCCATAAAGGTCATCTGTAAGACAAATGCTTCTAAGGGCGGATGAACATATATAGCAATAACACTGATCACCTTTGTCAAGTTGCAGACAATGACTTTCTGAGCAGTGAAGCCAGAATACCTATAGCAGCCCTTACAAACTTCAGATTCAACACACATTCGGTGTAGGTAGCAAGCCATATAAAGTAGGAACAGGAACATTTTGAGTTAAGCGTTAAAAACTAAGCTAGATATAATTTAAATCATGAAAGCAAATATCCTTCTAATTGTATCCAAAGTATTTTTTTCCTTCTGTACTATTTTTTGATCTTCTATATTCTGAAATCAATGTATAGACTGTAACCCAAGTGACAGGTGACAGTTATCTTTGTACTGCTCCCAGAATCTGAGGATTGAGACAAAGTACGGTAGCTCCTTTTGCTCTTCAGCATCTCTCAGCACTGGGGCAGCACTGTGGCCAGGAAAACTGCCGTTACTTTTCCCTGGCTCCCAGCTCTCTGTGCCCTGCTCTTCACCAGCTCCTCTGTCAGGGGACTGTGTACCCTGTCCTAACGTGGCTGTAAAAGTCCTTCTTAAAGCTGGGTGAGGTGCTCAGCGGGTGAGGAGGAATCAGTGTGGGACCTGTGGGAAGTGGCTTTGCAGCTCTTATGGAAAAAAAACCTAAAAAAAATAAGGAATATTTTCTGTTGTCATCTCTGCATTTTAGACAGATAGGGCATGGCTTTTTTTTTACCTTGGTTAAAAGAAGCTGGCTAAGACTTGCTGGTTTGACCCCATACTGCCTTTCTGTATTAGATATTCTAGATAGGGCTGATGCTGGTCTGTACTGAGAGTCTCTCTGCTTCAGCAAAAAACCTCAGAAATGAAGAAAAGGCTAATTAGAAAAACAAGGTTCTAGGTTCGGTCTTCAGCAGAAGTGTATTTCTTCATTTGCTGTACCCATATGTGACAAAATGAGGCACAACTGTTTTTGTATAGTATTTTTAAATTCTTTTAACAATAGTGCACAATCATCATCACAGCAGATTATAAATCAATTGCTTTTTCTGCTGTTTCACCTTCCCTTTTATATTTCTCCATTATTTTTCTTCCCCACAATGAAATAGTAACAAAGCATGTGCAATCACATGAATAAAGCAACATGCTGGAAGGCACCAATAAATATTGAACAACTTCCTTTACTATCTTAAGCTGTCACAATTAATTTGCTTATAAAATTTGTACTGTCCTGTCAGTGAATGAACACGTAGTCTCCGAAGAGCTAGTCTCATCTAGATATTTTCTCTCAAACCTAATTAAAAATCTTTATCTAACCTTGCTTTAGCCTTGCTTTTATGTCAGTACAGTACCTATCTGCCAGTTTTTTTTGTTTATTGCAAAAAGTATTGGTGGTGGACAAAAGTAGGAGAGGATGTACTAAATTCCTGTAATAGTTTTTATCTTCATAGAATTACTCTCAATTTTCACTCTATTTCATAGACTCATAGAATACTTTTTAGGTTGAAAGGGACCCTCATGAACTTTCCTCTTTTGCTTTTATTAGACAGAAACTTGGGACTCTTGGGTATATTGAAGTATCAAGCAGTAAAAAGACATGAAAAAGCATTAGTGATTCTGAAACTTCAGTGAGCTGCTGCTCATTTAGGTAGTCCCTGCCAGTCCTAAGGGCTCGCTGCCAGCTTTGTGGGGCCCAAGCAACCCTTATGGGCTCCTGGGCAGGAGGTGCTGATGTTCAGGGCAACTCTGGCTTTGTCTTGTAAGACAACAGCCAAATAATGCAGCACCTGAGTGAAAAAACAGTTCTCCGCTTTGAAGTAAGGAGCTTTGTGATAGTTGTACACATATGGAGCTTCTTGCTCAGCTCTCATTTTACTTACTATTTTTTTTAACTCCTAGTGAAAGCTTAATTTATTATTTAAATGAATGCAATTCCAGAGTACAAATAAAAAAATAAACATCTTATTTCTTTTCATTTGCAAAAGAGCCTGGTAAGATGCTTTACTTCTGTTAAAAAAAAAAATAATCACATTATAACATTGCAACCACGTATTGTACTCTTCGCTGGGTAAAAAACTGGCTGGATGGATGAGCCCAGAGGGTTGTGGTGAATGTAGTTAAATCCAGTTGGCAGCGGGTCACAAGTGGTGTTCCCCAGGGCTCAGTATTGGCGCCAGTTCTGTTTAATATCTTTATTAATGATCTGGATGAGGGGATCGAGTGCACCCTCAGCAAGTTTGTAGACGACACCAAGTTGGGAGTCAGGGTCGATCTGCTTGAGGGTAGGGAGGCTCTACAAAGAGATCTGGACAGGCTGGATCAATGGGCTGAGGCCAACTGTATGAAGTTCAACAAGGCCAAGTGCCGGGTCCTGCACTTGGGTCACAGCAACCCCATGCAGCGCTGCAGGCTTGGGGCAGAGTGGCTGGAAAGCTGCCCAGCAGAGAAAGACCTGGGTGTGCTGGTTGACAGCTGGCTCGATATGAGCCAGCAGTGTGCCCAGGTGGCCAAGAAGGCCAACGGCATCCTGGCCTGTATCAGAAATAGCGTGGCCAGCAGGAGCAGGGAGGTGATTGTTCCCCTGTACTCAGCACTGGTGAGGCCGCACCTCGAGTACTGTGTTCAGTTTTGGGCCCCTCACTACAGGAAAGACATTGAGTTGCTGGAGCGTGTCCAAAGAAGGGCAACCAAGTTGGTGAGGGGCCTGGAGCACAAGTCCTGTGAGGAGCGGCTGAGGGAGCTGGGGCTGTTTAGTCTGGAGAAGAGGAGGCTGAGGGGAGACCTTATCACTCTCTACAACTACCTGAAAGGGGGTTGTAGTGAGGCGGGTGCTGGTCTCTTCTGTCAAGTGGCTGGAGATAGGATGAAAGGAAATGGCCTCAAGTTGCGGCAAGGGAGATTTAGGTTAGATATTAGGAAAAATTTCTTTACTGGAAGGGTTGTCAGGTATTGGAATAGGCTGCCCAGGGAAGTGGTTGAGTCACCATCCCTGGAGGTATTAAAAAAGCGCGTAGACAAGGCACTTCAGGACATGGTTTAGTGGGAATGGTTGATGGTTGGACTCGATGATCTTGAAGGTCTTTTCCAATGTAAATGATTCTATGATTCTATTTTTTTGATTAAAGAAGTTAATTCAAAAAAGCAATTCAGTTGCTCTTTAAGCTGACATAGTGTTATAACAATTACTTAAAGAACAGCGAATCTTCCCCACACCACATAATCAATGTTGCCTTGATTACAAGGAAGTTGCTTAGTTTGGCATTGACAGTTAATGGCTTACTGGCAGCTCTTGGTTAATTATTAATGCAGACATAATAATGCTTATTCCTTAACTAATCTTCTAAACAATACAATTATCAAAGGAATTATTCCTGCTGAAAACTCAGTGTCATGCCACAGTCTAGATCAAAATTTTTACACCTCAAAGTGTGGCTTTTTGCTTGTAGGAAAACTAATACAATGGTTTTTGATAATTTTTCCAATTATATTTTAAACAAGGACATCTTTTTACAGTTCTGCATTTCTTTAATTGTGTATCATCTTACCTAAAGCAGGATGTACCTTCACTTTTCAGGTCCCCAAAATCTCCCAAATCCACTGAAAGTTTGTGGCTGTCCCTTTCAGCTTTGGATGAGCTGTTGCCGCTCTGTTCCTCCCAGCAAGGCAGAGCCACTGCCAACAGTGGGGCTGCACCCAAACATTGGTGCAGCTTGGAAAAGCAACACAGTAGGTTTCCTGAAGGAGTTTAAGGTTCAGTTTATTGGCCAACATTTCTTTTAATCACTCTCTTTTCAATAAGCTGCCTCTGTGGGATAAGGCTTTTCTCTCTCCACACTGATGGCAAGGCTAGAGTCAAGGTAACAGAAAGCCAATCAACACTTCATAACTGGTTCACACAGTAGAAGCTTCAAAGATGTGCAGTGCTTTATGAACATTTTGCTGTCCAGGTGCTTTATGCTAAGGCTGTACATTTTGATCCTCTAGTCACTTGAGTCAGCCCCACCAGCTAGCAGGTAGGAGCTCCTCCATTTGTCAGAAAAGGTTTATTTAGCCATTTTCTTTGAGTAAACTTAGAACTTATCAGAGGAGCCTTTTACATACACCTCTGCCCTCATCCATTCTTCACAAAGCTGCAAGGGACTGTTTGTGCAATACAGTGGGCAGTGCTGAATTGTAATATTAAACTGTGATTTGGGCATATGAAAGAAAACCCCTTGATATTCCTCCTGGCCTGCAAAACTCCTGCTGGGAGGTTGGTTTCATGATTAATTTATGCCAGCATTATCCTTATTTTAGTGATGCTATCAGTGAAATGCTGCCCATAGCTATCAGGCAAATGAAAGAATTTCAATGTATAAAGCCCAAATCTATTTGAAAAGTCACTGTTTTGGGTGCAGGCTGACAGCAGCAGAGGCCAGCAGCTCTTTCTTTATGCCCAAATTTATTTCCTTTTTCTCTGGACACACGTCTTGCCACAGATCACTTGTCAAGCGATGGCATCTGCACTAGGCAACTATTTAAAATCATTCAGTGCTTAGACCCACTGATGTCTTACGCATACAAGCCATCTCTCTTTTACCTTTATTACCAGCAATTTGCACTGGTGACAGCTCCCGTTAGGTAGCTGAGAAGCTTTTTGTTCTTGTCTTTGTATGTGTTTTCAGTCTAACAAGAGAGAAATGCATTGTTTACAGGCCCTAGGTATGAACCACTAACATATAAAGAGGCAGCACGTTCTCAACAATTGACATTTTCTTCTGTCTTGGAATTATTTCCTCTTTATGGTCAAGACGCAGACCACGATGGCTAAACCTTGCAGCCCCCCCAAACTGTGCAATCACAGTACTGTCTGAGGAAGCTGGTTGTGGTTAGCCAGGAGCTGGGGTTTGCACACTGAACTCTGAGAAAAAGGAGGCCTCTTTTCTTTCTTTTAAATATTTATTTGACTTGTGATTTCCAAGTACCTGTCCAGAAATTCAGAATGCTGTAATGGACACTCTGAAAGTATTTGACCAGCAACTCGCGACTACCTGCCAATGGTCCTGTCTCCGATGCTGGGCAGAAAGGGCATCACTGCGAAAAATGGAGCTGTTGGGCCAAGAAAACACACTCAGACACATTTTCTCTGGCTGCATGAGGAAGTTTAGATGGAAAAAAAGAAAATAAAGCACAGGGAAAGGCATTAAGGGCTATTAAGCACATTGGTAGAAGCTCTGATGTTAAAAAAAAAAAAAATCAGGGAAGGATACAATGGGAAAAGAGCATAGTCCAGCCACATTGTTCTTCCATGCCTCCTGCAAGCATCCGCTGCCGGCACTGCTGGACAAGACGCTGTGTGGCACAGCCCTTCAGCACCACACCACCTTCCTCCTAACACGGACTCACCTCTCGTCTGTAAACTGTCCAAGGTGGGAGAGATGCATGCTTCCTGCAGTATTTCAGAAGCATCTTAACTGTTATTTTATAGCTGAAAAAAAAAAAAAATTAGAGCTGATCTTTCATTAATACTTCGTGGGGACAGCATGAGCGCAATCTTCCTTGCATTGCTGAAAAGGCCGTGCTGGTATTCCAGGTTTCACTTGCTATCTAAATTTCTTAAGATGAAAGCCACAAAATGACTTGTCTGGCTTGGACAGGTCCATAGCCACCCAAGTGCAGCTGTGTGCTCAGGAACTGACTCCCAACAGCCATTAGGTGACTGACAAGAGCCAGCTCACAAAATACCACCGCAGAAGGTGAAGGTGATGGCTGAAGCCCTGCTGTTCTGCAAGGCCAGAGCTGCAGTTAGGCTGTCTCCGATTCCTGCACCTCATTCTTTCCATATTCCAGACTTAGGCTTGCTCAGACCTTAACTACCACGGAGAACAACTGCAGGAATTACAAGTGCAGACTGACAGACCTTTTGGGTGGAATAATTCAATGACTGGAACACTTCAATGCATATTGAATGAGTGAATCAGCTAATCATTTTAATGCAAAACTCTCTTTTCCTTTCTTATCCCTTTCTTTTCCACACTGGCTATATCCAAAGAGAGACGAAGTTAAGGATTACAGGAGGGTCAGCCATGGGAGTAGAAGGTTTGATCCTGCAAACTCCAAACGGAAGCTCTTGTGTTGGCGTGATCAGTGCTGCAACTAACGTATCATTGCTGGAACAGTCCCTTTCATGAACTGTCAGTTTTTTCTTTATCCTTTAAAAAAACGTCAAATTGAAGATGTTAATAGACACGTAAATACTGTAAAACTGAATTAACAGTACTTTAAAGCAGCATTAATCTCACAGAACATGTTCGATATCTTTCCGTACCACATTGCCATTGGGTGACTAGCACAATCTATTAAAATAATCCTAAATTGCTCCTTGAAGACTATGCTAGGTAATTTTACAAGTACAGAAAATTACTCAACAAAGAGAAAATAACAAGCACGCTGAAATACTAAAATACTTCTTAAAGACTAGGATACAGAATGAAGACAAGCTTTCCTTATTAAACTTTTTATTAAAATGGAGCTATTTTTACATATTTAAAATACTTTATATCCAAATTATGCAATATTTATGAAAACAATTGTATGCAAACACTTGCATAAAAATATGTAAAATCACAGCTAAGCAATATAAAGCAATATATAGCATGTTCCAAAATGTATTTCAGGACTAGAATACCTGAGTTTTCAATAAGCTGGTTTCCTGCATTTCACTGATTTTTAACAGTTAAATTTAATAATGAATCTGATCTTGTATAAAGCACTTCTTTGGTTGGGAGAAACTGCATGGAAAAGGCAGAGACTGAGCAGAGATATTAGTCAAGGCTTATCTTCAGAATCTTCTTCCACGTGAAGATCCACTGTCTGAGATGCTAGGAAGGACTCCCATGTAGCAAGGCACTTAAAAAAACAACAGATACATATGAATATAGCAGATAGATTTCTGTAAAACTGGTAGCCAAGGAGAAAAAGAAGAAAAAAAAAATAGCAGAATACATACACGTTGTCACAAGCTGCTTTTGTGGGGCTATGGTAAGAGCAAAATATGGTTTCCTAGGCAGCTCAGTGATATGCAAAATGTTAGCCAACATGCTGAGTGAGCTGTAAAGGTCACTTTTACATAATGACAAGTGCACAGTATGAGCATCGTAATTGTATCTGTTAGCATGGAAGATGCTAACATTAATTATGCTCTTCTTTAATCTCTCCCTTTAGTTATAGGCAAAGATCTCTTCCAAATAGAAAGCACACTGTCAGGCGCAGTTCCCTTGTAATCTCTGTGGATTCCTACTGGATACCCAATTTTCCTTCCAAGTTAAATTAAAACAGTTTTTTTCTAAATACACAGAGAATTCATTTTTCCTCTGAGTAATGGGAAAGAAATGGGACCAGAAAGGCAGGGGGTGAGGGGGTGGAGAAATTGTCATCCTTAGAACAAGTGGCATTTCTCTTCTCATGGAAAAACGTATTTATAATTGTACAAACTAATTTTTTTTATTTGAAGCACCAATACTGTAGGCAGTAAAATAAAAAAAAAAAAAATAATCCCCAGATTACTTGGGTTCAGTTTGGCTTAAATGAATGTTGGCAGCTTGGCAAGCCATTAGAAATCATAGATTACTTTTGAGAGTCGTGGCAAGGCTATCACTAGGTAAGCCTGGTGCATGTTACCCAAAGTACCAGGTTCATACTATTTCAAGTCTGTCATTAGAACAGGGCAGGCAAATTCATGCAATAATTTTATTGTCTTGATGCTATTGAAAAAAACCCTTGGAATGCAAATGTTTTAATAGAATTTTGACTTATACCTATTGCTTTTGACAGTGCAGCTTATTTACTACTTACTGTATACAGTTTTTTTCATGAAGAATCTGAAATATTCACAATAAATGTCTTCTGAAATTTCTCAGGAAACACCTTCTTTAATACTAAAACCTAGACAGCATACTCCATTTATCTGAACTTTACATCAAATCAGCACCCTGAAACCAGCATCATTTCCTAAGTGAAAACTTTTGCCATAAGCTGTTCAAGCCACAGTAATTTGCTATGCCCAGCTACAATGAAATATCTAGCATCCATCTATCATTACTTAGGAGACATGGAAAATATGCTAGCATTCATGCTGCTTGTATTTACAGCCACCTAAGTCTGTCTTATTAGACATTTCTAGTGAAGGACTTACAAAGTCTGCCATTAATATGTAGATTTAATCATATTACATTAAAGAGCCCAGTTCCTGGTATTACTGCATATCTATGTGCAAGCAAATGAGTGGGAGGATCTGATAGTCACAAATAATGTTGAAATATAAGCTCAAAGAGCAAATGAAGAAGACAGACAGGTTGACTGGAGTTGGGGGAATTCATGATGACACAAGGATGCAGAACCAGGGATACACATAAAATTATGGGTGACAAAAATAAGACAAAGCAAACAAAAGTCAGCAGTGATTATGTCTCTGAAGACATAAAAAAGTCGAAGACATGGATCTGCAAGATAATGAGAGAGGTTAAAACAGCTGACTGACCTAAGAGATCACAAAGAAAAAAGTATGCGGGAGCTTATTTCTGCATAGGTTTTCGGTTGTTATCAGGCATGTTGGAGACCATTCCCCTTATTCTTATATTGTCTCCTAGACTATGGAAACCATGAATCTACTGGCCCAATCTTTCTTTTCTGATCTTGCTGGCAAAATCCCCAACTAACTTCTGCTGCTTTTGCACACAACATTATGCTACTGTTCAGAGCATATATAAGATTTGAATTACTGTGAACAGAGAGGAAATAACAGTGTAAGAGTCATGTAGAAATCTGTTTTGTTCATTGACTTCTTGGAGAAATGTTATTTTGAAATGGTAAATATAAAATCAGGGAGAAACAGTGAAAATAGTGCTAGCATGAACAGTGATCTGCAAGAAGTGCTGCAAACTGATTTCTGACTTAAAAGGTCTTTTTGACCTTTTGTATAAAGCCTTTAAGGTTTGATCATTCGATTCTCCCCTACTTCATGTGACACTGTGGCAGCTGAGTCTGTCTGAGATGCTTGAGCTGGAAGGTGGCATCTTGGTTTTAAAATGTCAATGAGGCAGCTGCTAGCAGTATGTTTCATTGTGGCACTCAGACTCAGATTTCTGTTTGCTAGAGCCCAGCCTGGATGACCATCCTAGAAAGCTGCAAGGCACATTTGTTTTCCTAGGCTTTTTCTAGGCATGGGACAAGAAGTGATCACTGTTTCTTGAAGAGTCTTGTGTTCGCAATGACTGACTTTTATTTCTGAACCACAGTTTAATTCATATCACGCAACTCCATGTTTTGACATTCTGTAATTTTCATAATGTGAATTAAAATACATATATCAGCACTGGCTGGAATGTAAAAATGGCTGTTATCTTTGCAACACTGAGCTAAACTGCACGTGTTAAAATGCAGTTACAATATGTTGCTTAACCAGATAGATACAATCTACTGAAGTCTTTCCAGGCAAAGACGCAAACCATTTTTTTTCAGTTACACAAGTTATTCAGTTTTTCATTTATGCATTTATATAATCAAAACACATTTTCCAAAATGTAAGAGCAATGGTGGCTCATTTCACTGTCAGACATCACAGTGCCGCTAAAGCTGACAGGTTTTATAATTAACCATACCAAAACAAAACTAGGTCTCTGTGCCTTAGGCTCAAGCTTTTTATATTGTGAGGCATGAACTGCATAAACTACATTTTGTTAGTGATGTATACTTTGACGTTAAAACAGAATGATTTTACTTCATTCTCCTGGGAGGCTGAAAACACAGATCTAAATAGAGGATCAGCCAGCTTTCGCAAAGAGAGAAAGGCAAAAAAAAAACGAAAAACCAAACCCAGGAAATTAAATGTGCATGCATAGAATTGAAATTTATAATCCAATTACTTGTAAAAGCCTGGCAGAAGACATAAAAAAGCCTAAATACACAAAATGAAATAGCAAGAGCTTAAATAAGGCTACTTTACCAAAAATATTCTGATTACTACTGCAGGTCATACATCTATTCTACAACATCATTTTTAGAAAAAACAGCAAAAAGGTTTTCATAGAGTACAATTGCATATCTAACTAAAAAGGAGATACAAAAATAGAACGTGTAGTAGGGATGATAATAGAAGCAGTGTGTCACATGCCATGTGTGTTTCTGTTCCAGTTCCCTGTTTTCCATGGTTGACACCTTAAAAATATCATTTATGATGGCATTTTCTGAAGTAGAATTTAAAAATGGTCTTCTGTGTGTCTGAGAGAGAGACAAAAAATACTTTCATAGTTTCTGGGTGCAAGGAAACAAAAACTAGAGTGCGTAGAAATAGTGATTCCCACTATAAAAAAAAAGTCTTCCTAAAAGTATTTAGAAGAAATTTTTATGGTTGCAGTGAATGAGGGTTGAAAGATGGATCCTGGCTTCGAAGCGACATTCACAGAGACAAACTGGCTCAGCCATGTGGGAGCTTTTGAAAATCACATGAAGTTTGTTAGCTAAATTCTCGGGCATTGCTAAGGTAGGACATGATCAACATGCATAAGCAGCTAACTTTTTGCTACGCGAGCAAATGGCTAGTCAAATGCATCACTACAGAGGCCTCTAGGGCAAACAACAAATCTCATCTATTTTTCTACAGCTTTTACTAGATGGAGAGGTACATAAGGGCTCTGGAGTTAGAGAGAAGTTGCTGTAATGGGGAAGGAGTATTGTTTTGCCCTAAAGAATCTTTTGGATAATTTTATGCCTGTACAACAGTGTAGGTCACAGAAATAAACTAAATTATGCTTGAAATAGTTAAGAAAATCAGGAAATTATTTATATTTTTGGAAAAGAGTAAGCTGTGTCAATACCAACAAGAATCTCACTATATCAAAGATAACTTTAGCTTTTTATCTGATTAAGCTGCAAAGGTTTAACAGAATTAGGCTGACATGAGAAAAATAAAATTAGAGGCTACGCTTTAAAACAAAGGCTTATCCATGCACATGAAAAAACATGTTCTTTCAATGCCAAAACTAATTAAATATCACTCTGCATTATGAAAAAGCCCCCAATCTTCCTGCATCTACTAATTGCCTCATGAGCAGTGGAAAAGCAAACTCTGCTATATTTGCTGCATTTATAATGTCTAACTAGTCTTTGGATCGGGCTGAAAAATCTAGCCACTTATTCCAGTGTTTTTTCTGAATAGAATAGGTTAACAAAGTTCTTTGCTGAGAAAAATTAAAGTGTTTCTTTTTCTTTGATGCTATTAATATTCTAGAGACTATCATAAACACATGAGAAAAACAAAAGGAAAAACTGAGTAAATGCTATTGCTCTTTGAAGCCAGAGTTCAACATTGCCTGGTTTGGTTTTGCTAATTTGTACCAGGAATACTTCAGACATGTTAGCTAAATAATACCACCACCACCAATAACTTTGTATCTTGTTTTGGTTTTAGTAATTGTGCATCTTTAGGGCTCTGCAGAATATCTATATCCAACTTAATGAAAATACTCCTGCTGACAATCAGCTTTCTCAGCTGTAAGCTCCACCCTGTGGACAGTTTCTGATTTCAACTGTTGGGAGATACCTCTTCTGGACTAAGGTGTGCTATTTCAGACAATAGCGTCACATCTAAGGCATGGGGAAAAGGAATAAAATAAATAGTATGGTGTTTAACACATGCTTCGGTCAAGAACTTTTCTCTGTAAGGCAAACAAATCAATAGGAGTAAAGTTCTGAATTTTTTAAAATTAAAACCTTTTCATATTGTTTCAGAAAATCCTCCCTGTTTTAGCAATGTACTTACAGTCATTATGAATACAGGATATTATTGGCTTTAAGCCTTTGTGGAATACAGAGACTTAAGCATGTATTCAACTCTTTTCCAGAAGCACGGAAAAGGAAGTAGAGAACTCTATGAATGCCTGAGACCAGCTACAGGAATACCAAATGATTGGTCAGTCATGGTAATTCTTGACTACTAAATGACATTATGTTTAAATGTATTATAACATAGCTTGTACACTATCACAGGAAAGCCTTCATTCTCATAGGCCTGAATAGGAGCACCCTGTAAATTTGCAACACTGGGCTTTAATTACTGTCTTTATTAGCACAGCATTGAGACACACAAAGAGATTGGTGATTCCACAGCTGTAGAAACAAAGGAACACTTCTTATTCAAGTATATTAAATGTACATAGTCAATAAACTGGAAGGCTACAGAAATACCTCTACTTGTTCTGAATTAGTAAATCCAGAAAAATATAATTACAGGTAACACTTCAAAGTAACGTGAACATTAATTCAGCTTAAGGGAGACATACTCTTATGCTAGCGAAGTGATGCTTGACAAGTTGACAGCAGAATCCCTAGGCGACTAAAATTAAGGAAAAATCCAAACATGGTAAGGTCATACTCTTTCCCCATATTGTGACAAAGAGGAAATAACATTTTAGAAATTGTAGTGCACCTTGACACACTGCTATGTTGTACTTCATCACACTGGCTTTAGTTTTATACAGTCCTGAAGGTCTAGATTCTCTACTGCAAAAGCCACCAGAAAACATGAGATGTCTGTCTCTTGTTACTCTGTAGTTCTCAGAAATTTAAGGGATGCAGAGAACGGCCACTAACAGGAATGACTCCTGGTTAGGTTGTGTGCCTGGGAAACTAAGTCAGCAAGTCTGGGGAATAATGAGGAGCACAGTGAAATGCTGCTGTAGAGAAGGGAATGGGACACTGCTCGTGGAGGGTCAAGAATAGGAGTTTAACTGGGGGGAGAAAAAAAGCTGTGGAAAGGAGGAGAAGCAGGTAGTGACTAAGTTAGAAAGCAGATGATTCCTCATAGGAGATGGACAGAAGAGCTGGGCAAATGAGTCATATCCATGGCATCCATGGTGCCTGGGAGCATGCACAGAACATGCTTTGGGAAAAAATAAAGGCAAGAAATAAGATGAGGGATGCTACAGCAAGAAAAGACTTAGTAAGCATCAAATGGTGCATCAAAACCATGAACACGTAGTTTAACTTCGGACATGTGAGAGAACGTTAATGATGCAAGTAATGACTGAACAAGTGAAAAACATTGTAACAGGCACTGTGTTTGTGCATGAGTTTAATGAGTGAGACTCAAACTATTATCTTTAGGGAGGATTTTGTTTTCTACTGAAAGCATAAAAATCATATTCTGATTCTCAGACTTCTGAGATTCCCTTCCTGAAGTTTCACTTCCAAACAGCGAAAGCAGATGGCAGGGCTTCTTTTTCTGCTGTTTTCAGGAGTACATTACATACCTGTAGTTTGTAATGTATGGGCCACTGACAGTAATCACCTCTCCAATAATAAACCATCAACATTAACCACAGGTCTCAAATAAACATGCATATTTTAGATCAAAACTCCCAATCTCAATTTTATCAAATTATCTTGAATGTCAGGACTAAGATAATGATTTTCTGATAAAACATAAAAAAATGGTAAGCCCTCACTTTACAAAAAAGGAGTGATACCGTTAGCACAATGTTTTCTGTTATTGCAACTGCTGCAGTAAGATTAGGTGGGTTTTCTTCTAAAATCTAGCTCTACTGAGATATAACAGCAAAATCATTTTATGCAGATTTCTACATTCATGAAAAGCATCAACAAAGAATAATGTCTCATTATAAACCAATTTGTCCAGTATTCCAGAGGCTATTTAAGAAGAACCACTGACAGTTACAGAGATAGCAGAACCATTTTCTGCAGTTTGTGACTTAATGATAGTAATTTCATGTACAGTACGAGCTTTGGCATTCTGAATTAAAATTCTAGTTCAGCAAAAAGCACTTCTAGACAGCAAAAAGAACCAAAGCGTTATTTTTGTGGTTTAATTTAGCTAATCATTCATTAACAAAATATTCCAATATATTTAGCATCATTTTAACATACGTATTGCTGATAGAGAAGTCAGAGATCATCAGTAACTGAAGAAAAAGTGAGAGGTTGCCAAAAGTTGCTGCCACATTTCAGAAAATATTTTGATCTTAATATGTAACAACAGATTGTCAATGTCCATGTATCTCACAGCCTGTATGTTAATTAATTAGACTTGATGATCAAGAGCTCTGTCTTTTCAATTATGTTTTAACAATATGATTTGTAAAATTAGGACACTGTCATTGGCTAACGGAGAACCCATAAAAAGTTCAGGATTGGAAATTACAGAGATCAACATATATCTGTGAAAATAACTAATTTATGATTAATAGATGGCTTAGTGTATTCCAATTTTTTTTTCCCCCAAATAAGGAGAAATTCTTTAGAAAAATTAAAGACATCTGGGATATTTTCAAAATGTGCACTTCAATCAACAACGTTTTCCCCATGAAGAAACTTCACAGAATGCTTAACATATTTAGTTATATGTTTTCAAGTTCTCTTTCTTAGTATATATTCTTGTAAAAGGGAACTCTTACCAAGAATATTAACCATGGCATTTGAGTTGGAAATAAAAATCTAATTTCAACCACTTTTCTTTCTTTCTGAAGGAGTAAGTTTCAATTATAAAAAGATTTAATTTATTAATTGTATACACTTGCAGCATTTTTTTTGAAGTGCAATAAGCTTTTCATATTGACTCCTCAAAATTGTATTGTTCTTCTTTATCCTTGTAAAGTCTGATTATTTAATGAAAGACAATTCTTAGAGAAATCATGAGGACTTCCTGAATGTGCTGTCTGAAATGGAATCACATTTAAACGTTTTCCTCATACAAGATCATTTACACAAGTTTGAGCTTTCCAGAGGGCTTCTTCATGCAATTACAGCAAAAGGTTTCCAAACTGAAATATAGCAGCTGATGCTGAACGGAAAAATATGTTCCAAATTGTTGTGGTTAGTATAACAAGAGTGCCCTCTGTCGATGATGAACTCAGGATCAACCACTTGGGCATGAATAAAATATGTTTTGCTTGAAACATGTCAAATTAAGGATAACTGCCTCCTTCTTCCCACAAAAACTGATTCTGAAGTTAACACAGGTTTGAACTAAAATGCAAAAATTCCTCTTTACAGACAACCCATGGACTTCACAGAAATAATCAATGAAAAAAATAACATTGCTATAAGAAAGCATTTTACCTCTTCATAATAACGGAGATTATTCTCAGCCACATTAGTGAATGTTGATCTCATATCACACTGCATGTTTTGCTTCCACCTGTCCCAATCCGCTTTCAGAGCATTATTGGCACATTCGACTTTGTCTTCAAGTTTCCCAATCTCTTCTGAGAACTAAATATGAATTGTAAACGTTAAAAAATATTGGTAAAGTCACCATGTCAAAAGTAATTGAAATCAAGTGATTGTAGTGCAGACAAACAGAACTGCAGAACCAAGGTTGGTATGTAACAGCACAGAAAATCATTCCCCAGAGATAAATTGAAATTTTATTCTTAATGAATAACTCGGTACAATTTCTGAAATATTAGTAACAGAAATTCTAGACCAGAATTAAAGTGTTGCTGAAGATGTTTTTATTAACTGAGAAGTTACAGACTCTGGCACCTCATCACTAGCACTTGACAGTAATGCATCTAAAAAGGAAAATATAGAGGGCTTTACTGAAGCAGAATCAACTATACAAATTAGATTTGGCAAGAAAAACGGAGAAAACCCTGACAGAACCTTTGATAACCTCAGGAGAAACCAGAATGAGGAGAAGACAGCAGAAATCAAAAGCACAGACTTTCTGATTTCTTGCCTGTCACCTTGCCGTCTTGTGGAACTAACCTCTGTGTGACCATATGAGGGAGAGAGAAATACAGAAGCAGAGAAAGAAATTAAACCAGAGGACTTCTGCAGAGAAGACATTCTTTCACAGCAATCCAGGATCAAAAACCTTGAGGGCTACTCTACAGACAATATTTGCTTCTAATTACCATAGATGCACGAAGTGACTTTTCAGCTAATGGGAATGAGCAAGTGGACAGAGGCCCTCTCTCTAATGACTCTTCTAGTCCTCTCAATAATTTTGTTACCTATTGTCATTTACTAATCAGCTATGTGAGTTTTGGCTGGCACCCAGTCACAGAACGAGGTACATCTTCTGCAGCTACAGTGCAAATTCATCTGCTGGGACTGCACAGCGACTGTCTGCAGCAGGAGGGAAGTCAGGGAGAAACACCACCAATAAGGAACATCAAACAGGAAAAGTTAATCTTGCATTGTTTCCATTGCAACTCAGGTCCCATACACCTTCCTCTTCTTCCTTGTGTTCTGCTATCAGGCAAATTGTTTTTTCCTCGTATAACACCTCTGTAAAGTTGAACAGCTCCTCTTGCTCTCTGAAGAGCTGGTGCTTTCACTGATATGCACTTCAGGATTCCAGGATTAACTTCCAGGATTTTCAAGGAATGCTTACACTAATGGCAGAATGCCGAAATGTCAAAATTCAGAGTAGGGTGTGGAAAGTCTTGGTGCATGGCCTCCAGCTTGAACCATGCAGGAAGGACAGTGTTCCAGTGCAACAGCCAGCAGTACTGCCGCCATCAGACAAGAACCAAGCAGCGCTGCCTGAAATGGTCAAGAGAACCTGAGTCCAGTGTTTAATTCACCAACCATGGATCCCAATTCTGTTTGACATACTAGAATCCTGCAGCTTTTAAAGTAGCAAAAAACTTCTTAGCTAGTAAAACTGAAAATTTCATCTGAATGGATTTTCTCCACATTCCACAATACACAGATGAATAAACATTTTTAGTTAGACTTCATTTCTATCTACACTGATTTTCCTTGCCACATCATCTAGGTGAATGAAATACTGGTTATTAATCGAGAACAAAATGCAAAGTACTGAAAAGACCAAGTTCAATTATCTAGCCAGACCAGTAATCAAACTATGGACAAGGGTAATTTCAACTACCAACACTGTATTCAGTACGAAAAGGTTAATCCAAAGTTTAAATGTGGGGAAATTACCTTTAAAGTAATTACAGGCAGCTGGATTTGGTATCTTGGGCACGTCCCAAGTTAATTGCCTTTCCTTCAAATACCAAAAATGAATGCACACAGAATACTGAGAAGAGTGAATATTTTTAGATGATTTAGAGTAGGAAAGACAGTTGAATCCATTTTCTGCTTTTGCAAGAAAAAAGTCCCTATATGGGAATGAGCTAGGCTACACACATAAAGAACTTCTCCGACTTACTCCTGGCTGCAGCATCTTCCCCTTATCTCATTCTTCATATCTTTAAGACATTTATTTTACAGTTTGTTTTTGTCTTGCCTTTTCTAGGAACTACAGATTTCTTCCATGGTGTAGTCACAATGTGATGTGGACAGGCAGACTCTGTTCTACATCCCTGCCTGGATATGTGGTTTAAACATCACCCTCTAAAGCCCAAAAGAAACTGTGTGTTGTTATCAAGGCAAGGGTTGGACTTAAGGACTTAAGGTCTAAAGACAGCATTATGCCACACTTCATCTCAAGTAGAGAGGTTTGAGATCTACTTTTTCACAATTGAAAAGATACATAAATGCCACCCTCTTCAGCTGCCATGACAGCAGTCTTGGTCTCAACAAAAACATCTACCTAGTGTGTTCCTCATTTACAAGATGTAAATTGTTACAATTTATCTGGCAAACTACATATGATTCTGTATCCATTTTCTTACATTGATCACACTGAGGCAGCTAGTGTGATAAATTAACACTCACATCAGTGATCCCCAAAGAACCACAGCACAGTGCTAATCAGACATCGGACCATGGGACAGGAAGGTGGGAGCCAGACACTGCTAGGGCAGAGCACTACCAGATGTGAACAGTGCGACCTGTAGCCAAAGAGACTTGGCTCAATAGCCAAATTACCTGGTAAGTGACACAGCATTTTACACTATCTCACTATGCAAAATAGCATGAATTTCTGTCTGCTACATGAATTAATCCTACAGCTTGGTGATACTAACCCTTTTTAGCCTGGAGTTAAAACATGAGATATATTCAAATATGATAGATTAACCATTTCATCTCTTTACTACTCAGTTTCAAGCCTGAACACTAGAATCCTTAACTTAACATTTAATGCTTATCTGGTTCTGTCAGAGCACATTACATCAACCTTTTGTCAGAATTACTGTTAGCACTAGTGGCAGTACCAAAACTGTTAAAAATTCCCAAACCACAGAGGGGTGCACTAGCATTGCTGTGTATACCTTCAGAACAGAGCATGGGAGCAATGGAGCTACACACTCCAACATCTTCACAGCCAGAGCTCTGGAGGTAAGAAAGGTCTAGATAAGTAGGAGAACACCAAAGTCCTCCCAAATATCTCTGTCAGAGCCTGCATCCAAAATCACAGTCTTCAAACCTTCCATACTCTGAACAACTGCCTTTGTGGACTAAATTTTAGAGTGGGAGACAAGGGTTTGGCTTTTTAGCAGCACCACAAGCAGCTTTCTAAAAGCCTGGTGGCAGAAGCACAGCTCAAGAAAACGTTTTTTCCCAGCCAATGAGCCTGACATCTTGTAAGGTTTAATTTGCGATTCCAGCCTATTTCAGCTGCAGTGACCTTGGAGATGTTTTGCATTCTCCTGCTGTATAACCTCCTGTTTGTTAAATCATTTAATGTCTGCCGTGACCAATGCTAAAGATCTCGCAGCCTTTCATAAGCTCTAATGACAGTCTGAGATTCCTTATCTATGGTGGAAATGTACTTCAAATGAGATTAGAGCTCATGCCACTCATTGTCAGCAGAATTTCGGGCTACTAGATTGCACTGACAAGTTCAATCTGACATCTATGAGATCATTAGAAGCTACATGAGTTCTGCTTAGGAATAGAAATATGCAAATACAGCCAAACTCAGTGTTTGACACGGATTCCAATAACAGTACCTGTGTTATGACCACTTTTTATTCTGAAATCAGTCTGGTTAGAAATGTCAGCAAAATATTTCAACACATAATAAAAAATAAAACATAGTAAAAAACTGATTAAGGAAACAGTTAAAAGTTACTTGAATGGTTAAAAATAGCAGTACACCATTCTCTGTAGTCAAACTATCATTAATAGGAAAAGCCTTCAACTTCTAATTAAGAAAAAGTCTTCAGGATACAGCCGTCACTCAATTAGAGAACACAGAATTTTATGATCAGATTAGACTAAGAGACATCTGCTTTACTGCTCTCATGAGACTGCAAGGAGAAGCAGACTCTCAGAAACAGGATTTTTTGCAATGAGTAAGAAATAGAGGCGTTGGAAAGATAAAACAAAGATCTGAACACCTGGGTAATCACACTGTCCAAAGGCTTTTACCAAAACTGTAAACACAGTTTTGGAAACACAGAAACAGTGAAAAAAGACCAGGTTGTGCAAACTGACCTCAAAATTTTACTGGAAGCAAGTACAAACATCTCATTATGGCGTAAACCATTGTGAATATCAAATCAACATGGTATGATCAATACTATGCTAAAGGAAAAATATTCCTTTTTGTCTGTAACAGTTGAGGAAAAGAGTACAGGCACCTTGTCTGAGGACTCCATCAGAACGTAACAGAAAGACATTCTGAAAAGACCCCGTCCTGCCAAGCAATGTTCTCTTCCCTACAGTGGACAGCAGTAAGACTAGCTGCTGAACAAGCTGTATGAAACTGGAATTCTTCGCTGAATCGCTCTGTGCAAATGCAACTGTTTTTACCAGGTTGCCAACAAACCAGACAAATGGGAAGTACTGATTAAAAGGGATGCAACGTTAAAAAGTTGATACAACTAGCTGCATACAAATAACTTACACAATGACATGTAACACTCCTTTCTGCCAGAATGAATTCTTAGAATCATAGAATATCTCAAGTTGGAAAGGACCCATAAAGATCATTCTTAACATATAGTGTGCTTTTACATGCAATGCAACTAATGCGTACCGCTGGCACGTGAGGCACCCATGGCACAGGGTGCTGGGGACACGGGCAGGCTACGGGAGGACCCCACAGCAGGTCTGCCAGTGCCCTCACAAGGCAGCATGGGAATACAGTGGCCTGCAGCCAGCAGAGGACTAGGACCTGCCATTGCTACCCCAACGCCCAGCCTAGGGACCTTCTACAACTTACCATCCTCCTCGCACTTTACAAGAACTTCAAACTTTATACGTAAGCTAAGGACAAAGGACAGGAGAAGTGGCAGAGGAAGTAGAGAAACAAAAACAGATTAGAGAACACAAAGGCAGGGAAATGAGAGGACAATACAAGGTATAAGTAAAGAGAATTTCTACTTCAGGAAAAAACAAAAACAGAGGTATTTACTTACTGTCCCACTGCAGTACACAGAGGCAAATTGTTACAAAATATACTATAGCCATTATAGATTGATATCAGACAGTGGTAATATATTCTTATTTATTCAACTCAGTGACAAGAAATCAAATAAAAATATGCATTTCAAGTGCCAAAAACTATCTAAACAGCTCATCTTTACATGAAAGCTAATTACGACAACCCTATTAAAAGTATCTGAAATGTCAAGGACTTTCTCTTTTGATGTACTAAAAAGTTATTACTATTTAGTCATTTTTATATATTATTTACACTGTGTAACACTTTGTGTTAACACTGTGCTAAAAGGACATTATTTAGGCTGGAGAGTTAAAGAATCAAAAATTTTAAAAATGCCAATACCCATCCCAGAAGTTCCTTTTAATTGGCCCGCTGAGCCTTGCTGATGGTTTTGGGAATGCCTGCCCCCATGGGCTACCAGTTAAGCTCTGACTTCAGTAGAATAAATGAAGGTGTAATACTGGAATTAAAAAAATATCCCTGGGCCCAACCAGGTAAGACAGAAAACCTGAAAGAACAGAATCCAGAACTTTTTATTTTAAATAAGTTTAATGAACAGCTTTGCTCATTCTAACAACCTTCTCTCCCTCCTCTACATCAATGGAGCAGCAGCTACAAGACCACTGCAGCAAGTCTTACTTTCTTTTAACTCCCAGTGTGGAAGTAAACAGAAATGCTAAAAATAAGCTGTGGTACAGTCTGTGTTGACAAAACACAGCGGTCACCCACTATTACCAGTCCTTTGCTCCAGAAGCCTATCTACTGAAGTTCTGCATCTTTCTCACAATTACCTTTGCCTGGCATGCATAGCTACAAAGACCAAACCTTTTCAGAATAAGTATGAGAATTAGAGAGACACCATCCAGTTACAAAGCATGGCTTCAGAGGACACGCTTTCTACAGGGGATTGTCTTTTGCAGTTAGAAGTAGTCCTGGAAGATTTCAGCTTTCTGTACATACTCACCAGATCCTTTTCTGTTTTTTTATTGGCTAAAGCATCAACTTTGGAGTCAAGCTCGCCTTGAATTTGGTCTCTCCTTTTCAAAACACCCTTAATATAGAAGAGGAAAAAAAAGAAGTAAACTGCACCAAATTTTAGCCATCTATTCAGAAAACCATCAAACAACTTGGGTATTTAATAAATTAAGCAAGATCACAGAATGATGCCATTTAATGTTTTTGACATGATACATGTACTTTCCTCAAAAAAAAATCTTAAATTCATGAAGACTTATTTTTCAATACCTGTATTTTATCTTATGGGTTTTTCAAGAATCTTAGTAAATCCAAAATCAGTGCTGCAAGAATCTGCCATACACAGTATCATTGCTAGCTGTATGAGAAAAATTGCAACAGCAGTTTACTTAGTATCAGCTCAACTTACTATATATTCATATTTTAAAAAAGCAACATAAGTTTGCCAAATCTCATGAACAAGCGCCTTCTTTTGTAAAGGTTATAATATAGAGTAGAATAAATGACTAAAAATGGTATACCAGGCATTATTGAAATTGTGACTTTAACCTTCAATATTATTTTGTAAGTGCCAAATGTAGTTCAGAAAAATCTGATAAAATTATCATAAAAATGATAGGTGTTCTAGCATTGATATATGTGCTTATTCTCAGCATACGTAATTACTACCTCCTTTAAAACTCTCTGATGAGGTATTGGATTTTTAGCCTAATGTCAAACAATAATTAGAAAGGGGAAGGAACATTACTTGTTAAACTACTAAACAGGAACGGTATTACAGATTAAATTTCCATTTCCGATGCTCATTTGCTCTGTGACCTTGACGAAGCCTTACAAATTTCTCTTTGCCTTAGTTTCCTCATCTGTAAAAGCACACTCAGGTGTGCTTATCTTGCAGAACCTTTGCAAGGCTTTAGTCCTTTTAAAAAAAGAATCAGAAGCAGGACATATATAGTTAAAAATCTCAAAACCTTATTTTACATTACCTTGCCACAACTGGTTTTACTGCTTCTTCAGCATATACTAAAGAGATTTTCAGTATTCATGTCTAGCATAGGGCATGTTGAAATAGCACAGGGCACAAGCACCTTTACCTTCTCTAGCTGTCTTATTTCAGTGAGTTCTCTTTGAAATCTTGTCACTTTAACAAATACAATAGAATAATTTAGGAGGTTAATTTTCAAATAATTTTTCAGTGTTTCTTTTTGAACAGGTACTCACTAGAAAAAATTGGTAAACCTGACTTTGGACAACTCTGAGTAACAGATTAGCAATACATACTAATGCTCATCAATCTACATTTCAGTAGCGCAGAATATTTTTTGGTTAGATAAAAACACAAAATGTTTAGCTGTAAGCACAGAAGCAAAACAAATATGTCTGGAACAGCTTTCTTTCATATTACAAATGCTTTCTCTTTTTTATTATTTCTTTTGCCTCTTTTAAAACTGTTTTAATGACTATTTGGCAACTTTTATCACAAATAGTCCTTAAATTACAAGATAAAACCAATTATTTTAATATCAACTTACTACCACTATAAACAAGTGCTGACTTCTAATGACAGAGGGACTGTGTTTTAAAAACATATTATTATACTTTTACGATTTTTTTGTGTAATATTTAATGGTACCCTGCCACAAAACCCTCAAATAATCATAGGCGGACCCATAACCAATTTATTGCTGCAATTTGTACCCTGAGGCACAGCAGTATTTTGCACTCTCCAGATTTGTTCTGTGAGTCAGTTAGGAAGGAGCCAGTCCAGTTGTAAATATTTTAGCTATGAATTAATCTCTTTCCCCAGTTTAAGGCTGAACTCCCAAGACTGGAACATACAAGGATTGTATTGTATTGACTACACTTTCTTCTGCACATTTGCGCATGATCTTGGCAGCACCGCACAAAGGTCCCTGTCATGAGGGGTTAAACACACCTCTGAAAGCAGGTTTTACTAGTGTGTGACTTCCCCTATTGTATTTTTAGCGTAACTAGTAGTGCCCTCTCCAAACTGCAAAGGAAGTAAGCTATAGGAAAAACAAAAATCCATGGCGAATGAAAGGAAAGGAACAGTTGTAGAACAGGAATGAGCTAGTGGAGGAAGATTTCCTCTGGACAGGACCTCGTGGCAGCCTAATGCTGTGTTGCAAGTGTTGCATCAAGAACAGTGCAAGCAGAAAAAAAATGCAATGGGCAACAGCTACTTGTAACGTGCACATGAAGAGCCAGGTAGTCACTCTGGGCTTGGTCCACAGAAACCTCTCTGTGCTCAGAACACCTGAGAAGGGGCGAGCCAGGCTGCAGACTAGGAGGCAATGGGCAGGCAGCATCTCTTCAATAGCATGAAGGCTGGGATCACTCATGTGCAACAGACTTAGAAATTCCAAAAAATAAGTGTGGACGTGGGGGAGAAGAAGAAGACCTGCAATTGCTAGGACGGTAGTCTCTTCAGACCTTTAAGCAAAGCAGTACCTACCCCATCTACCTGCATGTACATGTAAATAATGAGGTCTGTGAGATACAGGACATTTTGTACAGCCCCTCTTTTAGTGAAGCTTGTTTTAAAGACAGCAGTCATTGCAGCAGTAATTCTTAACCTCTTGGTAGCTAAGCCTTACTGAGAAACTGGCAATGCTCTGCACAGTGCCAGCAAAAGCTCAGTTAACTTGCTCTACCCATGGCCTGTAACATACTCCCTGCCCCTACTCAGAAACCACTGCAGTAGGAGCTGGGTTCCCAGCAGTAAGGCAAGAACAGATACTGCAGCTTGCATTGCTCAAAACCTAGACAGAGCGAGGTTTGTACATATTTTCTGCTTTCTGGAGGCAGCAGAGTAGGAATTACGACATGCTGAATTCGGTTACTTAATTACGTTGATTATCCATCGGCACTGAGTTTATCAACTCTGTAGTCACATTTTTTACATTCTCTCCAAGTGTAAGAAAATACGTACATAAAGGGAACTGAGAGCATCAGCTTATGGCAAAGACTAACACATGCTTATATAATGGCACAGGGACTGGAAGTTCCCTGCTGTTCTGGAAAAAGAAAACACAGTTTAGGAACATCTCCTAGAAAAGGAAAAACCTCTCCACTTCTTTTCCCCCACACAATCTGTTACTCAATGAGTTCATATTTCAGCAGTGTCAGAGGTCTTTCTCAGCTGTTGTTCCCCAAACCTTTCTGTGTTCCTGCCTCTCTGCTACAATGCAGAGCTCTCTGAAGATGGCAAAACCAGACATTCTTCAGCGCAGCTACCAAGGGCTGCCTGCCATGCAAAACTATCAAGCTCTTCTCATGTGGAACGGGCATCTCTTGCCTGATTAGCAAGGGAAACAGGACCAGCCGGATTCCCTGCTAACAGACAGCTATCCTATGCTGTGCACGTTTAATAACAACAGTAAATAGAGGGACTGCAAAATAATTTTCATCAGTTACAAATTCTCCTCTAGAGTTTGTCACTGGACTAAGCCAAATTTTATATACAGCCATAAGCAATCCTTAAGGAAACCTTACCATCAGAATTTCACTGTAGAGAACATATTCATGTAAAATCGGTAGCAGGTTTTCCGAGAGCCCTGCCATTCGCTTCTCCGTAGCCTTGCAACACTTGTCGATGCAGCTGGCAACACCTTTTAGGGAGTCTGCTATATCTTCTTCCGATGCTGACCAGAGTGTGTGAATGGGGCCATATTCCTTCATTTCATTAAAATACTCTTAACAGGAACATATACGCATATTACTCTTTCGTTTATTAATAGATGTCCAAGCGATACTAATTGCAACCTCATATTTACTGTGAACAAAGCAAGAGACTGAGGCTAATGTTTAAATTTGGTCAGATGACCAGGATAAATAAACTGCAGTTTATTGCTTATGAATAAACTAATCAATTAATGTATTGTAATTAAGTAGTTCCTAGAAATCTATCAGCAAAAATGTCCCAGTCATTTCAAAAGCACACACATAGTCGGGTAGACCTGAAGAGTTGTATTCAGATCACTCAATGACCTGAATTACTTCACATTGTCTTCATACAGAGGGACAGGAGCCGTAGCAGCCCTGGGCAGCAGTCAGTCTGGCTTGCTTCTACTGCCCTGAATTCCTCTGCTACAGTAATGCTCTGAATCCTGTCTCAGTTATTAAAACTAGCAGCCTCAGTATGTCCCAAAAGCTTCAGAAGACACACTGAAGTTCACTCCAGTTCTGTGGGTGTTATCTCCTTTAGTAGTTTTTATTAATCTAAATAAAGGGGTATCCTGCAAATCATTTCTCTTATGTCTCTAGGCCAAGTGATAATCTGTAAGCAGAAAGAAGGTCCAGAATTCACTGTGCTGTTTACTAGGGCTAAACTTGGGCAAGGCTGGATATGACCTGGGAGCTGCATGTTCACAAGGGGGTACTGTGAATGCATTGGTCATGTACTGAAAACACAATTTCATCACAACTGAATTTATAATGAAGAAATGTCTAAGAAAAGATGCAAAACAGCCATGTGGCATGAAGAATGTAATGTTTACTTTGAGATTAATTGGACAAAAAAAACCTCCATGGAAGATATAATTAAGAATCCCATGTTAAGCTACTTCTAGCAGGAATGTTCTCTGAATCACAGCTATCAACAGTTCATAGCCACAACAGTGCGGCCCTGCACACAAGAGTTCTGCCAAGTGCTATTTGGAAACTCTAGAGAGAAGATATAACCTACAGCATTTGGGAGCATGTCAAAATTCTTAAGGTTTTCCAAGAAATATTTTGGCGCTGATGGCTTGAACCTGTGGACCTCAGCCAGCTACTTCCACTGAAATGAACGATATCAAAAGGAACTCTTCACCAAGAGGTATTTTGCTTTTATAAGGCCCCTCCAATTTAGAGAGGACATGCTGAGATCTGGTACTGCACAGTAAAGCACAAGGGCTCAGTTATTAGAGAACACAGTGCAGCTCTTCAAATTATATTAATATAGACAATAAAATCCCTCAAGTGCTGACCAGTGGAAATTCTACTGAACAGGCCTAGTCTGAGATCAGGGTCAATCTCAGAAAGTCAGTAATTTAGCATTCCAAGTAGGTGTGCAAACTGCTGTTACTTAAGACAAAAACTGAGATCAGGTCATCCTTCTTAAGAAAACTCTAACAGGCACAGTTTCCCATGACAGAAACTATGGCCAACAGTAAAGCTATTAAAAAAAATATTAAAAACTACTTGGTCAACATGGAAAAAAGGTGCAGAATTAAACAAAAAAAGATGTTTAGAAATCTGGAATCTAGACAGCATTATGCCAGTATGAGACAGCACAGAAAACTCTTGACTATTTACATTCCACTGAAAGTACAAAACAAAAGGTCATACAGCTTTTCAAAAAGCACAACTAAAAAGATAGCCATACTTGCTACGTTTTCTTCTAAGTTCCTTATCAAGTAGTTCAATTACATGTTAAAACTCTTCCTATTAACAAGTTATTCAAACTAACTTGAAGGTCTGCCAAAACAATGACCATTATGAAAAGCACAGTATAAACACAAATATCCCTTTTTTTCTGCTTGCTGGAAAGAGTATTTTGCCTGGCACAATGAAAACTAATTTACTTTTCCAATATATTAATTTCTTAATCAATAAAACTGATACATGTTTTCTACTTACCCCTTTCTTCCTTGTAAATTCTATGAGCTATTTTGTCTAGTACATTTATTTTCTGACTAAATGTTTCCATGTAATCATTCATTTCTGTAAACGTTTCAGGACGATTTTTAACTCCCCCTCTTACTGAAGATGCTACAGCTCTGACGGTCTGTCCCATCCTGCTCAGCAAACCGGGACCCTGCTTCTTGTGTGAGGAGAGTTCCTAAAGACAGAACAAGCCATGTTTACTTCCAAGGACTTTTTTAAATTCTCTGAAAATGCATGCTTTAAAGCTTTTTTTTTAAAACCAAAACTACATACATAAGCCTCTGTGTGTATTTCTAGTGTATAAATCTTACTTTAAAATTATTAGACCAGTGTCAGAACCATACCTGTCGTGTACATTTATTAGCTAAGGCTTTCTGGGCAAACACAAGCATGCCATGTATCACGCTCTCACAAGAACAATTAAAGATGGCAGAGAACCTTTAACCTTTCATTCTTTAGGGTGAGATACCTAGTTTGCAATTTTGCCTTTTGAACAGGAAAGCAGAGGTAATGATTTCAGAAATAAGTCATTGAGAAAAGCAAACAGTGTTCCCACTGGAAGAAGTAATCCATCTATTTTTTTTGTAACTCTTTTTATATGTTGCTAGAATAACTTTTGCTGAAGTTCAGAGGCAGGCTTTTCTGACTACAAAACTCTAATTTTCAACTGGACACATCTTGCAAAAATACAACAGGAAATTGAAAGGCTGTATTTTTCTTTTATGCAACTAGTATAACTTTTTTTAAAAAAGCAAATGAAAAAGACAGTGCCATGCCAAAACAATAATTAATTTAAAATACTACTTTTCATATAATCTTGGAAGCTTATATGTATACCAAAAAGCATGCAGAGTTGAAGTATTGTGAATTCGCCACAAAAATCCAAAGTGCAGCAATAAAAACTGCTTTGGAAGCTACATCAATATTTATGGCCACATGCATGATGACCAAAAGCACAGAAGAAAAGGTTATTTCGGGGGATGAATATTCCATAAATCCCCTGCTGCCTTCTGATACTTCTGTAACGAGCCATGGGAGGACGCTATTGAATGCTGAACCAGGGAGACTCCTGATATACTCTACTAACACAAGACAGCGTTTCACATAACTTTAAATAAATAAAAAAAAGTCATTTTACCCAGGCCTGCGCAGTAAGAAAAATTTTGAAGTCTTCATTAAAAGTTAAAGTTGGATGATCAGCAATACGGTTCAAA
Organism: Haliaeetus albicilla; assembly: GCF_947461875.1. Classification (NCBI taxonomy): domain Eukaryota; kingdom Metazoa; phylum Chordata; class Aves; order Accipitriformes; family Accipitridae; genus Haliaeetus; species Haliaeetus albicilla. The sequence continues at coordinate 21,395,800 of NC_091490.1, read as the reverse complement.
AATTTATGTAAAGCTTTTCTTCGAGTCTCAATGAATTCATCACTAAATCGTTCCACCATTCCTTTCATTATGAATTTTTCAGGCAATGGCTAAGGAAAAAAGAAGAAATATTTTGTATAGTTTGCATAATATTGGGGGGTATTATAATAGTTCTTCTACTTACTAAAAAACAAAGGTATACCTTGTAAAATCCATCATGCAAAAAACTGTTATAAAGTTATCATATTCAACAGTGCTATAACACGGTTCTTGTAGCATACAGTGCAGAAGAATACAAGTACAACTAAGAAAGAAGGACATAAATTACTGCTAATTACTGCAAATGACACAATTACAAACATAAGAAATACCTTTATGGAATTTTTAATTATCACATACATATAAAGCTAATGAAAATAGGTTGGCTTAATGTTTGTGAGACTTCAGAAACTGAAGACCTCAAACACCTCTGTATAAAACTGGAGCCATCTTTTAAACAAATAAGAATAACTTAAGTTTTAGCAAACGAACAGGAATAATCAGTGTCGGATGTGCTGCTTCAAGTTTGCTCTTCAACCAAAGGAAATCCTGATATCGTCTTCGAACTTCATATTCACTGGAGTCAAATTCACCACGAGAAGTCTGAAAACCAGAGGCAGAAAAACCAGGCCCAGGTTAGAATACCAGAAAAAAAGAACAAACTAGTTTTAGATCTTGGAGAAAACTGACTACTTGAAGGGAATGCATACATGATTCTATTTTGCCTGTGTTATTTGCTTGCTGTTTTTCAAAGTGCAGTGATCAACTACCTGAAGAGAGAAAATGCATCCCATTTTAGCAAGAAATCAAAGTTCTCTTCTAGAAAAAAAAAAGCAAGCACTAAACTGCACACCGAGTGACTGATAATACCACAGTGACTGATGACGTAGTGACTGATAATACCACTACCACAGTGTTTCCAAAAGATTTCAATCATTATTTTAGTGTGGCATTTTCCTTTTAGCAATCACAGTTATGTTCATCCCTTTTAGGGCACTTTTAAAGTGATTAGTAATCTACAAGCGAGGAAAGTCCATTTTTTAGCATTCTGAAAGAAAAACCAAATAGCTGACATAAGTCCTTGGGACCTGCTGACACTAGTCAAAAATCCCCACATTCAAAATATGAAAACTTCAGCATATCATAGCAATAACACTTCCTGTGCTGCTTAATGGATTCTGCGTTCTATCATCAATTCCAGTTTTGTAGCCCTTTGTTAGAACTTGCCAACAAACCTTTAATGCCTAGAAAAAATGCTTATTAGTGTTGCGAAATTGTCAGACCATGAGATTTATTTTATCGCTGCTCTATCTTCTAGAATCAAGCCACAAAGAACCCATGTTTTCATTAAAGTAATGCACGTTGTTTAGCATTCATTGTTGCACAGAGATTTATAACGCAATGCAAGTAAATTCTAAAAACCTCAAAACACGCTTTTGTAATCTACACATTTTTGAGGGTTGAATAAAAATTTTTCAAGGTATGTGGGAGGAATGCTATTACTTTATCATCAACAACCAGCACTTCAAATTAAATATGATAAGAAAGGACAGAACAGATAAAAAAGGAAAAGCAATCCACCTTACAGCCCTTCCATATGTACCTGAAGAAAAAATGTTCTCTCGTCTATAAAAACATGTATGAAGTGAAAATTATTGCTAGCAACCTAACGAAGATAGCTCTCTTCCTACTCTTTAAATATTTTATGAGGAATTGATATCTCCTCTTATTTAAGGATGAGTAATTCCCATTTGAAAATTTGGTTTTAAATTAATCTTTTAAAAAGGACTCAAAGTAAAATAAATTAACAGTGCAATTCTCAAAATGCAGCCTGCAGAATATTTGCTGGTAATCCCAGAAGAGCTGGCTAGTCTCACAAGGCTGACTTTCTTCCTTATTTCCAGTAAATAAACTTGTATTCAGGACAGCTAAAAATATACTTAGTTGTTTCCCAATATTACTTTTTAATTGGAGAACTGTGGCAGTTTCCCCAGAAATCATATGCAACTGTAAGTGGGAAACCAATGTCCACGTGATAGTAGATGCTGTAATTACAAAAGAATGGAACTGAAACACTTTGTAGCAGGTAACATTTATGGAGGACAAAAGACTGCTAGCCTGCAAGTGATCCAAAAGTCATAAATACTTAGGCTATTATAGTGTCTTTGAACTGAATTGGTCTTTCTGCTGTTTCATATTCCTGCTGAAGATCACAATAGAAAATGTTATTCTCATATAGAACTGATTTGGCTGTTGAAGAATTATTAGCTATTTTCTCAGCATAAAAGCACCTATATGTGTAGACTTATACTGATTTTTTTTTCAGAACCTACTGCACAGTTTCCTACAGTTTTAGTGGTCTATAACTCATGGCAAAATCAGAGTATAATTTAAATTTAGTAATATCCCAGAGAATGGTATGCAAGAAGAGTGAAAATGCTACTACTGTTATCAATGTAAGCCATTATAGCCATGAGTGGATGCTTACCTTTGTGACTACTCTGTATGTAATAAATGTTTCGATGGCTGTAATGTGGCTTTCAGGATCATCGACTGTAATGAAAAGATCTCTTAATTCTGGTTCATCTTCAAATTTATACTGGTTTATCATTGATGAGGGGGATATTGGCATTGAAGGACTGAATGAGTTTACCTCAGCCAGTGATGTATCCTACAGAAAAGACATGAGAACATCCATATCAATAAATCTTTATATACAAACACACACATGCAAACACATATGTCTCAGATGCTAAAATGGCAAGCTTTGAAATAGTCCGGTAAAACAGATAAAACATAGAGCAGATGAAAGAATTATATAGTACATGGCAAATCTATTATCCTTTTCAGTATTTGCTTCAGTGAGGATGTAAGAAATAAGAATGAGATTTATTCTAAAAGTGATGAAAGAGCAAAATGCTACCATTTGACAAGAATGTTATGCATAGCTGGAAAGAGAACTTGCCTATGAATGCTAAAATTAGTTATGAATCCAAGCACCCAGTAATTGTGTAGGATACTTACCAGCTTTATTAAAATTGTTAGAAGCCAGTTACCCAGGACTTATGAAGTTTGAATTATCTCTAAAATCCTGAACAGGGTGGATAAAAATGATGAATTTAAAAGAAAACAAGACAAAATCCAAATGAGAATTTTTATTGGACTTGGATATTTCAGTTTGCATAAATTTTAAAATAAAGTTTGAAATGGAAAACTTTTACAGAGACATAAATTTAATCTTTTTAAAAGAAAAACCAGTAAGTAAGAATGCAGTACAAATTCATTGTTTAATTTCTAAAAAAATTCAAACCACTGGTTTGTTGAAGTGGAAAACCACTTTTTGATAGCATCAACCACAGCTCTCTAAGAATATGCCCCCATAGCAGCTGCTTCTGCTCAGTGTGTTCAACGGTGATCACTCAAATGCTGAGAAACTGAGTGGAAATTAGAAATGGGCAAAAAATCTCATTTTCTTTCTTAGATGCAAGTCTGGATGAGATCTACTAATCTAAAATCTTGGAGGATACAGTGACTGGAAAAATAAATTAAATTCACTAACACCATAAAAGAGCATAATAAATGAATAAATCACTAAAAATAATAAATTTGGGCAATTAAAATCAATCACTGTTTTAAATATCAAACATCTTATACACTTTTCCCAATATTTCCAATGCAATGAAGTATTTTTATAACAAACTTTAAAATTAATCTGTTTTCTAGAAGTTTTCTAGAAGTGTAGTTAGGCTACACTACCAAGTGGCAAAGAGTTGCCCTTTCCAGTGCGCCTCACTAACTATGGAGCAAGGAGAAAAGGGATGTTGCTGAAGAGAAAACTGCTCAAATGGCAGAAGTGGAAATGTGGGAGTCCACAGAAACTACGGACACGGCATCATCCCAAGGCCGGTCTCCTGGGAGTGAAGAGCATACCACCGCAGTGCTGATTGGTGGTGTTGCTTTTTTTCCTTTGAATTCAACTGGATCAAAACTTTCTCTGGAACAGATTCTCCTCTCTTGTTCTTTTCCTGCCTTAAAACCTCATTGCCTACTGCCATCCCTCTCCTTTGAGTTATTCAACATACTCTCACAAAGATGGAGTAGAAATTTATATTGAGAATTATGCACAGAAAGCAGTGATGTACCAGTTCTCCTCCCATCACTTAGGTACAGTTCTTAGAACAGGGAGAGAAAAGCAAGATGGAAGACTTTAAATATTATATAGCTGCTTACTTGTACACCTGTAAGTCATTTTATTTTTACTCAGTGTGTTCCTATACATGATTTTCTGTACTGGTATCCAGCGAGCACTGTCCTGAGTGGTGGAGGATAAATAGAGAAGCTGTTTTCACTGCCCGCTAGCACTAGCTGGCCATGCTCTACATGAAGAGTGAGGACCACTTGTTCAGAGCAGCCCATGCGATTCAAAGCACTGAGACAACAGGAAATTTCCAGGGAAAGAAAATGCATGTGAGCATGTAAGGGACTTGAACGGCCATATAACTTGAGGAATAATGACTCTGCAAGGCCTAAATTGGATCAAGGCAAATGTGTTTCCTATTTTCTCATTTTCCATGGGTCATTAATACCTTAATGCTGCATTCCTCCTTCTAGGTTGCTACTAAAAATTGCTCTATGGGCAGGTTTCTGACAGTATATTTTTATATGGAAGGGCTTATGAATATGTGGTTTGTGAAATAAAACATGGGCAATAAAAATCCATAGAATAAGCAGGTCTTCAGTTCCGTTGCAATACAGCTCTAGTGTTTATCTGCACATGAATGAATGCATGTGAGTTTTAAACAAGTATCTGTTTCTCTTTCTTTATCCTCATGATACTTCAGGTTTACTTCCAACAGTTCTTGAAGTTCGTGTGACTTAAGTCTGATGTCCTCACAGAAACATGGTAAAAAAGATGATAATTTTCTATTTTATCTACAGCTGTAATTTTGTGGTTGGAACTATGTTTTTGTGTGCATACAGATGAGGGCAGGAGTTTTGTGGCACAGAAAAAACAGACAATTCTTCTAGATCTTGGGTTGTATAACTTTAAAAAAAAAACAACTTTTTTCCTCTTCACCCATGCAAAGAGGTTCAAGGTCGTGTCCCAGATAATGGTAACTTTTCCCACACCTCCCCCAGCCCCACCTACCTGCGGTATGCCTTCTCCCTTCCAAGCACTTTCACTACTGACAGCAGTCAGCAGAGCTGTGTGTGCCAATCAGCAAATAGGTTCATGCATTTTGATTTACTGGCCAGGAGACGAAACAGAAAATCAACGTGCTCCTGGCAGCATGAGGGCCTTGTTCTGGGTCTCCTTCCTCTAATACTTGCACTTACCCTATCTCACTCTCACATTTGGCTGCAATTTGACTTCAAAATAAATAAGGGAGGGTAAACACTCATACAGCAGGAACAGCCTCAAAGTAGGCTGAGCACACAGCTGAGCCTGCAGGTCTCTGTAGAAGACATCAAGTCTGGGGGTTTGCCTAAACACCACTCCTCCCCAGAGCACAGATCCTGATTCAGGGTTGCCTCCATGCCTCATCCATCCATCCTTCCCTCCCAGCGAGGATCCAGAGCCTGCAATCTTCTGAGGCCAGGGATCCAAACCAGGTCTGGAGATAAAGAATGTGGTGGCAGAGTTTGTCTTACAAGAGAATAGCTTAGTTGTTGGAGCATTCTTCAAAGAAGCAAAGAGATTCAGGAAGACAGAATAGTTACTTGGGCAAAAAATTCACTTACAAATCGGTCTCAAATCCTTGATCAACTCGTTTTGGAAGAAAAATTAGCCTCTATGCAATTCTGAAGTGGCATGTATGTCTTTTCCAGAAATACCATTAATTAAGTTTTCTGTAATTATGAAGACAAACGCTGTAAAACAGAGTTTGAAAGAAGAGCTACTAAAGTTTTTAAGTATTAACTGAAGTGCTGACAGCTTAGTCAATGCCAGGTCACCGTATCAGTTAACAAGGAAGACAAAGATTAACTGAATGGGTATTGCAATACATGTGGTACTCTATACTTTGAAACTAATGGAATAAAGCAGGTATTTGGTGACTCATAACTCAGTCCCCAGAAGTTGTCTCTGCTAAAAAGACCTCAGAACTTTTTCCATGGTAACAGAAACTAGGATAAAGTGAAATGCAAGTCACATCATGAAATGCTTTATCAGAGTTGCCAAAGAAGATGCTAGTCTGTAACATTTGAGATATGTCACAGGATGCCGGGTCAATGGTTTATGACACTATTGGGTTAAATGTCTATGAATTTTCATAAAATAAAAGCCCTGTGTTTACATCTTGAGTAATAACTTAGGGTATTGAAGTTGACAATTTTTAAGAATCTCATTTTTCACCATTTTGGTAGCTGGTACATTTCATTGACTAAACTGAGAAAAATGAAGTCGCTGTCAGTGTCAGACACCAAGCACTGTGCTGCTGCTGCTGTCCCGCTTGGCCTGCAAATGCTATACCACTACCTTAAAGACAGTGGTGTGAGAAACCCCATTAAGATAAAATTTAAAATAAGGTGGTCCTGGAACAGTACGTTATGAAAAAATTGGGTTTACAAAACTGAAGTCTGAAGCTACATTTAGTCTGTCAGTTTCCCTCGAATATATGGAACATGAACGAATGGGGTGTAATCCCAAATCAACCTCACAGATTTTCATCAGCTCAAAAGATCAGCCCTCAAATTGCACCTGAAAGCAAACTGTGAATTTCTGGTCTGTATATAACCACTAAATGCAGGTGTCCAAGCTTTGGAAAGAATGCTGTATTTTCACATAGTACAACAAATTTTCTTGTTTACAGGAATAAGTTATCATGTGGCATGCATTAATCATAGTTAAGATTTAATATAAGTATGAAATATTTGGCATGAATGCAGGTAGCAGAAATTTAAAGATATAGATATTTGCCATATAGCAGCGGTAACTCGTATCAACTACACTTGTTCTTATTTTTTATTCCCAAGGAGCATCTCTCGACAAGCGAGCAGTATAACTGTTGATACACTGTATTGATAGGCACATACCTGCATGCAGAACTGCCTGAGCTTACCTAGTAAAAGCAAAAGGATTCAAAGTATGAAACAAACAACTAAAATTATATTTTAGCACTGCTTTTGCATGCAAGTTCAGTGAATCATTCATCTCTTTATGTCAAATCAAGACTGGTGCTTTTCTAGAAAATATGATACAGCTAGACCCTAGTTATGCTTCAGAAAAACACAAATAACTTGGTGAAATTTAGCCTGACCTCTTGCATGTTAGAGACCATTAAATCACCTAATAGTCCCTTCTGGCCTTAAAATCCATGAATTTCAAGAATTTTACTACAGTCAAAGATAAATATGTAGCTCCTAAGAATGAAGCTCTTATTCCAATGTTTTTACTCATGCATACCAAAAAATGCATCTCATTTACAGAAATATAAAAAATACATATCTAATTCATATGACAATCAGTCCTACTGAAAAAACATCTGGTGTCACATTTTCAAACAGGAAACATATCTGCTGTTTTCTCTCCAATGTCACACATCCTGTCACATAGCAGTTCAGAAATCTCAGAAGGTGAGCAGGGCCTTAGCCCCCTATATGTATTTTTTCCACTTTAGCTCTCTGTATGTCCTTACATTGTATTTTAGATGCTGCCTTGGTAAGACCGACAGATTGATGACATGCTCTCTTCTTTAATGGCTGAGAAGGCAAGAGGATAAGTCTCACCTTAACCAAATCAGTATGAAGCGAGAAACAACATACGTGGTAGCCACACCGGACTTCATTGGTTTAACTGAAATCAGCAATATCGGCAAGACTGGCGCCCATGTACCTAGCTAACTCTGTGTGCTTGCAGAACGTGGACCCTCATATATTGTCAGTTACATTCATTTTATTCCCTTCATCAACATACAGATGTTACCTTCTCAAACATCCTATGTGAAGGTGCTAGGCTTCCCTTCATCTTTTGAAAGAAAACTCGAACTGAAACTTGGAAATACTTATTTGTATTTAAATACAACTGCAATTACTAAATACGACTGTTAATTTACAGACAGATACGTGGTCCACGACAAACATGATGATAAGGTTACGACGAGCCCACATTACTTTGCAAATTTAAGGTTAGAGCAGTTATGACTTGCACAGCTTGTCTGCAGCAGCAACCCCCCCTTTTCGTGCCCAAGGAGAGGTCACCAGCGGCTCCGCTGAGCGGGCCGGGCTGCCTGTGGGCGCGGGGCTGCCTGGGGCAGCGCTCGGCGGCCCCCGGAGCCCCGGGGGACTTCTCCTTGGGGAGCAGCCGACAGCCGGACCTGCCCGGCCCAGGCGCTGCAATGTCCGGGCGCGGGGAGCGGAGGCTGCCCGGCCAAGCGCGGGGCAGGCGGGCAGAGGCCGGGCAGAGGCCGCGATCGCCACCCGGGGCGGGGCCGCCCCGTCCCCTCATGTCCCGTCCCGTCCCGTCCCCGCGCGCCCGGCGCACAGCAGGGCGAAGTGCCGGCGAGCGAGGGAGCGGCCAGCAGCCCGTCCCGGGCGAGGCGCGGCCCGACCCGACCCGGGGAGGGGAGGGCGCCGCCGTACCTTGCTGAATACCTCCAGGTCGTCCTCCTCATCGTCCAACGCCAGCACCTCGGCGGCGGCGGCAGCAAGCAGCGCCCCCCGGGCCGCGCCAGGGGAACCCGCGGGGGGGTCGGGGTCGGCCTCGGCCTCTCCCCCGCTGCCGAAAGAAGGCAGGGGGAGCGGCGGCCCCAGTACCCGGCCCTCTGTCTCCATCCTTCCCTGCGAGTGCGGGCGACGGCCCCGCCAGACCCGCTCTCTGGGGGGCCGCAATTGGCCACCCGCCGCTCCCCCGCGCCCGGCCCCGGCCCCGGCCCCGGCCCCAGCCGCAGCCCGGGGGGCGCGCACAGTGCGCAGGAGTGGAAGCGGCGGCGGCGGGAGGGCCGCCCTGCCGGGGCGGGAGGAAGCGGAGAAGCGGAGCCGGGACGTGCCTCCCGGCAGGCCCTAGCTGCGAGCCTGCCCCTCAGAGGGCGGCGGGACCGCGGCTGAGGCAGCAGCCTCTCTGTGGAGGCTGGCCGTGAGGCGGGGGGGAGGAGGAGGCGGGGGAGGAGGAGGCGGCGGCGGAGGCGGCGGCAGCAGCAGCAGCAGCAGCAGCAGCAGCTCATAACGCCCACAGACGTTTTCAGGGAGGCGTGGGGGTGTCGGGCTCGTTCACGTGTCGCCAGCTCCCCGCTTTGGCCGCCTCCAGAGTTGCTGAGGGACTGGGCGGGTCGGCCGGGGCTAGTCGGGCTGGGGTTAGCCGCCCTTGGTTAGGCACCCGCGGCCGTAGGCTCGGGCTCCGGGAGCGTTCCTGCCGCTGGCCTGGCACGCTGGGAAAAGCGTGTGCTGTGCCTCGGGCTAGAGAGCCTAGTGGAGCCAAACAGCCGTCAGCTTGTGGCCTCGGGAGCCCCGAGAGTGTCCGGCAGGGACGGGCGTACCCAGGCTTTCCTTTTTCCTCGGGGCTGGTCTCTTTCTTCCTGGTGGGCGTCCAGGCTGCACACCCCACGTCCCCGCTGCCGGGGCAGCAGCCAGGAAGCAAGCCTTGCTTCTTGCCTCTCGTACGCCTTGGACAGCCCATCTGTCGTTTGTAGCTGGAGGCTTACTTGCTTACTCCTTCGTCGTGGGGGCTGGTGTGCTTTCTGATGTTGAGGCCAGAGATTATGCTGGGGTCAAAGATGTACTTGTGAGAGCAAATGGACGCCCCATTACCTCCGAAAAGGAGCAGGGAGAGGGACACCAAATGTTTAAAAATAGTAGAGCTGCAGAAAGTAAAAACATCAGAATAGAGGGATTTTGAAGTTGCCGGTGTTGAATAGGAAGTAATGAGCAGTGCTACTAGTTGCAGGAGCCGGGGACGTGTAGTAATCGAGCAGGCAGGTCGAGGCTGGTCTAACCTGCGCTGGGGTTCAGCGCTACCTTGGGGAACGAGCTTCCGTGCTGAACACAGGAGGTCTTCTGCGGTGCTGGGCATGTCACCGAGGCCCACATTTGCACAGTGTAGAACAAGGCACATCTTTACAGGCTCCGCCTGAAACGTCTGAGGTCAGTGGGACCTTTGTTGTTAAGGTAGGCTTCAAGAGTCCTGGGTGGGTACTTAAGTAGGCAGATGCAACATAATCTCTGTACCTTGGTTCTCTTGCTGTCAAATTAGAAAAGGCAAACCCTGTAATCAAATGAAAGTATTTTGAAAAGTGTTCATTTGTGAAACACTCCTGGCAGTTGATGAGGAAATTCATTTGGTGTTTCATGCTTTTCGGTGAAGTCTTGAGCCACAACTTGAAAGAGGCAAAAATAAACACTAAATATTCACTCAGCTGTGCAAAGAGAAAAACGATATGTCTCTGTCATTAGAGAATGTATACTAAGACATTTTCATGTTTTGCTTTTTAAAAAAAAAAACAAACAACACCAAATCCTAAAATTCAGAGGAAACAGTGAGTTGAGGGCTGGTGGACCGTTATGCTGAAGTGATCACACACATCTTGGCTAACAGATCAGTGTTTGCCGTAGTATGTTGCTCTCTTCTGTGGACCAGCCACCAGAGGGAGACGGGATGCACCTTTCCTGGGGACTCGGATGCTCGCCGATGGCGGAGTATGTTTCAGTAAATTAAAATAGGCACGTTCTGTAGTTTTAAAATAAAGACTGGCCTGGTATGAGATCCTCGAGCTGCTTTTCCTTCCGACCCTGTGTGGGCCATGCCTGCCCTGCTGCTGTTTGCTGTGCCCTAGCTCTGTGCCTCTGAGGAACCTTGGGTTTCTCTGGTGTGCTGCCTTCCTCGCTGGCTGCCACCAGCCCTTGGCCAGGTGCTGCTCACCTCCGGGCTCTGCAAGGTGCAGGCTGGGGTTCCTTGTGGTGCAGGTGCTTCTCATCCAGCACCAAATCTACAGCTCTTCCCACCTCTGGGTCTTTTACAGTTCCTTTCCAGTGTCCTCGCTGCTCCTGTGTCCTCTTGGTTACCTTTGGGTACCAGATACTGATGAAGAGTGAGTATCAGAGTATAAATTTTCTACTCTTTCTACTCTGTCCTTTGTACATCAATGATAAGTGTAGCTGGTTTGTTTTCTGACTTTATATAGGTGACGAATGAGTTTTGTTTCCTCTGGTTTTGCCTTTATTTCACTGTTTCTAAGGGCCATGTGTTATGGCAGAGGCCTACGGGTTTTCTGAATACAGTGAGTACCTACAACCCATATAATGCCTGAGTTTTTAATATGTCTGTATTTAAATACAGATGTTATACTTGTGAGGCAATAACAAAATAAAAGAAAACTCACTGAGGATCAGAATTCCAGACAGCGTATATCAGAGATGATAAATAAAGGACAGGCAGTCAAAGAAAGTATAAAACTGATGTACTGTAGGCTGAATACTGAGGCTGTCATCTGGATCATACTAATTTTTCAAAGTTTTACCATTCTCTTGGGTTCTTTATTTCTGTTTGAGAGAATCTCACAAGATGCTTTAATTGGATTTTTTCTTATTATAGCTTTTTATTAGCTCATTAATCAAGCTTAACAAGACATATTTTTAGATTCCTCGCTGGCAGTGCTTATCTTTCTGTGCTTTATATTTGAAGTACCAGTCTGTGAGGAAAAGGTATTCATTGTCCTTTGCTCTAGGAAAATATGCATTACGTTTAACACTTATTTGGAGTTTTAATCATCACGAGGACTCATGCTAAAACAAAAATAGGAGACCGTTCTGCCATCACTTTCACCTGCTCTCTGCACCCTCTACCCTAGTTGTCCCTAAGCTCTATTGGGAGTAAATATAACTTCAGGACACCTTCCCTCCCATGCTGAGTCCCAGTGGGATTGCCAGCACCTCTCCCCCTGCAGTATTTAGCAAAAAGAGCTTTTTACAGACTCAAGAATTTGTTGCTCATTTTCTGCTGTAGGACCAGAGACGACATTAAACAGCTGAATAATTGTGCTATTCAGAGATACTGCAGGTAGCATAACTACAGAGCTACACTTACCAGAGGGGATTTACACATTCCTCTTGTACTGTTATTTCAAAAGTGCATTGCTGTAGGTCTTGCTTATTCTTCATTTCAGTGTGTGTATGTGCACACATATGCCAACAGGCTCTGTGTTTCCTGAGAGCCTGGGATTTACACATTTAGCCACAGATATCCTTCTCTGAACCTCTGGAATTAGATCTTGGCAATAATTAAGGGTTGATATGTCAGATGTTGTTATGCTATGAATATAATTGCCCCACTTATTTAGAGAAATAGCTATTGCACTGAGACAATACTTGACAATATTTTGCTAAATAAATTTTAACATTTTGTACAACGTGGTGTTTTCTAAATACCTATGCAGTCTTCATGAAACACTCAACCTTTCCAGGCCCTCCTACTCAGGAGCACTGAGTGGAATATTAACATATGCCAGGGCTGAGCTGCAATCACCTCCAACTTTTTTTTATTCACTTAAGCCCAAAAAGCTATTTTGTATTACAAAAATGTCAATATTATTCCTACTTGCATTTTCCCTTTTTCTTTGGTAAGAGTGTTGATCCTAGCTAGTAATCCCTTCCAGAGTTGCTTTTTCTTGAACAAATTAGATTTACAAACACCGAAGCAGAACCAAGCTATTCCTTCGCTCTCATGTGCAGGCTGCATGTGATCCCTTTAGGCCACAATACCACTTTGAATACTTAATGTTGACTTGTCGAGTTTCACCAACTGCACAGTGATATGGACAGGATTAAATCTTGTTTTATTTCATTGGCTTCCTAGCCAGGCAGTAGCAGGGTAGGGAGGGCTCATGGCATTTTACTCTGTTCCACCACTGCAGCACGAATAATACGCATATTAGTGAATCTGCTGACATTCGCCACCTTGACGTAAATGAGAACATTTTTCGAGGTCTGAAATGCATTGTCAAGTAGCATTCTTGTCAGGGTTGTATAGTGTATAAGCAGAAGTCATTATGTTTACACCCAGAAGATATGTTGATGGTGAATTAAGGGCTGACCTTCATATCATACCATTTATTAGAGCAAGCTTTATAGTAAGCTCCATATAATGGCTCAAAATAAGGTTAACTGTTTGTGTTCCATGCCTGAACTGGCAAAGGAGTTGGAGCATTAAAGCTCTCAGAGAACTTGTGCGCTGCTTAGCTTTTCAGCTGCCTGTTGTGTTTTGGTTGAAAGGTAACTGTTAAACTGTTCTGTTATTTTTGTTGTTCTTATTAGTTTAAGTTTGGAAGGTGCTTTAATTGGAATATTGCAAAATGATTTATCTGTCAGACAGTGGATATGCTCCAGGCTTATTTTTCTCAGAGACTATCAGACTGTCTTTGCTTTCTGACTGCCCAAAGGAAATTACAATGTAGTGTACTCATAATCGTGTTATCTCTTTTATAGCTGCAGATCATTTTTATGACATTGTAGATGCACAGAGCCCTGATCGATATCTAGAGACTTGCTATCCTTTTAAGTTATGTGACTCTGCCAAATTTTAGACATGAAAATATTCCAGGTGAAGCGTTAGTGGGTTTCATAATTTTTACAATATCTAAAAACAGTTGCCAAGCTTCATTGGATATGAAAGCATTGATTTTTATTTTTTTTTAATACTTTGCACTGTTGTCAGATAGACTCCATCTGTTCTAATCTAGCATTGTCTCTTCTGCTGAAGGAATGGTTTCATGTTTACAAATAATTGCTGCTGTTCTTGTTTTTTGATGAATAGTATATTTAGCAATCTGTACTTCATCGCATGAAATACTAGAGTATCTCCTAGTGCAAAAGTATGCAACGAATATATTAATATTTAATATACCTTTAAAGGCTTATTGAATTAATTTGATGTATGAATCTGAGTTCTTTCTATTTTTAATTCTCCTGATGCGTGGTTTGGGAACTCTGAACTTTAGGTAAAAGGAAACAGATTAGTACTGGACCTCAGTTAACCTGTTTATCAATGATGAGGTGTGGTCCTGTTTGTTAAATAACTGAAAGAAATGACAGTGAATGTTATTCATTTACAGATGTCTGTTTATAACCCATTTAAATCGAAGAATTCTGTATTTCAGCTGTTGCAGTGTAATGCACAGGCTCTGAAAATACTGTGCAAACCTGTGATCATTGTTTGACCTTGTAGGCACAGGGCTTGCCATTGTTTCAAGGATTATTAGCCTTTACAGAATTGCTTTATAAGGATTTAGCCATCTTTTACTGTTCGCACATGGTTTCAGTGATGCTAAAAAACTTTACCAAAGGGAGCTCGCAGGTAGGTGAGCCTACTTAAGCCAATCCAGGAGGCATGTTGTGGTTGAATTAACCCTCTGTATTCATGATGTTTTAATAGTTTTGTGTTTGTTTTTTTTTACAGAAACTTTGTGTGCCTCTTGCCTTAGTTTATTGCTACCAGGATGACTATTAAGAAAGCTTTTATATGAAAGGGGTTTTTTAGTCCTCAAATTCACACCTGAACTATTGACATAAAATTGGGATCTACATGGGACCTAATTAACACTTTAATACTTATTGATAGAACATGATAAGTATATAGTCATTCATAAAACACATGGAAAATTCATTCTACAGCTACACTGCCACATAATCTTTCACTTTTATCTTGTGTCACTGAACATTTCTCATCCATAAAACTCTGTACGATACTAATTGTAAAGGACAGTGGATCAAGGTCATTCTTGCTAAAAACTGCCACTTTTTGTTCTACAGAGATCAGAAAATGTAAAAAAAACCAACAACCCCATCATCATCATAAGGCAGATATAAAAGTCATGGGTAGTAGATTATGACCCAGAGGAAAGAATGTGAACAAGACGGCTGCAGAGAGAAATTTTAAGTGATATATGTGAAACTGCCAAAATGAGAATTGCAGCCGAAGGAAGCGAGCCAGAAGTCTAACTACAATCAATATCCAGGTTAAGTAAACAATTACAGTCTGCCGGAGTTGAAAGTAAATCCACACAGCTTGACAGGGTAACTGCAGTGTCTTCAGGTGTAAATTTTGAATTTACTTCATGGATACCTTTCTTGCCATTTACACAGTGTGTAACTGATTTTTTTTTCGCAACCTATCAGGCAAAGGCTGCTCTCAGTTTATGAATAGCTGTTGTTAAGTCCTTGCAAACAAATGATGCATGTCAATTAATAGTGGAGGTTGTTTTAAAAATCTGGAAACTGGTGAGACTCAGAAGTGACCAAAAGAACAATGTATGTTATCAGACAATATGATTAGAAAGGGAAGCAGGCTTATGAATAAGTAAAAAATGCAAAGGAGTTATATTAGGGTACTTTGTGAGCACTAAGCTAGCCCAACATAGCAGACATCAATCCTAGAATGGAAACAGCTGTGTTTACAACATTTTAGGATAGTTTCCTTATCAAATATTAATATGTGGAAAAGCCCTTGTGTGAAAACTTGGCAGTTGGTCCAGCAGAAGATTCTTCTTCTCCTTGCAGTATTTGCTATAAAGTTGCTAAACAGCTCAAAATAGTTTCAACACCATTAAAAGAGATGCCTAAACCCAGAAAAGAGCCGAGACAGATTTATAGATGAAAGAATATTTTTTACATTTTGGCTTGATCTCTTACCCCTTACTTAGGCAAAACTTCTTGGGAAACCTCAAAGTTTTTCTGACAGCGTACATACGTATGAAACAGCAGTTCTACTATTATCCCCTTATTTTACATTTAACCCCCCCAAAAACCTGTGGGCTTTAAAAATATCAGTTGCTCCTAGTGGACAGTAAAGTGCTGGAGAGTATTTGTTTCCTTGTGCTTAGAACAGATGAAATACAATGAACCAGCTACTGCCTGTTCTCTTCCCACTGCATGTCTTCCTTAGGATTATCTAAGGCATGTAATATATCTGGTAGGAATGCTGTATAGTGAACGTGTGAGTGAGGTGTGACACAAGTACACAGGAGAGTAGACTTCATTAATTTTGTAGCCCAAAGAAGAATTTTTTTTTTTTTTCATTTTATTTCCTCTTAACATGTCTTGGTGTGTTTGCACTGTGTACAATTTTGGAGACTCTTTGTCTTCAAAATTGAGAAGTATTTGTCTCCAAATACTGAGAAGAACCATTGCCAAATTCTAGAAAAAAAATAACAGAGGAAACAATTTAAATTTCAAGACTTTATGCCAAGTCATAATCCAAGACACAGAGTGACTTTGGACAGTATGGTCAGACTGCAGCTTCAAGAGCTCTAGGTCAGACAGGGAAGGAAGTATTCCAGCATATGTGATTTACAGTAGTGGCACAAGCAGTCATATGCTTCCTGCAGTTTTCTCTTATTTAATAACTATTAGTAGTTTTGTTTTGGTCTGTGAGAAAATGAGAAAGACCAGATTGGTCTGTGTCTTAGAGGGGAAACAATGGGATTAATTAGGTCCCTATTTTATTCAACTGATTTTGCACTTAGGGATGATGTGATAGCAGAGCACTTAAGACAGCTACCCAATGGATTTGCAAGAGAACTTGTGTTTAAAATGAGGTTTGTGGATGGACTGTGGCGTTGAAATACTGTATTACAGTTACAGCAGGCTCTGTAATTAGACAGTACTGGCACTTGTTTTCCACTGAGAGAAAGAGAAAAGTTGTTAGGCAAGATGAAACTGCAGGGAAGAGTAGGTGTACCTCCCCAGCTCCTAGGAATTAAATCCATGTCATATTAGATGAAAGCTTAAATACATGAAATTTCTCTTATTTATTCATCTTTTGGATAAGTGGTTGCTAGAAGGATGCTATAGACTTAAGAAAATGGAAGGAATATAGGAGAACTTGAGAGGTGTGTAGTACAGTACTTACACTTAACCTACTCCATACTGTGAAAAAGTTTGGAAATCAGAGAGGTCAGTTCCTTCTACTTCAAGTGTATAACTGGGCTTTCCTTATCTGTGAAGCAAAGCTGCATGCTATTTTTGGCTTTACTGAACTTCTGAAGCCTTAATGGAATCATATGTTTTTTTTCTGTGTCATATCACTTAAGACAGCAAATGACTATCTGCTAGATTGCATTTTTCAGCCTGTGGCCATGTATGCTGCAGTAGTTGATTTGATGTTCTGTAAGAATTCCTCTTTAAACTGACTTAATGATTTATACTACCAAATTGTTCACATTTCTAAATTGTATATGAAACTAATGAAACAGGCTAGAATTTTAGACCAGTGACCTTTCTTGTTCTCACATGATATACACAAGGAAAACAGTAATGAACAGAGAACAACTGATGGAAGGGGTTCCTTTTCCTTATACAATATCTCTGAGAGCACCTTTGGATTTGCTCAAGAGGAAACTCCAGTTTAACCATTCTAGCATCACTCAGACTGCCTCTTATAAGAGTAAGCTCTGTTGATGCTGGACTCAATAGCTGAGTGTAGGGGAAAGGGTCTCAGTGGGAAGCTCATCTGTTTTTGAATCAGCTGGGAATTACTTCAGCTCTTTAGCAGGTTGGAATGGTTTGGGAGTACCTTCATGTGAATTTGCATCTCTATGTTTCAGAAAGCTATTCAAGCTTCCAGGAGGAATGATATAAGATGTGGGAGACTTTGGTTCCCACTCTGCCAAAAATATCTGATATAATTCCTGATAAGCTATATGGTTTCTGTCTGAAGCCCCATGCTGATAAGGCAACACAAGTATTTTGGATATAGTGCTGGAGCAGAAGGCGGCCATTCTTGCCTTCAGCTATCCTCTCTGCTTGATAAGAGTTATTGGGTAGATTGGAGCAAGTCTGCGGAAGTCTAATGGGGAGTGGAGACTAACAGTTGACTATCGCGGCCTGAATGAAGTTACGCCACCACTGAGTGCTGCCGTTCCAGATATGCTAGAACTTCAATACGAACTAGAGTCAAAGGCAGCCAAGTGGTATGCCACAATTGACATTGCTAATGCGTTTTTCTCAATCCCTCTGGCAGCAGTGTTGTCCACAATTTGCCTTTACTTGGAGGGGTGTCCAGTACACTTGGAATCGATTGCCCCAGGGGTGGAAACACAGCCCCACCATTTGCCATGGACTGATCCAGACTGCACTGGAAAAAGGTGAAGCTCCGGAACACCTGCAATACATTGATGACATCATTGTATGGGGCAACACGGCAGAAGAAGTCTTTGAGAAAGGGAAGAAAATAATCCAAATCCTTTTGAAAGCTGGTTTTGCCATAAAAGAAAGTAAGGTCAAGGGACCTGCACAGGAGATCCAGTTTTTGGGAATAAAATGGCACAAGATTGAAGTGGCTCAGGTGGACCTGGACTGGCAACATGAGGGTGAGCTATTTATGGCTCGGTGGGCCCATGATACTTCAGGCCATCAGGGAAGAGTTGCAACATATAGATGGGCTCGAGATCGAGGGGTGGACCTGACCATGGATACTATCGCGCAGGTTATCCATGAATGTGAAACATGTGCTTGCAATTTAGCAGGCCAAGCGGTTAAAGCCGCTGCGGTATGGAGGGCGATGGCTGAAATATAAATATGGGGAAGCCTGGCATATTGACTATATCATACTCCCACGAACTCGCCAAGGCAAGCGCTATGTGCTTACAATGGTGGAAGCAACCACCGGATGGCTGGAAACATATTCTGTACCCCATGCCACTGCCCGGAACACTATCCTGGGCCTTGAGAAGCAGGTCTTGTGGTGACATGGCACCCCAGAAAAATTGAGTCAGACAATGGGACTCATTTCCGAAACAACCTCATAGACACCTGGGCCAAAGAGCATGGCATTGAGTGGGTGTATCATATCCCCTATCATGCACCAGCCTCTGGGAAAATTGAGCGATACAATGGACTGTTAAAAGCTACATTGAAAGCAATCGGGGGTGGAACTTTCAAACATTGGGATATACATTTAGCAAAAGCCACCTGGTTATAGTGCTGGAGCACAAGGTGGCCATTCTTGCCTTCAGCTATGTGCCCTTTCAGGTCTTTAAGGAGCATTACCCAAGAAGATTCATGATTCCCGTGCTCTAGCAGAACCCATGCAAATTACTCACAAGGCAATAAAGAAATTGGCCTAAGGTTCCCTTGAAAATGTGCTGCTGGTGTGTGGACGCCTTTTAACTTTATCCTTAATTTTACATGCACACCTGAATGCAAATACATGCCTGATAGGAGTTAGGAAAGGAGGCAAAAGGAAACAGTAAATGCAAACACGGTAGCTATGAACTTAAACCCAGATGAAGAAAGGTTTGAATAATCCTCTGGTTACGCAACATATTTAAAAGTATGATCTACTTAATAAAGCATTTTCTTCTCATTTTTATAGCACAAAAAAGCAAGTAATGTACAGATCAGTACAGAAACTGAAGGAATGAGTCTCCAGTAAAAGTATGGCCTGAAATGCTAATGGCTTTAAAACAAAATTATGCCTATTTCCAAATGAATCAGTCAATTTTTAGGTAACCAAAATGCAGAGTGGAATGGATTACAAATTATCTCACAATTGATCAAAAGGTAAATAATGACATGTATTGCTGCATACTGAGGAAGCTGAAAATAAGGAAATAGCATTGGTAATCTGCCTCTGGGGACTGAGACTGGCATAATTTGTAAAATGAGTCTGAAACTAAGAAATGAGGGGTAAGGCTGAGAGATTTTTTGGACTGCCTGACCTATCTCCTGTAAACAGAAAAAGAGTTCAAGTGTCTTCCAGCGATGATGGAGTTAGCAGCGAGCAGAAACATGGGCAGCAAGAAGAGAAAATAATGATCTGCGTAACAACAGTCAGGTAGGCCAGTCTGGTCCAGCTCCTGCAGTGTGAGGGATGGATTCCTTGTTGGGGCTAGTTCTGTCAGCCCTGCAGCGATGGATGCACCCGAGGGAGGCGTGTCATGCCACTGCTACCTGCCTCTCCTCTGCAGCTGGGCAGGGGTAGCCATTTGTACAGCTGGGAGGTTTGGCAAGGGAAGTGCAGCCAACCCTGCTGGAGGGAAAAGAAACAGGCCAGAGCAGTTCTTCAGGATTATAGTTAGGTGCTGTAATCAGCAGAAGTCTTTTCATTAATCTGTGTAAAAATTGATGGTCAGGAAAGAGTAATTAAAATGCTTGTATGCAAATACAATGCAAATACAGAAAAGTGTGGGATGTTAGAAGGATTGCAAGAAAGTAGTGGAAAAACAGGTGTGGAACAGGGTGTGGTAATCAAAAAAGATAGAATTGCACATTAATTTATGAGGCAGATTAAAGAAAGAAGTAGCAATAGTGTAGCTCTGTTGTTTGAATCAAAAGTGCTTCAAAATCAGGGAATGATAGTTAGAAAAATTCTAGTAATTTTGTGTCTGTAGGATATTGTAGGATTGGATTTGGTTACTAAAAGGGATCTTTTTAAGGCATTTTATGTTTTAACATTTTGTGCGTGGTTAAAGCTTTAAGTACTACCAGAAGTTGTGACCATATGGGTGGCCAGCCCCACCTATGGAAGTATTTAACTTCTTCAGTATAGCCTGGAGAATAAATGCTAATGATACTGGTTATTTCTGCTGGTAATAGCTGACAGTTTTTGCACTTCATCGATAAGAGGCCAACTTTAAGGTTTCATTTAAGTAATGAAGATATTCTAGGTGAGCTGTTTAAAGAATGTATGACGTGTGATTCAGAAAAAATTAAATTACAAGAGTAAAACAAGTAGGTATGTAGCTGAGGATTTCAAAGCTTGATAGTCTACAGATGTGAGTGATTAAATCATTCTACCAAAGAAGCTCAGAAACTCAAATGTGGAGGAGGTCTGGAACTTTCTTACTCAAAAGTTTGAAAGCTATCTGGAATTAATATCCAGAACAAAGAAGGAAATGTTGTAGAAAGAATCTAACTGGATGAATAGCCACATAATTAAAATTAAATGAGCAGAATGAAAAAAGATTGCAGAAAGGACTGACAGGCAAAGAAATCTATGCAAAAAAGGTAAAGAAGCATAGAAATAAGGTGAATTGAACAAAAGTCAAGCAGAGCTAGACCTTGCACTGGATATTAAACATGATGAAATTACCCAGCCTTAAGCAAGCAGTTTCAGAAACAAACCCCTAAGAAGAATGTGGGGTCACTGTTCAGAGATTAGATGAATGACTCTAAAAATAAGAAAATGCTTTATCCTGTCTTCATTAGAAATGCTGCTGCTGACTGTGGTGGGAAATGAAGGTTGCTTAGTAGGAATGAGTCCACAGGCTTTAAAATAAAAATCATTGCAACTGAGATACAAGCAAAACACAAGCAGTTTGACGTAGTGAAGTATGGTGATCAACAGTTTCCTGACCAGAAAGAGACTGGCTCATGAACACTCATATCTGATACCATATGACAGCAAATAAATGGTGATTAGGGAGAAGGAAAAATGACCCAGGTGGTTATAGGTGCATTAGTCCAACCTTGAGGCTTTAGAAGAAATTTTGAAGGGAATCCTTCCTGTACCTCCAAATGCTTGACTGATACCAGCTTTGGTTATAAGCATTGGACCATCGCAGGATTGCTGGTGTTAGCAGCATGCTGCAGGCAGTGCGCACACGCTTACTCTCATCAGGGACCAGGCATTCTTAGGGGCCAGTTTACCTGTGGGCTGAAACACTGCTCCTGAACAAATCGTACCTTTAGGTAATACTGGACATCTTTTTTTTAAGATGTCTGAGCATGGGTCAGTCTAGCATTTCTTAATTGCTTGCCTGTAACTTAATTCTGATACACAATGGGCAGATCAAGATTTGCACAAATATGGATTTCAGTTGTAGGCCACAACTTTCTCAATACAAAGTACCAAAACTTAATATAGGTGCAGAACACAGATTATGGAGTTTCTGTGAGGCTGTCTTCCAACTGTCTTATTAATGCAGCTAAGTCTGTGAAATGATCTTAACATTCTTCTTGAGGATGAGAGAAAGAGATTGTGAAGAACACACTTGAGTCTACAAAGATTTTCCCATAAGAATCAAGTCTACTAGATTAATTTCAAGTTTTGTCCTGGAAGGGAAGTGCTTTAGACCTCTCAGTAGCACTGAGCATAAATTAAGTTGTAAATTGCAATCTGTTTAGAAAAATTAAATTTATTTCTAAATTGTATTTAAGCAATGATGTTGTGAATTAGGTGAAAAACCACAACAGACCTTTCCCAGTAGGTTCCTTAATAAAGGAATTTCCTTCTTGACCACCAGAACCAACAGCCTGACAAAAAGCATCCTAAATACCACATTTTGTGTACTACATCTACAGGGACTGCGAGAAAAATAGGCTTAACCCAAATATCAGAAAGCAAGTCACTTACATTTTGCAACCTATGCTCTTCCTCACCCTTTGGGACAGTCCATTGGGCTGAGGTTTGAGCAGTTCTTCCCAGAACTAAGATGAGGAGGTGTTGGTCATTTTAGTATTAAAATTAGTACTCAGAGTGCTTATACTGTTAAAAATAATGCTGGAAGAGGGCTGTGCAATGAATAATAAGTTTAGGCAATGCTGATAAATTAAAACATGGCTTTAGAAGTTGCTCAGAGGAGCTTATCAAATTATTGGTAATGCCTGATATCCTTTGTAGGAATGTAGTTCAGATACACTCATCAAAAGAGCTCATATCATTAGAGGGGTGATTGTGTCATCTACAGTAGAATTATTCCACACCATTGGTATTTCTTAGCAGACTGACATGTTTTCACCTGACATTGCTGTAACCCCTGGGAAAGAAAGCGAGTCCTACCTTACTGTGAATAACTCATTAGTGAGCCATCACACTGAAGTAGTCCCAAGAAATATTCCTTCTTTTGGGGGAGGAAGGGAGGGATACCAAAGCTACGTACTTTTTTTCACTTTTACTTTTTTTAGTGCTACCCTGCAGTCTTGCCACTTCCTAAGCATTCTTCCATAGCAAGCTTCTCTCCCAGCAAAGAACTAACTTTCAGCTCTGATCTTTTGGTCTGTAAATTAATCCATGTTATTTTTCCAAAGCATTCTGGAGTAGAGCAGTGGAAAGCTACTGGCACAGTGTAGCCTTTCTGAGAGTGCTGGATTGTCTGGAACTGGACAAAAATGCCGGTAAATCAAACTTTCTCTCAGAAATCCAGCCAAGAAGCATGGCTGGCTGTTTAGTAAAATGTGCTAAAATATATTTTCTGATGATTGGGTAGATTGACATTGTTAGCAGTGAGCATGCAGAGCACATATTAAACACCTGGCAGAACCAGGGAAATGGGGTCCTTCATATTTGATCAGAGAATGGAGGGCTCAACATTCACAGGCATGTTTAAAGCAGCAGTGAAAATGTTTACACAGAGTTGGTTTGTCTTATTTTTGAAGTGTAAAAAGCCTGGGTTTTCCATTTACCTGGGTAAACATTTCTATTGCTAGTAACAAGTTTAAGGAGTGTAAGTTGAAACAGAAGACCCTGTATGGTGTATTTTTCTTATTTCAAGTAAGCCTTTCGTAGGTGTCCTGTTTGAAGGTTCTACCACTGACAGGTTTTTTTCTAAAATTGTATCAATAGCAGGTGTTCACTTTATTCTCTACTTTTTCACTTCTAATATGTTTTTTTTCATGTCTGCTAGAAAAGCTTGGCTATCAGTTTAAAGCATATTCTTGATAACAGGCAGGCAAGGACTGGATGAGCCATTCCTTTATTCTTATGTGCAATATCTTGGGTATTCGAAGGGCTCTTTAGTGATCCCTTCCTCTAAGAAGCTCAAATAATTCCTGGTATTTTATTAATCTGTCAGAGCAGGGGTTGCTTCTGAATTTATCTTGGTATTTCTGTCTGAAACAGCTGTGCAGCCTATGCTTCAAATTGCCAGCATTAAATCAACATAGTTTTCCTCCTCATTCTTCATCAATTTGTCATATAGATAAGCCCACTACCTTCACTAGCAATCTTCCATTATCCACTGTTCTTGCTGGTTTCTTCCATATACTTCCATCAACACCCACAAAGGCTTTTTACCCTCGGATATATTCTGTCTTTTTCTCTTTAGGTTTTTTAACTCCACTGCTTAAGACAATGTCTGCAGATCGCTAATGACTCTAAAAATTGAGCATGTCATATGACTTATTTTGCCAGTGATACAGCTAGGTGGTTTGGACTTTAATCTCTGGAGATCACACAAAGGAAATAAAAAAATTATAAGTCAGATGAAAAAAAAAAGCACAAGAGAAAAATGCATCTTGATGATTTTTTGTTATTTATGGAAACTCTAGCGTCCAAATTTCTTTTCCAATTACTGAAACTGTACATACTGAAAATGTACACATTTGAGAAATGTAAATGAATACAGCATACCCTCTATTATGCACTATGCAGACAGTATCCTTGATGATCAGATTTTTACCCTATGAAATTTAATCATCATTCAGATTCTTCTGTTTTTTTCATATATTTGCTTGTCCTTAAATGTGCTTCTGTGACGTGTATACGTAATCTCCATAACTAAGATGTTCTTATTTGCATTGTAAGAGAGCAAAGCATTTCCAATGCCAGTATTAGAATTAATACTGTATTTAAAAGGTCATGCCTCATTTTTCAATGTGCTGTATCGGCAGCAGAGTGTTATAGTCTGTCCTGATATTTCACTGTATAAATTAGCCAGCTAAGGAAGGAAGAAACAAACAGCAGATAGGCATTAAGTGACCTGTTCCAGATCACAACACACAACTTCGACAGCATGAGAAGTAGATTTCCCAGCCCAGCCTACTAAATTTGGAGTCATCAGAAATGTAATCCTAATTTTTAGGAAAAGGTGAGAGGTTTGGAATTGGCTTGAATTTTCTCTTTATCCTTTTTGTGCTTCTCTACAGAAATAATTATAACTAGAGTAGGTGTTGTAAACTTCTTTGAAATGGTTTTCAGAAACTACTGTTTCCAATTGTCATTTCAGTAATGTTTGTCTAACATGGAAGAAATGAAAACAAAATTTTTCTATAGGAAGAAAGACATTTCAAATACTTGCTGCTTTTCCTCCATTAGAGCACAAGCGCAAGTTGAAAAGGGGCATATGTTTTTCAGTGTGTAACCTCCATGTGTGGGCATGTTGGATACTAAAAAAAGAACTGCTAGACTTTTTTACAAGGAATGGATTTATTTGCAAAGGAAAAGATTAGCAAAATCATCAAAACACGTGAAGGAAAATTAATTCAGAAATAAAACAAATGGGAGACTCCTCTAGGAATGTCTGTAATTGTGCAAGGTGTTTGCAAATAAATACTTTAAAAGAGATGTTTCCTGTTTCAAATCAGACAGAAGCTGCTGATTCCCTCTGCTTCCCTATTGCTGCTGCGAGTGCCTCAGGCTTTTTCCTCTAGTACAGCTGTGCTCCACTGAAATAAATGGCACTTCCTGGGGACTACATCTTTAGTTACTGGTACAAGAGTCATCGTAATGTGCAATGAGATATTTCAATAATGCTTTCAAATGGCTATTAAAACACAACACTGCATAATAAAATCACAACTGCATGGTTGCAGATAGAGCTACCAGTGACACAGCTACCTACACATTATTCCCTTTAAAGAAGAGGTACTAGAAAAATTGTAGGGCAGCAAGGAAAGGCATAAAAACCCCCAGATGCTCAGTGGTGTAGTCTCGCTGCTGTCTGTCTTTTCTTCCCAGCTCCCTTCCAGTTTTCTGTTTTGGTTTACAATCTCCAAAGTACTGAGTTTTCATAGCTCAACTCATTTATTGCCTCACATCACAGGGAATAATAATTCATGCCTAGCAGTGTGAAATCTGGAAAAGCAGATTCAAAGTATGCCTATGTGTTCAAGGAGATCCCGGTTATTTCCCATACAAAGTAAACATCTTGCTTGGGAGAGTGGAAGATGGTGTTCGTTAACAGAAATGCTTTACCTTTTCTGTAAGAAAGGTCTCTTAATTAAGAATTTGTGCATTAAAGCTGGGGTGAACCCAAATGATGATTGCAGCATTTTAAAGCTCGCAGCCTGTTCTGCAGAATAGAAACCAATAGGATAAAGAAAAAAGTTAAACAAAGTTGAAGGATTATAGCAAGAAGTTCCCTTCTCTTTCCTAGTATCCACCAGTAAATACTAAAAATGAATCACATTTAAGTTGGTTCTAATGCAGCACATGTTGCTGGCTTCTCAGGACCTTATCTGGGACCTGCAGGACTTACCTGCCAAGGGCTTTGCAACTGTCAAGGCTGTTGATCTCAAAAGTAGTTAAGGACTCCTTGCCTAACTCTAAGTACTTGTGTGTCTCAGGTGGGACACCAGTGTATCAAGGCATCGAGATTCTCAGTACAATGCACACCTCTTAGGGCAAGTAAATGGGGACTTAAAGTTCTGCTGGGTGCTTGGAAACTGAGCCCCACAACAGGTAACAGTATCTGGCCCTGGGCTTTTTTCTTTTCTTATTTTTGTGCTTTTGCTTTTGGTCATTAGCTTATTCTGCCCTTAAATACAGTTTGCAGCTTGTCACTTTTTTCATTTGAGGAGCTAAGCTTGTCATCCTGGACCCATGAAGTTGTATCTATAATGTGAACAGGAAAATAGTAGCACTTCAAACACCAGCATATATTTCAAGCAGACCCTGTATACTCATAAAATATTAGAATTTAGGATCTTTCCAGTGACAGCCATGACTGCCTTGTTTAATGTTAGGCTTCTGGAAGATCCTTTCCTAGCCAATGCTGTTTGGCCATCTGTCCCTTAAAGAGAAAGGAGACACCAGGTCTCGTGTTTGAGTTACTCCCTCTCCGGCTGGAAACACTGCGTATTATATTCCTCGTTCTATTTATTACAGCGTATGTAGTACCTGCTTGAGTATACCAAGACTGCATATTTATATTGCTTTGTTTGTATGGTTCATGACATTTGCCCAGTGATGGATAATCAGATCTTTCTGAAATCTCTTATTTTTGCAACAGAATTTCAGTGTCATCTTGCATTCTGTACTATTTATTTTGTCATCAGAACTGTTAAAATTCATAGTAAGTACTTTGGCACTCTGTCTATTTGTTAGCGAGTTCATTTGGGAACAATTACGGTTATCTTGTAGATATTTCAAGCATGTTTTTTTGAAATCAAAGCCCTTGTCTCTACACTATTTGAGAAAATCAGTAACTGAAATCTGAACTGTATGCTGCTTTGATAGAAGGTGTATTCTGCTTTTGTTTTCTGCTTGGGGAGGAATCGGGTTTCAGCTCAAATGGTCATGTATTCTCCCTCTGTATTTTGTTTTGGTAGGTTGTTCTACAATCTTACTGAGTAGTGTTACAGGATAAAAACTTCCTGAACACATCCTAAATATGTTTATGTGTATATGCTCGATAGATATGTACATTTGCCAGGTTAGAATATTTGTAGTTTAAAGGCTTTTAATTTCCTTATAGTTCAGATAGGATTTTGGAGTGTCAGAAAAGAAATATATGTGTTTACCTTCAACTGATTCTTTACATTAGTGTAAGGAAATTATCCTCATAAAGATGTCTTGGAAAAATAGTCTCCTTTGATTCTTCAGTAGCTTAAAGGCATCACTTACTTAATTTCATCTGTTTCTTTATATATATATATATATATATATGCAAATACAAAGAATGAAGATTAACATGTTTGGGAAAGTTAAGAGCTGCTGGAAAGGGGACAGTGGACAGTTATTCAAATTCAGCATAATTGAGACTAGAGATGCAAACAACTGCTCTTAATATTAATAGCCACACCTAATTTTCTTTTGATGATTTGTGTCATTTCAAAAATATGTGATTTTAAAGATTAAGCTTTCTGTGGAGCTGTTGAAATCTTATAGCTCACGTTTCTGAAATAGTCAAATTACACCTTTTTACACTTAACTAGAGAGACCTAAGTGCTTTTCACATGCAGTATTGTGCTTAGCACAAAAACAAATGCTAATGTGACTATCGGTACAGGACCAAACTTTATCTGAGATCTGGGGTGTTGCCATGGCAATTCCAATTGTTGGTAAAAAATTCCCTTTTGTGCTTCATTCTGACATTATATTGCAAAATGATGATTATGAAGAAACATGCAACCCAAAAGGGGGGAAAATAATCTTTTTTTGAAGATGTAAAACGTACCTTCTATCCCATTTACTTTTTGTGAAACACTGAGTGTGTGCCCAGATTGTTATAAGCTGTATTTTTTGCAGATTCAGATACATTTTTATTTCTCAAACTGCTATAATAATACTGAAAGTTATTTCTCCCAAATGTAATAATCAACATAATACAGAACTCAGAGACATATATCCCATTTCCTATGCAAAATATCAATTTCTAGTATATTGTACTGCTGATGTGGACCTCTTGCTTTTAACAGTACTGCCTATGTTAGTTGAAATATCTAAAATACAGAACTTGCCTATGTTATTTATATATATCAACCATATAATCTATGTATAATACAATCGGAATAGCTCATAATAGCCAATAGATCAGTCATTTCTGTTTCTAGTTATAAAATTGTTTTTCTACCAATACATCTCACTCTGAGAAAATTGATATGGCTATTACCTATTCCTTGCTAAATCAATATACAACAAGCTTTAAATAAAAAAAACCTCATGTAATACTTCCAAAAGAGAAAAAAATGAAGGGTTGAAGTTAAAATGTGGTTTGCACTGCAATGCATGCTGAAGTTTATTGTGCATTCTTTTAAGTAGGAAATGCATAAAATGGGAAACATTTCCAGAAGAGAACTAATTCTTGCGGTGCTGCATTGCTGCTTTATAAATAAATCATTGTCCTTTCTCTATTGATCACTGGAACAATCCAGTCAAAGAATGCTGACTTAGTGCAGCCCTTTTCAGGAGTGCTGGATTGAGAGAAAAAGCTGGGTAAGTGGGACCCAGCAGCAGGGAATAGGGAAAACCCCATACTGGTTAGCGATCAGGTTTGATGCATAAAATCCAGCCCTTGATTTATTTCTTACCTCCAAAAGAACTTGACAAAGAAGCTGATTTCTACAAGATTTTCTCTCTTTCTTTCTCTCTCTCTTTCTTCCTTCCTTTCTTCCTTCCTTTCTTCCTTCCTTTCTTCCTTTCAATGTCATCGATCAGGGGAAATATTAATTATAAGACAATACTAGTTGTAATTACTGGATGCTGAAGATCTGCATATAAAGTATTGTGAAATTTTTGTACAAGATACTAAAAAAGACCTTTGGAATTTAATGCAGTCTTTTAATGATCCCAATTATGATATTTATTTGTCAAGAAATAAGGGCTCAAGTCTTCCAGGAATATGTTTGAATTAGTAGACTCTTGGAAATAGCACTGCATTCCTGTGAATTGAAGTGGAATCTGAATTTTATTTGGTTATCTCAAAGATCACAGCTTGCCAATCTGACAATTTTGTGATGTCTGATTTCTCAAGATGGCTGGTATCAGGCCCCAAGGCTTTTCTGGGAAAAGGAGTAGCCTGTTACAGCAAGGAGCTGAGAAATACTATCTGGGTTTGCACATCTGTTACGATCTGTGTTGGATCTCAGAGGCATACACCTTATAAAACATGGCTTTCACTGAAGCCTGCGGTAGGTGTCCCTATCAAGACCTTATGCTCACATTGTCGTTATCCAGAACTTCCAGCTAGTTCTAGAATATCAAGTTGTTCTTTTTCATAAAATAAGATTTACTGGTAGATGTAGGGCTCAGCTGATGGCACGTTGTTCAGGGCCATGGTGATGCGTTGCCTTTAGGGCATGTTGTCATCACATCAGTTTTTTTCTGTTTCCCATTCATTAGGAATACTTCCAGGATGCAGGTCTGTAAAATGTAATTGTTTGTTCATTCCACCGGGTGTTTTGTCTCTAGTGTCGCAATCAGACAAGCACATGCTCGCCATATTCTCACCCAGTGCGCGGTTAGCTGGCTAATAGGAAGCAAAGTATTAGCAAGCTTTCTTGAATACAATAGAGGCATACAGCATTGAGCAGAAAAGCTCTATGCGAGGGACTGTAGACTGGAATACATGAATTGATCCTCAGTTGTGCAGGGGGCGGCTGGGGGTTGAGGTGAGGCTGTGGAGCAGCCGGGGGCTGTGCGGCAGCATGGACCTGCCAGGATTGGCTCCCTGCTGAACACACACAGTCGACAGCAAAACTTCCCCCAACTTGAACTACAAATCTGGACCAAAAGGACTACAGGGAACAAACCTGGAGGCAGAGAAGGAGGGTGAAGGTGTCGTTGTTGCTAACATGGCAGAAAGGACCTGGCACAGCCCTAGTTTCCATTGGACTGGCAGCTGATAGGCTTTCCCTTCTCCCAGTGTCCAAGTATCAGTCCTTCCATGCCTTCTGCTACTATGCTGAACGGCCTGTCGTTAACATGAACATAGTAAACCATGAAGTGTCTTGTTTTGTGAAATAATGCAATCTATTAAACAAACAGTTCCTTCTCTTTTTGCCCATCTCCCTCTTCCAGCTAAAGCAGAGTCTGACCGCTGACCACTAGATGACACTGTTGTATAGGGACTTGTTCGGCATAATGGCTTTAGACAATAACTAATTTACTTAGAGAACATGTATGTGTGTAATTAGGAGTCATCAATGTCGTTCTTTTAAAAGAAAATAAGTTTACCATATCTAATTAGATATTTCTTATAAGGTGGATTTCATTCTAATTGGGTAAAGCTATGCTACTGGTTTAAAATATAGCAAAGGATGTATTTGTATTCACTTTCACAGTTTCCATATTTTTTTAGTCCTTGCAATAAATGGATCTGATTACACCTTTTAAATCGATGTTCTCTCAAACTGGTATGACATAAGTGATTGTTCTGTCATTGTGATTTTACTGCCATTGTTTTCAGTGTGTGAGGTTTGTTAGTGATGTCTCTCTTAATCTCATTCTGTTTTTCCCCATCCTCCTGATTGTGATCTTGAATCTGCATGTTCTTTCCATCCAAACTGAAGTAATCTATTTAAAGAGCCAACAACTGCCACCACGCAGGACTCTAGCTTGACCATAACAGTGCGGGCTTTCCAGCAGCAGCGAGCTCAGTAATCCCTAGCTAACGAACGAGAGCTCCAAAATATCCTTTGTACGAGGGGTTTCTTTAAAAGCTCGGATTTCCTGTAACTGAGTGTTGCCAATGGAAAATGTCGTCTTTGCAGATGTCAGACTAAATTCAGCCCAGTTAAAATTCAAATTCGGTGCTTTTCTGTAGGGAAAATTAATGCCTTTGAGCTTCTGTGTGACTTCAGAAGGCCATGGCTAGTCAGCACCACACCCGCCGTGGTCAAGGCTTACATCCCATCCCAAAGAAATTTCATTAATGCCTGAATTTGCTTCACTGAGTGAGTTCTGGATATTCCCATCAAAATGCTGTGTCACGTGCCAATTGAGCGTTGCCAAACACTCACTTTACAGCTCTTTCAGATCTGTGCGAGTTTTGATACAGGTGGTCTTCCTCAGATCAGATCTGGTGATGCCAGGCTAGGACAGCCACCACTTACACCCTGTGTGTGTTCCCATCGGTCCATTCCTGCGGCTGTCTGACATGTGAGCCACTTGTAACTGTGTTTCCCAATTATGACTAGAACTTGTCTATTAAATCTTGATGGCATCTTTTAAATTAATTTAAATTCTCTTCTGAAAAAGCTACTCCTGCAACTAATTAATGGCAAAGTAATTTTAGAATAATTTTCAGAATGTTGTTTATGATTACATTGTACCTCAGAAAGAGCTTGTCTAACTATGCCAGTGGTACACAGCTTTCTCTGCTATCCCTATATCTCATATACAAAATTATGGGCTATTATACAAAAGTCATATCTCTGTCTTACTTATTGAAGTGTTGGTTCACTAAATAAAGGATCTCAACAGTGATTTGAGCTGGCTGAAAACCTGCTTGAAAATTATATATTTCAGAAAAAGATTTTCAACAAACTCTATTTTTGAAGCTAAAGTACTTCAATTCCCAGTGACTAAATTCATTAAAAAATAAATTAGCCTAAAGAAACAGATGAATTACAATGGTATATTTGCATATCATATATTTGGCGTGAATATAACAGTTTCTTCGTGTAGACTAACAGCTACTGCAATCTTCACAACCCCATAGTTGAGTAAATGACTGTGGGGCGAATGAGGAAGCAAAGAGTACAAGGATGAAAATTATTTATACTGAATGGGAAAGAATACTGCAGAATTTTGCAGTCTGAATTAAAACTTATGTTAAACCAGTTTCTTCCACTAAGACATACCTTAGGTAATCAATTAGCATAGGAGGTATATGCATGTCTCAGTATTCTAATAATAGAAGGGGTTTTAAGAAAATGTCATGTTTCAATTTTATTTTCAGAACTGTAAATAATTAGTAATTGTTGCAACAAAGGTGAATATGATCTAAGAAATAAAGGTGAAGAGCAAGCAGGCTGGATGGAATTAGAATGTCTTATCTCAGGGGAGTTAAATGATCCACCTGCGGTAAAGACCTTTGCATCTGCAAAAGGCAGCAACAGAAATTTCTCATAAAGTTTGACCTGTTATTCTGTAAGTAATGTAGCAGGGACTCCAATACAGGGTATCTTGTCAATTCCTTTTAATAAATGAAGCTGAACTGATACAGCGGCTTGTGTAGCTTCCCTGATCTGTACGAGTTCTATGGTCTGTACCTTCATGTGTGTTTCTGTGAATTGCTGATGCACTTGGCCAGTGAGTTCTCTGTGACTTCAAAGCCAAGCCTTTCACATTGCCTTGTATAAAACATGCCCAGAAGCTGAGTACTGAAGAAAATAAGTAGGGACAAAAATACTGATTTTAGATGTTAGGATAATCTAAGAAAAATGGTTAAAAACATAAGGGGGGGGGGGGGGGGGGAGGAGCAGAGAGGCCTTCTCTTCTTCATTTTGGATTTTTTAACTTTCTCATTTGTTGCCAATAGTTCCAGAAAATTCTTTGATAGAGAAGCAACTAGCTCCATATAAATACAAACAATAACTGTGAGTATTGCATTTGTAACTTCTAGAAGGTGCTGGGATACTGGAGAGTATATTCTTAAGAGACAGTATTCCACATCACTTCAGCTTTCCAGGGAAAGGGTGAAGAACGAATTGGTTACTCTTAAAGAATGTTGGGCATCAGGTTCATCAGTGGCTTTTTGAAAAGGCTTCTGGTTGACATCATAGTGCACAAACTTGATTAGCTCTAATGTAATTATCTTTGTTAGCTTTTGTGATGTAACTCACTGTATGTCACTGTGCATCACTTTGACGAAGA